>NC_136067.1:1156290477-1156989227 GCF_964261635.1 Lissotriton helveticus | reverse complement strand
CCCAGGACATGGTGCAGATGCTGAAAGTTGACCCCGGGTTCCTCCCACACAATGGCTCCTCGTGCAAAGTTCGAGTAGGAGGTGGCATATAGCTGTCCTCTCCATCTTTTATGTATATTAGAGATGGTGTTCCCCCCACATGCGTCTCCTGTAGTGCAGCGACTGCTATTTTGTATAGTTTCAGAAATGCGTGTACTCTGCAACGTTTTTCTAGGCCCGCCATACCACAAACATTCCAATTAAGTATTTTCAGTACTTGTGCAAACATGATTACACTTTCAAAGATCCACAAACAAGCCCCTTTTCCACAGGGAGACCTATAGTTTCTGGTATAGGGGGTCCCACAGAGAAGCTAGCCCAATATGTAGAGTTCCTCAACCCAATGGTCAAGAATCTGCCTTCGTACATTCAAGACACAAAACACATCCTAGGTGTCCTGGCTGACCTTCAATGGCAACCCAACATGATTATGGCCACACTAGATGTGGTATCGCTCTACACCTCCATCAAACCTGATTTAGGTCTCAAGGTAGTCACACAGTTCTTAAACAACAGGCCCGCTGCACTTTGGCAACACACAAATATGATTGTATCTATGATGGAAATCATACTGCACAACAACTACTTCATGTACAACCAACAATGGTACAGACAAATCAAAGGTGTAGCCATGGGCTCTAGGTTCTCACCCTCCTTTGCCAACCTATACATGGGGTCACTTGAATCCAAATGGATATGGGGTAAGAAGGGGGCCCCATGGACGGACTGCATCATATACTGAGGACGATACATTGATGACTGTCTTCTCCTCTGGTCAGGATCACAAGAGAAACTGGGGACATTTTGCGAACACCTGAACTCAAATGACATGGACATGAGGTTCACTTTCCAGTCTAGCCCGTCCAGTGTAACCTTCCTGGATGTCGAATTATATGTAAAAGACAACACTCTACAGACCAGACTATACCCTAAAGAGACCTCTTGCAACTCTATCCTACATGCTGATAGTTCGCATCCACTACATCAGATACAGGCCATACCCTATGGGGAATTCACTAGAGCCAGGAGGAACTGCAGTGAGGACACTGAATTTGAGAAATGTCTGACAGACATGAAAAGCAGATTTACCAAAAGGGGTTACAAACCGGTGACCATTAACAAAGCAGCAAGAAGGATTGGGAGAACCGATAGGAACACGACACTTAGGGCTAAGGAGAGAATCACATCGCCTAAACAACAACCTATGAGACTCATCACTGACTACAACGAAGTTAATGTGGCAATGAGAGACAGCTTCAACAAACACTGGGGAACCCTTAGTGCTGACAAAACTTTAGGAGAATTCATAACCACTAGACCACAGATCACTTTCAGGCGCGGAAGATCATTAAGAAATAGACTCAGTCCTACTGTTCCGCACACGACTGCCATCTCCACCTGGCTCACCCCACACACAAAGGGTTTTTTCCAAGTGTGGTTGCTGTGGAGTCTGCAAATGGGCTCTGAATAGCACTAAGGAATTCACAGGATGTAACAAGCACAAAAACAACATCAACCGTAACATCAACTGCAACACCAAATATGTTGTATATGTTCTGGAATGCACATGTAAGAAACAATACGTTGGGAGTACTATAAGGCCCTTGAAAGAAGGGATCATCGAACATGTCAGGGTTATGCACAATGGAGATGCCAGATACCCTATGGCTTTGCACGATGCATCATGTGCTACGCAAGGTCCATACAAGAGACTGACTTTCGTTGGAATCGACGTTACAGAACCCAGCATCAGGGGAGACAATCGTGAACTGAGATTGAGACAGCTTGAGGCAACCTGGATTATACGCCTACACACGTTGAAAAATGGTCTGAACATCGACCATGAACTCCAGTACTTCCTGGGCTCCTAACACGTTGGGCATCGGATGATCTGCGAACATTAACATTATTAGCTGTCAGGTTTCCAGTTAGCTTTTGCTTAGACTTCACCTACTCTTTAATTTCTCACAGTATACTCCATACAACCAGAACGCAGCAGAGTTTAGAGCGATATTGGTCTTTTCAAGGATGATTAGGCATTGTGTTCATCAGGACTTAATATTAAAGGTTATCATGTAAAATATAGCTAAGAGATATTTTGATTCTATTTATACTCTTCATGTTGCAAAACACACCCTTGTGGTAAAACATTAATGTGTTCACTTTACTCTATCCACCCACACCAGATTTTATTTTTCCACTGATTTTGTGAGTTTCAAATGTTTGTCTTTGGTCCTATTAGTGTGGTCCACAGCCAGTAACCATGTACAGTTTTGAATGTCGCTCGTGTTTAAATATTTGAATAGAGCTATTCCAGAATTTTGGCATTGACATGATACTTAGTGCGCAGTTACATTACATGTTTCTACTCTACTTTGCCTCCTTTGCTTTCAGCTGTTTCGTTCCTTTTGTTCTATTCTTTGGTAACAATCCTTCCATACACTTCATGGCTTGTGATACATCCATCACAATTCTTGGCTATCCCAGCCTGCACTTCCTTTTGGCCATAGTCAGTTTTGTGGGTTAGCCTTCAAGTAGTTCAGGCCTGACTATTTCAGCACTTCCTGTGTCTTTCCACCTTAGGAACATGAGACGGAGCGATATCTACAGGGACCTGCAGCAACGGTAAGCGTGCCCTCCCACATCTTGCACTTCCATGTCACCCTGAGACCCCTAGTTCGTACAATTAAACTCTTGAATTTCCCATTTTTAGGTCCAGCCGTTGGACAGACCAACACGTCCTCCTACGTTTAAATCATTACCGAACACTTGGGGAGAAGTGATGGATTTGTCCTTCCCCGACAACCTCGTGGCATTTCCACGTCTTCACTTATTTTAATTGTAGCCCGTTTCCAACCGGGTCGGAAATATCACCGGTGAAGCGGTGAGTGTTTTCGTTGCATTTTGCGTGCAACTTTCCTCATGCAGTTTTGACACTTAATTTATGTCACCGCATTTTGTACTCAAACCGGATTACATTTCTCCACAGACTATCGCTCTGCCCTGTGGTTCCCTCGTACAGGTAGATTCCATCTCACAGTCTTTTTTTGTTACGGTTTCTCAGCTGTGTTTCGCATGACTGGTAGGGACAGTTTTCCCCGTATCTCACGGCACGATTGTGACAGACAGGCTCCCAGTAGACTCACATTACGGTTAGCGCTAGGTGTTTCTCGACTCTCTTGTCTCTCTAACCTGTCCTATTCCCACAAAATGCCTCTTTTGCTCTTGATGCGACCGTTTGCTCATGTCATTTATACGCCACTGACCCCGTTGTGAGGTACTTCTATTTCGCATAATATCGTTAGAATTTTTTTTAACTATGTCTGGTTTGATCAAATAAATCCATAGTTCTGGTGTGCTCCAATAGCGGTCCTGTTCACTGTACACTTGTACCTACCGATGCTAGCATTTGGGACAAATATGTCTGTATAACGTTTCTTTCCTTTTGAGAATAGGATACAGCAGAAAACTTTTCTGTAGGCACTCTAAGTGACTTACCTGGAATACATAATTATTTTATCTTTTCGTAATGGTATACTTATGTAGTTTAAAGTGAGAGAGAGAGAAACCTTTGTTTATTCAGACCATAGTCTTTTAAACATACAAAACACGATCAGGATCCATATGGTGTAAACAATCTAAATTCATATACATGATAAAAGAAGGTAACACCCTCAAACACATACAATTCATTAAACACAATTTACAGACATCTCTAAATTCCTACTAAAAAAGAAAAAGAAAAATTCACATTTGTGAAAGTCCTAAAAACATTTAAGATCCATGCCCCTCCTTCAGTTTCTCCCTTACAAATTCTTTTATGGCCTTCAGGAATTTTCCCAATCCTATTGCGATTTCTAACGAGGGCATATCTGTAAGTAAACAAACCGCTTGGGCACGCAAATGTATCTTATGTGATAAAAATATAGGACGTAAAAACAATTTCCGTATGTCAAGAACAAATGTGCAATCAAGCAATATGTGCAATATGTCATTTCTAAATCCTAGACCACAATTACAGTTACCATCTGGGCCAATCAATACAGTCTTTGTTTTCCCGTCTATCTTCCAAGGTTTAATCCCAACTCAGGACCTTAGGATTTCATATCTTAACCCTTGGTTGGGCAATATATCCAAGTACGGAAATGAAACTTCATTTGCCCATGAGTTCTTTAACCACTGGACCGAATTTTTCATTAACATATAATCAAGGTCCTGGGCCCTTGAAAAAAACTGACCTTGTTCCCTAAGCGTTCTCTTTGTAAAATAGGCCACCAAGGAGTCCTGGGAGAGTCTCACATTAAGGCGCCCTGCTACTTTCTGGAGGATTCTTCTCACATCCTTTGCCCAACTAAGGCTACTTGTTTGAATCTCCTCTCTACACCATTGTGAGACCTTCTGTACAACTCCTGGGTCCTTACGCTTCCAAAATCTTACCAGGGCCATTTGGGATTGCACACTCCAAGAAGTTAACCCTAGTTCCATTCTGATTGCTTGGACCATTGTACAGCTAGGTAAAGGCATTAATATTTTAACATTTTTTTCCTTCTTCCTGATCTCACTCATATTTACCACTCAGATATAAACTTATGTAGTTAGTCATTGATGTCTTGAGAACTCATATGTTTTTTACTTCCGCACACAATCATTTTGGCCAATAATTATGAGTGTTCTTACCAATAGTTATGACTGCCCGAATTACTTGTCACGCTACACTTGTGTAGACAGTTCTTTATCTATTGAGAACATTTTTGTGTTTTTTCCCATCACTATCATTTTGGCCAATAATTATGAACGCTTTTACCCATAATTATGACTGCCCAAATCACTTGTCACGTTACTTTCTTCCTTTATTTTACAATTTGTCACTGCTCCTGTTTTTTCTGATAAGATCCGTTTGGCCATAAATCATGAATGTTCTCTTCAATTACCATGACTGCCTTAATCACCTGTCACGGATCCTTGCTTTGTTTTTACAGTGAAGTCACTGTGCATGTCTTTTTCGCATCACTCTCTCAGGGTTTCTACCTTAACGGGGTGCCTTTGTTGTCGTCGTCACCCATATTTTGTTTTTCATGTACTTTGCATATTATATTGTGTCTTTCCTTGTGTCCTTCCCAGCCCTGAAGAGTCACGGGATTTTTCCTGAGTGACGAAACACGTGTCGGCTGGCTTTCTTTCTGTATTGACCCACATGATTATATATAAAAGAAACTTCCTCAAAATATTCCTGATGTCAACCTACTTAATTTCTGAACGTGAAGTTGTTTGATGTATGTTTTTTTACACTGAAACTTTAAATTTGAAAATGTGTGCGCAGGACTTGGTTCTATGATTATCTTCCTTCCCATTTTCCTCCTCCATATTTATTCCCTGTGGATATCTGCCCTCTGTCCCGGCATCTTGTGTTAAATAAGCAAATATTCCCCATGACCTTGCAACTTCCCCCTTACTTGATACAACTGCTGTAACTGAACTGTGCCCTATCCCCCCACACATAAAGCAGTTGTGTGAATTCCGCAGCCTGTAGTACAACCAGTACAAAATACAGCACATACCGACCATTCCTTCCTCCACCCAACCCTTAATGCAACTTTTTTTTTTTTAAGTTTCAAAAAACCTTTATTAAAGACCAACAGTAGAGGTACATTTCCGCTTACTGCCTACAACCGTATCTCGGCCGGAATAGCGACATTGCAAATATAAAAGACGGATGTGTTACGTGGGTAGGGGAGTACACAGCAAGCCGCCTACAACCCCGTAGGGCTGTCACGTTAGTGGGAGTGTTTGGCTGTGAAGGCAGAGTCAACATTGCAGACATATATGTTATTAATAACGTTAATACATAACCAAGGCATCTTGTAAAAGACAACAACAACAAAATCCACTTATGTGTCACATGTTAAAAAGATCATAACCATGATGAGGAGATATTGCTGCCCATAAATAATGTAACTACGACATACACCAACCCTTATGCAACTTGTTAGTCCAAAAAAAAATAATTGCAAAGATCGGGTACTGCTCCGGCCTCCCTTTGATCCCTTTATAACTGTTCGTTGTCTAGTAATGTGCTAGAGAACTGGTTCCACCAAGGTGTGAGACTGCTCTCAAACTTCCCAGGCGGGCCCGAACTCTGGTGGGGGGGTCGCTACCTCACGGCTGCCCATTCTTCCCCCTATTCCAGACAATATTTAGTTTAGCGTTCTTACTTATAAATTGCCCATGTCATCATTAAATTTTATACCTACATAATTCCACATCAGCATTCATTTACTTATTAGTCACTTATCTGTTTATCTGATCTTTGAGGCTTTAATTGCCTTCATTCAAGTCCTCTTCCTTGGTCTCCAATATCAGTCTCTGGATCTTGTGTTATCTCAACGGATTCCGATACCATCTCCATGTCAGAAGCTTGCAATGTTCCGTCTTGGAGGACTTTAATCCAGACCGGACTCCCTGCTCTGTCTTTGTGTTGTTGCCGTCTGGGCTGTCTACGTTCCTGTGTCGTCATTTGTGCAGTCTGGTTTCCGTGGACCCTGTGGAGGAGGCCAGGCACCACCCTCCCGGTCTCCTGGTGTCCAGCCATTCACTCTCTTCTCCCACTGAAAAAAAGAATAACAAGCGACCTTCGTTCTCAACTCAGAGCTTTGTGGGGAACATGAGGCTGTATTTCAGGTTTAGATCACCAGCCTCCGCTTGACCGCGATGAAGGATTTCCTCTGTTCCTATACTCTTTGGGTGTAGTCCGGATAGACTAAGATAGGGTGGCCCTCAAAGAAGAACTGCCCCCTGCTGCGGACATTCGAAGGAGAAGGTCTCTGTCCCTATAATTAAAATGTTTTGCAATGATGGCCTGGGGGGTACTTCGGGCTTGGAGGGTGGTACCAATGCCTTGTGTGCTCTTTCAATGCTAAAAAACTTTGATAGTTTCTTGTCG
This sequence comes from Lissotriton helveticus, assembly GCF_964261635.1. Classification (NCBI taxonomy): domain Eukaryota; kingdom Metazoa; phylum Chordata; class Amphibia; order Caudata; family Salamandridae; genus Lissotriton; species Lissotriton helveticus. The sequence goes on along the minus strand of NC_136067.1, from coordinate 1,156,982,248 downwards.
GCAGTTTCCTTGGTTTTCCAGTCTCCCAGGAATAGTTCTGTTGAGGGGCCTTCTGCTTTTTCAGGAAACACAACAAATCTCAAATTGCTGCTTCTCGATCTCCCTTCGAAGTTCTCTGCCCTCTCGTCCAATTTTATCACCTGCTTCTTTAATTCAACTACTGTGGCACTGAGGCTTTTAATTTCCTTCTGTAGTGTATCTACGTCCTTTTCAGGAGTGGACACCCGGTCCGAAACCTTTCTTACGTCACATCTCAGCAGGCTGACTGCATCGAACCTGTGGACCATATTATCTCTGGTCATTTGGATGGCCTGCATCATGTCCGCCAACGTGGGGTGGGGGGTCCTCCGAGCCCCGTTCAGTGGGTGCCTTCCCACCATTGCCATCTTCCTCCCTGCCCTCCAGACCATGTACTAGGGGCTGGGCTTAATTTGAGATTTTTTTGTCTGCGCCTTGGACGTCTTTTCTTTCACCATGTTGTGAACCGGTTTCTCTGTCCACTCCACTGATCGTAGATCTAATCCATTTTATGGGCCCTAAATGTGATGCACTTCCTGTACTTCCCGCGTAGTATCCCCAAGGCAGGGCTTTAACTTTCCTTCCCAGTACAGCTGGGCGAACACTGACTCTCTCTTTCTTATAACCCCACTCAGAGGCCTTCTGTAGTCTGCTTCCTGCGTTTAGGCCAAGCTGCGCCACCCTCTACTCAGCCCTATGTTTTAATGTCTGCGTTAGTCAGCTCATCCGCTTCTGCTGTGCTACTCAGTCTGTATCTCATCTGTCCCATTCATGAACCTCTTCTCGCACAGGGCGCAGTTCACCCCCGGTATCGTAACTTTGTCCACAGCTTCACCACAGGGTTACGGCTCAGCTTGAGGCCTTTGTAATGGCTGTATGACCCCAGCGCAAACAGGGCAAGGTCTATTGGAGGCTCTCAACCACTATTCACATGCACCCCAGTGTTCGGTGTTGGTGCTCTGTTAAAATCTTTTACATTCCCTCCAGGTACCGTATGATGGGAGGAGTAGGCCCTTTTCAGACCTCCAGCAGATCAGGCGATCGGTCTCTTACAGTTCTCAGGTCCTCTTGGACTAGCAAGTGACAGTACACTTCCCCCCTGACGCGATCCAGCACTCTGCCGCGGACTCCGCTGTCAGCACCCGCACAGCCCCCAAGACTCCTTACGTTGTTCGTCGATCTCCTGGACGGTGATTTCCCCACTGTCTATTCTCGGGGCAGTCCGTAGAAGTCTCTGGCTCCCCGACTCTGGGTCTTTCCGCTGTGGTTTGTTGCCTTATCGCGGACACTGTCTCCACTTCCGTCCACGCTTGACCCCTGAGCCTCCTCGCCGGAGCCGTTGCTTTGTCTCCTTCTCCTCTGCCGGCCTCGGAGGTGTGCCACAAAATTCACTGCGTCCCGGGTCTCGCGAGCAGGCCCGGCCCACGCTCCTCTACAATCCAAAATGGCTGCACTTTGGGAACTTTGTCGCTGTCTCAGCGGCTCGGACGCTGTTCTCAGGTCTATTATCTCCAGGTGTAGGCTGTGTGTCATCCTACGTTAGTCCTGATCTTGATTAGGGCTTAATTTAGGAACAGGATAGGGTAGGATTCTTTCAGCATTCGAGAGGCCACGAGGAGCTCGGCAAAAACACGTCTAAGCAGGCATGATGTTAAGCCACGACCCCTATGTCTAGAAGTATCATATTGATGTAAAGCTGGCGCCTTAGCGATAGCTTTTTTAACCTCCTCAAATGCTTTATCTTGTTTTTTTGTCCATTCAAATGTATCCCCCTCTGTTAAAAGTTTGCGTAAAGGTTCAACTTCATCTGCATAGCCAGAAATAAATTGTGAGTACTACTCACTGAGTTAGCAGACAGTGGTAGGGTCTGCATAGAGTACGTCTTGCTACTGTAAGAGATTGCATTTATTTAAATAACAATAGCGTTACCGCATCTTAGAATTGCTTTTAACATTTAAATATTGAATAATGTGCATTTTCCAGTTAAATCTTGGCTCACAGCTTGCAGCGGGATTCTCCTTTCCGTCCCTGTGTATGTCCTGGCCCCCGTTCTGCTGCGGTTACAGTGCCGTTTGAGCGGAGGGCAGGACTTTGTTTCACACTCACTTCTGGTGTGCTAGTTAGACACGGAAGTTGGCAGGCTAGTGTTTGGTGGCCTACGCCTTTATTAATCGCATGCAGGAGTCGACACACACCGGACGCACGCAGCAGGAGCGCCGCTGGCGCACCAAAGGCATGCCTGTCTGTGCCTGCCTGCACCTGAATGTCGCCAGACGCCAGGAACCCTGGTTCTGGAAGGCCCTGCAGGTTAGTTTTTACACAGGAATCCCTGCTCGCACTGCAACCTCTAGCAGCATGCGGACAACACAGCTGGCACCCTGACTCTTGTCCCACGCACTGCAATATCTGCGGCTTCAGAGTGAGCCCATGCACCAGCATGGTGCAGCCAACTTCTGGATGGAGGAAATTCAATATCTGCAGCCTTAACTGCAGGTCCCTAGTCAAACATTGCGCAGAGATATTAGACCTTCTGCAAGAGACTGCTCTGGACATCCTATTTCTTACGGAGACATGGCTCACCGCTGACTCTGTGTCCTTTCAGGCCCTGGCTCTACCTGCAGGTTACACGACGTGTATCAAGAATAGAACAGTCAGGAGGGGGGCCTAGCTATAATACATAAATTAGCATACTCCTGTAGCCTTACCCTGAATGACGTACCTGACTGTGAAAGAGCTCTGTTGAAAATTGCACTGACACACAATTTTACATTTTCTGGGATACTGATCTATTGCCCACCAGGCCCTTCGAAAGCCTTTCTAGAAGCTGTTGCTAACATGGCGTCCACATTAGTTTTAGAGGCAGCCAATGATAGCATCTTAGGGGACCTTAATCTACATTTAGAACTCCAAGAGTCCCATGATATTGTCAACTTCCATGGAGACATGGCGGCCTGTCAGCTTAAGCAGTTGATCGAAGGACCTACACACGTGGCTGGTCATCTCCTAGACCCCATATTTTCTAATCTTCATATTTTGGAGGCCAAACCATCCCTTCCTATGCTCTGGACAGATTATTTCCTCATCTCCCTGCAACTTTGCTTAGAAGGCCCTCCGTTTAAATCCTTCGACCCGCCTTCGTGATAGCGCCCATGACACAAATTAGACTCAGCCATGTGTATAGCTTCATTAAATTCCCATCACCCAGAATGGCCAACTGATATCGAAGCAGCTGATGCGGCCTTTCGGGTTTGGGTTAATAAACCATTAGATAGCTGCATTCCGACAAAAATGACTCATGCCAAACGTATACAAACCGATACATGATTTGATGAATCTTTGATTGTGGAAAAGAAAAAATGTAGGTCCTAGAATAAGCCTGGCGTAGATCCTACAATTCCAAGGCTAAGACAGCCTATAGGAGCGCTGATAAAACATACCATAACTTGCTCCGGAAGTCCAAAGCGATGTTCTATGACAATATGATCTCGACCAGCAGCAACCCAATCAAAACCATTTTTGCACTTATGAAAGGAATGCAAAAAATTGCATTAGCTGTCAATAGCAGTATATCTTCTAACTCATAATGTGAGACACTGGCTAAATTCTTTATAAGCGAGGTGGAACTTTTAGTCTGCAGAAGGCTCCCCCTGGCCTGTGGGAAAGATTCCTCCAGGACACAGCAAACCACTCCCTTCATGCCTTCCCTCCCATGTCTTCCCTGTCAGTGAAGGTAAAATCAGGTTCCCCCGACGATCCTTTGAAACCTAACCTCTTCAGAGAATTCCATTACTGCCTCCTATTGGAGGGATGGGAGCTGATTAATAAGTCACTATCATCGGCATTGGTCCCCAAGTTCTGGAAACATGCTAAAGTAATTACCTTGCTAAAAAAAATGACGTTAGATGTATCTCGTGTGTGACAACAAGAAGAGAGGTAGGGAGATTCAAGACACACTCTTAATCCCCGGTCAAGGTACTCAAACAAAAAAAGAGAGGTCAGTGAACTAAGAGTAAACCACAAAAAGGAGCAAAAGTTGAAACTGACCTGACTTAGGTTAGTTAAGAAAGCCCTCACTCACCGACCTGGTCGGTGACATGCTTCATCATCGGGCCCCACTAAAGAGGCCGAGTGCCTCTTTAGTGTGCTGCGACGCCAGAACTACTGCGGAGCAGGTTTTTTGTGACGGGAAGTGTCCAGTTATTTTGGGTAAACCCCAGGAGTCCGTCACTGAGCGCGCTCCAGGTGGTGTCTTTTCTTTGGGGCGTGTATGTACTAGCGCATCTTTCAAACTACGGCCCGGACACTTCCCGTGCTCAGACTGCAGCGTGTGTCACCTGACGACACCATCAAAGACTCTAACACTAGAACAAGGAAAAGTGTGGACGCAAAAGGTACACACGAATTGCAATTCACTAAATGTGATATACCTCATCACCTGCCCTTGCGACTTACGATACGTTGGGATGACCACATGAAAGGTTAAGCAGCGCATCTGTGAACACAGGAGTAACATCAGGTGTAAAAAGACCACAACCAAAATGAGTAGACACTTCCTTGATAATAACCACACCACCAATGACCTACGGTGGACAGTGATAGAACAAATCAATGGGAGCAATAACATCACTAATCGACTTTTTGAAAAAGAGCAGCGGTGGGTCTACCGTTTGGGGACCCACCTCACTGGATTAAATGACGAGATCCCGTGGAACTCAGTACTCAAATGATTTGCTCTTAGGGGCAATCTGTGTATAACTAGTATTATCTGAAATGACCTACACCGAATAGTCCAATGCCTAGTTTAATCTGCTCTCACAAATGATATGTCCTCAAGTGGCTTTACTAACTCGTCCCCAGCACCATCGAGACTCGTTTGATAATTGTACATGACTAGTACTGTCAAGGACATCTCATCCTTGTCACCAGAGAGCTTTATGTCCTCTGAATGTATATTTTCCTATGTGCCCTGTGTGCTTTAAACTTCACACATAGCTGATGTTGACGGCGCACTACTGTAGCGCCAGCCAGTCCCTCATTCTTTGAAGTCCACAGAGCATAACACCAAGTTCTGTTGTGAGTTTCAATAAAGTAACCTAATCCTGAACTCAGCTCTTGCTGCAGACCTTGCCGTTCCACGTGACCTACGGCATCATTACATGCAGCGAGCATTAGCGAGTGGCCTACTTGCACCGTCATACCCAGCAAACTTCGGTGATTGGCTAAAGCATTCCTAGCACGCCCACCCATACTCACGACCACGCCCAACCCGGAAACGAGTCACTTTACGCGGCTTGGATTTAATCTCTCTCCTCGGCCCCGCAGTCCATCGTCGGGGTCCGGTACGAGGGAGTCACAGGTTCCAAGAGGGTGCCTGGCGTCGAGGGCGTGAGTGGGCGGACGATTCCAGCGGAATTATTGAGATAAGTAACCTTTGGGCAAATACCAGTCGCTCCCTTGTTTTTAACCCTTCTAGCTACTTGGCTCGACCTAGTCCACCTGTAGCTCACAACACCCCCTAACATTAATGGTAGTTTCCATAGGGTACAGAGGCTGGTGATAACCATATCGTGTAGTTGCCATCCACTGTCCTCCCACACATTTGGAGCACCACGGATGTACGTTTGTGAACAAGACCAGCTACTTAATGTTTGTTTTGTCCTCTATGTATGTCTGTGTCTTTTTCATTTTCCAGGTGCAGAAACCAGAATTTGGTAAGCCTCCTAAACCAGGAGTAACTGGGACTGGGCACTTGCTCTTTCCCCTTTGCACTTTCACCTTTTTATCCTTTTTTTCACTTTCATGTCCCTAGGTAAGGGTGAGCCTTAGGGTGCTCATACCGCCAGGGTTTAGCACAATTAAAGGTCCTGATGAATGCCTGGTAAACTAACACCGTTTCAGAGGCAGAAACATGTTGACTGATTTTATTAGTAATTGGAATTAACCATACAATTAATTCTGGATAAAATTCCTAACACATAAACTAATTTTTATAACCGTGTCCTAGTGATCTATAAATAAAGTAATTTTTGATACAATTAAGACACTTTTATCTTTACTTTCACTGCACGCCTTTACACAAAAACCCTGCTCCGCAGTAATTCTGGCATCGCAGCACACTAAAGAGGCACTCGGCCTCTTTAGTGGGGCCCGATGATGAAGCATGTCACCGACCAGGTCGGTGAGTGAGGGCTTTCTTAACTAACCCAAGTCAGGTCAGTTTCAACTTTTGCTCCTTTTTGTGGTTTACTCTTATTCCACTGACCTCTCTTTTTTTGTTTGAGTTAGATGTATCTCAGCAGGAAATCTTTCGCCCAATATCTCTGCTTCCATATTTTGCAAAAATCATGGAGTTCTATGTCAACAATATCTTGGCTCAATATCTGGGAGTAAATTCAATCCTAGATATGCCACAAAACGGTTTTCGTCACAGACACAGCACAGAATACGCACTACTTGCAGTGACGGAGCAATTACGGTCCGCCTTGGATGAGGGCAGAACCTCAGCTCTGATCCTGTTGGCGTGAGTGGGCGGACGATTCCAGCGGAATTATTGAGATAAGTAACCTTTGGGCAAATACCTGATAATTCGTTTCTTTCCTGCATTTAGGGTGTGCCAATTACGCCTCCACCCCCTCCCGTGACCCATGATGCAGATCGCAATTCTTTCTACAAGTGAGACAATTTTAAACAAACTGTATATTCATGACCGGATCACTGACCTTTGGTCCATTGGTTTGAAACCGGAGCAGTCGCTCCCTTGTTTTTAACCCTTCTAGCTACTTGGCTCGACCTAGTCCACCTGTAGCTCACAACACCCCCTAACATTAATGGTAGTTTCCATAGGGTACAGAGGCTGGTGATAACCATATCGTGTAGTTGCCATCCACTGTCCTCCCACACATTTGGAGCACCACAGATGTACGTTTGTGAACAAGACCAGCTACTTAATGTTTGTTTTGTCCTCTATGTATGTCTGTGTCTTTTTCATTTTCCAGGTGCAGAAACCTGAATTTGGTAAGCCTCCTAAACCAGGAGTAACTGGGACTGGGCACTTGCTCTTTCCCCTTTGCACTTTCACCTTTTTATCCTTTTTTTCACTTTCACGTCCCTAGGTAAGGGTGAGCCTTAGGGTGCTCATACCGCCAGGGTTAAGCACAATTAAAGGTCCTGATGAATGCCTGGTAAACTAACACCGTTTCAGAGGCAGAAACATGTTGACTGATTTTATTAGTAATTGGAATTAACCATACAATTAATTCTGGATAAAATTCCTAACACATAAACTAATTTTTATAACCGTGTCCTAGTGATCTATAAATAAAGTAATTTTTGATACAATTAAGACACTTTTATCTTTACTTTCACTGCACGCCTTTACACAAAAACCCTGCTCCGCAGTAATTCTGGCGTCGCAGCACACTAAAGAGGCACTCGGCCTCTTTAGTGGGGCCCGATGATGAAGCATGTCACCGACCAGGTCGGTGAGTGAGGGCTTTCTTAACTAACCCAAGTCAGGTCAGTTTCAACTTTTGCTCCTTTTTGTGGTTTACTCTTATTCCACTGACCTCTCTTTTTTTGTTTGAGTTAGATGTATCTCAGCAGGAAATCTTTCGCCCAATATCTCTGCTTCCATATTTTGCAAAAATCATGGAGTTCTATGTCAACAATATCTTGACTCAATATCTGGGAGTAAATTCAATCCTAGATATGCCACAAAACGGTTTTCGTCACAGGCACAGCACAGAATACGCACTACTTGCAGTGACAGAGCAATTACGGTCCGCCTTGGATGAGGGCAGAACCTCAGCTCTGATCCTGTTGGCGTGAGTGGGCGGACGATTCCAGCGGAATTATTGAGATAAGTAACCTTTGGGCAAATACCTGATAATTTGTTTCTTTCCTGCATTTAGGGTGTGCCAATTACGCCTCCACCCCCTCCCGTGACCCATGGTGCAGATCGCAATTCTTTCTACAAGTGAGACAATTTTAAACAAACTGTATATTCATGACCGGATCACTGACCTTTGGTCCATTGATTTGAAACCGGAGCAGTCGCTCCCTTGTTTTTAACCCTTCTAGCTACTTGGCTCGACCTAGTCCACCTGTAGCTCACAACACCCCCTAACATTAATGGTAGTTTCCATAGGGTACAGAGGCTGGTGATAACCATATCGTGTAGTTGCCATCCACTGTCCTCCCACACATTTGGAGCACCACGGATGTACGTTTGTGAACAAGACCAGCTACTTAATGTTTGTTTTGTCCTCTATGTATGTCTGTGTCTTTTTCATTTTCCAGGTGCAGAAACCTGAATTTGGTAAGCCTCCTAAACCAGGAGTAACTGGGACTGGGCACTTGCTCTTTCCCCTTTGCACTTTCACCTTTTTATCCTTTTTTTCACTTTCACGTCCCTAGGTAAGGGTGAGCCTCAGGGTGCTCATACCGCCAGGGTTTAGCACAATTAAAGGTCCTGATGAATGCCTGGTAAACTAACACCGTTTCAGAGGCAGAAACATGTTGACTGATTTTATTAGTAATTGGAATTAACCATACAATTAATTCTGGATAAAATTCCTAACACATAAACTAATTTTTATAACCGTGTCCTAGTGATCTATAAATAAAGTAATTTTTGATACAATTAAGACACTTTTATCTTTACTTTCACTGCACTCCTTTACACAAAAACCCTGCTCCGCAGTAATTCTGGCGTCGCAGCACACTAAAGAGGCACTCGGCCTCTTTAGTGGGGCATGATGATGAAGCATATCACCGACCAGGTCGGTGAGTGAGGGCTTTCTTAACTAACCCAAGTCAAGTCAGTTTCAACTTTTGCTCCTTTTTGTGGTTTACTCTTATTCCACTGACCTCTCTTTTTTTGTTTGAGTTAGATGTATCTCAGCAGGAAATCTTTCGCCCAATATCTCTGCTTCCATATTTTGCAAAAATCATGGAGTTCTATGTCAACAATATCTTGACTCAATATCTGGGAGTAAATTCAATCCTAGATATGCCACAAAACGGTTTTCGTCACAGACACAGCACAGAATACGCACTACTTGCAGTGACGGAGCAATTACGGTCCGCCTTGGATGAGGGCAGAACCTCAGCTCTGATCCTGTTGGATCTGAGCGCAGCCTTTGACACCGTTTCCCATAAGATCCTGCTGCGCTGGCTGGAGGAGATAGGTGTAAATTACAAGGCCCTCACCTGGCTCTCGTTTTTTTTGGCCGATCGGTCTTTCTAGGTTTCTGCCCCCAGTTTACTTCTTGCACTCACTCTCTCCGGTGTGGTGTGCCTCAGGGTTCGGCCCTGTGCCCCACTTTACTTAACATTTACATTCGCCCTCTGGCCCTTATGGCCAAAACTTAAAACATTACCCTGGTATCATATGCAGATGATACCCAACTGGTGATCACCTTCTCCAGCAATTCCAACCAGGACAAGGTGAAATTTCAGGAAGACCTCACTGCTATCTCGGAATGGATGTCGAACAACTATTTACAACTGAATTCCACCAAGTCAGAGGTGCTTTTGGTAGGTCGAGACATCCATCTGTGGGGCAGTCAATGGTGGCCCTTGGAGCCCCGACACTCAAAGTCTATGGTCAAGAACCTGGGAGTGCTGGTGGACGATGTCCTCTTGTTTGAGGGGCATGCTAAGGGAGTGCTGGTACCTGTTTTGGCCATCTGTGTGGCCTGAAGCACATTCTAGGACTTTTTGACGCACCTATTCGACAGATGATTGTCCAACAACCATGGTGTCAAGGTTAGATTATTGTAATGGGTTGTTATTGGGCGTTAATAAATATGTGACCAAAAGACTTCAACGGGCACAGAACGCGGCCGCCCGCCTGCTTTTTGCCCTACCTAAGTATTACTATGCTTCAGACCTTCTTCGCCGGCTTCACCTGCTACCTATAGAAAAGAGAGTCTGTGAGAAGTTGGCCTGGCATATGCTGTCCACTAGTTATTGTGGGCACCTTGCACAAGTCCAACCAACCCTTATTGATGGTAGGTTTAAAGACAACCTTTATTGAAAACTATCCTGGTGGTAGCTATGGAGAGCAGCCTTCAGGCTAAGTCTTGAAGGCGTGTAAAGCAGCTTAGTTTACCAGATTATAACCTCTTGAATGTCTAAATGAAAGGAAAACCACACCAGGTATATATAACATATATGCATTTATTACTAAACACTCTCTAGTAATCTATTTATGAGATTACAGAGCAAGGTACACAATTTAAACACAATAGAACTTCAGTAAATAGCACAATATATACTGGGCCCCAAGGGGAGACCAAACCATATATTAAGAAAGTGGTATAAGAACCACGTCTTGACTAGACACAGTGCCTAGAGCACGTAGAATCACTGGGACCCCAAGGTAGTTACACAGGGGACCCACGGGGGAAGCGTGCAGTGAGGGAACACAGCCGCGAACGCCGTTTGCTTCTATGGGGAAAGTCGTAGTTGGAATTTTGAAGTTTCAGGACACTTAGGAGAGGTCTTTCAGCAAACCCCTTTAGACTTAAGGGGTTCTAGGGCCAACACCCACGGGAGCACTGGAGTACTCGAGTTACCTCACCCAGGGAAGCCGGGTGCATAGGCGTCAAATGGTGTCGAGAATCGTCATTGATTTCAATGGCGATCTGCTGAAAAGTGCTGCTACCGTGAATAAGGAAAGTGTCCTGTGTGATCCAAGTCTGGATCAAAGATGTGAAGAACCTGAAAGCAAAGGGGACAGAGTCTGGGTCACTTGCCAGTGACCAGGGGCAGGGTAGTCGAATGCCCACCGATGTCGGGTGTTTCAGGTGCGAAGAGGTGAAGCTTGACTCTGCAGCCACGAAGATCAGGAGGCATCGATGACAACCAGGAGCTGGATTCGAGCTGTCCCACAAAGGATGTCGAGTGCTGCGGTGTCGGTGCTCGGATTGAACACAACAAGCCTTGGCAACAGCAGTCCACACTGGAAGACAAAAGGTGCTTCGGTGTAGACCACCAAGGTCCAGGGGACTCCTCAAGTGATGGAGAGTCAGGGCACATCTGGATCAACCAGGGAAGCCCAAGGAAAGTTAAAGTTGCCTTCTCAGGGACCCACAGGCCAACAGACCAGGGATCGCGACGGTACCTCGAGAGGAAACACAAAGGGCCGGCTCATGGGACACTCATGGAGTGTAGGCTGGCAATCTTCGGTGGAAATGCTGCTCAGAGTCTGGGCTACAAGTAACCCAATGCACAGCCTCAAGGATCGTCAAGAAGCATATGCACTTGCAAATGTGCACGGTGTTCAGGGCTTCAGGTTCCACGGTTCCCACAAGGGCTACAGGTCTCAGCTTTGCTGGGGACTCGGGTCGGCCTCTGGGAAGTCTGGGAACCCACCTCCTGTGTTGCAAATTCTTCGGAGCCCGTGGGAGCTTCAGAGATGCAAACCAGTCAGATGCGTCTTTGGTGCCTGCCAAGCAGGGGAGTAACTCCTTTACACCAAGGGAGATCCTTCAGTCATCTAGCGCCTTGTAGATCGTCGAAGTTACCATGATTCAGTATCAGAGTTTCATCCAGGTAAATCTCAAGTCCTGTAGTCAAGGGTTCCTACTTTATACCCTGGGAAGGGGTGGGACAAACTCTGTGGGACCCACCTATCAGAGAGTTTGGAAAGAGTGGTGGCTACTCCCATTTCCTTTGTCCAGTTTCATGCCAGAGCAGGGGCTGGTAGCCCCTGCAACTGGTTTGAACTGGGCTATGCACAGGGAAACCAAATGTGCCCCCAGTGCTGACTTCAAAGCACTCTTGGAGTGCACCCACCCAGCCCCGATACACTAATGCCTGTCTTGGAGGTGGTGACAACTCCCTGTGACAGGAAACCTATTTTCCAGGCCTCCCCTGCTGGAGTTTCGTCCAGCAGCAGGAGGCCAGACTTGTGTCTGTGGCTGCAGCATCCATTTTGTAATGCCAGGGTTCTGTTAAGCTGGTACCGGGTGTAACGGTGTGGCCATGTTTCTCCCTCTAGAAGGGTGGAATCATACCTCCGCCACCAGTACTGGCGGGGAGGTATGATTACAAGGTGTTTGACACCAAACACAACATGTTTCCTTGCAGCCATTCCAAAGTTAGCATTCACCGCGAGGTTATAATGCACTTAAGAGTGTATGGTCTGGCTGCATCAAAGAACAACCCCGGAGAATAGATTCTGAAGGCTGCAGAGGGGCCCTGCTCATGCATGGGCACCCTCTCACACACAATCCAGCACCATGCCTTCAGGATTGATAAGGCCTGCCATAGTGGTGACTGATAGGTTTATATGTGTAGTGATATAAGGTAGATGTAGGGAACCTATATCTAAGGAAGGGGTGCCTACACCACCTTACACAGACCTGTGGTATCATTTTGGAAGGCTGCCCAGGGGTGGCATAATACATGCTGCAGCCTTGGTAGGGCTCTGGGGTACCTATGCCCTGGGTACCATATACTTGGGACTCATAAGGGCACCCCAGTATCCAGTCTGGAGTGTACCTAAAGTACAGGGAATCATTTTAGAGAGGAAGCAGCTAGGCCGGGGTCCTGGATAGCAGGGCCCCAGCCAGACTAAAGTAAAAAAGCAGTGAAACATCAGCAAAAAGTGGGGGTAACTATAAGAAGCAGATCCTACTCTCTTACAGAGTCTACTTCAAAGTCCTATGCATTACTCACGAAATCCTCTATGGCCTGTGTCCCCAAATCTTGAGGGAACTGTGCTCGCTGTATGTTCCCACTCGAGCCTTGCGCCCTTTGGTTCTGCACCTCGCTCGTGTACCAAAGGTGCGCAGGACAAGAGCAGGGGGGCATTCGTTCCAGGCACTGGCACCGGCCCTCTCAAACTCCATCCCTCTGGCTGTCCATAGCACGCAGGACCACTGGATCTTTAGGAAAATGATCAAGATGTGGCTATTCTCCAGTTACTAATGAACCGCTCTTTCTGCCTCTGCTAGCTTTAGCACTGGGACGCCCTGGTGCTGGGGCAGCCCTGGGCTCTATAAATCCGGATAACATAACATAACATAACTGAGACCCATGAATGACTTAAGAGTTTTTTTGTCGCAAGGTCTGGTTGCTTCTCTTGTGGCTTTCATCAATCATTCTTAGGTTTATTTTCCATCTCAGTACGTAGATGCCCTAAATATTCTATATTTGTTTGTAAAACTATGCATTTATCCCTAGATACCAACATACCTCTTTCCTTTAAGGTTGACAACACTGTATTTAATTTCTCATTATGTTTATTTTCATTCTTTGCATGTATTAGTATGTCATCCTGAAATGTCTCTACTCCCTCAACATCCTTAAACAAAATATCCATAGTAGAAGAAGCTATGCCAAAAGGTAACCTCACATATCTGTATGTGCCATAGGTTGTTATAAATGTAGTAAGATCTTTAGATTCCTCTGTTACCTTGATGTGGTTGTATGCTGATTTGAGATCTATCAATAAAAAATATTTCGATCCGGAAGTAGATGCTAAAATGTCTTGTATCTTATGTAGTGGATGTAAATCCACTACGATGTTCTTATTAACAGATCTAAAGTCAGCACAGAGTCTGATCTTGCCATTTTTATTTTTAGCTACTACAATTGCCGAAACCCACTCTGATTAATCTGTTCGCTCTATGACATTATCCTCACAGAGTTTACTTAACAAATCTTTCAAGTAACTTCTCACTGAGAGTGGAACTGGTCTAACATTTTGTGTAACAGGTATGGCTCCCTTTTTTAGTTTTATTTTATGTTCGAATCTCTTAACACATCCAATATGATCTGCAAATACTTTGCTATTATTTTTAAGTACAGATTCTAAATCCACACTTTCATCTATATATATATAAAAACGAATGTATGTCTGTCTGTCCTTTATGCATTACTACACCATTCATCCGATCGCCATGAAACTTTGGGAAGTTGTTGAGTACACTCCCACGAAGGTTTCTGGCATAAAAATGTTTTAAAAATCGGCCCCCCAGGGCCCTCATAGTCTTTCGAATACTGATGTACGCACCAGACAGAAAAACAAAAAATCGTGTATCCACAAGCACTCAAATAAATAAATAGAATTAAAACAACACTTTGAAATGTTTTCCATATTAAAATGAATAAGTTTCAATGACACAATGTAAATTGAATGTTATCATTAGGAGTTTTCTTGAATTTCCTTTCATCGGAGATCACAGCAACGCGCAACGGGTAAGCTAGTTTGATATAAGTATGTTATCTGTAAAATTTTCATCAAAGACAATTGGTTCAGTTGCTCCAGGTTTTGAAAATGACTCCTAGTTTGGCCAGATCCTTCCAGCCAACTATGTTATGTCCTTTTTCCGCAACAAAATGTTAGTTTTATTCACCCTCCCCTTAAATTCCAAATATTCCTAAAAAAATGCAACCATCTCTATTTCAAAGTCTTCAAATACCTATAGATTTACATCAGTTTCTTGCAATTTAAAATCTCCCCAGAATGTGTTAAATGTTATATCAGATATTATAGTTATTGGTGATCCAGTGTCAGCCATAACTTGTAGCTCTATTTCTCCTATATGTACATTACCGAATGGTGCAACTATCTTCCCATCTGGCACATCAACAGTTAAAACAATGTTAGAGTATATTTCCTCATCAAATTCTTCTATACTATTTGTTAGAAATGGGGGTCTATAGTTGGCAAGGGCTGGCCACTGTCCAAGTAGGGACCCTTCTTCCTAAGTCAGAGTAAGGGGGCTATACCCTTTGATAACCCCTGCTCAACCCAGTGGTAACATAGCACAAGCACAAGCAGCTAGGCATATCTCAGAGGCAGTGTGTGAAGCATTTATGACCATACACAGTAACACAGTGAAGAACACTACAAAGGGACTCCACACAAGTAGTTATAAGAAATAAGTATCTTTATATATAGAGTTAACACAAGACCAATAACGGTAAAAAGCCACAATACTGTTGTTAGATCTCTGGTTGGCTAAGGCTTGGGCCAAAGCCAGGTAGAGACCACCACTCTATTCAATACAAGAAACAGTCTGCCCCCATTAATATAAAGCGGCTCAAATGGAGTCCGTAAATAATGTCATCAGTATTGAACTCACAATGCCCCCTTCATCAGTGAATGTCTCAAAGTAGTTTTAAGAGAAAACTATTTTGAATTTAACTAGGAATTTTTTTACCAGATCCAAGGCGTCAGTATGGGGGCATCATATGCACCCAGTGTCGCGTGCCTATATATGGGCAATTTTGAAAATAAAAATATTCATAATGAAATGGCACCTTTTTTTGAAAACATCCGAGCCTGGTCTCGCTTCATCGACAATATTTTTTTCGTCTGGGAAGGAGACCAGGCATCCTTGAACAAATTTGTTCTATTAATCAACGCTGCTGACCCCAATCTAAGATTCACAGCGAACTCCAGCAACAGCAAGATCGAATTTTTGGACGTTTGGGTTGAACACGCTAACAACAAACTTTTGGTTTCTCTATATATAAAACCCACGGCCAGAAACACTCTTCTCCGATATGGGAGTTTTCATCCCGGCTGCCAGAGGGATGGGATACCATTCAGCCAGTTTCTTCGCCTGCAAAGGAACTGTTCCGAAATGAAGGACTTCCTTGTTCAGGCGGACATTCTGAAAAAGAAACTGGCTGCACGTGGATACCCCTATCGACTTATCAAAGATTCCTTCAAACGTGCTAGATACTTTACAGGGAATCTATGTTCCGGGATCATAACAGGTTAATTCCTGATACATTGGTCTGCATAACAAAGCACTCTACTATCAATCATAAGGTGAGGCAAACAATTAACTCCCTTTGGTACCTGTTGAATATTGGAGAAAAGGAAAATGTGATTCCCAAACCCCTCTTCGCTTTTCGAAGGAATAAAAACCTTAGGAATCATCTGGTATGCGGCAAATTGCCGCCCCCTAAGGAAATGCGGCAAACTGCTGTTTCTGGTTTGGCCCCAATCACGGGTAATCACCGTTGTGGTACATGTCAAGCCTGTCCACATGCTGTGGTAGGCAACCAGTTGGAAATTGGGAATCGGACTATCCAACTCAATGAAATGAGCAATTGCCGCTCATCGAATGTGATATATGTCATTCTGTGCCCCTGCGGTTCCCCATATGTTGGCGAGACTGGCCGCGAATGTCTCATCAGAATTGGAGAACACAAGTTCAACATAAGGAATAAGAAACATGGAACGCCGCTGGTGCAACATTGGGTAAACAAAAAACACGATGAATCTGACCTGAAATGGTCTATTCTGGAAAAGATACGCGCTATTCCAGGAAAGGACACGACCTCCATAAGAAAGAAGAGGGAAGTCGTATTAGTATGTCATCCTGAAATGTCTCTACTCCCTCAACATCCTTAAACAAAATATCCATAGTAGAAGAAGCTATGCCAAAAGGTAACCTCACATATCTGTATGTGCCATAGGTTGTTATAAATGTAGTAAGATCTTTAGATTCCTCTGTTACCTTGATGTGGTTGTATGCTGATTTGAGATCTATCAATAAAAAATATTTCGATCCGGAAGTAGATGCTAAAATGTCTTGTATCTTATGTAGTGGATGTAAATCCACTACGATGTTCTTATTAACAGATCTAAAGTCAGCACAGAGTCTGATCTTGCCATTTTTATTTTTAGCTACTACAATTGCCGAAACCCACTCTGATTAATCTGTTCGCTCTATGACATTATCCTCACAGAGTTTACTTAACAAATCTTTCAAGTAACTTCTCACTGAGAGTGGAACTGGTCTAACATTTTGTGTAACAGGTATGGCTCCCTTTTTTAGTTTTATTTTATGTTCGAATCTCTTAACACATCCAATATGATCTGCAAATACTTTGCTATTATTTTTAAGTACAGATTCTAAATCCACACTTTCATCTATATATTTATAAAAACGAATGTATGTCTGTCTGTCCTTTATGCATTACTACACCATTCATCCGATCGCCATGAAACTTTGGGAAGTTGTTGAGTACACTCCCACGAAGGTTTCTGGCATAAAAATGTTTTAAAAATCGGCCCCCCAGGGCCCTCATAGTCTTTCGAATACTGATGTACGCACCAGACAGAAAAACAAAAAATCGTGTATCCACAAGCACTCGAATAAATAAATAGAATTAAAACAACACTTTGAAATGTTTTCCATATTAAAATGAATAAGTTTCAATGACACAATGTAAATTGAATGTTATCATTAGGAGTTTTCTTGAATTTCCTTTCATCGGAGATCGCAGCAACGCGCAACGGGTAAGCTAGTTTGATATAAGTATGTTATCTGTAAAATTTTCATCAAAGACAATTGGTTCAGTTGCTCCAGGTTTTGAAAATGACTCCTAGTTTGGCCAGATCCTTCCAGCCAACTATGTTATGTCCTTTTTCCGCAACAAAATGTTAGTTTTATTCACCCTCCCCTTAAGTTCCAAATATTCCTAAAAAAATGCAACCATCTCTATTTCAAAGTCTTCAAATACCTATAGATTTACATCAGTTTCTTGCAATTTAAAATCTCCCCAGAATGTGTTAAATGTTATATCAGATATTATAGTTATTGGTGATCCAGTGTCAGCCATAACTTGTAGCTCTATTTCTCCTATATGTATATTACCGAATGGTGCAACTATCTTCCCATCTGGCACATCAACAGTTAAAACAATGTTAGAGTATATTTCCTCATCAAATTCTTCTATACTATTTGTTAGAAATGGGGGTCTATAGTTGGCAAGGGCTGGCCACTGTCCAAGTAGGGACCCTTCTTCCTAAGTCAGAGTAAGGGGGCTATACCCTTTGATAACCCCTGCTCAACCCCGTGGTAACATAGCACAAGCACAAGCAGCTAGGCATATCTCAGAGGCAGTGTGTGAAGCTTTTATGACCATACACAGTAACACAGTGAAGAACACTACAAAGGGACTCCACACAAGTAGTTATAAGAAATAAGTATCTTTATATATAGAGTTAACACAAGACCAATAACGGTAAAAAGCCACAATACTGTTGTTAGATCTCTGGTTGGCTAAGGCTTGGGCCAAAGCCAGGTAGAGACCACCACTCTATTCAATACAAGAAACAGTCTGCCCCCATTAATATAAAGCGGCTCAAATGGAGTCCGTAAATAATGTCATCAGTATTGAACTCACAATGCCCCCTTCATCAGTGAATGTCTCAAAGTAGTTTTAAGAGAAAACTATTTTGAATTTAACTAGGAATTTTTTTACCAGATCCAAGGCGTCAGTATGGGGGCATCATATGCACCCAGTGTCGCGTGCCTATATATGGGCAATTTTGAAAAAAAAAATATTCATAATGAAATGGCACCTTTTTTTGAAAACATCCGAGCCTGGTCTCGCTTCATCGACAATATTTTTTTCGTCTGGGAAGGAGACCAGGCATCCTTGAACAAATTTGTTCTATGAATCAACGCTGCTGACCCCAATCTAAGATTCACAGCCAACTCCAGCAACAGCAAGATCGAATTTTTGGACGTTTGGGTTGAACACGCTAACAACAAACTTTTGGTTTCTCTATATATTGTGGTAAATAAATAATTAATTACCGGTACTATTTTTGAATATATTAATAATAACAGATAGCTCAATAAATAAGAGGCAGGATCCGAGGAATCTGAGTCGAACGGGCTTTATTCAGGCATAAGGGAAGGGACAGGATCGGCACAGCCTGAAATAGAATGGCAAAGAAGGCAGCTGCAACGTTTCATCAACAGTACAAGATATATATAGTAAAACATCACAATTACATTACATACAGTAGGCGTAACTAGTGACAAGCGTAAGATAAGAACACATGGGCGTGAAAAGAAGGCGTGCACAGGGCGTGCACGTGGACATGTGATGAGAACGTCACAGAAGTGTCATAAAGTGGGTGGAAACATGGAGGGGGCTACCTGAGCAGCTGGAACCTTTAACCTAGTGGTGCGCGCAAACGGGCCATGACGTGTTACCGGGGAGAACTGGGGGCTATGACTTCTGCACTAGAAGAGGAGACGAAAGTCTGCGATGTCAGGACGACATGTACCTATAGCATATCTGGTATCTGGTGTTTGGAGTACATGTTGATAGAATCTAAAAGTTATCAGGGCAAAGGCTACTTGACACTAAGGCTGGTGCATGCATATATTCTTCATGTATTGCGTGTGCTATGAATCTTCCATGAATATTAATACAGTAATTCTCTTGCATGGAGACAGAAAGACTAGACTATAGCTGAAACTGTTTATGTGGTTCGTTAGCTTAGGAATGTGAAGACGGAAAGCTGGACTGATAACTAGAAGCATAACATACTCTTGGCAGACAGGCAGGCAGAGCCAGGCCGGGCACCGCGCTGCGCGGCAGGAAGTAAGTGAAGGGTCAGGGATGCAGGTGGGGGCTGCATCGCTCCTCGGAGTGGGTTCAGGAGACTGGAACTTGAATCTGGTGTCCGGGCCCTTTTGAGGCCTAGAAACGGGGACAATTCAATAGAATAACGTGCACAATGTAAAACGTTGGCAACATAGGCCTAATACTCGTTGCTTTCACAGGAACTGGAAACTGGCATACTAACGTTGGACACAACTATAATTGCGTCTTTAATCGATCATAGGGGGATATATGCATATCGATCATGTACATATAACATAGGATGGGGAACACGTAGGCACACATAACAAGGCAAAATTCAATTTTCCTCATTCCCTCCTTGTGCCCTACGTTTCCATCAGGAAACATCAATATTCATGATACCATCTATCTGTTCATAGAGCATCATTTGCTCGTCTCGAATTGTCTGGGTACGGGACTTAGGACTAGGAATACAAGAGGTAGCACACAAGCCGCAAATCGCAGGGCCACATTGTAAACAGAGGCAGCAACTGAATATGATCATTACTGCTATACCTAGGAATGACAATACTTTCCATCCCCAGACAGATACTATACTCCAGAGCCAACCAGACCATGTCCAGGTGCCTGGATTCTGGTGTAACTGATGGGCAATTTTGTGAAGTCTGGTTATAGCTGAATAAACAGACGGTGCGTTATTAGGAATGAAAATGCAGCAACTAGATCCGATGACTCTACAAGCTCCTCCCCTATCCGCCAGTATGACGTCAAGGACGAGACGATTTTGGAGCACGACAAATCTCATAGCAGATTGCTCCTCGGTTAAGTTACCTAGAGCGGAAGTAGTCTCATTCACTACTGCTTCAAGGGTTCTGGTTAGCCTACGTATTAGCTTACTATTCTGGACAGGACCTATGCAGAAAAAGAAACCTTTATTGAAGTCTTGATATTGTTCTAGAGCAGTTTCAGTTTGATCGACAATTGGGGACTCGGTCTCCCTTCTATGTCTAACGTGTACTAGATGTGTATTTCTGTGATAATCAGATGGGGCTAGAAAAACTGGTGGCAGTAGGAAGGCAATGTAACATGTTCCATCCCAATCTAGGGGCAGACGAACATATGCGGTCTGACCACATACAAAATAAGAATGACGTGAGGCTTTGAAAATAGATTTCCCACTTTCACTATACTCGACCACAGTAGTACAATCACTATGTCCTACATGTGCGGAACCATTCTTTCTGACACATAATTCGTCTTTCACTGGTAGGACTGAAATAGCAGGCAAATCTGGAGTAGTTTCGGACTGAACATTCAAAACCATGAAATTCGAGGAATAATTACCTAGATCATATACTTAATTTTCTAGATCTAACCCTGTTCTATGGGAAAAACCTTCCTTGTCTGGGAAACATGTTCTATTCAGAAGGGACATATCATTTGAGGATGACGTTAACGTGGACCATGCTCCACACGAACCATTATGTGAAAACGGATAGGGAAAGAGTGGCAGAACTCCCTTCGGTGTCTGGAAAGGGGGGAGTCGACCACACACCCAACAATTGGTGGCATTGCTGGTCTGGTGTGAATAGTGTAACATACGGATAAATGTATTATTTCGCATAGCAAGACGATAGGATATCTCGTGAGGAGGCAGGTCACTAAAAGTGTGCTCTACTGTAACATTAGAAAACATATGTACATGTGAATTAATTGGAAAACATAAATGTAAGGCATAACTTATGCAAGTAACCATAAGACTCAGAAATAACAGAAAAAACAGAGTAACAATACATCTACTTCGAAGATTCTTTTGATAACGTATTCTCTTAGAGTTTTGACTAACTCTCTCACTGTGTGGGTCTATCTCATACATGTCAGGAACCTGTCTAACCGTTTCACCCGAGAGGGACTTAGACAATTAAACTGGCTGACTTACTAGACCGAAGCTTATCTTTATACTCCTGCTGCGGAGTTTTCTCTAACAGGGGAAGTTTAGATTCAGTGTCTGGGCAGTCCTTGAGAACGGGGCAGTCCTTGAAAACAGTCTTTGGTTTGAGTCCATGGAATCTCTTTACATGACTGGAGTGCAACCACCCCTTCCTGCCTTCAATCTTCACGGCGGTCCTTGTTGTCAGTAGGACAAGTCGGGGCTCCTTCCAGCGGGGCTCCAGCGGACTTGAACGATCAAAATTTCTCACGAGGACGAGGTCGCCTGGTATGACCTCATGCGGTTTCACTTCGGTGTTGTCTGGAAAAGCGGCGGCAACCTGTGAACGACAAGATTGTAGTGCAGACATCAAGGAGGCCAGGTAATCTGTCAGCATATTACTGTCAACATCTGTAATTGTACGTGGTCTAGGTGTACCCCACATGTTTGGGGGACGACCGAACATTACCTCGAAAGGAGACAGACCTGAACGGGAGTGAGCGACCATTCTCATATAGAAAAGGGCGACTGGCAGTGCTACTATCCAATCTACGCCTTTCTCTGCGCATACTTTGGCAATGCGGATTTTCAGAGTCTGATTATGTCTCTCTACGAGACCGGCTGCTTCAGGATGTCGTACACAGTGGAACTTCCACTGGTACCCTAACAGAAGGGATACTTGTTTCATGAGCTCGGATGAAAATGGCTAGCCGTTATCTGAATACACGACCCTAGGTAATCCATAGCAGGGGAAAAACTCACGAACCAACTGCCTGGCAGTGGTCGCAGCTGTGTAATCTGGGACTGGATATGCTTCTGTCCACCTGGACAAAGCGCATACAACTACGAGGACATACTTGAAACCTCGACATCGCTCCATCTGAATATAATCCATCTGGAGGACTTCAAAAGGGTGGTCAGGAGGATGGAATCCACCTTGTTCCACCGGGACACCTTTACCTGGATTGAACTGACAACAGATCATGCAGGTACGCACTTTCTGTTTGGCTGCTGCTCGTAAATGCTTGTTAAACCAGAGGTTCTGAATACTGTCTAACATGGCTTTTTCTCCTAAGTGTGCTGGACTATGTGCGGTGTTAATAATGACTTGAACCATAGAGTCGGGGAGAAACCATGTGGCTTTTCCCTTCGTCAACCATCCTTGATCTGTCTGGACCCCTCCTTGTTCAGACCATTTCTTGATTTCGTCGGGGGTAGCATGTAACTGTATGTCTAGTACATCTTGTGTAGGGTCCTTAACTGTAATACAAGTAGTCTGATCTGGAATGTCTGTCTGTGTCATGTTAACTGGAATGTCTGGAGTCTGAGCTGTGAGCTTGGCTGTTCGATCTGCCAGATCGTTACCCTGGGAAATGATGTCAGTGACTTTCGTATGGGCTTTGCACTTCATGATAGCGATAGCTGTCGGTAAATGTATTGCATCTAACAGAGCTTGAATGAGGGGGCCATGCTGAATCTTGGTTCCATGAGAAGTCATGAAACCTCTTTCTTGCCAGAGCACTCCAAAGTCGTGTACGACTCCGAATGCATAACGTGAATCTGTGTATATATTTACTTTCAGGTTCTTAGCTCGTATGCAGGCTTGGGTCAGAGCGATGAGCTCTGCTGCTTGAGCAGACAGGGTGTCAATACGATGTGTTTCTATAACTTCGGCTTCAGTAGTCACGGCATACGCGGCTACTAGTTCTCCTGTACTTGTTCTCATACATGAACCATCCACATAAAGTGTCAGGTCGGGATCAGGTAATGCAGTGTCTGTCAAGTCTTGTCTTGGCTTCGTCATGGTGTTAACAACTTCCACACAGTCATGTGTGGCAGGATTTGAAGTAACTGAGGGTAACAGTGTAGCGGGATTTAAAATGTTGCAGCGTCTGATTTCTATGTGTGGCTGAAACAGTGTCAGTTCATAACCTGTTAAACGTGCAATTGTCAAGTGCTGAGTCTGTGTTCAGTTTAAAAGAACTTCCACGGAGTGTGGAACTTGTACTGTCAGGGAGTGTCCTAACACTATGGAATCACTTTGTCTGATAGCTAGAGCTGTGGCTGCAACTGACTTGAGGCACGCAGGCAGCGCCTGGGCCACTGGATCTAATGTGCTAGAAAAATAAGCACAGGGCTTGTATTGTCCTGCTTGATCTTGTGTGAGAACAGATAATGCAGTACCATCACGTTCAGTAACAAAAAGTGTAAAAGGCTTACTGTAGTTCGGTGTTGCTAGAACAGGTGCTTGGCATAAAGCTTTCTTTAACTCATTGAAAGCAAGTGTGTGTTCTTGGGTCCAAGGGAGGACAGTCGATACGGCTGCCTCCTGTGTCGTTAACTGTATCAGTGGCTTGGCTAGATATGCATACTGAGGAATCCATTGTCTGCAATAAGAAGTGAGGCCGATAAAAGCTCGTACCTCCTTCTGAGTCTTGGGCTGTGGAAGATGTGCTATTAACTGGATACGGTCAGGTGTCAACTGCCTACCCCTCTTGGACAGTAAGTGTCCAAGGTAGACCACTTGCTGGACACAGAATTGTAATTTGGAAGGGGACACCTTGTGCCCCATCTCGGCCAGGAAATACAAGACTGTAAGTGATGCACGTTCGCAGTCACGTTCAGAACGGGCTGTGATCAATAGATCATCGACATACTGGAGCAGGGCAGTGTCAGTTGGCATGTGGATATTGTCTAGTTGTCTTTTAAGTGCTTGACTGTAAATACTAGGACTTTCTGTGAAGCCTTGAGGAGCTCGTGTGAATTTATAGCTCCTTCCATTTAAACAGAATCCGAAAAGAAACTGGCTGTCTGGATGAATGGGGACACTAAAGAATGCATTCTTGAGATCGATAACAGTGAAGAACGTAGCTTCAGAATCAATGGCAGTTAATAGGGAAGAAATATCTGGGACCACTGGGTACTGGGGTATGATACATTTATTAAGTTCTCGAAGGTCAATCACTAATCGATAAACTGGAGGTGCGTTAGGATCAGTACGTTTCAGAATCGGAATGATAGGAGAATTACATACATTGGAGTCAGTTTCTACAACTACTCTTTGAGCAATGAGCTCGTCAATAATTTTGGATAAGGCTGCTACAGCCTCAGATGGCAATTTGTACTGTCGGATTCGTGGTAATACAACACCTTTCTTCAGAGTAACACGATGGGGTGTAATGTGCATACAACCTACATCAGTTGGACCTTGCGTCCATAAGTGCTGCGGTACATTCAATAATCGTGGATCAAAATCACGTAATACATAATGACCTTTAAAATCTCGCAGAAACAGTCGCACCCCTTCCGGGGAGCAGCATATAACTGCTCCTAATTCTTTCAGAGTCTTTATACCAAGTAAGTTCTCTGGACATGATTTCGTTAGTAACAAGTCTGTAGTTCGGGACAATGGACCAACTTCTAGAGTAACTGGTTTTGATATTTCATTAACAATAGGCTTTCCTGAAAATCCAAGGGAAACATTTCTAGAGCCTGAGAGCGGAGCCCCTGGAACCTCGTCATGACTGATGGTAGTCCTACTTGCCCCTGTATCAATCAGAAACTTTCTGTCTTTCCCTAATACTTGACTGTGTACATAGGGACCCTCTTGATCTACAGGTATCTCGATGAGAGGCAAGCCAACCTCCCTCTCTAGGCTGTTTCATGAATACGGCTGATAATCTGGATACTCTGACTGTGCATACTGGTACATCTGCTGTGTAACGTGTTGTGTTGCAGCTATAGGCTGCGGTACTGTAACTGTCTGTTGTGCATTCTGCGGTGTCTGGGAAGTCTGTGAAACTTGTTCTTGTCTAGGAGGACGGGGTCTCTCTTTTGTCTTACCAGTAGCTATGTTGTGTTTCAGAACTGCACATTCATTTATATAATGACCTGGCTGTTTACAGTAATTGCATGTCCCTTTAACGGGAGTTGCAGGGTGACTGGCTTGATTCGTACCCCTCTTCTGACTGTCTTGCGGAACGGACTGTGCAACTAGTACTTTCATTTTCGTGTCTTTCATACGTCTCCTTTCATGTTCCTGCTCTTCCCTAATTCTGTTCTGGTGATACTGGAGCATCTGGAGCATTTGTGACGGAGTATTAGCTTGCCAGGTACTTTCGACTTTCAGTACTCGATTTTTAACTTGTGGACTTAATTTCTCGACTAGTTTGGTAACAAAAAGATGTGGATAAGATTCACTACTTGTTTTCAGACCACTATTAATAATGAAACATTTCTCAAATCTAGAATAAAAATCACTAGTATCTTCGTCTTGTTTCTGTTTACAGGCTGAGATGGCATCCCAGTCTTCCTTTTTCGTGGCTAGTAATCTTGGCAAGACTTGTATCAGTAACTCGGGCAATGCTTTAGCTTTATCCCCAAGACCGGTACCTGGAACTCGTGTATTATCTTCGGTCTCTAATGCGGTCCAATCTATCTTTTTCTCTCCCACCTCCCATTCTTTTTCTTTGAGTTTTTCATATATGCCCGCAGGCAGCAGGACCTTTAACATTTTAATGATATCAGGATACGTGTATTCTCCCATACGGAGCATGTCCTTTAATTCACGGTGGAACCCTGCTGGATCTTTATCGTGACAGGGTATTAACTTTTTCCTTTCCAGAAGTTCTATTTTCGTGATAGGGGTGTAAACAAATACTCGTTCTAGACCACCCCCTTCTACCTTAACTGGATGCACTTCTCGTAACGGATTCTGTCTGTCTATGTAGAATGATTTTCTTACTGGAGGTGGAACAGGAACAAAATGTGGATTCAGGAACATTCTGTATTTGTGGCGCTGTTCTAGAATGACACTAACTAAATCGGTACCTAGACCTTTCCATCTGTATTGGAGTAACTCGTTCAGCACATCATGTAAAGGACCTGGATCAAAATGCTGACCCTCATACAATGTAATGAGGTGTTGGATCATATACGTACCCACCAGACGCTGCTCGGCTGGGGGCAGTTTCAGAAACATTTGGGCCACTATTTCATCTGGAAACGTGGTGGAATCACTAGTCCATCGTACTGCTGATCGGGCTAGTTCTTGTTCATGCATGGTACTAAGCTCGCTATAACCTATTCGTGATTTCAGAATTTGGTCGGTGGCCTGGAATACTTGTTCAAGAGAACACTGTTCTGGTACGGGAGGAGGAAAAACTTTCTTGTAATCTAGACATGAATGTCGGTCGGAAAGTCTAGTTCTACCTACATACGCTATTCTGGCGGGATTCTCGCTGTCTACCTCTTCACTGGAAGAGTCATTCTCTTTCTCGGTTGCTCTTTTTGCTTCCTCTTTCTGATGAATACTTATAATTTCTTTACGGATTTTCTTGTACATACTTTCTATACTACCTAGTGTCTTGTGTTTTCCCTCGGCTATATTGTCACTCCACTTAGTCAGACCTTTCATCTCGTCTTTATCTTTATCAGGATAATCTTGTTCTCTTATTAAACAATTAATCAAGAACTGTAAAATCATATGTTGAATCTCGGCTTTTCTGTGTGCCATAGCTTCGTGAATACTTCCTGGATTCTCTCCTGTACGTACAAAACGATATATTCTGTCTAGATGTTCCTTCATGTCGGGCAGGGTGACCAAAAAGTTGGCAACCCGTCTTAAACGTACTGAATATAATACCATGTGATCTTCGCCTGGGACTGGATCATATATACAGTCGGCAAGGAGTCTCTTGAGGTCTGCGTATGTAGCCACTTTTGGCGTACGCTGTAACGCTGCGTCTCGCGGCGTCAGTCGTCTTACTTGAGGCGGGGTGATAGGAGCACCTCCCCCCGCACCTCCTGAACTGGAATCGTCAGTTAATACTGTACGTGTTGGCAGAGTGATGGGCAAAACGGGTACATTTAATGTGGGCTGGTCCGGGGGTACGGGCACATTAACAGAGTCCCCGGGACCAGTGGCTGGAGGAACAGGAATTACATTATTTACAGGATGCTGAGGGTGAACAGGCGGAATATGATTTGCATATTCCGGGACTGTGTCGTCCAAGTAGGACGAAAGAAAAATTTCAGCTGCGGTCGGTTTATGACGTAGCTTAATCGGGACCAATGGTGGCGGTAAATTACAGGGTGCTTCCGGGGTTGCCTTCGGCAAGCCCTCGGCAAGAAGAGGATACATACCTTTAATAAGGGCATTTCTCTGCCTATCGGACTGTTCTGCTCTAACTCGTTCACCTTCTTCTAGAAGTTCCCTTTCTTGGGCTTTTTCTGCGGATTCCCTACTTAACTCTGCTTTTCTGAATTCTTTTTCGGTTCTTTTATGAGATTCTTTGCGCCATAACTCGATGGCATCTTTCTGGGATTGTCTGGCTTTCTTTTTCCATAATGCTTCTTCTACTCGCATGATGCACTCGGCATCCCATGTACCTGATACAGGCCATCTATATTTCTCCTCGAGATGTTTGGTGTAATCCACCCATAAATCTAGATATAATATGGCATTTAAACCATGCTTGTGATACATAAAATGTCCAGGACTGTCCCTTGGAGGGACAGGAACTGATTCTTCGAGTAACCCCTTTCTGGTTCTGATCTGACGCAATTTCGAGAACAGAGGCATGGCTGAATTTTACTTGCGAACACAATACACAATAATCACAGTAATGAAATGGCAAACAAATCACTCATACCACGACATAGAAATACATTAAATGATACACTGAAAACATAACACTTGAATTTCTCGAGGAACAGACTTACTAGAATTACTGGATGCACTGCTAAAACAGTACAGAACATACCGGTCTCATAAAGAGACACGTCATACCGTATCCACCTAGGTGGACACGTCGGACTGGATCTGTGTACCCAAACCCATCGGACCAGGAACAAACTAATGATCCTGTCTAGATACTTCCCCCGCAACGGTACTCACCGGGAAGCAGAAACTGAAGGCCTCGGACTGGACTGGACTGCTACGACGTCTGGTTACTACTACGCGCTTCGAACTTCGGTACTTCGGTTACAGGTGGGCCTCCGGATACCTCGGACCTTGCTCTCTCGGCTTGGGCTCTGGTCGGGACGAACCGCATTCCACACCGCCTCGTCTGGATGCCGGACCGCAGTCTCCGTCTCCTCCGTGGGCCTGAGGGAGACTTGAAGCAGAAATATCTGCACGTGCACGGTAGAGTTCCGTCACGGCTGTAGAAGGGTCAGGGGGCCTGCGTTACATCGCCGGCACGTGGGGAAAGGGCACGTCCCTATTCGGGCGCCATTTATGTGGTAAATAAATAATTAATTACCTGTACTATTTTTGAATATATTAATAATAACAGATAGCTCAATAAATAAGAGGCAGGATCCAAGGAATCTGAGTCGAACGGGCTTTATTCAGGCATAAGGGAAGGGACAGGATCGGGACAGCCTGAAATAGAATGGCAAAGAAGGCAGCTGCAACGTTTCATCAACAGTACAAGATATATATAGTAAAACATCACAATTACATTACATACAGTAGGCGTAACTAGTGACAAGCGTAAGATAAGAACACATGGGCGTGAAAAGAAGGCGTGCACAGGGCGTGCACGTGGACATGTGATGAGAACGTCACAGAAGTGTCATAAAGTGGGTGGAAACATGGAGGGGGCTACCTGAGCAGCTGGAACCTTTAACCTAGTGGTGCGCGCAAACGGGCCATGACGTGTTACCGGGGAGAACTGGGGGCTATGACTTCTGCACTAGAAGAGGAGACGAAAGTCTGCGATGTCAGGACGACATGTACCTATAGCATATCTGGTATCTGGTGTTTGGAGTACATGTTGATAGAATCTAAAAGTTATCAGGGCAAAGGCTACTTGACACTAAGGCTGGTGCATGCATATATTCTTCATGTATTGCGTGTGCTATGAATCTTCCATGAATATTAATACAGTAATTCTCTTGCATGGAGACAGAAAGACTAGACTATAGCTGAAACTGTTTATGTGGTTCGTTAGCTTAGGAATGTGAAGACGGAAAGCTGGACTGATAACTAGAAGCATAACATACTCTTGGCAGACAGGCAGGCAGAGCCAGGCCGGGCACCGCGCTGCGCGGCAGGAAGTAAGTGAAGGGTCAGGGATGCAGGTGGGGGCTGCATCGCTCCTCGGAGTGGGTTCAGGAGACTGGAACTTGAATCTGGTGTCCAGGCCCTTTTGAGGCCTAGAAACGGGGACAATTCAATAGAATAACGTGCACAATGTAAAACGTTGGCAACATAGGCCTAATACTCGTTGCTTTCACAGGAACTGGAAACTGGCATACTAACGTTGGACACAACTATAATTGCGTCTTTAATCGATCATAGGGGGATATATGCATATCGATCATGTACATATAACATAGGATGGGGAACACGTAGGCACACATAACAAGGCAAAATTCAATTTTCCTCATTATAAAACCCACGGCCAGAAACACTCTTCTCCGATATGGGAGTTTTCATCCCGGCTGCTAGAGGGATGGGATACCATTCGGCCAGTTTCTTCGCCTGCAAAGGAACTGTTCCGAAATGAAGGACTTCCTTGTTCAGGCGGACATTCTGAAAAAGAAACTGGCTGCACGTGGATACCCCTATCGACTTATCAAAGATTCCTTCAAACGTGCTAGATACTTTAAAGGGAATCTATGTTCCGGGATCATAACAGGTTAATTCCTGATACATTGGTCTGCATAACAAAGCACTCTACTATCAATCATAAGGTGAGGCAAACAATTAACTCCCTTTGGTACCTGTTGAATATTAGAGAAAAGGAAAATGTGATTCCCAAACCCCTCTTCGCTTTTCGAAGGAATAAAAACCTTAGGAATCATCTGGTATGCGGCAAATTGCCGCCCCCTAAGGAAATGCGGCAAACTGCTGTTTCTGGTTTGGCCCCAATCACGGGTAATCACCGTTGTGGTACATGTCAAGCCTGTCCACATGCTGTGGTAGGCAACCAGTTGGAAATTGGGAATCGGACTATCCAACTCAATGAAATGAGCAATTGCCGCTCATCGAATGTGATATATGTCATTCTGTGCCCCTGCGGTTCCCCATATGTTGGCGAGACTGGCCGCGAATGTCTCATCAGAATTGGAGAACACAAGTTCAACATAAGGAATAAGAAACATGGAACGCTGCTGGTGCAACATTGGGTAAACAAAAAACACGATGAATCTGACCTGAAATGGTCTATTCTGGAAAAGATATGCGCTATTCCAGGAAAGGACACGACCTCCATAAGAAAGAAGAGGGAAGTCTTTTGGATCTTTTTGCTTGATGCTACTAAAAAGGGACTTAACGAACATTGCCCGTGGGAAAATGCCATCACTTGAACGTCTCTCCTGATTTTCCTCTCTAGGAATGGCCCGGGCGATTCTCCATCTATGTCCCCTACTTTGAGTTTGACATTTGTGGGTCCCCGGAGGGGCTCAGTTTCATCATGGCACGATTGGCACGTTGTCGATATATTCCATGAGACATGAAACATGCCCTGACTGCCGGATATTCGGGTGGACTTATGACCTTTATTTCGGGTCGGACTAGTTGGGACTAGTCTCAATCATCGGTGTGTCCACCGTATGTCTTACCTGTGGTCACTTGGCAAGTGCCTATGTAGCTAGGAGTACTAGGCGGGTGTCTCATGTTCTCTAAATTCCTGTATTTGCCTGATCCTCGCCCAGATGCATTTCGGATCCGACGCCTGGCTCTACCAGATTTCTGTGGATTAGCCTGGTCCATCCCGGACCATACTTTTGACCGCACCCTGTAATCTCTTGATAGGCTGAAACTGCCGGGCGGGACCTTTAAATTTGACCGGTCCAGCGAACTTGTGTTTCTCTGCGTTTTGCGCGCTGCCTTCACGTTCCAGCCGAATACGAATCTGTGGTAGCATTCTAGTTGTCTGTTCCCCGGAACAGGAAAGGCGGGGACGGAAGCGGAAGGCGGCCATGTTGTGATCGGCGCCGACCGCGGGTAAAGTTCTCTGGCAGCTCCCGGCGCTCCAGGATAATAAAGCAATATCTACATAAAGTACTTGTTTGTGGTACTTTTACAATGGCGACGAGGGTGCTCTGAAGCACAACGAACACGCGACGGACCGGTACCACGCATTCCGCGTGAGCGTATGCCGAGCAGGACCCGGAGGGCGGCAGAGGAGCCGCCCAGAAGCCCAAAAGAGCGCGAAGACTCGTCTGAGCCTCAGGTAGGGCTAAATAACGCCCAGAAACGGCGCTAAGGTTAGGAGCAGCGGTACACCGCCACCCCACACAGCCATTGGGGGGAAGTGCAGCCCAGCGCTGATCACCACTGTGCACACCAGCATTACATGGAGCATTGAGCACAACCAGCCAGCCAGTGGGTATTACACCCTTACGCTACTCACCACTGTGCGCCTGTGTCGCTCTCTGGACGCTGAGTTATACCTACTATCCCTGGCCACCGTGCAGGGCGTCCAGCAATCTGGCGGCGCAGAAGGGGTTGGCAGAGGCATCTGGGTCATCGTTCCAGCCCAAAGGGGACAGTGACCTACTACTGCCTAGTCCAGCAAGGAAGATCCAAGGAGAAAGGGACGACGTGGATAGTGGTGAAGAGGACTCAGCAACACAGACCACGCCCAGGAGCCCACCTGGTCGGACGTTCCACACAGCTAGGCGAGAGGGAGGTGCACCCAAAATGGCTGCCCAGTCATCGTCTCTCACGCAGTTGGTACCGTTCTTGACGAAATGCGGGGAACCGGATATGAAGTGGGAAGACTGGAAAAGGTATTTCCTCAACTATCTAGAAGCCCTGGAAGAAGAAGGTGACACCCCGTTCTCGAGCAAGAGGAAAAAGAAGATCCTGCTACATAATTTAGGTCCAGAAGGGATCAGAGTCTATGACACCATAGTCAAAGGCGAGAGGGTGGCAACGGATACAGACGTCTTCGGTCACGCCATTGCGGACTTAGATGCACACTACAGACGGGTGGTGTGCGTCGCTATTGACAGATACAATTTCTTTCAGAGGAAACAGAAGAACGGGGAGTCGGTGGATGAGTACGTCGTGGCCCTGAGGAAATTGGCCCTCACTTGCAAATTTGACGCGCTACACGACGACCTAATAAGGGACCAGATTATCATGCACACATCTAGCTCCCATATACAAGAGAAGCTATGGGTCAATGGCGACGCCCCACTAAAAGAGATCTGGGCGATGGTCAAGAAAGCAGAACTATCACGACGTTGTGCACAAGCAGCGAAGAAGGAAGCAGGAGAGTCGCAAACTGTGTGCAGGATTATGACACCAACGAGAGGAGAAAAACAGAGGCAAAGAGACACGCAAAGGCACCAGGAAGGTGGAAAATCGACCAACTACAACAAATACCAGCCAGACAACAGGTCAAATAAAGGAAGCAGACCCAGCTGCTACAGGTGTGGCAGTAATGCACATCTCGGAAATGACAAAGCATGCCCCGCATTCAGAGCTAAATGTTCATATTGCGGTGTTTTCGGACACTACGAAAAAGTGTGCCGCCGGAAGCCCAAGGGAGCTACAGTGTGGTACGTGGACCAAGAGCGCAAGGAGGACGCTAGTGACCAGGAAGAAGAGGAAGACCAAGTGGAGTTTCTGTACATAGACGTCCAGGTGTTAGAAATGGATGGATCGGAATCTGATAAACCAAGACTGAGCATGCACATTGGCGGCATACCAATAGAGATGATCGCGGACAGTGGGGCACCCATATCGATCATACAAAAACAAGTATGGGAAGACAAATTCACGCCAAAAATCAAGCAGCAGCTACTACCGATGGATCTGAGACCAGTCACATATACAGGGCAAAGGATTCCTATGTTGGGATACTGCTCTCTCCCGTTCGAATTCAGAGGGCGCCACGCAAGTTGCAAACTATACATAGCAGAGAAGGGCCCCTCTGTTCTTAGCTGGAAGGACCAGGGAGCTCTAGGGATCCAGCTCAACCCAGGGGGCATTCAAAAGATCCTGCTCATGGACATGGACAATACAGAAGATGTGGGACTGTGGCAGAAAGCCTACCCTAAGGTCTTCAATGGTCAAATTGGAGAGCTAGGAAAGTACGAGCATATCATTAAGCTTAAAGAGGGAGCTAATCCTGTAGTGCACAAAGTGAGAAATATCCCGCTCCGCAGCAGAGACGCTGTGCAGACAGAGTTGGACAGACTGGAGAAGGCGGGAGTGATCAGAGCCATCGAGAGTGCTGAATGGTTGTCGCCCTTGGTTGTGGCCCAGAAGCCAAATGGAAATGTGAGATTGTGCGTTGATCTTAGGGAGCTAAACAAAAATATAGTCATCGACAAGTTCCCTTTGCCCCGCATCAGTGAGATGCTAGCGAAAACCAAAGATGTCCAGTGGTTCTCCACTATAGATTTGTCATCAGCATACCATCAAGTGAGACTACATCCGAAGAGCAGCCATCTCACCTCCTTTATCACACCTTTTGGATGCTACGAATTTGCAAGAATGCCTTTTGGGTTAGCGTCGGCTGCAGCTGTCTTCCAGAAGCTGATGCACAAACTACTGAAGGACATACAGGATGTACTATTTTTCCAAGACGATATCTTAGTAATGGGCAGATCAAAACAGGGCCACAACGAGAAACTCCACAAAGTGCTACAAATACTACAAGACAATGGCCTAACAGCAGAATGGTCTAAGTGCAAGTTGGGAGTACAATCAGTTACGTACCTAGGTCATGAAGTGAGTGGAAATGGGATAACGCCAAAAAGAACCAACATGAAAGCCATCCTGGAGGCCCCCACTCCCAGCAAGAAAGAAGATGTTCGGTCATTTCTGGGGATGGCCGAGTATTACAGTAAATTTATCCCGCACTTTGCCACGAAGACACACTTCATCCGTCAACTACTCAAGGAACGGAACATATTTCAGTGGGGAAGTGAGGAACAGACAGAATTTGAGGCCCTCAAACGGGAGATGGGTGTCGCCATTCCCCTCAAAGGATTTGACCCAAATGCAGAGTCTATCCTCACAACGGACGCCAGTGATCGGGGACTTGGGGCCGTCCTCATGCAGAAATCAGAGAACGGAGACATATCAACCGTCAGCTTCGCCTCGAGATCGCTAGCCGCCAATGAGGAGAAATTCAGCGTTATCGAGAAGGAGATGCTGGCGGTGGTGTGGGCGATGGAGAAATTTAGGCAGTACCTGTGGGGAGCCAAATTCCGAGTGAGGACGGATCACAAACCTTTAGTCCGAGTGCTGACCTCCAGTGGCCATGAACACGCGACCCCTAGGATCGCCAAAATGACTCTCAGGTTATTGGACTTCGTGTACGAGGTAGAACACATTCCAGGCCCGCAGAACAAAGTAGCAGACTTCCTGAGCAGGGCAGCGGCCATGGAGGAAGCAGCGAGCGGTAGCAAACAGAAATGGGAAGGATATGTAGTAGCCACCATTCAGGACATGGAAGAAGTAATAAGCGCCCAAGAATGGGAAGAAGCGTACAGAGAAGACGTGGATTTAGAGGCCATAAAAGGGTATGTGATCCATGGTTGGCCTGAAAAGAGACACCTCAAGGAAGAACTGAGGAGGTACTGGGAGGTACGAGATGAACTGTCACTGGCGGAAAACCCCATATTCCTCCTCAGAGGCGATAAAGTGATTCCACCAAGAGGAATTTTGAACCATCTATTGACGCTGCTACATGAAGGGCATCAGGGTATCACGAAGACCAAAGCCCTCGCCAGACAAGCGTACTGGTGGCCGGCCATAGATGCACAGGTTGAGCGTCACGTGCGGCAATGCGAATCATGCGCGAAGGCGGACAAATCACAAAGCATGCTTAGACCGCCCCTGGGGAAATTCCCGATACCTGCAGGACCATGGGAAGCGATATCAGTAGACATTATGGGTCCAGTCCTCAACAAAGCAGGAACGCAGAAATACGCTGTAGTCATCATTGACAAGTATTCCAAGTGGCCTGAGGTAGAGATCATGGAGCACGTGGACACGGAGGCGGTAGTGAACTTTTTACGTGCCACGTTTGTCAGAGAAGGAATCCCTAAAACTATCACGTGTGATAATGGGCCCCAATTTACTTCTGCCAAGTGGACAGCCTTCACAAACAGGAATGGCATTGAAGTGAAACATACACCTATCTATCATCCCGCGGGAAACGGTCAAGTGGAGCGTTTCAATCGGGTGATCATGGGCACCATTCAAGCGGCTATAGACAATGGTTTGGACTGGGAAAAAGAATTAGAGAAAATGATATGGGCCTATCGCATCACTCCGGGGAGCACAGGATACAGCCCGTTTAAGGTATTGAGAGGAAGGGAAGCCTTCACAAAGGACAGCGTGGCATGGAGGAAACTAGTGGTGCAGAGTAAGTGGTCACCAGCAGTGGTACGGAGGAATTTGGAGAAGGCGCAAGAAGTTTACACCACTCACTTCAACAAGAGACGAAACACCCAGGAGACAGAATTGGAGAAGGGTGAGTGGGTCAGAGTAAAACTGGCAATTATGAAGAGAAAGGGAGAAAGCAAGTTTTCGCCACCCATGAAAGTGGTGGAACCCTATGCCAGGTCAGCCTTGCTTAGCGACGGTAAAGTGTGGTCTCTGGACAGAATGGCAAAGTGCAGCAAGATCTTGAAGTGGGGAGAAGAGGCCGCAGGAGGAGTAGAATACGCAAGTGAAGAAAGCGAAAATGAAAGTAGAGGAGAGGAGACAGAGGAAGTAAGGGAAGGTGCGCAGCAAGTAGAAGACAGAGAAGAGGAAAGAGGAGCCCGAGGAAGAGAGAAGAACGGAGGCAGGGACGGAGGAGAGACGGATAGAGAGAGAAGGAATTCAGGAAAAGGGATGGAGATGACAGAAATGAGAGAAGAAGAAAGCAGGGAGGTGATGAGAACAAGAGCAGGAAGGAGAGTAAAGATACCTGAGAAGTTCAAGGACTATGACATGAGCTGAATGTAAGGACATTTTGTTAATTATTGTTGATTACTGCATAAAGGGGGGAGATATGTGGTAGCGTTCTAGTTGTCTGTTCCCCGGAACAGGAAAGGCGGGGACGGAAGCGGAAGGCGGCCATGTTGTGATCGGCGCCGACCGCGGGTAAAGTTCTCTGGCAGCTCCCGGCGCTCCGGGATAATAAAGCAATATCTACATAAAGTACTTGTTTGTGGTACTTTTACAGAATCCTGTGTATTCTGAAATCGTGCATCTGCTCAGGTATGATAATGCAACCTGGTCCCGCTCCTTACCGTTTGTTGTCTTATATATATCGCTAAGCGAGGCTCTTTTAGCTTTGCTGTGTTCCTCCTGATTTCTGGGAGGATTAACTAACTGCTTAGTTACATCCCACTTCGCAATAGGCCGCAAGGTTTTTTGGTTCATGACACTCAGTGCTCGTTTTACTTGTTTTTTGACTTTGACTAGCTCATGTCAGCTCATAAGATATCTACATACGTGCCCTCTGAGCCGTTCATTCGCATCACGCTGAAGTCTATATTATATGTTGTATACTCCCTATTTTTACTACCGTCCTCTCTGTCTGTTTTGTTTAACAGTTTTGAATTGCTTAGCGTAAGACCCGCCTACCGACTGGCTGAAGTACCTCACGAGCCACGGTTCAAACAATTAAGGTAA
The DNA here is from genome assembly GCF_964261635.1 of Lissotriton helveticus. Classification (NCBI taxonomy): domain Eukaryota; kingdom Metazoa; phylum Chordata; class Amphibia; order Caudata; family Salamandridae; genus Lissotriton; species Lissotriton helveticus. The sequence goes on along the minus strand of NC_136067.1, from coordinate 1,156,945,334 downwards.
CGACCCTTTGATATGTTAATGTTACCCTGACATCGTGCTGGTATCTTCGAGGAACCTATCCAAAACCGTTATAATAATGGGGTTTAATGACTTGTGAGATTCACCTTTGAGCGTTTTGCTGGACCAGGAGTTTTGCGAATAAACCAGCCTCGAGCCTACTTTAAACCCTTTATTTATTTAGGGCTGAAACCACCGTAGCGTCGGACTTTTGTCGTGTTATTTTATCCAACACGGACTTTGGTCGGCTTCCTAGGGGGTGTCTGGCAGCGAGAATTAAGTTTTCGGTTTTGTTCATTTTTTATTACAGAACTGGAACATAAAGCCATGTGGTTTCGATGCCCGGAGCCAATATTTAACAGCGGGTCACCACTAGCGTGGACTATTCCGACGCCCGGAACCTGTATTTTACTAGCGGGTCATTACTAGTGTGGAATATTGTATCCCCCCACTTCAGCTCATCTCTCTAGGGTGAGTATGTTTAAACACATGGAATACTGATGGCCGCCCGAACCCAAACGGTGACCCGGTCTGCAGATCGTGCTACAGACCTCAATTGTTTTCTTTCTCTCGCCCTGCAGACCCTCTGTGTTGATGTTGATTGTGATCCTGAGCTAGCCAGCGCTCTATTTGTTCTTCTGTTCTAATCTTGATATATCACGTCTGGATCTGAATTCATGGCTTTGCCCTAGAGACTCTAGACGATTCCAAGAAAAGCAAGGTAAAACATATTATGACTGTGATTTTCACAACTCTAATACATGAGCTCTTACCAATCGAATTTTGTATGCGCCCACCCCTAAAGAATCTTTCTATAGACTTGGCCCTGGGGGTCGGACTCTCATTATCTTGTTCTTCCAATTTTGGGCTGGTGTCAGATATGTCCATGTGACTGTTGTAGGTCCGTTTATTTTATTTTATTTTGTGTATTGATGTATCTCTGTTCTTTAGTAGGTTTAAGTAATTGTCCAGGTCCCGGTTCCTTTCATTTAAGGATAAAAAGTTTTTTGATATCATGTCTCTCTTTAGTATTGAGCTCACCTCTTATGACCAGATATTACTTGATGAACTAAGTGTCTGTTATAGATTTGTGATTATCAACTGAGATGATGCATTTGTATTAATGTAAATATGATGAAACGGATAATTAATGAGATTTTAAACTATTGCAGATCTGTGCTGTTGTTCCCACTCCCCTCTTCTGTGTGCCCTGATGAAGGTGTGGCCCCTGACCTGGCCGAGCACCGAAACGCGCGTTGGCGCCTCTAGTCTGTCCTACTATGTTTCCATCTAGTCTCGGTTCTCCCTGAGATGATGCAGGACTGAACACATCAGAAACAACTGGCAACTGAAATGCATTATGTATTGAGTATATCAAGAATGTTTGAGTATGTGTGAGGTGGATATGAGTGTTTGATGGGATGTGTGGAATTTAGATTGAATGACCGGATTCCCCATTGAGATTTTGTAATTATGTTTTTCTATTATTCTAATATTTATCTATGAAAAAATGCAATAAATAAGAAATAATCCTACTTACCTGTATGGTTTGAATTTCTGCTGGTCATTGTGAGTTCAATACTGATGACATTATTTACGGACTCCATGTGAGCCGCTTTATATTAATGGGGGCAGACTGTTTCTTGTATTGAATTGCCTTTGAATCCCCTGCCCGTCTGCTCCAAATATTTGTGCATTCAGGGGGCCCCTTTTTCTGTAGAGACCACCACTCTAGTCAGGGCTAGGGAGTTACTCGCCAAAGATAACCCCTGCTCACCCCCTTGGTAGCTTGGCACGAGCAGTCAGGCTTATCCCGGTGGCGATGTGTAAAGCATTTGCGCAACACACACAGCAACAACATACTAGGCACACCACAAAAGGAACTCCACACAAGGTTATATATAAAAATAGCCTTTGTATTATCATAAAACACATTAGATGGTAATCACACAATATACACTGTGCCAACTGGCACTGGGCAATATTTACAGGGGATTATTTACACATGACAGGGCCACGTGGGCCACTGTCAGAATCACCACTTTTCGCCTTCCCCCCGGCTGGGGGAAGGCGAAAATGACGCCTGCGGATCCGCCCACTAACAGGCAATTGCGCCTGTCTTCCGGGTCACACTGAGACGCGGCCCGGCAGTCTCTGTTCTCTTTGGGTGCAATGAGGGGTGGGCTCCCTCTGAATGCAAGATACAAAGCGGGGTGGGTACCAGAGGCATCACGAGGGAATCCCTCACGCCGGGATTCCCTCCACAGGACGAGCAGCTCAGCGCTGCAAGAACCCACGCATTCCTCCTTCTTTGGGGAAAATAAAAATAATAAACATATCGCTCACAGGGCACTAGAAGCACAAGAAGAGTGAGTCCTCTGGCATCAAGAAAAGCAAAGAGGGTCCCAAACAAAAGATCTTCAAAGAAGCAAAGGGCAATGCAGGGCCCAGGGAGGCAAGTCCTCGTGGTAGCCCCCCTGGGCCCCAGCAGCAGCACGCCCTGGCAGGACAGCACTCCAGAAGACTGAACAACTTCATGGGGCCACAGCCCCTATATTTATACTACTAAATCCTTTGTGACACAGCACAGGGCTGGGGGAAAAAGCAGATGCAACTGGTTTGGGGGGGCTTTGGAGCAGTTTGTTTTGCTCAGCTCCTCTCTTCTTTTCACAGGACAGGCCAGGGACATCAGACGCAGGAGGTGGAGCCAGCATTGTGAAGGGAAGGCACAGCCCTATTCAGGTCCCAGGTGTAACTCCTCCCTCCCATCTACATGCAGATCTCCTTATTCACCACTGGGCAGACTCATCCTGGCTCCTGGAGCCATCCACATCATCCAGCATCTGTCACTCACAAGCCAGACATGCAATTCACATCATGTAGGCAGACACACAGCACACAGAAATCCCAACTTCTGAAAGTGGCATTTCTAAAATAACCACATTAATCTGTGGACACTATTTTGCAGCATTTATTCTCACGAGTTTGCACATACTAAAATCGCCCCTGCACTCCTCTCAGATCAGGAATTACCATGGACACACATATCCCCCATGCATCCCTATGGGAGGGCTGGCCAATCTCACCACACGCACTCCGAGTGCGCAGGCACTTTACACTGGGCCACAGTGCTAAAGTGCCCAAAGGCCTAAAATCACTACCACCATTTCAGAGCTTAAGGCAAAAAGTTTAGGGGTGAACCTACCAAAAAAGGCCCAAGTCCAACAACTGTAAAATAGGATTATTCTTGAAATGCTGCAAAAATAGTTCAAGGTGTGCAAAAAGGAATTCAGTTCAAAGCGGTCTCTGCAACCCTTTTACTTACAAAGTACATGGATTTCGGAGCAAAACAAACAAACTGTTGCAATGAAGCGGTAGTGATGATTTTCTGCATGCGAGGCTGGTGATGCGATGAATCCTTGCCACGAGGGAGGAGACGATGCGTCAATCTGCTGATGCGTGCGGAGACTAAGCGACAACTTCTTCACGCTAGGCCGTTGATGCGATGAATCCTTACCGCAAGGGAGGAGACGAGGTGACGATTCTGTTGCGTGTGCGAGTAGGTTGCGATGCGAAGAAATGGTGCTCCGCTTGGGAGCGACGATCCTGGTGGAGTGCGATGGAACTGATGTTGCGAGCACTCAGCGGCAGCAGGGTGATGATTCTTGGTGGTGCTCTCAGCTGCAGCAGCCCGCAAACGTGCATTAGCGATGATCTCAATGTTGCAAGCACTCAGCGACAGCAGCGCAATTCCCAAAACGGAGCTCTCGGCTGCTGCGGCTCGCAAACGTGCGTTAGCGATGATTTCAGCACTCTCTTCTCTGTAGTAGAACTAGGGGTCCTGGAACTCACAGGAACCTCACCTGCAGATAGAAATCCTCGCTGGGAGGAATCAGGAGGCTGTTGGCGAAGTCTTTGTTCTAAAGAGTCACAAGTCACTGAACCCAGCCAGAACCAGTTCTTCTCAGTCCTGGAGCACTTTGTTTACCAGGCTGCATCCTTCCTTTCAGAGAGAGGGAGTCTGCCATCAGACGCACAGTAGGAGGTGGAGCCAGCATTCACCTTCCCAGGCACAGCCCTATTCAGGTAAAGGAGCTACCTCTCCCCATAGTCCAAATGCAGATCTCTCTATTCAACCCAGGTCTGACTCAGCCTAACCCTGTCCCTTCAAAACCAGACAGCCAATACACATAACAGCAGAGCACACTGAAAGGCTTAGGCAAGAAAATACCTACTCTCTAAAAGTGGTATTTTCAAACACAGAGTAGAAAAATAAACTTTACTAAAAGATGTATTTTAATATTTTGAGCTCAGGCATACTAAATTCGTTTTTCTACCATGTTCCTTGGGTCAGTTAGGATTGTAGAATGTAATAGTGAAACTGCCCATTCTGGCCTATGGAGAACAGGTAGCCTTACAGTAGTGAAAAACAAAATTGGGTGTAATTCACTACCAGGACATGCTACACACACCAAGGCATGTCCTACCTTACACATACACTGCACCCTACCATATGGGGTGACTTACATGATGCCAAGGGAAGGTCCAGGGGCTGGGAAGTGTGTGCACTTCACAGCCAAGATGGGAGTTCTGGACTGCACGCAGACTCTGCAGTGGTAGGTCTGAGACATGCTTTACAGCTGCTTCTGTGGGTGGTGCAAAACAGCGCTGCAGGCCCACAAGCAGTATTTGGTTTACCAGCCCTGGGTACACACAGGCTACACTACTAGGGACTAACGGGCAAACCAAATGAGCCAATCATGGACATACCAATTCCCATAGACATGTTTACACAGGTAGCATTTGCGCTGTGGCACTGAATGGCAGTGGCACAGCACCCAGAGCATCTAACACCAGCAAAAACAGAGAAGACAAAACCGAAAAATGGAAGGGAGACTCGCGCCAATGGTGCCAGGTCTAACACTATTTACCTTCACTTTGCTATTCACATTACTTTTTGTATTTTTGCAAGATGTTGCAAAATAACCCATCTTCTTACATTTAATGCACCTTTTACCAATAGGTGGACAATCTTGATAATCTGCCAAATGATTTTTCGAACCACATCTATAACATGCACAAGTTTTACCTTCATTCACTCTCCTTTTACTTCTCTCATCACTCCTTTGCTCATAGCTTTTCTTTTCCTGTAAAGCAAAAACATTAGTTGTATTTGTACACTCATTAGACAATACTTTGGAAGATACCATTGAACGTTCTATTCCTTGTCAATGTCTATAACTTCCTGTAGACTTGTGTTACGGCATCCTAAAAGTCTTTCTTTTTTTTTTTTTTATATAACAATGAAATACAAATTGGTCTCTAATACAAGTGTCTACCATTTCTTTAAATGTGCAGTTCGTTGCAAGAACCCTTAAAGCGGCAATGTACTCCTCAACAGTTTCATTCACTGTTTGCCTACGCATTGCAAACTTGTGCCTGCCAACCATAATGTTAGGCTCCTCAGAAAATTGTTTTTGCACACGTTTTACAGCTTCTTGATATTCATCTAGAGGTATGAATTGCTCTGGTTCCTTCCTCGTACTCTGGTAGACTGTTGAAAATCTCCTGCCCAGCATTTCCAAGTAAACCAAACATAAGCGCCTTCTTTCTTCATCGTATGCCTTTCCATCTATGACCGGGGTCTCCAACTGGTCGATCGCGAGCTCGCGGAGACCCCGGGAGTAGCTCGTGTAGCCCTTCAGCCTTTCTGGCTCCATTTGCCCGCCCTCACACAAACCAGCCGCTCGGATTGGAGCTAAGCTGGGGTGGGGGCGGGCGAAGAGGATGACGCTCCTCTCCTGGAACTGCAGACTCCTCTCGTGAGAGTCTGACTCTTGTGGCGTCATCTTCCGGTGCCAGCGCGAAGCAGTAGGATACGTCCCTTCCACCGCAGGTAAGCTCAATGGTGGAATTAGGGATCCCGTGGGAGGGATGGCTGACAAGGCGTCAGAGAGCGCCGGTTAGGAAGGAAAAACGAGTGGAACAGAGAGCAGAAGGGGCACAAAAAACAAGGGGAAAACTAGTGGAACAGAGGGCAAAAGGGCACAAAAAACGAAGCAAAAACGAGTGGAACAAAGGGCAGAAAGGCACAAAAAACGAGTGGAACAGAGGGCAGAAGGGCACAAAAAACGAAGGAAAAACGAGTGGAACAGAGGATCAAAGGCACAAAAACGAGTAGAACAGAGGGCAGAAAGGCACGTAAACGAGTGGAACAGAGGGCAGAAGGGCACAAAAACAAGCGGAAAACGAGTGGAACAGAGGGCAGAAGGGCACAAAAAACGAGTGGAACAGAGGGCAGAAGGGCACAAAAAACGAGTGGAACAGAGGGCAGAAAAGCACAAAAAACAAGGGGAAAACGAGTGGAACAGAGGGCAGAAGGGCACAAAAAACTAAGCAAAAACGAGTGGAACAGAGGGAAGAAAGGCACAAAAAACGAGTGGAACAGAGGCAAAATACAGAATACAAAAATATAGGGGCAGCTAAGAACAGAAGGCAGAACGGGCAGAGAGGCACGGGGGCAGCGAGGGGAACAGAAGGGAAAACCGGGCAGGGACACGGGGCAGCGAGGGGTATAGAAGGAAAGACCGGGCAGAGAGAGCACGGGGACAGCGAGGGCAACAGAGGGAAGAAAAAGGGGCACGGACCATGTACAGGCAGCGGAGGAAGACAGACAACAGCAGTCACAGACACAACAATGATAATAAAGGCAAATCAATAAAAGCAATAAAACGTTGAAAGGCACATGTATAGGTTACCGTTACTTGGCAGGCAGGTAAAAATAGATACAGCCAGGATCAGCAGTAGGATTTTCGTGCTGCTGTCTGACTGCTCACTTTCCACAAGCCCTTGGGTACCACTGCCTCTTACAACTCTGCAGTTATCTGTGTCCAGTAGTCAAGGCCAAGCTCATGATGAGGTGGGGGGGTAGAGGGGTATGGGGTGCACGGGATTGAGGGGGCATGACTGTTAAGTCATGGTTCAGGGCCACTGGTATTATGTGGCACTCGGGGACCAAATTATGCAGCAAGTTTGACAAAATCATGCAGCAAAAAAGACAAATTATATGGTGTATTGCAGCTAATTTTGTGATAGTACTACTTTATCGTTTTGTAATTTGTACTCGTTAGCAGTGTCTCTGAAATGTTGGACCTTAATTTTGGACCTATTAATTGAAATGTCTTGAAGCGTCACACATCCAAAGTAATTTCTTTTGGTGTTCTAGGGAACTCTTAAGTCAGGCCTGTCTTTGGTATTTTGTTCAAACCACAGTATGGGCTCCGATGAAATTAGGCTTTAAGTCAATGAAACTAGGCGTGGGGGGGTCTCTCTGAAAAATGCGCGAGTTGCTTCTTGTTCAGTAGCTCACGGCGATTTTCACTGGCCAGAAGTAGCTCTGACTACACAAAAGGTTGGAGACCCCTGATCTATGGCAACCAAGTGGTTCTCAAAGGCTCTATGCCAATTTTTCCAACGCATTGGCGGCTTACCAGGTTCACTCAAAAAATGTGCTGGAACACATATATTACTGCTGTGTGCCATATTCTTTTTTTGTCAATTTGAGGTTTTTTCTCCTCTTGCCCTTTAAACAGTAAATGATTTTCTCAAAATAGGTGTTAAGTGTTATTACCAAACTGGTTTTAATTTCACTATTTAAAGTTTAAAGTACTTGAATATTTCTCTTCACTTTAACCATAGCTGCCAAGGTTTCAGATTGCTTATGTGTGACATTTTCATAATTTCTGTGTAATTATGAGTGACATTCAAAGACTATGAGTGACACTTTCTCTCATGCAAATATCAAGCAATGAAGACGAATCACCGACAAAATATCGACGTTGAAAATATCGAACTACATGAATATCGATGCAGAAATATCGAAGGCAAGAATATCGACATCCTATCTACAACATGGTAAGTACAAAAATATTGAGAAAAAAAATATAGATGTTAAAAATATCGATGTTAAAAATATCGTTTTTTTTCCTGTAAAAATATAAATGTAAAATAAAGTAAATAACACTAATAAATAAAATAAACATAGTTAAAAATATCTAATAATGTTTAAAATTAATAAATAATACATATATAATAATAATACATTAAACATATACAGAAAATATATAATATATATGCACTTAACAATAAGTTGTAATAATTATTTTAATAGTTTATAAATTAATAAAAAATATTATAAATTACAAATACATTTACAAACATAAAACATAAACATAAATAAAAAGTAAAGAATTATGTTTAATAAATTAAAACATTAAATATACCTTTAATATTTTTAAAATTAATTGTATACTACAGTATCTAAATTTATACAAAAAAATTAAATAACTAAATAAATAAAAATTCTATTCAAAATCCATAAGTAAAAAAAATACATTAATGAAAATGTTCAATAGCATAGAACTTAAAATTACCACTCCCGCTCCAGAGAGCACAATAGTAGAGAAACCGTTGTATAAGCGTAGAGGTAAAAATTACTATTCCAACTCCAGAGAGTGCAACAGTAGGGAAAACATTGGATAGCATAGGGGTAAAAATTACTATTCCAACTCCAGAGAGTTGGATATTATGAGGGTGTCAACATCTTCGCCTCACAAATGACCGTTGTGTACCAATGTATCATCAAATAAGTATTCTGAGCCTGCGCTTCTCTTAATTCTGTCGTTCTGGATTTTCTGAATCACCACGCTTGTCAACTTTTTTTTGTTAAACTTTTTTTTATTGAAAAATATATAAACAGCAAGGCAAAGAAATACATTACACAGAGTACCAATTCCAGTCGAGGAAGGAAAAAAAACAATACAACGAAATCAGCAATCAATGTAAGGAAGGGGAGGGGGGGAGGACAGGGGTAAAATCAATGCACGTACAATAAAATAGTCAGAATGCGGGGTCAGGGGGAAAGTGGGACATCAGTGTTATCTACTATAGGCGGTGTACATATATCTCCACAGTAGCCATTCCAAGGTCCCCACACTCTACACCACTTTCGGGGCCGACCCCGGGCCAAATACACTGTTTTTTCCCTAAACATGCACCAGTCCATGTTTTCCTTCCATACTTCAACTGAAGGTGGCCTTTGGGATCCCCACAATTGAGCAATGTCTCGATTGGCAATCATGGCCCCCAGGGTCGCCCACTGTGTCTGAGCTGCATTATAATCCGTGGGTTCCCAAACATTCAACAAACATTGTCTAGCTTCCGGCAAGAGGGCAACCCCCGTCACTTCCTTCATTACATCATGTACCCCGCTCCAGAAAGCAGCAACCTCACGACATTCCCAAATAATATGGAGAAATATCCCTATCTGCCCACATCCTCGCTTACACAATCCCTCCTCAGAAAAGCCCATGCGAACCAAGCGGGGGCCCGTGACGTATATCCTATGAAGAATCTTAAGTTGAACCAATCGGAGTCGAGCTGGAACTGCGACCTCCTTGGGAGAGGAGATCGCAGATTTCCAGTCCTCGTCATCCAACTCAAGGCCGTCACGGGTCCACAAGTCCGGAAGATGCAATAGGAGGTCCGACCTATCATTTATTAGTTTTTTGTAGACTAGGGAGATAGTACTATCAGGCACATGACCGTCCAACAATCTATCCTCAAGCGGGGACGATTCCGGAATTACCTCCCCCACTGGGAAAACGGACCTCAAAGCATGGTGAACCTGGACATAACGGAAGTACTCTGAGTCGTTAAAGAAGGAGTTCGAATTAGGTGATTCAAACGATTGAACCTAACCCTTAACCCAGAGGTCTCCCACCTTACTAATACCAATGAGGTCCCATTTATCGAACCCCTTGGTCTTCCACAGTTTACCAAGTTTATCAGAACCAAAAAGCGGGGTCGCTCGAGTAAAGCGGTCTTTCCATCCCATCGAACTAGTTGCGTCCTGTCACAGACGTACTGCTGTCTTGGTAGGTCCCGACAAATCCTTAACCACCGATTTAGAGTACAGCGCCCTATAGTAGTTACCCCCAGGTAACAGCCATCTATCCATGGCAAAGGCTGGGTTCAATTCGGGACCATACATACCATGATTAATGGCTCCCAATTGAGACGCCCAATAGTAACGTTTTATATCGGGGAGAGCGATACCCCCGTCGTACCACGGGAGCGTCAATTTAGCCAGCGCAATACGATGTCTACCGTCCCATACCAACTTCATTTGAAGACCCTCGACTTCACGGAAATAGCTAGCCGGAACTATATCAAGAGTGTTTTGGAGAGCATAAAGAAAACGAGGCAGCGACATCATTTTAAAGAGGGCCGCACGACCAAGCGGCGAAACGGAAGCTTACGCCAACCCGCGACATCTTGCTTCAATCTAGACAAGGGTGGGAGGAGATTCTGTTCATACCGAATTGCGGGGTCCAATGAAATATAGATACCGAGGTATTTAAACCCCGTTTGTGCAATCTGGATGGGACAGTTATTTGGAAGAAGAGGGACGTCCCCTGAAAGGACATATAGATAGGATTTTGTCCAATTAATGATTAGGCCTGAGTTCCTACCAAATGAGTTCAAAACATCGCACAAAACTATCAATGATTTCCGGGGCGACGTCAAGTACAGTAAGATATCATCTGCATAAAGCGAGATGCGATCTTCAAACTCAGAGGACCACCGAATACCCTTCATCGAGGGCTCCCACCGGATCCACGCGGCGAGGGGCTCGAGAGCTAGGGCAAACAGGAGCGGCGACAAAGGACAACCCTGACGAGTTCCCCTCCCAAGACCAAACGGAACAGAAACTCGGCCATTCACAACAATTTGCGCGAAAAGTCCTCATAGAGTAGCCTCACCCAGCCAATAAAACCGGGTCCAAACCCAAACGTAGCCAATGCGGCCCATAAATATGGCCATTCCACGGTATCGAAAGCCATCGTGGCATCCAACGACGCCAAGATGGCCGGCTCACGCAACGTCGCAGCTCTCGCGAGAACACCATGCAGACGCCTAAGATTCAGGGCGGTGTTTCTATGCGGGATAAAACCGGATTGATCCGGATGTACCAACTCGCTAATAACAATGATCAATCGGTTAGCTAGTACTTTCGCGAGGATCTTAGGTTCGGCATTTAAAAGAGATACGACGCACACCTATCTCTCGGCTTCCCCTCCTTGTGAATCACCACAATGGTCGCTAAACGCTGATCACGGGGGAGAGAGACACACTCCCGAGACTCCAAAAACATATCCCGTAGATAGGGAGCCATCTTGTCAGGCTGCAACTTGTAAAGTTCAATAAGCAGGCCGTTGGGACCCATTGCACGGTTGTCAACCTTAATCCTGGCTTCAAAGTTGCTCTGATTTTGTCGAGTTATCCCCCTTCGATTTTCTACTCCGTACTCCAAGGCATCATAGCTTCCACCACCAATATCCAAGCTCATAGTGTGAAGCCAACCACGCGGGATTTATCAAAATAGAAGTCTCCACGCAAGAGTTATCAAAATAGAAGTCTCCCTAAGTGTGTATGGAGATACGAGAGATGAAATAAGAAGCAAGATTGTGGTACGCTCGGGGGCGTGGCCGAACAGCCACGATGGCGGACGGCTTTCGCTAGTGCTCCGTGCCTGGCCGGGACTTATCCGGTACACACGGATCTGTGGGGGACATTTATACCGCTGAACCGAGTAGAATTGCAGCAGAGTCCGGCCTGGAGCGCAACGGCCTGAGCGGCGGAGAGAGGAGAAGTCGGGACGGCCAGAATCGCCGCGCGCCGAGTCTCGCGGTGAAGGCCTCAGAAGCCAGGAGGTGGAGTGACGCTGCGGCCCAGTGGCGGACCTAAGATCCCGGGGCCCGCTTGGGGACAGACGCTGGAGTTGCGAGGGCGGGGCCTGCGCCCTGTGGACGGCGTCGAAGGCTGCCTGCACCTCCTCGGACATTGCCAAGCACTGAAGGAGCCGGCGGAGCAGGTGAGGACGGCGGGGAGGGGTACGCCGGGTCCCGTGCTCCGATTACAGGACACTGAGCCAGGCGACGACGCCATTTTGAGGCTACCGGCCTGGGGAGTACTCTGGGATCGCGACGCGGCCCCTGCGGCGCAGGGACCTTTGTGGATCTCCCGTTCCCTTTCCCCCCCCCTCGATCTTCCTGTAGCCTGCGGACTGGCCCCACTGGGGGGTCAAGGGGCCCGCGAACGGAGGGGAAGAGCAGGGACACCCAGAACCATCAGGTATAAAACCTGCGCAGTGGCCATGGTGGGGAGCTGCACTTCTTTGCCACCATAACCCTGATCTGGCCTGGAGACTGGGGGAGACGCTACTGTAGCGTGAGCTACCGCCTGGTGTGGCCCCGGTGAGGGCTTGGACTCCCTGAGAGGAGACCCTGATCAGGGCCGGAACCTCCTGCCCCTGGGCTCCTTATCCACCTGGGGCCCCCAGCACGGGATCACCGGAGCGGGTGCACAGCAAGGACGGGGACCTACTGTCTGGACTGCGGCGCTCGTGGGGCCGGAACACCTGCACAGCAGCTGAGTACCCCTGGGCAAGCACAATATGGTCTGGAAGGGCCAGAGAAATGTGGAGGGTCTGGGTGAGCAGCCGGGACCCAGCCCGCAGACGGGGGCTGGGGCGTGCGGCGGCGGGCCTGGACAGTCTGATCAGACGACGTCGAGTAATCAGCAGCCGGACAAGCTGGACCTTATACTCCAGGAAATCCGAGATTCACGATACGCGCTGGAGCAACAGTTGGGGACCCTCACCACTAACCTATCTCTCCTAAAAGCTGACCACGGCAAGCTAGCGGACAAAGTCAAGGACCACGGGCTAATGCTCACAGACCTTGCGCCCACCGTGGCAGACCATAGCACGTCTATCCGGGACATACAGGGCCAGGTCGCTGCCCTGATGGAAAGGGTCGAAGACGCGGAAGGAAGCAATCGAAGAAATAATATAAGGGTGATCGGCCTGCCAGAAAAATGTGAGGAACCGCGGGATAAGGAGTTCATGGAGCAGTGGTTCCGAGACCATGTCGCGACGGACGGACTCTCTCCATATTTCTGTGTGGAGAGGGCGCATAGGATCCCGACAGGACAGCCTCGGCCGGGGCGCCCTCCGCGCCCTCTCATTGTCCCCATCCTTAATTACCGCGACAGGGATGCCCTCCTGAGGAAAGCTCGTGAAAAATTCACCATCCATTTTGAGAACCAGAGGGTGTCGCTCTCCCCGGATTATAGGAACATGGTACAAAAACAGCGGGCCTCTTATATGCAGGTGAAGAAGAAACTGAGAGGCGCTCAGCTGAAATACGCGTTACTCTTCCCCGCCCGCTTGAAAGTTATCCACGGGAAGAAATCTCACTTCTTCGAGAGCCCTGCTGCTGCTGAAGAATGGCTGGAGGTAATGGGCTTGGATGGCAGTCAAGAGGCGTCCCAAGAGGCGGAGGCGAGGACGTCGGAGAGGGGCTCGGGAGGTAGCCGCCACTCCTCCTCTGGATCCGGAAAGGGGACTGCTGGGCGCGGACCGTCGCAGGACCATCAGAAGGAAGACCAGCTGGCTGCTCTCTCGATCGCCGGCACCTTCAGGGAGGACTCGGCGAAAATAATCACAGACTCCGACGATAACACGGTGCACTCAGATTCGGAAAACAGTGTGCTGCTTTTTCCTACAATCACACCTAGAGCTGCGGACGACCTCATAGACAGCTGACCTGTCGGGTGAAATCAAGGACCGACACCTCTGCTGACGTCATTGTATGGTATCCTTTTTTGCTGTACTTGGCGCCCCTGGTGCCTGCCTCCTTTTGGAAAGTTATGTATGGGGGAGGTGGGATGTATACGTGATGAGTGTCAATGACTCTTTTCCCCAACATACATCACGCCCCCAGAATTGAATTTGCACTGGGTACCTCGGGGCGATGCTTGAGGACGCTTACTGACAGCCCCACAGACACTGTTTGCATAATATACTGAACATTTCATTTCATTTTCATTTCATTTTGTCTTTATTTCGAATAAAATTCATAAAAGACGACATAAATTACATAATATTTTAAAAACTACTTCAAACATGCCCACAAATTATATAGAAGAAAAGTGTAGCAACAATCAACATACAATCATTTCCTGACAATTAATTTAAAAGGGTTTTCAATTTCATTGAACGGATCAGCCACGCCCACCCCAAAAATTTGGCTACGCAAATCACAGACATTTCAGTTCGTATATCACGTAATTTCAGCAGGGCATCACGATGGCCCCCACAATTCAAGGTTATACATATAGGTTTCAGCCATTTCAATCGAGGGATCGATATACTGGGCATGCAAAAAACAGATGGCCAATGGTTTCTACCTGGTCGGGACAAAAAAAACATTTATTGCTTACATTCTTCGCCCACTTCGCAGTAAAGGAGTTGATGAGCAATGTACCTACCCGAAACTGGTGATACAGTTTACGGTCTAGGGTTTTGCAAATCAAATCCCAATAGGGCTCAAGGGACGGTGTTACATTTCTTTTGTGCATCAAGTGCCCGGCCGGGCCACTGTTGAGCCGGCGAAGACCGGAACTGGTAACAAGATGAACGCATGTGTGCTAGACCACCCCCCCTATGGCGAATGCACAAGAATTTGGTTGTCTATGTTTCTACTGTTAATGTTGGGCACAGCTATGTTCTATGGCTGCGCCGAGTTAGTTTTGATTGTGTTAGACTTATTTAAAGGTGCACTCTCCTGGGTTCAGCTCCCCGTTGCTCTCAAAGCACGACCACTGACGGACATGGGTCCGCCACCTAACGACTATGGCTGAACAGTCTGAAGTGTACAAAGTCATCACCTGGAATGTGCGAGGACTAGGGGCAGTGCAGAAAAGACACAGGGTTCACTCCTACCTCCTTAGGCAGCGGTCACAAATTGCCTTCCTGCAGGAAACACACCTCACGGTATCTGAAGCTCAGAAGTTAAGAAAGAAGTGGAGAGGGACTATATACTCCACGTCATACTCAGCATTTTCCAGGGGGGCCACTATCTGGGTGCGACATGGGACACCGTTTGTTGAAGTGGAAAGGAAGGTGGATGACCAGGGCAGGTATATTCTAGTCAAAGGCACCCTAGATGGCAAACTGATTGTCCTGGGCAGCATATACGCCCCGAACTATGACCAGGAATCGTTCCAGCAGAGGGTCGGGAGGGCACTCTCCTCATGGGCAGACATACCCTGGGTACTCGGGGGGGGGATTGGAACACCGTATTAGATCTGGCCTTGTCACACCCGCCCCTACAGGCCGCTGGCGTTACGAAGCTCACTGACATTTTCAAGGCATGGGTGGAGGGCTGGAGACTGGGTGATGTTTGGCGAGTGGTGCACCCCACGCACAAAGAATATTCCTTCTATTCCCCAGTACATGATCTACACACACGCATCGACCGATTCCTGTGCTCCCACACACTGGTTTCATTGATAAGTGCCCCAGAATACTTGGCAAAGACCTTCTCGGACCATAGACCCCTACAATGCACCATTTCCTGGGGTAGAGTCCCGACCCCAGTCCTCTACATGGCGACTCAACCCACAGCACTTGGAAGACGGGCCGTTCAGAGCGACTCTTTCAGAGGCCCTGACACATTACTGGGAGGTTAACTGGGGTACTGCTTCCTCCAACCTGGTGGTCTGGGATGCGATGAAAGTGGTGGTACGGGGGGTGGCGATAGGGAAGTTGGTCGGCGCCAGGCAGGAGATACACCGGAAGTTGTGCGAGGTGGAGGACAGATTAACGGGGCTTGAACGGGAGGCAGTTGAGGACCCAGGGAAAAAACAGGCTCTACAGGAACAACATATCTTACATGCAGAGACGCTAGAAACACTGCGCACCCTTGACCACAAAGCCTACTTACAAAGACAACACACAGAGGCGGACCGCTCCGGTGCGCTGCTAGCCCGATTGGTGCGAGATCGGCCTGACACCCCGATCATTACTCAGGTCCGTAACCAGGCGGGCGACCTAGTAGGTACACAATCTGATATCAACCGGGCATTCCATGACCACCTAAAGGCCCTATACGACCGAACCGGGACGGAAGACCCTACACGAATATCTGATTTCATGCGGGATCTCCCCATTCCCCAATTAACAGCAGAGGTGCAAAAGTCGATTGAGGGACCCATTACCCAACACGAAATACGCGCAGTGATTAAACACTTAAACAGAAACAAGACGCCGGGCATGGATGGACTCCCGGTGGAGTTCTATTCAACTTATGCCGACATATTAGTTCCGGTCCTGGAAACGGTCTACACGGAAGCATTCGAAAAGGGCTATCTGCCACACACAACCATGCAGGCCATAGTGATCTCCATACCTAAACCGGGTAGGGACGTTTTGGAGCTAGCGAATTATAGGCCCCTCTCCATGCTGGCCACAGAATATAAAATCCTGAGGAAAGCTATTGCCCTGTGTGTCCAGCCCCACCTGACTGCGCTCATACACTGCGACCAGTGTGGGTTCCTCCCGGGGCGCAGTACCTCCCTCAACACGAGACGCCTGCACGCCGTAATGACAGCGTCACCGACAGAGCTAGCACAGGCGGGCTGTATCGCGTTAGATCTCAAACAAGCGTTTGATTCACTTTCTTGGTCATTTATGATTGAAGCCCTGCGACGATTTGGTTTCCCTGCCCCGCTAATAAGATGGATCAGGCTGTTATATACTGATCCCATGGCCCGGGCGAGAACGGGGCGATATGTGTCGGCCGAATACCCAGTTCACCGCAGTACCAGACAGGGATGCCCTCTGTCCCCCATGCTGTTTGTGTTAGCGCTTGAACCGCTAGCCGTTGCTCTTCGCAAACACGCGGCTGCGCTGGGTATACCAGTGGCGGGGACGTCCCATCTTTTGTCCATATACGCGGATGACATGTTATATCCCTATAGTAGCTCTCCCCAGTGAGGCAACTGGGGCTGCGAGCTGCGCTGAATCCTGGTAAATTGTGGTGAATGAATTATAACTTTTAAAACGGCGAAAAAGCTTCTGTGTATTTTTTAACCCAACTGTTTTATTGTTCCAATATTCGGGGGGCTTGCCTGTAGTTAAGGGGAAATACTTTGCGAGGCACACTGACACCGCTGACACTCTTAAACTCCACTTTTTCGGCACTAGCGCTTTTTTGAATACCGGCGACGGTGGGCGCCATCTTGAGGGAGGCAGGGAGAGCGCTCTAGTCGCGCTATACTCCCGCCCCCCTGGAATATTTAATCCGAGTTTTCTTCGCGCTCGGTGCCCTATAGTAGCTCTCCCCAGTGAGGCAACTGGGGCTGCGAGCTGCGCTGAATCCTGGTAAATTGTGGTGAATGAATTATAACTTTTAAAACTGCGAAAAAGCTTCTGTGTATTTTTTAACCCAACTGTTTTATTGTTCCAATATTCGGGGGGCTTGCCTGTAGTTAAGGGGAAATACTTTGCGAGGCACACTGACACCGCTGACACTCTTAAACTCCACTTTTTCGGCACTAGCGCTTTTTTGAATACCGGCGACGGTGGGCGCCATCTTGAGGGAGGCAGGGAGAGCGCTCTAGTCGCGCTATACTCCCGCCCCCCTTTCTTCCTATATCATGTGCAAACCTGCCAGACGGCGCAGCGGGCTGGCGCAGCGGGCTGGCGCAGCGGGCTGGCGCAGCGGGCGCGCCGGATGCGCGCCGAAGCCGCGCCTAAGCCAAGCCCGTCTGCGCCCGTCCGCGGCCGGATCGCGCTGGGCGCAGGGCACGCTGTCGGGCTGAATCCCGTCATCAGGTATGATAATAACTATTTACTGTCCCTACGCCCCCCAGCCACCCCCCATTGTCGTGACTGTCCCCATATTGACCCCCTTTCCAGCCCCCTGTTATGTCCTTGCTGTGAATGGACTCCCCTTATACCCACAATGGGTATACCCACAAATGGCGTCGCCGATACGCACGAGCCTCCAACGACCCGTCTCACCCTCTTTAAGGGAGGACTGGTGAATGCCAGGTCTCTAGCCTGCCATTGCCAAGACGTGCATGATTTAATATTAAACCAAGAGCTTGATGCCTTGTTCATCACTGAAAGTTGGCTCAATGAATCCTCCAACCCTGATCTTGCTATTGCCCTCCCCCCTGGTTTCACCATTTTTAGGAGGGATAGACCCTCAGGGCGAGGTGGTGGGATAGCACTAATCATCAAGGATACATTCTCCTGCCACACATTTGACCTATACCATCTTAAGGACGCTGAAAGCTGGGGTTTCTCAATTAAAATCACTGCCTCGTTTTCCCTCTCGGTTGGGCTCCTCTATCGTCCTCCGGGCAACCCTTCCTCATTTCTCAACTCCTTAGATGAGGCTCTCGGAGCACTTATGCTACAATATCCTAATTTCACGCTCCTTGGCGATATGAACTTACACATGGAATCATCCACTGACCCCCACACTATCTCCTTCCTACAGTCCTTGAATATGTTTGGACTCTCCCAACATATCAACACGGCCACTCATAGTGCTGGATATACCATTGACGGCATCTGTTCTAATCTTTCTACCCTTTCCACTTCCCCTCCATTGCCCCAAATCTGGACTGACCATTTTTTCATCCCCTTTGACCTTACGACACCTATTCCTACCCCATCTAGTCCTAGACACACACAAGCCACCTTCACAGTCAACTGGAAGAAAGTGGCTGAACGTATAAAGCTTGAATTAAAACCACTGCCCTCACCCCCCATGCTAACTGGAGATGTTGAAGTTGACTCCCGCAACTTCCACATCTGGATGCACCAAATAGTTGCGGTCAACATTGAACCCAAAAACACTCAAGGAAAGGGCCCCAAGAAGAAAAAACTTAATGCCCCATGGTACACCCAGACCCTGGCAGATAGCCACCTCCTTTGTCGGAGACTAGAAAGACACTGGAGACAAGCATATGACACAACCTCCAAAACACGTTATGTCCAACAGAGGAAAGTATATCTCTCTGACATTAAAGCAGCAAAAAAAGAATATTTTACCAATCTTATAATGGAAGCGCACCAAAATCAAAAAACCATCTTTAACATAGTCAAATCCTTCACTCATCCGAAAGCTCTCATCACTGACGTACCTCCCTCAGAGAGTCTTTGTAGCCAAATTGCTGACTACTTCATTGACAAAATTGTCAACATTCAGAAAGACTTCCCTCCACCCTCGACAACCACCGTAGAGGTAACAGTTAATTATCCTCCTCTCTCCAATTTCAAACCAGTATCCTTGCAACAGACAAGCAAGGCAATCCGGGCCTGTAAATCAGGAGCACCCACTGATTCCTGTCCCCCAATCATTCTTCACCATCTCATTGACACAGTCAATCCTTACATTAATGGAATCATTAATGAATCCCTTCAATCCGGAATTGTACCTGCCGAATGGAAGAAGGCTACTGTCAAACCCCTGTTGAAAAAACAGAATAAATCATCTACAGATTTGACTAACATGCGCCCCATTTCCTTACTTCCTATTCTGGGCAAAGTCACGGAGCATTTAGTGCATGAGGAGCTAAAAACTTTCACAGAAGCCCACAACATCTTGCACCCCCAGCAATCGGGCTTCCGCTCCGGTCACTCCACCGAAACAGCCCTGATCGAACTTGCTGATTCCATCAAATTCCTACAGGATGAGGGCAAGCAAGTTGTCCTCATCCTGCTGGATCTCACAGCAGCATTCGACACCATCTCGCATGTTATTCTAATCAATCGAATGCGAGAGATTGGCGTGACAGACTCAGCCCTGGCCTGGATTTCATCATTTCTTTCAAATAGGTCTCAGACTGTGGCGCTAGGACCACACCTATCCTGCGAAAAGCCAATTACACCTGGAGTGCCCCAGGGGTCCATATTAAGCCCTTTATTTTTTAATATCTACATGGCACCCCTCCTAGCCGTGATAGAATCACATGGGATTCTGGTTACGTCTTACGCTGACGACACTCAATTGGTCGTCACCATTGACAAACAGCGTACCGACGCAGAGCTCCGGTTCAAAAACTGCCTCCTTGACGTCTTTGACTGGTTAAACACTAATCATCTTAGATGCAATAGCGCAAAGACAGAGATCATCCCAATAGGTAAGAATCCTTCTTTTTGCCCGAAAGATTGGTGGCCCACAGGATCTGAGGCCCCTCCTAGTGCAGTTACATCAGCTAGAAATCTGGGCGTGCAATTTGATTCTTCTCTTACTTTTGATGACCATGTTAAGATCACTGCCGGACGATGCTTTGGATTAATAAAATCTCTGAGGAAATTTTTTGAGTTCCTCCCAATAGCAGCCAGAAAGTCAGTCGCGGTAGCCCTCTTACTTTCCCGACTTGACTACTGCAATGGCCTCATGGCCGGAGTGAAAAAATCCACCCTCAGAAAGTTGCAGAGCCTACAACATGCTGCAGCTCGACTGGTTTTACAACTCCCCAGAAGGTCATCTGCGTCTGCAGCCCTGAATTCACTTCACTGGATGCCACTGCACAAAAGAATCCTTTTTAAACTGCTTCTTACAGTCCACAAAACCATGCAAAACACAGGACCCCGTTACTTTGTAAACCGTTTCAAGCGCTATAACCCTTCGCGTTGCTTGAGATCCTCTGGGACTAACCTGGTTCAAATTCCCAGATTTAAATATAAGACCAGAGGAGTAAAATCCTTCAATGTTCTGGCAGCTAAAGCCTGGAACACTCTGCCCGCCGACCTTAGAGCCATAGACAACGAGAACAATTTCAGAAAACTCCTCAAGACATGGATCTACAAATTACCAGACTCCTCTGTCCTGGCTGCCATTTAGTTCTTTCCTCCATTTACTTCACTTTTCCCAGTTATTTCTCTGCAGCTTGCCCAGCGCCATGATGCTCCCTTGGGAGCGAACGCTCGCGCTTTACAAATGCCCATAAATATCAAATATCAAATATCAAATATCAAATATCTCCGGGGCCTAGAGGCCGACAATATGCTATTATATGACACCTTCCGCCGGTTTGAACTGGTATCGGGACTGGCCATAAACCCGGAAAAGTCTGTGGGATTTTATTTCCGAGACGTGCCCCACCCGCCCTCTATACCGTTTGGCACTTACATGATCCCAGTGGCCCACTCCAGCTTTTTTTTATTTTTTATATGTAAGACATTTATTATAGAACACAAGTCACAAGGTTACACTGCGTCACGCCAACAACCCGGAGGCAGGCCGCTATGAAGTGTACACATCGCCGATTGTAATAAACAAGTCAGTTGGAGCGGAACCTCGCGGACTACAGAGCCCCCGGAAAGATGCGCAGTACAGTAATAAGTCATTTGTGAGCAATGCAACCTTAGCTCGGAAAATGGTCTTACTTTTATCAGTGCAGAAGACAGATAATCAAGGCATACAGTAATATGGCTGTCCCGGGGTGACCAGTAGATCCCAGCGTGTGGAACAGCCTATAAAAAAGATGCATCTAGCAACACTGTTTTTCGCCCGACCCACCCCAACAAACAAAAAAGAAACGTAAACAGCCTAACATCGGTGCAATTACAAAAAAAAAAAAAAAAAAAATTCAACCACGCAGCATCCCACACACTCACGGGGCTGCGTGCTCCTGCGCTTGGTGATCGTCAGTGGATTATAATCTGTGGCTGAGGTGGAGTTGTGACAGGTAGTGCATTTCCTCTGTGAAGATTGAGGGAGGGGGGGGAAGAGCATGGGGGGGAAGAACGTGTCGGAGCAGGGCAGTCCGCTGGGCCCCGTGGTCACAGGGAAGGCAGACGGGATAGGGCACGCAGTGTGTGTCAAGTCAAAAGAGATGGCAGGGTCAGTGCTCTCTAGTGCAGGGCAGGCCAGCTCTGGAGTATATCAGCAGAACTACCTCAGCTCTACCACACGTTCAAGTCAATCAGCCCATATCATCCGAAACACCCACATCAGATGATCCCCCAGAGGCGACCGCGCACTCACGCTCCCTGGTCCATTGTAGAAATGGCTCCCAGATGTCATTCGGTCTAGAGGCAGTGGGCATTGTTTCCCAGTAGTGTGTTAGTTGTGCATGCCCATAAGCAACATCACCCAGCCAGTTTGTGAACGATGGAAGTGCTTTCCTGCCCCAATGTAGTGAAATCTGTCGTTTTGCATATAGGAGGAGGAGTGCATGCAGTTTCCTGTCACAAGGTTCAGTGTTCTTCACATAGCCCAACAAGCCTAAAAGTGGTGTAGGTGTATCAGTTCTGCGCAAGATGTGGTTGATAGCTGCGAATACGTCCACCCAGTATTCGGTCAGTCTGGGGCAGCTCCATGCCACGTGTATGAAGGACGCATCCTCCCTCCCACACTTCCAGCAGGACGTATCCGTACGGATGCCCATGCGGTGTAGTAACATCGGTGTGCGGTAGTATCGATGCAAAAATTTGAAGTATATGAGCCGAAGTCGATAGTTTGGGGACAGTGCCGTCAATTGTTTGCAGCAGAACTCCCACATTTCGTCGGTGAACGTGACGTCCAGGTCAGCAGCCCAAGCCGTCTTGGCTGTGGCTACAGTGACTGGGGCCTGTTCTTGCATGGTGTTGTATAGTCTCGATACTAGCTTTTTGGGAGAAGGTCTCGAGAGCAGGTCTTGGAGGGCATCCAGAGTTTGCGGTTCGTCCGGGAACTGGGCTCCCATCCATTTACAAGATTCCCTAAGGGAGTGGTATAGCAGCGTGTCTGCAAAAGACTCAGACTGGTCGTCATCTCTTGCGCACAGCTCCACAAAGGTGCCATCTGGATATAAATCGGCAAAGGTTTGTAGCCTCTTCCCGCGAAGCTCGAGGACGTCACCTCTTGCAGTTAGACAGGGTAATATCGGGTTTCCCCGCAGGGGGACAGCAGGCGCGTACAGCATGGGGAGTCCCGCTCTCTTTTGTAGTTCACGCCAGGTCCAGCGAACCATCTCCACTGTGTCAACCTCTCCGGAAGGGCGTGAGACTTTCCCGTACAGGGCCACTCGCAGAGGCAATGGGGCAACTGCGGCCAGCTCCACCGCCACGTGCGGCTGGTAGGGAGTGGGGAAGGCCCAGAAATGTAGAAATTGTGCCTGCGCACATAGAGAGTACAGCCGCATGTCTGGAGCCCCAAGGCCTCCTTGCCGAAGCGGGAGTGTAAGTAGGTCCCAGGAGATCCTCGCTTGTCCTCCAGCCCAAACCAGTTTCAACAGCAGAGAGCGAACGCGCTCGTGAAAGTGTGATGTCATGGGCAGCGGAATGTTCACAAACAGATACAAGAATTTGGGGAGAACCACCATTTTCGCCAATGCAATTCTTGCAACCAGGGATAGAGGCAGTTTATTCCAAACCTCGACCTTCCCTTCCAGCCAGTCTACCGCTCTCCCAAAGTTAAGTGACCATAGATCCTGCACATCACGACTGATCCATATTCCCAGATATTTAACAGCCTCAGTCTCCCAACGCAGGGGGTAGTCTGTATCCGGCCGACTAGTCTCGTCCGTCAGAGGGAAGGCCACAGACTTAGACCAGTTTATGGATACGCCCGCCAGGCCTTCAAATCTAACGAATTCACGGAGCAGCGGGTTCATGTTGTCTTTGGGGTTGGCGATGTACAGAGTCACATCATCGGCATATAACGAGATCAATAAGCTTCGGGAGCTGAACCCGATGCCTCTTGCGGTATGGTGTTGACGTATCCTAGCCGCAAGCGGCTCCATTGCGATGGCAAATAGGAGGGGGGACAGTGGGCACCCTTGTCTGGTTCCTCTAGTGATGGCAAAGGGCCTAGAGACAAGGCCGTTCACCCTCACTCTAGCGCTGGGTCCAGTGTATAATAGTTTTATCAAAGTGATGAAATTACGACTGAACCCCATTCTGCTCAAGATTTTAAATAAATACGGCCATTCCAAAGAGTCGAACGCTTTAGTAGCGTCTAGGAACACCACTGCTGCCTGCACAGATGGATGTAAGTAATGAAGGATCGAGAAAAGAGTTCTGAGGTTGTGCGACGTGGCCCGACCTGGGATGAATCCAGACTGGTCAGGCAGTGCAATGATCGGCATCATCGGTTGTAGTTTGTCCGCAATTAGTTTTGCATAAATTTTAGCATCCACATTAATTAGGGACAGGGGCCTATAGGAGTCCAGGAGCATCTCATCTTTGTCAGGCTTTAAGAGCGTAATTATTAAGGCTTCGCGCATGGAGTCCGGTAGGGAGTCTAATTCAAGGGCCTCCACGAACACTGAGTGTAGTTTCGGCGCCAGCTCATCAGCGTAAGTCTTGTAAAAGGACGTTGTCAGGCCGTCAGGCCCAGGGGCCTTATCAGCAGGCATGCTTTTGATCACCTGAACAATGTCTTGGACAGTAACAGGTAGGTCCATGTATTGTCTGTGGCTATCATTAAACCACACTAGGGCGATAGAGTCCAGAAAGCTGTCTAAAGAGGCCGGGACAGTGGGTTGTTTGGAGGTGTACAGGGACGCATAGAAGTCAGTAAAAGCGCGTAACACAGCCTCTTGGCCAACGGCCAGAGATCCTTCCTGGTCATAAATGGTGTGAATATGGTGTGATTGTGTGCGGGGAGCTATCAACCTGGCAAGTGTCCTGCTGGGCCTATCCCCTTCTCCGTACCTGCGGGCCTCAGCTTGTCTCCCCAGAAATCTCCACCTCGCGTTCCGCCTCCTCATGAAAGGCAAGCAGTTTTGATTTTATGTCGCCAGCAGTCGCTAAGGTCGGGTCAAGGCTAAAGGCCGCATCTAGACCTCTGAGCTCCCCCTCCAGTTTGGCTAGTGTGTCACGAATCGCTCGCAGCACCCCCGCCTGTCTCGCTATGCACTGCCCCCTGATTACCGCCTTAAAGGCATCCCATACAATGGCCTCTGATGTAACAGAGCCCGCATTTTCTGCAAAGTATTTAATTATGTCATCTCTTATCTCCTCAACAAACACTGTGTCCGTGAGTGCGTGTGGGGGCATTTGCCAAGTGAATGCTCTGTTTATAGCGTCGGGTAGGCGCAGCTCAAGCTCACATGGGGCGTGGTCCGATAATGATCTAGCTTGTATTTCGACCTTCGTCACCCATGTTGCAACTTCAGGGGACACCAACCAAAAGTCCAGTCTGGACCAAGCAGCTTTATGACATGTGTAACAGGTTCCTAATCTCGCATTCGGATGTCGAACTCTCCACACATCAGACAACAATCCCTCACCCATCACATCCAGGACTGCCTGTCTCGCTTTAGCATGCGTTGGTCTACCTACACCCCGCCTGTCCATGTCATCATCCAACACAACATTAAAATCACCTCCAATCACAACCGACGGACAGTCCAGTAGCGCAATCTGCGCCCATACCTCTCTAAAGAAGTCGGGGTCATCGACATTTGGACCATAAATGGCAGCCAGCACTATTGGTCGCCCCTGTAGAGAGCCATGTAAGATCACGTATCTACCATCCACATCCTGCGTGTGTGCATGCTCCCGCCAGTCCAGCCCCCTGCGCACAAGTATAGCCACCCCTCTGGCATAATTAGAGTAAATGGCTGAATATACGTTCGACCACCTGGAATTTTTCAACCTGGGTGAAGGAGTTGTATTAATATGAGTTTCTTGCAGGTAGCAAATGTCCACGTTGTGCCTGGAAAGCGTGCCATGCATCAGTCGGGCTTTTTTGTAGTCCCCAAGGCCTCTGATGTTCCAGGTCCAAAGCCTAATCTTCCCCATACCTGAGGTGTTGTAGAGGTAGGACCATCCCCGTCCCTCCCCGCCCCCCAGTGCCCCAGGGTTCTCCACATCTCTCCTCCACTAATCTCGCGCACAAAAGTGACATCTTAGTAAAAGGCACATTGCACCGTGTCTGAACAAAAAAGAACAAGAAAACGAACTTCCCCCAAGTCCCTCCACCCTCAGCAACCTCCCAATTAGGTTGTGATATACCCCACAATAAGGCACGCAAGGCGTGACGTAAAACCAACATAGAAAACAATGGGAGGCACCCCATGGGGCGTGGTGTGCCCAGCGTTCACCCCCGTGCGAACGGGGTGGCTACAATTAGGTATAAGGTTCCATGGACTCTGCGGGTCTCCCGCCCCAGGGCCCTCGGGTGTAACATGTCTAACATTCACATAGGCATTAGGGCACCATTAATCCCAGCTACGTGTCCAGGGATGTGTCATGTTCTAACCCCACTCTGTCCCAGGTATAGTGTAACAGCAGGTATTATAAGGAGTCTTCGTGTATACACGTAGGACAGGAGGGGGCAAACCTATAATAGTCCAAATAACACCACATTAGATCATTTAGTCATTGTCACTTAGCTGGTCTGCAGTGTCCTCGTGTCTGGGCGACTTCCTCCTGGCCCCCGCACCACCGATGTGTTTGGCGAACTTCAGGGCTGATTTCGCATCAGTGAAAAAGTGCGTAGTGTTGTCATGGAGTACTTTCAATTTCGCTGGGTATAGGAGGGAGTACGGTACACCAGCCTGTAAGAACAGCTTCTTCGCCGGTAGGAATTCTTTGCGGGCCGCTTGCACCAGGGGGGTGAAGTCTGGATAAAAGGAAATGTTGTTTCCCTTATGGATGATTTTGCCTTTCTCTCTCGCCAGACGCAATATCGAGTCTCTGTCCTGGTAGTTTAACAGCTTGGCGAGGATAGGACGGGGTGTAGCCCCTGGCGGCGGTTTCTTCCCCAGCGATCTGTGTGCCCTTTCGACCGTGAATACTGAGGATAAGTGCGGATCGAATAGCTCATGTAGTAGGCCTGTCACATACGTCTCCATCTTGTCGATGTTTGTCGTCTCCGGAATTCCCGTGATGCGTATATTGGATCTACGGGAGCGCGCCTCCAAATCATCGGACTTGGCTCGCAGAACGTCCAGCTCTCGTTCCAGCGAGGTGATATGCTGTTTGGCTTGCTGTTGGAATTCACAGCATTCGGTTTGCCTATTCTCTAAGCAGTCCAGTCGAGTTTCATGTACGTCAACTTTGGATTTCACAGATTCAAGTTGCGCAGACATGGCGTCCAGCTTGGTGTCAATACTTTTTAGGCTGGTTCTCACCTCCATAATGAGTGCTCCAAAGTCTATATCCGTTGGTGCCCCTTGCGACGTCGCCATGCCTTCCTCCGCTTCTGTAGCCGTGTTCTTCGGAAGACGTTTATTATCAAAGCTGATTTTGGGCTGCCGGGCTTCGTTCTTTCCCATCGCGGCAGTGAGAGCACCTCAACAGGCGGCTCGGAGTACCGGTGGCTCCCCGCAGGGTTTATGGATGCTAACCAGTGGAGCGTTAGTGCCGCACAGGTAGATCTGGGGAATTCTGGGCGTGCAATCTGCGTTCCCAGGGTACAGCGGCGGTCTAGTACAGTGTTCGCGCCTACAGCTAGTCGGCCTGTCGCAAGTCACAAAATGGCGGGCTCTTTATGAATTTGCACTTTAGCGGCGCGGCGCCTGACAAGGCAGCAGAGTAGGGGGCCCGTGTACAATGTAAGGGCTCCAGTCCTCGGGTGTCACAGCATCGCGTGCAGTACAAAAGATTCGTTGAGTAAGGGCAGCAGCACCTCACAGGCCTAGCGGTGTGGGCGGGGGGTTGGCAGCAGGTCCCTCACCACACTTACCGCTGCTCTCCGTATCTCGTTGGCTGTGGCCGGTGTCTGTAGAGGCTCAGGGCCAGGGTCCGATTTGGTTGCAGCAGCCCCGGTCACCTCGCGCCAGCTCCGCCGCAACGGCGGGTCCCACCTCCGCGTCTCCGACAAAGTGGAGGATCTGGCTGTCTTCCACGCTCCGCCTGTCCGCAGCGATCAGGGCCGTTCCCGGGCCTCAGCAGGGGTGCATCTAGGATTTTCCTCAGCGTCGGCGCCGCCGCCAGTACCACTGCACGTTTCCGGCCGCCGGACCTCCAGAGGCCCGCAGAGCCACGGGCTGCGGTGCTACGCGTCGCCCAGGGCACAGCACTTCCGCCCAGGAGCCGCGCAGGCTAACGGGGCACCGGTCCCGCAAATGGTGCTAGTTTCCCAGCCACAGCAGCTGCGCACCCCAAACTTCTGTGCAGGGATCCTGTAGGTGTCCGCTGCTAAACCCTGAGGTATCGGGGCCTCGCAAACGCCAGGATCAGGATAATGTCAGGATTTCAAATCGTAGCCGGCGGAGCTCACTCACTGAGCGGCCATTTCGCAGCTCGGCTAGCCACGCCCCCCACTCCAGCTTTAAATACCTGGGAATCCGCATATATAGGAAGACGGAGGATCAGCTGAATGGCAATGTTTCTAGAGCCATCGCCGGCCTCCGTGGCAGTATTGGCTTTTGGACCTCACTTCCCTTGTCAGTCATGGGCCGTATTGCGATAGCAAAGATGGTAATGCTAACTCGCTTACTGTACTACTTCGTGAACCTGCCTATATGTATCCCGCACCGTATTTTTGCGACCATCAAGTCCTTGCTGATCACCCTTATATGGGGGTCGGGCAGACGACGGATCAGTCTGCGTAAATTACAACTTAGCACCTCTCTGGGGGGACTAGGCGCCCCCGACTTTCAAGGATATTTTTACGCAAGTCAACTCCAATGGTTGTCTTATTGGCTGGCCGGGAAAAACCTACATGAGATTGGATGGACAACAGACCAGTTAGGCCGGGGCGATTTACATACCTTACTGCTACCCAAAAGTAGAATACCAAGATTATGCCACCCTTTGCTCCGTACTGCCCTTCTTTGCTGGAAGAAGGCGTTGGCTTATACGTCGGCGGTACAGCCATACGCAGATAACATTCCCTTACTAGGTATTCCAACACCGCAGGGAAGGCTTACCAAATACGCTCTAAGGGTCTGGCAGTCCCTAAGAAACCGAGACTAATTCCGGTAAGATAATTCTGCCGGTCCAATGTTTTAGGATCTGTTAGACACCGTAAGACCTAATTTTACATCAGTTACGCCTGTGTTTCAGGTTCCAGGTCGCGTCCAAAAGTTCCACCTTTGAAATTGACAACAACTTTATCAACCGCTGATCCATTGGTCTTATAGGTGAGACTTTCACGTGTTATTGTCCCTGCCCACCACCTATTTACTAAAGAACCCTTTATAAAAAACCTTTTTTGTTTTTCACTTTTATCGCACCATTCTAGGTGATTAAAACTCCATTCATTGAAATTTCTCTACCTTTGGCGGAAGGACTTTTTCGGTAAGCTGAGTGAATCCATTGGTGTTGTAGTACCCTGATAGAGCCTTGACTTTCCAAAATTAGATCTATGTCTCTTCTTTTTTCCCACAGAGCTTACTGGCCCTGATAAGAATCCTGCTTACAACGAGGATTCGAAACGCGTAGGCTTTCCTTGGTCTGCTATTTAGGTCTTGGTGACAAAAGGAATTAGTGCATCTTGACTTTTTTGTACACTTGAACTGTATTGACTGAAAGAAAATTGTAGTACCAAATACATTGTATTGAAGTGTACTGCTGTATACTACATGAATAGCGATTTATAAACACAGCAGACCTGTTACTCACCCCACTGGTTTATATATTTCTTCCAGGGGACGTCGGGTACGTTGTTTGATTGTTTGAATGAGAGTGGTATGACTGTGAGATGTTTGAATATTATGAATGACGTTTGGATGAGGTGCTTTATCTCACTTTAGTGTCCTTCTTTTGATTATTTCTCTGTATATATTGTGTTGTCTCTTTGAACTCCATAACTAATTCACAAGTGTGTTCAAATGAAATCTTTTCAAAATAACCAGCTATTCAGTAGCACACATATGTATTGAACTGGTGTTTTTACATGTGGAATTTATTTTGTTGCAACTAATTATCAGTATTGGCAATTTCCTTTTGTTGTTACATAGTATTTGGCTCAGCCTTACTGATTAGAGCCGGCCCGAGTTGTTAGCAGCTCTGATAGCGAGAGCAGTCTCGTGAGGTTCCATTTCATTCCCTATCTAATAGGGTAGAGAGGATTTTTTCCTTTTGTCTTCAAGGTGGTAGTTGTTTCTTTTCCTCCTGTTCACCTTCTTTGATTATGTTTATTTTTTCCCAATAATATTTCCACCTTTTAATATTCGATTGTGAGTGAAAGTCAAAATTCCACATATTATGGCAGAGAAGGATACTTTTGCCTATAGTGAAGATCATATCAAGAATCTTATGAGCGCTCCACCGGTGTTTTCTTCAGTGACCCTTAGCGTCACAGCTTCTTCTCAGAACGAGTCGGATAAGCTCCTACGTCTAAAGAAAAAACAAATCAGGACAGACCTCCATGGTCACTTTCTACTTCAACATCTGAGGGAAGGGACTATTCCAGGATGCCTACAAATCAAGAATATTCCGGTAATCTTTACCGAAGACCCCCTATTCAAAAAAGGATTTAGTTGCATTGAGACTAAGTGTAGCCGAGACCTTATGGTCCTCACCATCGAAACTGCAATAAGGATCTCATTACAAGAACTAGAGGAAATTGCAAAGTTGGAAGCAGAAATAAACGGGAACGAAACAATAACTGATGCAAAAGCCTTAATAGAGAAAGTGGACAAAGAAATCCAAGAATTCAAGGACTATACTATTACTCAAAAAACCAACCAGTTTGAAAAGGACAAAAAGAATTTCGTACTGGAAAACGTTTATCCTTTTCTACAAACAGATTTTTACACGAAATCAGATTCCAGACGTTATTTACCTGACAATCGAGGTAGATCTCGTAATCAATTTATAACTTTTTCGGACACATCATCGTCCTCTGGAGGTGAAAGTGACAATAGCACTAGTAGACCTAACAGGAATCGTAAATGGAATCAGCCACAACAACAACAGGGCGCATCGAACTCTTTTTTAGGGAGGGGCCAACCCAGACAAAGAGCAAAGACAAGATATACACAACCGTGGGAAATGACAACCCGCCGCCAACATTACAAGAACTAATGGCGTCCCCAATTTTCAACTTGTCTAAAAGAGTCCTAACCTCTGTGGAACAGAGCGTACTCCCAAAAGGATTGTCCTTCGTACCCTCTAAAAAAACTGATTTTGTGAAGATGAAAACTGAATTCATCGAATTCTGTCGAACACTGAGACTGATTATGTTTTTTGCTGAAAGTCCATCTATATCACCATCTGAAGTTACTGGATTAAAGAAAAAATCAACTTTTTGCCCTCCAGGCAATAAAATACCAAAAGAAATTATTTTGTTTGAGAAAACCGTTTTATCTGCAATCTCAGATATGGAAAAACAAAAAAAGTTTGTTAAATATAACATTTCTAAAAAACAAACAAACGTGCTAACCACTTTGAGAAATGATCCAGCTGTCACCATAAAGCGAGCAGATAAAGGCGGGTCTATTGTTGTTTGGGATACCAACGCATATACCGCCGAGGTGATGAGACAGCTGAATGACCCTGCTTGTTATCGCAAAATCAATAAAGATCCCACACTTGAACTACAAAATCAGCTATTTTCAATTTTGAAGGAAGGGTTTGATCAAGGCTTCCTAGGCCCAAAAGAATATGAATTTCTGCAAAATAAACACCCCAAGACACCCCTTTTCTACATCTTACCAAAGATTCATAAGAATCAAACCTCGCCACCTGGAAGACCTATAGTGGCTGGTTGTGACTCATTACTCGAACCAATCTCCAAATATGTCGATTGTTTTTTGAAGGAATTTATGAATCTTGTGGTTTCCTACTTACAAGACACCACTGACTTCATCAACAAGCTTGACAACATTAATTTTAATAGAGGAAAGGATTTATTAGTCACGATGGATGTGACTTCCCTCTATACTCAAATTCTCCAGGATGAAGCAGTGGCAGTGCTGTCCCACTTTCTGGATTTACGAGTGAGACCAGTTCAGGTGCCTACCCAATTTTTGGTTGATCTAGCTACTTTTGCCCTAAAAAAACTACTTTTGTGTTGGAAAAGATTTTTTCTTCCAAATCAAGGGGGTAGCTATGGGCTGTCCTTTTGCCCCTGAATTAGCTGTTTTATTCATGTCTCTATATGAGGATACTTTCGTCCATAATAACAATCCATTCAAAAAACACATCAGAACGTGGTTACGTTTTATCGACGATGTGTTTTTAATTTGGACTGGTGGAGAAGAAACATTGTTACTCTTCCATCAATGGCTGAATGCCAGGACAGTTGATATCCAGTTCAGCATTGTACACTCGGCCACCAAAATATCCTTCCTAGCTGTGGAAGTGTTTCCTGTTGAAGGTACATTAGCTACCAGACTCTTCACAAAGGAAACGGATAGAAACAAGGCATTACTGTTTTCAAGTAATCACCCACGCAGTTTGAAGGAAAATTTGCCTTACGGTCAATTTTTACGGATCCGCCGTAATTGTTCTTTCAACGACGATTACAACATCCATGCTGAAAAACTAGAAGCTAAATTGTGTGAGCGCGGATACCCCAAGAAATTGGTCCAGAAAGCCAAAAAACGAGCAAGGTGGACCCCAAGAGAGTGTCTTTTGGAACGCAAAAGCAGACCTAAAATGAAACGCCAAGTTTGTGTTACCACCTTTTGTCCAAATGCTAACAAACTTAAGAAAATTATTGGACAAAACTGGCACCTCATCAAAAACCTAGATGAGAGTTTACAACAACAACCACTTTTTGCATTCAAGAAAGAAAGTAATATTGCCAACTATGTAGTGAGAGCTGCAGTCCCAAAAGAAACACAACCCACCTTGAGACAAATTATGGGTTTGAATCCCATCGTAGGTCACCACAAATGTGGCACCTGCGTAAGCTGTGACCTCACTATGGAAGGCTCGCTCTTTCAGCATAAAGGCATTTCATGGAAACATGACACTTTCAGCAATTGCAAATCTAAATACGTGGTCTACGGAGTACTGTGTCCGTGCGGACTGTTGTACATCGGCAAAACCAACCAGGAAATAAGACAACAAATTTCCCAACACAAATCTAGAATAAAAAACAAAGTGGAAACAGCACCTCTAGTAAACCACTGGATAAGACTAAACCATCAAATTGGTGACCTTAGATGGACTGTGATTTTGAAAGTAGAAAGGGACCCACGTGGAGGGGATCTTGATCTAAAACTGTCCAGAAGGGAGGCCCACTTGATTGTCAAGTTTGATACGGCTGTATCTGGCCTTAACGAATTAACGGAGATTTATAAACTGTAATTCAAAATTACACTGGCACCCTGGTCGATTACCTTGGTTCCACCATTGTGGATTATTGGATAGTCGTGAACATCTCAGTAATTGCTGTGCATCCTTCAGCCTTTTGAACAAAAAAAAATGTTCAACCAAAAACTTTTTCTTTTATCCTTCACCTCTCCTAAATTTCCCCAATTTTAATTGGATCCATTTTTTCGTCCAGGTTTGTGTGGCAGGTGCGACATTCCAACTTTGATGCCCAGTGCCTACGTAAAACAACCCCTGCGCCGATTAGGGACTCCATCTCCCATGTTCCTTGCACCAGTGGTAGCGCATGCGGATCGCCGACGTTTCACATGTAATGGAAACTACATTACCCAGAATCCCCGACGCCATTGCGTGCGTCGCATCAGAAACGAGGATTGATTCCTGCTGACAGACGCTTCTACGGTCAGAAACAAGGACTTACAAAGGCCGTTGGATGTTTCTTCTTCATCGGTAAGCACCTATTTTAAACAAACATGCCCTTTCCTCAGACTCTATACACTAGAACGGTTCACCGTTAATTCCTCCGTTTTTATGTCTCTCACCCAGGCTAAACCAAGAGCCCACCCTGATGACGCCTTTCTAAAACTCCATACTGCAGATTCTGGCAGTCCCTAAGAAACCGAGACTAATTCCGGTAAGATAATTCTGCCGGTCCAATGTTTTAGGATCTGTTAGACACCATAAGACCTAATTTTACATCAGTTACGCCTGTGTTTCAGGTTCCAGGTCGCGTCCAAAAGTTCCACCTTTGAAATTGACAACAACTTTATCAACCGCTGATCCATTGGTCTTATAGGTGAGACTTTCACGTGTTATTGTCCCTGCCCACCACCTATTTACTAAAGAACCCTTTATAAAAAACCTTTTTTTGTTTTTCACTTTTATCGCACCATTCTAGGTGATTAAAACTCCATTTATTGAAATTTCTCTACCTTTGGCTGAAGGACTTTTTCGGTAAGCTGAGTGAATCCATTGGTGTTGTAGTACCCTGATAGATCCTTGACTTTCCAAAATTAGATCTATGTCTCTTCTTTTTTCCCACAGAGCTTACTGGCCCTGATGAGAATCCTGCTAACAACGAGGATTCGAAACGCGTAGGCTTTCCTTGGTCTGCTATTTAGGTCTTGGTGACAAATGGAATTAGTGCATCTTGACTTTTTTGTACACTTGAACTGTATTGACTGAAAGAAAATTGTAGTACCAAATACATTGTATTGAAGTGTACTGCTGTATACTACATGAATAGCGATTTATAAACACAGCAGACCTGTTACTCACCCCACTGGTTTATATATTTCTTCCAGTGGACGTTGGGTACGTTGTTTGATTGTTTGAATGAGAGTGGTATGAATGTGAGATGTTTGAATATTATGAATGACGTTTGGATGAGATGTTTTATCTCACTTTAGTGTCCTTCTTTTGATTATTTCTCTGTATATATTGTGTTGTCTCTTTGAACTCCATAACTAATTCAAAAGTGTGTTCAAATGAAATCTTTTCAAAATAAACAGCTATTCAGTAGCACACATATGTATTGAACTGGTGTTTTTACATGTGGAATTTATTTTGTTGCAACTAATTATCAGTATTGGCAATCTCCTTTTGTTGTTACATAGTATTTGGCTCAGCCTTACTGATTAGAGCCGGCCCGAGTTGTTAGCAGCTAAGGGACTGGATGGCATGCGGGATTGAGGGGGTGGGTAGTTTCTTTGGAGACAACCTGCTGCTGGACCATCGCACTTTCGTGCAGGCGACTGGGTCTTCGGACAGACACTTCTTATTACACGCTACTGTATCTCATTTTATTAGGACAACTTGGGCGCCGCAACGCATCCAACCACAGCAACACAAACTAGTACATCTGGTGCACTACATGGGGGCCGGCGGCCACTTAGTACGATGGCTATACACAGGGATTAGAACTCATGCTGCACTGCCCCTTGACACCCTAAGAGAGACCTGGTCACGGGACACAGGGGAGGATTTTACTGATTCAACCTGGCGGGTGGCCCTGGAACATCCAAAGAGAGTTTCCCGAAATGTGAAATTTAAATACATCCAAGCCATGGTACACCACAGGGCAGACCTCACCCCGGAGAGGATTCACAGGATGTTTCCTGATGCCCCCCATCAGTGTCCACGATGCAGGGCGGACGGGGCGGGCCTCCTACATATGCTTTGGTCATGCCCACAGCTGGGCGGCTACTGGAGAGAGGTCTGCCGGATAATGAGAGAGGTATCCCAGATACAGGTGCAGGAGAGTGCATTATATTGTTTAGTAGGAGCCCACCCTCTCCCCAAACCGTTAAAATCCAAATTACGATTTGTGGACCTAGCTCTCCTCTTAGCGATCAGTAAGATTACAATGCAGTGGAAGTCCCCGAGAGCGCCCAGGGTGGAGACATTGCGGGCGGACGTGTTGAGATGGGGCAGAGCAGAATGTGTTGCCCTTAGAAAGGAGGAGGAAGGCGGGCAGCGGAAAACCCCAATGGCACAGGATTGGGAGGTCATGCTACTGGAGTTAGACAGTATGGATCAGCCACTGTCCCAGGACAATTGAGTGCGCTGCGCCCCGGGGGGAATACTGCTGTGTATACTGGACATTGAGGTGGGATGGAGGGGGTTGGAAGAGCTTCTATCGTATATTCCGGACAAAGAGTGGTCAGCGCCGGGGAGCTCAGGCTGAACAGTTAGGAGAATTTAGACACCTGGGTAGGGTGGGTGGGGGAGGGATAGTTTGGGAGGGTGAGGGCGGGTATGGGGACGGGTCCTGATAATAACGGAGGACTCTGATATTGAGCTCAAATCTGTATGGAAATGACCTAGGGACTGAGACTCTGCCCCCCCATTTGCGAACTGGGAGTAAAAAAAAAGCATGATGTATTGCATGTTTGTTGCCTAACACTGTATGCTTATGTGATGAATATACATTCACGAATAAAGTTTTGAAAAAAAAAGATTGTGGTACGCTCCTATATCCTTTCTCCAGAATTTTTATAAAAAAGGCTGAAGGCAGCACAGTTATTAATACTCCAGGTTGTAGAGAACATTTGTTGATTCATCTGGAGGGTCCTGATGAAGGTGGTCTTCCTTGCTGTTATTTTCCACCGAAACGCGTTGGCCAATTCCTTGTAAAATCTTACCCACTGCGGTTCATGTCGGACAACAGATAAAGAAGGAAATCAGACTGTTTTATGATTATGAGTAAATGAAGTTGTGTATGGGGATGAGTGTGAGTGAATGTTTGTGATTAGGGTGTTCTCTTCCTGGAATATAAGTTAAAAAAACATTGTTATTGATAAATTGTGTTTTGTAATATGAACCTAATTGAAAACAAATGATTTTGAAATGGATTTTTTTTAACTGTGTAATAGTAAAAAAAGAAATCAAATGAAAGAAAAAATAATTCAAATAAAAAATAATGAAAAAGTAAAAATATTGTGATGTGTTGGTGCCCTAACAATCAGAGGTTGTACCCTGAAATAACAGTTTGAAGGTCACGAGGGAGTTCTTTTCATTATTGCAACTCCAGAGAGTACAACAGTAGGGAAAGTGTTGGATAGCGGGTGGGTAAAAATTACTATTCCCACTCCAGTGTGTGCAACAGTAGGGAAAGGGTTGGATAGCGTAGGGGTAAAAATTACTATTCCAACTCCAGAGAGTGCAACAGTAGGGAAAGCATTGGAAAGCGTAGAAGTTAAATATAACATACTTATAAATAATTGTTGTAAATAAAATAATTAAAAATGTAATATTTAAATAACTCTACATCATTTGCAAATACCCATTAATAATTACTAAAAACATAATTACAATTGAATAATTAACAATAAATTAACAATAAATACCAATAGATATTATTTAAGAAATATAAATATATAAATTAACAAATAATAAATATTGAACACTAAAATATTTTTCAAAACAAAATACATTAATAATTAAAAATTGATTAACAATTAAAAAATGGTAAACACACATTTTTTTGTAATGAAAAATTCTTTACCACTTAATAAAAAGAATTTTCAATTAATAAAAAGTGATTAACAATTAAAAATATCAATTACCAGTTTAAAAAAAATAATTACCAATTAAAAAATGTAATTACCAATTAAAAAATGTAAGAAGATCTTAAAAGTGCTGCAAAGCACCAGAAATGGAACGGCACTAACCTAGTGCCCTTGAACACAATAGTACTGTTAAACAAGGCTAGGTTGGACACCTGTGTGTTGTCGGGTGGGTCTGCAGAAAATCAATTAAAACAGATTCTGCCTATGCCGACTGGTCCACCTGGTGGCTCCTCACTGGCAATCAATTAAATTTAGACCCGAGCAGCTGCAGTCTGGACTTCAGGCCGCTCTCTGTGCCACGGAGTATTAGTAATGAATATTTCATTTGCACAAATGCATAAAATAGTCCCAACTAAAGTCCCGTAAAGATCTGCTCTACAATGCATGCAAGTCCTTACTATGTGAATTACTAGTTGGAATGGATACACTACAATGCAACACAATAACTATTTCTCCTTTTGCAAAAAAAGCCAATGTCAAAGTAATGACGTGCAATATCACCAGCTTTTTGATTTAAGTTTCAGTGTGAACATCACGGTCATTATATATTTGTGATAAAATGCGTGATTTGCTAAACTAGCTTAATTGTAAAGGTGTTCAAATCACTTATTTCCAACTGGGGCGCCAAAGAAATTCACCTACTATGCAATATAATGTTCTTCGTATAGATGCCTGAAGATATGTGACCCTTCCTCTTTATTGTGAAATGTATCATGTTACTGTTCTTTAGGCATTTTTTTTTTTGATTTAGCAAGTGGGAAGAATATACTCCTAAAGCTAAAACCTGGAAATCTGAATTCTGCATCCTTTCCTTTTGATTTCAGCTGGATCCATTGATGTACGGTTGCTTATGTTTTGATTTATGTGTTCTCACACTGAAATACAAGTTAATATTTTGCTTTGTATGTGCAAATCGTACTAACCAATTGCACAGATTTATTCACGAAATGCGCCTCGAAACGTTTGATATATTCATCCCAAGTACAGTGATGTTATGATTCCAGTATATTTGGTTATATTTTTGGGCCGAGTCTGTAAGCAAACAGGATGTGAGAGGCCCCTGAATAATAATCTCTTCTCAGCTGCCTAATAAATGTACAGTCGGCAGAGGTCAGCTGTCTCGCGGCCTCCATGCCGCCGCAGGCAGCTCTGAGCAGCATCGGGGCAGCCTCTGAAGAGTCTCTGCTGACTTACGCACACATAGGTGACAGGGCAGCAAAGGCTGTTGGGGCATGAGTACATTAAAGGGAGGCGGCTCTGCCAATAAAAGTGTATTTATATCCCAAGAGTTACTCTGCACATATTTAACAATGTGATTTCGGATCGCATGTAATGTGTACGTGAACCTTTTTTTCATCATCGTTGTTATGAGTCTGACTGAGGAATGAATGGGTGGGGAATATGCTTGCAGAGCGCGCTATTATAAAGCAAATTTGAACAAAATAAAAGCAGAGAATAGCTCACGCCACTTACTTTGCTTTGAGGCAGGCGAGCACGGCAATTTGGTTAGGAGCCGCTTGAGTCTGCAATCAGGAGTACGGCCCGGATGAGTCTTCCGCGGGCCGCACTCAGGGCGGCTCAGCTATGCACAGATTGGATTGATGTGTGTGTGTTGCTGGTGGGAAGCTTTGAGCCTGGAGCCACTCCGACCGGCGGTCCCACAGTCGGGCCAGTCACTCTCAGCTGGCCGGCTCCAGTGGGGTGATGGGTCGGTGCAATTGAAATATAGCGGCGAGCTGCCAGTGCCCCGACTACACTGCCAGCCACCAAAGACCCTGAAGTGCCGCTTGCTCGGCATGTGACACGCCACAGATGGCAGGACTTCCTACCGCCTATTGAAAGACTAAAGTGTGTCAGACAACACAGTCCTGACTTCACCCCATCACTGAGTCCGACAGACCTTACTTCCTTCCTGCAAAGGACGTGAGGTCATTGATTCCCCGACACGGCGCTGGCGCCACAGCTAAGGGAATGACTGAGAGGGCAGGCCCCCTCGGGAATTTTGTTCCAATTATGCAGGCGACCTGGCAGAGAGATTTTAACATTGTAGCACTGTCAGAGCACGAGCGCATCTTTTAAGTGTCTCCTGCTGGCAAGTTTGCGGGGAGCTGAGCAGCAGGCACACAGGTGTCAGAGGCACCGGCGCGCGCGCTGGCACCCTGGCGTTACGTTGCCAGTTTCAGCTGGTGCTGTCAGCAGAGTGCATGCCAGTCCGTGGCATTAAAGTTCATGGATTCTTGGAAGTGGATGACAGTCAATGATAATGTTCTTATTTAATGAGCGTAAATCCGCACACAATCTAATTTTTCCTGTCTTTTTTCAAATAACTACAATTGGTGCGACCCATTGAGAAGAATTGACAGGTGTAATGATGTTTTGTTTGCATAAATCATTTAACATTTCTTTTAATTCTGATCTTACACTCAATGGGACTGTTCTAACTTTATGTGCTATAGGCTGAGCTCCCGGTATTAATCTTATTTTGTGCTCGAATCCTTTCACGCTCCCAACCATTTCATCAAAAACGGGTTTAAATTCTGATAAAATGTCATGTATATTTACATTAGTGTTCTCTATGATAGCAATAGGAAGACCATCAGTAGCAGTTTTGAATTTAGGTAAGCCTCCTACTTTGATGGGATTATCGTCTCCAGGTACTAGATAAAGTCCCATCATGGCCAGATCTTTCCAACCCACAATGTTTTTACCTTTTTCTGCAACATAAATTTTTGTAACTGTTTCTCTTCCAAGACACTGAACCAATCCTTCAAAATAACCTAACATGTTAATATCCTTCTCCCCAAAAGCTTTTGGGTTGACATCAGTTTTCATTAACTCAACTCTTTTGTCCCATTTTTCATAAAAAGTAGAGTCTCTGAGTATTGTATATGGCGAACCCGAATCTGCCATGACTTGTAAATGAACATTATCAATAATGGCGGAACATAAAGGACCCTTAATAGATTCTACATCGCCATTTGAATCCAAAGTTACTACAATGTTTTTAAAAGAATTTGAACAAGAATCTACATCAATGCAATTAACATTTGTGTGCTTCTTTGCAAATCTACAAACGCCTTGAAAATTGCCAATTTTCTTACAGATAGAACAACGTTTCTTGAGTGCTGGACAGTTTGTAGCATTTCCTAAGTGGTCTTTTGATCCGCATCTGTAACAGAAAATGTTCTTTTTCTTTTGAAAAGGTTTATAGTTGAATTGAGTTTTGTTTTTAGAGTTAATTGAACAAACAGCTCCTTCTTGGTCAGAATCAGAGCAATCTAGGGCATTAATTCCTTGTTTGGATGGTTCCATTACCACCTTACTAGTTAATGTGGAGCGTTCAATACTAAGAGCAAGGTCGATGACTTCATTCAACGATGGGTTTTTACATCCAAGGATCCTTTGTTTAATTTTCCTAGACACGCAATTGAATACAAATTGGTCTCTTATAAATTTATCTGGGGAAGGTTCAAAATTACATGTGATAGCAAGTACTCTAAGAGCAGCAATGTATTCTTCTACCTTCTCTTCCTCCTTTTGTTTCCTGGAATAAAAATTGTGTCTCTCAAGCATGATATTAGGTTCATCACAAAATTGTTTTTTTAGTCTAGCGATGGCTTCAATATATATGTTCCAAGGGTTATCTCCACTTTCGTTTTGAGAAATAGGAGGGGCTATAGGAACAATACTTTTAAAAATCCGCTGACCTGCTTGACCCAAACAACCAAAAAGTATTGCAAATTTTCTTTGAGCAGAATAGTCAGCAGCATCAATAGCAATCAAATGATTCTCAAATAAACAAACCATTCTGACCATATAATGTCAGGGGTAACTGGTTTACTCAAGAAGGGTGGTGGTTGTGTGATTTGATGCCATTGATTATTAGCCATATTTAAAATTAAAGTAGAACCAGATGATAGGGAACAATAAAAATTGTCAGAGGATATGATATTGAATAACTAGGTCTGAACTTGTATATCAATTTAAGGCTCTATTTTTGAATAATATATATAAATATATATATAAGTATCGTACTTACAACCAGAGAATATAATTTGTATAATGTTAAGTATATATTTTTGACTCTAAACGTTTTAAAATAGAATAGTAATCACAATTTCCAATAAATGAACAATAGCAGGAGTATGCCTGGATAATGCCTGAAATAGCGTGTATATTGCTGAAATAATAAGTGGTATCAGCGTGAGGATCTGATGAAGCGTGCGTATCGTTGTAGTGACACGCAGTGATAGGAACACAAGTTTATTAAAGCGTGCGCATCGCTGAAGTTATACACAAATGTGAAATAGGTAAAATAGAGCGTGTGTATCGCTGGAGTAATGAGTAACAAATAATATGCGATTTGAAAAGAGCGTGCGTATCGCTGTAGCAATACGCGGGAATAATTCTTGAAAATGTCAATCTTATGCAAGATGCGCATTTGAGTCTTTTAAATTAATGCTGTGGAATAAGCTTGTGTATCGTTGAAATTATTTTTCTTATATATATATATATTTGTTCAACAGTACCTTGGTTTAGGCTGGAGAAACGTCTACCTTTTCGTTTTTCTGAAAGTTAAACGTCGAAGATAAGGTGAGGTAAACGGAAATCCAATGGTAATGAGTGTTTCAACCAGCCGATTGAAACCGTCCAATAGGTGAGGTTCGTTCTAGGAGAAAAGGAAGTTTATCCAGCAAATGAGAGAACGCCTCTTAATTTTCCAATAACCTATTGGGAATCTTGTCTTGCGGAAGGTCTTGCTCCGAATAAACAGGAAATACGAAAAATTCAATGTCGAGATGAGGTGACGGAGGGTCTCCGGAATCGTAGAAGTGAGTTGAAAATCACTTTTTGTGTGGGAAAAGGTGGAGTTTGTTCCCAATCGTCGCCATATGTAATAAAATAATCATTCTTTTATTATATTTGGTAAAGTAGGTTATTCCATTCATAAAACTCCACCCAGTTATGGAGCGTCCGATCATCGGCAAGCCAACGGTTACAATGGCAAACCGTAGATCAAGCGTCCATGCGCGGGTGACATTACATTCATAAGTAAATATGTTTATGCACGAGCAGTAGCTCGTGTGGTTTGTGGTTGATATCTATTAACAGTATTGTCATACGCCGCGTGAATCATCACGCGGTGTATGACGCACATTTATACATTACAAGAAGGTACAACCAATAAAGTAAAGCATATGGAAAACGGAGCGCGACAGAAAACAAGCATAGAAAATGTAATACTATATATGTACAACAAGGCGCGCAACGCCCGCTGTGTGTGGCAGCCCAGGTTGAGACAGCTTCCTGGGCACACACAAAGCCACAGCCGAGTACTTCACAGGTCTTTAAAAGACCATTTGCTCGTTAATGGGAGAGATGTGGCGCCGCGGCCAGGGCGACTGACGCTGGAATCTGGGGATCAGGGTTCGATCCCCGGCTCCGGCGGCAGGTTTGCCCAGCACCATGTGACTCTGGGCAATAGCTCGCTTAATCTTCCCGACGGCCCCCAGCGCCTAGAGACCCTTACGGGTGATTGTGCGCTTTACAAATGTGGATTAATTAATAATGAGGCTTTATTGTTTTTTCATCCCTTCTTAGAGCCCCTGCACCTCCACTCTACCTATTGCTGGAAGAATTAGCCCCCCACCCGAATCGTTTCTTGGCTCCCCGAAAATTAGCTCTAGTTGCACCTCTGCTTACAACAAGCAATCTCGCAGAACGAGAAGCGCATGCGCGCTTTCGCTAGTCTCGCCCTAAAAAGGAGAACCGGACAGCTCTGCTGTGAGCGGACTTGTTATTAGTGTCTCCTTACTGCGCACTTTCTTGTCAGCGCGCATGCGCGAGAGACGGTGTTTTGGCTTTGAGCATGTGCACTATAAACAATATGACACAGTCTTCTTTATTTGAAAGAAAGGTAATTTTTGGTGTTTAATGTTACCATCATCCCCCTCCCGTTAGTTTAAGGCAGGACCTATCGTCGTTATTGCAACGTAGATCAAGAGGGAATCCATTCAAAGTCGTTCCAGAGCAATGCCCCGCCGGCAGGGTTCAGAAGAGGTAAGGCATGATTATTGCAGAGTATTGCGTCCGTTTCATGCAGCTCTAGGTAGCTCACCACAAACGAGAAGATGCGACTATATCTTGGTTTGCCTCGTTGATCTTTTTACTGCTCCACGATCATTGGTTCACAGCTAGCCTGATCTGATGCCTCCAATAAAAAAATGGTAACGTTCGTCCTTCTCTGGTTTAAAAAATATCTATGCCGTCCTTTTGTGTCAACGTGCCAACTTTTTGTCGGCTAAAAATGCCCTTTTTCTTTAGGTTTTTCCCGCAGGGGTGT
Source organism: Lissotriton helveticus (assembly GCF_964261635.1). Taxonomy (NCBI): domain Eukaryota; kingdom Metazoa; phylum Chordata; class Amphibia; order Caudata; family Salamandridae; genus Lissotriton; species Lissotriton helveticus. Next base: position 1,156,901,830 of record NC_136067.1, on the reverse strand, counting down.
AGGATACAAAACATTTTTGAGGGGATAGGGTCAGCCCCAGGAATTTTTCATTGACTCAATACAAATTGCGAGTGATCTTCGAGCACAGGCTCTTAAATAAATATGCACAATCCGAGTTATGAAGTGAAATAGTGATGTTAAAATACGATGTGTTTCCCCAAAGTTCCGATACGGTTAAACACAACTCAATGTACCATAGCTCTGGAAGTCAAGGCATCTGCCGTCAAAGGCTAAACCCAACATAGAGGTCACATGTTTGAATATTCATCCTTTGAAGGTTCATTACGAGTGCTACTGAGTTGCTATAATATTAACCCTTGTAATGTTCTGTTCTATGAGTCCGTGAGAGCATGGTTGGAAGCGCTTCGTTTACGAAGGTAAGCAGCGACCGGGCTCTTAGATAAAGTACAAAGAAATGTATTCCGGGAGGCAGGTGGCTCTCCTAACTGTTTCTATGGTCTGAAGAATACATTTACTCGCCTGAGTGTATGCTGATAATCCACATGTACTGTGTCAATACAGATGCATTTGTAAAGCGCGCTACATACCCGTGAGGGTCTCAAGGCGCTGGGGGGGGGGGGTGTCTGCTACTGATCGAAGAGCCAGGTCTTGAGGAGTCTTCTGATGGCTGACAGGTCCTGGGTCTGTCGTAGGATGGTGGGGATAGTGTTCCAGGTCTTGGCGGCGAGGAAGGAGAAGGATCTTCCGCCGGCGGTGGTTTTTCGTGTGCGAGGTACTGTGGCGAGGGCGAGGTTGGCGGAGCGGAGGCTGCGGGTGGGGGTGTGTAAGTTGAGTCGGTGTTTGAGGTAGACTGGTCCGGCGTTCTGGAGGGCCTTGTGTGCGTGGATGAGGAGTTTGAAGGTGATCCGCTTGTTGACGGGGAGCCAGTGCAGATCTCTCAGGTGTGTTGTGATGTGGTTGCGTCGCGGGATGTCGAGGATCAGTCGTGCCGAGGCGTTCTGGATACGTTGCAGCCACTTCAGGAGCTTGGTTGTTGTTCCTGCATAGAGGGCGTTCCCGTAGTCCAGTCTGCTGTCGATGAGGGCATGAGTGACGGTCTTTCTGGTGATGGGGGGGGATCCATTTGAAGATTCTGCGGAGCATACGGAGGGTGTTGAAGCAGGATGCGGAAACTGCGTTGACTTGCTTGGTCATTGAGAGGGTGGAGTCTAGGATGATGCCCAGGTTGCGTGCGTTGTTGGTGGGTTTTGGGGCTGCTCCTAGTGAAGTAGGCCACCAGGAGTCGTCCCAGGCAGAGGGGGTGGAGCCGATGATGATTTTAAAGGCGCGGAAGAGCAACCAGGCTAGGGGTTTTCTCGGTAGAAAATGCCGTTGTCTTTATGGGGCTGCTGAAGTGCAATGGCAGACACAGGGAAGGTGTAAGGTAGAAAGTGTCTGGTTTCTCTGGTGCTGCCAAAATAGTAGGGGAGGGGGAGCCTTTTGTAGTTAAATATCTGACCCCTGCCTCAATTCTACTCCGGATCATAGTTCCCAAAGTGTTTGAATGCCCAAAAGCGTATGGCTGTCCCTGTGGGGTTTTGTGACAGCCGCCTCTTGCGTGACACTCAAGATGGTCATAAGTACTCGTGTCTGCGTCTTACTTGAACAGAATATAGGCATGGGCACCAACATAACATTTTTCCCTGTTAGAGAATTAGGTAGCTTAAATAGGTCGGCCATATTTGCAAATCTAGACTGAACTTGTTAAGACAAGCTGCATAGGTGGTTTGGAAAGTTGGGAGGCTGTATGCATTTGTGCTTGCTGCAGGCACTGTTTATGGTAATTTCAGGGAAATAAACATTAAACACCAGCCAACCGCACCATAAAACAGGCCACAAACAGCCAAAAAAACAGCCTATACACGGACCTGTATTGCCAGTACTTGTGCTTACAGAATGCCCTATAGGCCAGTCCTACTCTGCCAATACAATACAGCAGAGAGCACTTAAATCACGGTGCTTTCTTATCTATTAAACTTCAGGCCATAAACACTATCGGTTTTGTTTGAAAGGGCTTTTTTCCCAAAAAGGAGTGCATTATCAAATATTTGATCTGTTTGATAAATCCTAAACTCTTTATGTGGATTACTTGTTGGACTGAAGTAATTGAAAAGCTAGACTGCTGTATCCTTAAGGCACAGCAAACACGTTGCCCAGGGCACCTGCTGGCAAAGCACCTCCATTAGGTGTCAAGTCTGCAATTAACAGGTAAGGCATAGGTTTTATGTCCCCTTAATTTCTGTATTTGAGATCGGTTGCATAGAAAGGATGCCTCTCCTCACCACCTTGAATGCGGGGGTGGCCAGAAGAAGTATTTCCTTTTGGCAGAGGAGTCACTGTTGTTCCCTAAAGATGGCATGGGATGAGGCGTACCACATACTGTCCAATAACAAGGGGAGCTTAGAGGGAAAAAAGGGTATCTCAGGGAAAGCCCTCCACTCAATGTAAAACCCAACACAAGAAATCCCTGTACCCAGGACCTTAGTTAGTAATCATCTAACGGGCATGAGAACTTCCTGTTCAAGAATCCTCTGTCGTCAGATTCTAGATCTACCCCCTCTATGGTTGGGTATCTATTGTCTCTAATGCCCTACTGTCCATGGCTAAACACTGTTTCCAACTACGACTCCGGGGTTCCCGTGTGTATTCAACTCGACACGACCTATGGTGTCAACCCTACTAGGGCAGTACATACAACCACACATAAATAATAACAACAGAAGAAAATAAAGAAAGAAGTGTGGCGGAGCGGAAGGCACCTCACGGGCGAACACCCTCGGGGAAAATTGGTTAGATGTTTACCAATACTCTGCCCCTTTCTCATCATCGGTTACCATTCCATTTCCAGTGAACAAACGTTTCACAACACAAAAAGAATTTAGTGAAAGAAATTAGTGAAGGTGCAGAAAAAAGAGCTCAGAACATCGCTCCTTAGTTTACCACACAGTACAGAGTGAGAATAAAATCAACAGTCATACCAACTGTACCACTTTATTACTAAATAAGGTATGCACAACTGAATTAAAAAGGCTGGTAGCTTATTATTGCGTACCACTAACTGTAACCAACATGTTTCACTGCACAGTAATCTTATAGCAGATTCATCAGGGTTTGCACTCTGTTACTGCACCAGCGTTGGACATCTTTAAAACAGGAAACTGTCGAGTTGAAAAAAACACACGATTTAAAAATAATTAGAAATAGTTCTGAACCAAATTAGCTCTCGGCACAACTCTCAAAGGTATAAATGAGAATGGGGGTCACATTACCCTAAACCAGCCATGTTCAATCGTACCAGCCGGTTAGGCACTTCTCCGCCTTACTGTAGACTGTAGTATCAATTCTGTAAGTGATTCAGATGTAGTCAGTATCGCTCACATGATGTATTCCTCAATGTTAGTTTAAATTTAGTTTATATTTAGAGACAGCCAAGCAGGCGGTCCAAATCACCAAATTATCCTTGTAGTGATCATTGTAGTGATCATTACGTATCTCTGATTTATGCACCATAGAGATCCCACAATCATTAGAACCGAATGCTGTTATAAACACTCGTCTCCATTGTTTATGCAAGGCATTAGTGTCAGGCCACCCTCGTCTCTGCCACGTTCTAATTCATATGGCAAGCCCCTTCTTAACATAAACAGATCTACACGTGCACCCTACAGGTGACCGACCACCACGCGGTCCATTGTTATGCCATTCTCCTACAATTCACAAAGGCATAGGCTGAAAGAACTGTTACTGCAGCCTGGTCATTATTATCTAGAATCACGGTCCAGATATCAATAGCCTCTGAATTGCCCCCCAGTCGTGTTCGTGAACCACCACGCTAGAGGCATAGCGAGCCCCCACTCAGCCCCCTCCTTACCGTACAGTTATCGCAACGGGACCGAAACTCATCCCAGGAACATGGGCCATCGGGCGCTCGCGTCTTTTAAAGTTTATGCGCGACATCCATTATCGTAGGCTCAGCGCTCACGTGATCGGAATGCCGGTCATGTGATCGTATTCTAGGCGAGGCATTCCCCAAGGCCACCCACTGAATGATTTTCTATGCTCTTTGATGTTAATACGGGGGCCATCTTTGAATCGGCCTATAGCGCGAAAAACGCCTCTGATTTTATTAAAACGGGCTCCCAATATCGATAAAACGGGGTTGACACACCTCCCCGTTCGTTTCTATTGCCATCCACTGTGGCATGCTTTCAAAAATTATATTTACACAAAATTTACTTTCCAAAATTGTTGTACTAATGGACAACCTTACACAGATCCCAGGTATTGTGTAAAGAACAAACAAACAACATGATCTAGTTTCACACAAGGATAGACTTTACATCCTAGCGAAACCTTTTTATACACATACAGGTATTGTGTTTAAATCATAGTCCAGTTTCGTGTAAAGATATACATCACAACCCGGCGCCGGTCCACTCATACTCTCACTACAAGTGTGCCATACTGGGGGTATTAATAAACACATGGACTAAAGGGGTGTGTATATTTTCGCATGGGCATTACAACAAAGTATCATGGTTTCAAGGTCTAAGCCCACCCCTTGATATCTAAGATGGAAAATACCTTGTACTACTACTAATAGCCCCCCTCTCTCTACGGGCCTTTCATGCCCATCTCTACCATTTCACCTTACTCTTACTATATGTATCCCGGGGATTACATGCACGGTTGTTCGACCTTACAGTGTTACGTTATTTCAATTCTTCAGAGGCAAACTTGAACAGTTAATGTTTAACCTTGTTCCATTCCATAATTTCATTTAGTCCCAGCCTGTCACTACCCTCTCTGAAAATCCATTTAGCTTCTTTTGTAATCAAGACTGATTCGATGTTATTCGGGTTTCCTTTTACTACCTCGAGTACTGTCCATGAAAAGCTATGTTTTTCTTGGTGGCAGTGTTGTACCAATTTGGTTGTCAGTTTGACCATCCTAATAGTGCTTAAATGTTCCTGTATGCAAACCTTAATTTTCCTCGTAGTGAGTCCAATATATTGTAGGCCGCAACTGCAGAGTAGTCTGTAAACAACGTTGGTGGTATTACAGTTGCTAAATTGATTTAGAAACCACTCCTTTCCTGTAGACAACATAACACTATTGCATTTCTTGGTCAAAGGGCATACCGAACATGTCCCACATGGATAGTGTCCATTGGGTACCGTGGTAGATTCATTCCTTACAGGCACCCGCTCCCGGGTGTGGACAAGCCTGTCCTTAAGGTTGCCTGACCGTTTGAAAGCAAACCTCGGTGGTGGCATAGAAAAGTCTTTATTGCTTAATAAATTCCAGTGTTTTCCATTGATTGCCTGATTTTAGTAGCCATAGGCTCGAATGTCATCACAATTGGTAGACAGTCCTTTTTCTCTTTGTTGGTATGTTCAAGTAACGCACTCCGTGGGGTATTTAGTGCTCTTTTTCTCGCATTCTTAACCACCTTCCGGGGGTAGTTACGTTGTTCCAGTTTCCTAGTAAGTTCACAGGACTGTTCAACAAACGTATCTGTAGCTGAGCAGTTTCTCCGGTATCTGAGAAATTGACCCACCGGAAGGTTATCCCGAAGGGCCCTCGGGTGGTATGAGTTGTACAATTGGAGCGAATTTCTGTCTGTTAATTTTTGATGTACTCGCGTACTAAGCGAGCCTTCCCCACAAGCTTCAATGTCTAGATCTAAGTAAGTAGCCTTGGTACGGCTATACGACCAGGTGAACTTTAGACTTTGGTCCTGTGAGTTTAACCAAGTGAAAAACTCCAACAACGACTCCTCTGACCCAGACCATATGCAGAGCACATCGTCTATATATCTCTTCCAGAGACAGATCTGACTCTGGAAGGGGTTGGTATCAGGATAGACGATGTGCTCCTCAAACTGGCCAACGTATATACATGCCAGGCTGGGGGCCATAGTGGCCCCCATAGATGTACCAGAGGTCTGCAGATACAGCTGGTTTCTGTACATGAAATAGTTGCGGGTAAGCGCCATTTCTACACATTCCATGACGAAAGATTGTGGAACATCATAGAACCACTCGAGCTCCCCCAGGGCGCGCACTGCTGCCACCAGCGTGGCGTCCTGGGGGATGCTCGTGTACAATGACTCGACATCAATTGTTGCCATCCATTGTACTTCAGGATCATGAGGGACATTCTCCAAGATATTCAAAACATCAGTGGTGTCCTTCACCAGGACGCCACGCTGGTGGCAGCAGCGCGCGCCCTGGGGGAGCTCCAGTGTATCTGCAGACCTCTGGTACATCTATGGGGGCCACTATGGCCCCCAGCCTGGCATGTATATACGTTGGCCAGTTTGAGGAGCACATCGTCTATCCTGATACCAACCCCTTCCAGAGTCAGAGTCTGTCTCTGGAAGAGATATATAGACGATGTGCTCTGCATATGGTCTGGGTCAGAGGAGTCGTTGTTGGAGTTTTTCACTTGGTTAAACTCACTGGACCAAAGTCTAAAGTTCACCTGGTCGTATAGCCGTACCAAGGCTACTTACTTAGATCTAGACATTGAAGCTTGTGGGGAAGGCTCGCTTAGTACGCGAGTACATCAAAAATTAACAGACAGAAATTCGCTCCTATTGTACAACTCATACCACCCGAGGGCCCTTCGGGATAACCGTCCGGTGGGTCAATTTCTCAGATACCGGAGAAACTGCTCAGCTACAGATACGTTTGTTGAACAGTCCTGTGAACTTACTAGGAAACTGGAACAACGTAACTACCCCCAGAAGGTGGTTAAGAATGCGAGAAAAAGAGCACTAAATACCCCACGGAGTGCGTTACTTGAACATACCAACAAAGAGAAAAAGGACTGTCTACCAATTGTGATAACCTTCGAGCCTATGGCTACTAAAATCAGGCAATCAATAAGAAAACACTGGAATTTATTAAGCAATAAAGACTTTTCTATGCCACCACCGAGGTTTGCTTTCAAACGGTCAGGCAACCTTAAGGACAGGCTTGTCCACACCCGGGAGCGGGTGCCTGTAAGGAATGAATCTACCACGGTACCCAATGGACACTATCCATGTGGGACATGTTCGGTATGCCCTTTGACCAAGAAATGCAATAGTGTTATGTTGTCTACAGGAAAGGAGTGGTTTCTAAATCAATTTAGCAACTGTAATACCACCAACGTTGTTTACAGACTACTCTGCAGTTGCGGCCTACAATATATTGGACTCACTACGAGGAAAATTAAGGTTCGCATACAGGAACATTTAAGCACTATTAGGATGGGCAAACTGACAACCAAATTGGTACAACACTGCCACCAAGAAAAACATAGCTTTTCATGGACAGTACTCGAGGTAGTAAAAGGCAACCCGAATAACATCGAATCAGTCTTGATTACAAAAGAAGCTAAATGGATTTTCAGAGAGGGTAGTGACAGGCTGGGACTAAATGAAATTATGGAATGGAACAAAGTTAAACATTAACTGTTCAAGTTTGCCTCTGAAGAATTGAAATAACGTAACACTGTAAGGCCGAACAACCGTGCATGTAATCCCCGGGATACATATAGTAAGAGTAAGGTGAAATGGTAGAGATGGGCATGAAAGGCCCGTAGAGAGAGGGCAATGCTATTAGTAGTAGTACAAGGTATTTTCCATCTTAGATATCAAGGGGTGGGCTTAGACCTTGAAACCATGATACTTTGTTGTAATGCCCATGCGAAAATATACACACCCCTTTAGTCCATGTGTTTATTAATACCCCCAGTATGGCACACTTGTAGTGAGAGTATGAGTGGACCGGCGCCGGGTTGTGATGTATATCTTTACACGAAACTGGGCTATGATTTAAACACAATACCTGTATGTGTATAAAAAGGTTTCGCTAGGATGTAAAGTCTATCCTTGTGTGAAACTAGATCATGTTGTTTGTTTGTTCTTTACTCAATACCTGGGATCTGTGTAAGGTTGTCCATTAGTACAACAATTTTAGAAAGTAAATTTTGTGTAAATATAATTTTTGAAAGCATGCCACAGTGGATTACAAAAGAAACGAACGGGGAGGTGTGTCAACCCCGTTTTATCGATATTGGGAGCCCGTTTTAATAAAATCAGAGGCGTTTTTCGCGCTATAGGCCGATTCAAAGATGGCCCCCGTATTAACATCAAAGAGCATAGAAAATCATTCAGTGGGTGGCCTTGGGGAATGCCCCGCCTAGAATACGATCACATGACCGGCATTCCGATCACGTGAGCGCTGAGCCTACGATAATGGATGTCGCGCATAAACTTTAAAAGACGCGAGCGCCCGATGGCCCATGTTCCTGGGATGAGTTTCGGTCCCGTTACGATAACTGTACGGTGAGGAGGGGGCTGAGTGGGGGCTCGCTATGCCTCTAGCGTGGTGGTTCACGAACACGACTGGGGGGCAATTCAGAGGCTATTGATATCTGGACCGTGATTCTAGATAATAATGACCAGGCTGCAGTAACAGTTCTTTCAGCCTATGCCTTTGTGAATTGTAGGAGAATGGCATAACAACGGACCGCGTGGTGGTCGGTCAACTGTAGGGTACACGTGTAGATCTGTTTATGTTAAGAAGGGGCTTGCCATATGAATTAGAACGTGGCAGAGACGAGGGTGGCCTGACACTAATGCCTTACATAAACAATGGAGACGAGTGTTTATAACAGCATTCGGTTCTAATGATTGTGGGATCTCTATGGTGCATAAATCAGAGGGACGTAATGATCACTACAATGATCAGTACAAGGATAATTTGGTGATTTGGACCGCCTGCTTGGCTGTCTCTAAATTTAAACTAACATTGAGGAATACATCATGTGAGCGATACTGACTACATCTGAATCACTTACAGATTGATACTACAGTCTACAGTAAGGCGGAGAAGTGCCTAACCGGCCGGTACGATTGCACATGGCTGGTTTAGGGTAATGTGACCCCCATTCTCATTTATACCTTTGAGAGTTGTGCTGAGAGCTAATTTGGTTCAGAACTATTTCTAATTATTTTTAAATCGTGTGTTTTTTTCAACTCGACAATTTCCTGTTTTAAAGATGTCCAACGCTGGTGCAGTAACAGAGTGCTAACCCTGATGAATCTGCTATAAGATTACTGTGCAGTGAAACATGTTGGTTACAGGTAGTGGTACGCAATAATAAGCTACCAGCCTTTTTAATTCAGTTGTGCATACCTTATTTAGTAATAAAGTGGTACAGTTGGTATGACTGCTGATTTTATTCTCACTCTGTACTGTGTGTTAAACTAAGAAGCGATGTTCTGAGCTCTTTTTTCTGCACCTTCACTAATTTCTTTCACTAAATTCTTTTTGTGTTGTGAAACGTTTGTTCACTGGAAATGGAATGGTAACCGATGATGAGAAAGGGGCAGAGTATTGGTAAACATCTAACCAATTTTCCCCGAGGGTGTTCGCCCGTGAGGTGCCTTCCGCTCCGCCACACTTTTTTCTTTATTTTCTTCTGTTGTTATTATTTATGTGTGGTTGTATGTACTGCCCTAGTAGGGTTGACATCATAGGTCGTGTTGAGTTGAATACACACGGGAACCCCCGAGTAGTAGTTGGAAACAGTGTTTAGCCATGGACAGTAGGGCATTAGAGACAATAGATACGCAACCATAGAGGGGGTAGATCTAGAATCTGACGACAGAGGATTCTTGAACAGGAAGTTCTCATGCCCGTTAGATGATTACTAACTAAGGTCCTGGGTACAGGGATTTCTTGTGTTGGACGTACCACATACTGTGCCTGACACTGGTCGGCCAACAGTCTGGGCTAGGCTGGGAGTCTGCGTCAACCCTGACAAAACAAGTATTGGCATAGTCTTGGAAAGTGGATGATTGGTAGGGGAAAATATATATCTGCCACTGGCAATAAGGCCACTAACACTGTATAGGGCTCAGAATGGGTCTTAGACAATTATTCCTATGCTCAACCCTTGGTAGCTTGACTGCGAGCAGGCAGGCTTAACTTTAAAGACAGGTGTGTAAAGCATTTAAAAACACAATTTCAGTAAATAATTAAGACACAATACAAAATAAAAATCCAGCCCCAAATGATAAAAATAGGAAATATTTTTATCTTCAAAATGACACCAAGACGACAACATCCAATGTAGGGAACCGGAGATATGAAATTTCAAAGATTATGCACTTTCTAGCACATAGAAACCTATAGCGCCTTATTGGGACATCTGGTTGTGATAGACCAAAGTCAAAGTTTCAGACAGACCGCGATGTTGTTTTACTTCTGACTTAGAAACTTTTTGGAAGCTTTTCGTCCCGGGGTCTCTTGAAGCTCTCAGCCAGTCCTGATTTGGTGAGAACTTGCCGGATTGCCTTGCAACGAGCTACCGGTCAAACTTATGGAAGTCTTGGACGCGCACGTGTCTGGCGTTGAATGGGCGCACAGATTGTCGGACCGTATAGCTATATACGCTGACAACGTTTTATTCTTTCTCACCAACGTTGACTGGACGGGGCCGCAGCTGCTTTGGATAATGCAGATCTTTGGGGAGTCTTTGGGTCTTTACATGAACCCCAGTAAGCCTACCTTGTGGCCTCTTGGGGATGCATCGGGACTGGGCGCCTGGGCCTCATCGGTTCGGGTTGTTACCGGCGGGGTGAAGTATCTTGGGGTGTTTTTATCGGACTCACTCACTGTGGCGTGGGAAAGGAATTTGGTTCTGGTCTGGGAACGCGTCCGGGAGGATCTTAAGACATGGTCCCATATGCCGCTGTCTATCTATGGTTTGTCTGCCATTTTTAAGATGGTCTCTCTTCCCCGTTTGTTGAATCAACTGCAGAATCACCCATATCCGATTTCCCCCTAGATGGTTTAGGCAGGTCAATGCAGCGTTGGGTCAATTTCTATGGGCTGTGGGAGCGATGAGAGTTGCCCTACAGACATGCTTTCTCTTTACGTCCTGTGGAGGGCTGGCGACCTCCGATATACTGTTGTATTACATGGCCTCACATTTATTGGTCTTGAATGAGTGGTGGTATGGGGGCAGAGATGACCCTCTCCACACGCTGTGGAACGGCGTCTTATGGGCGACCTCGCCTTACACATGTGATACTGTACTCAGCACTGGTACATAGATATCTGCCATCAGAGACTCAAGTGGTTTTCCAAATATGGCTACAGGCTCTGCGGAGAATGGGGTGGTGGAATAAGCTGACACGGGAAACCACCCTATGGAATAATGGCCACCTGGCACAATTAGCTACTCTGGCAGGGTTTCGTGGTTGGGACAATATTGGTATCTCCACCCCGGGGGATGTCATGAGGGGGCCGATCCTGAAGTCCTTTCAAGATTTGCAGAACAATTTTCAAATGCCGAGAACACAATTCTTCAAATATCTCCAGTTTCGGCACGCCCTCTCCCCAAGTCTGGAGGGATTGGAGTCCCTGGCGGAGTTCAGCCCAATAGAAGCGAAGGTATTTATGGGGGACCTTCAGGATCATAACATTTCTAAGATCTACCAGTCCCTAGAAACTCATAGCTCCCCTACACTGCAGAAGCTTAGAGGGGCTTGGGAAAATGGTATTGGCTCATTGGAGGAGGAAGACTGGCTTGGGAAAATGGTATTGGCTCATTGGAGGAGGAAGACTGGACGGAGGCCCTGGCCTCCCCAAGGGGGCGGCCATAGCGACCCACCTGCGCCTTGTCCAGTTCAAATATCTTCATAGGGTCTATTTCACGCGGGTCCAGTTTTGGAGGGTGGGTCTGGTGGCCTCCCCTATATGTTTTAGATGTGAGCGGGAGGGGGACCCTGATGCACACAATTTGGCATTGTCTCTCCTTGACATGGTTCTGGAGGGGGTGCTAACCTGCCTGTCGGAGGTGTTTGGCTGGGACCTGCCTCATTTGCCGAAATTGGTGCTATTGCATGTCATGGAAGGGATTTGGGGTAATATTTATAAACGCCATCTTATGCTGCTGGGGTTTACTCTGGCGAAGAGGGACATTGCTAGGGCATGGAAGGCACCGGTGCCACCCTCGGTGTCGGTCTGGAAGAAGGGACTAGACTTCTGTATGGGCTTGGAACTCCCTATTTTCACCGCAAGTGGCTGCCCACAGAAACACTATAAGGTTTGGAAGTGGTGGGCTGACTACTGGGCTTGTTACTGGTGCTGGATGATGCGGCGGGGCCCATCCATCCAGTTTAATATTATCCTGCTGGTGCAAGCTGTAGTTTCTTTCATTTTCGTTTATTGGAACGTATGGTGGTGGTGCAAGGGCACAGCTAGGTGTTATGTGGGAGGCTGTTAGTGCGACCAGGGGGGTGGAGGGGTGTTGGGCGGGGATTTGCGTATGTTTTTTTTTCATCTGTATTGCTCTCCATTTCTTTTGGATCTTATCATTGAAAAATCAAAGTCAGGATGCATTGCAGTTATTGTGCAGATGTCTCTGGGTTACTGAGCCCTGCTGTATATGTGTCATTTGATGAATAAAATCTGTTTTAAGAAAAAAATTAAAAACTTATGGAAGTCTGACCTCTGGAGCGTTCCAGCGGGGCAAACCAAGGATCCAGGCCGACACACAGTTAAAGGCTTTCGCGATTGCTCCCGGTCACCTTTTGTTCGTTCAGACTTAGAAACTTTTACGGAGCTTTTTCTCGCTGGGTCCCTCGATGAGCGTCACCAGGCAGGATTCGGTGAGGGTTCGCCGGCCTCACATTTCTTCTACTCCCGGTCAAACTCTGGAAGTAGGACCTACGGAGCTTTTCAGAGGGATAAACCTGGACGGCAGACCGGCTCGTGGTTGAAGGCAGGCAGCTTGGCTGGCCAGGTTGAGTCTGTCCCCTTATGGAGCTTTTTTTTCCAAAGTTGCTCCAAAGTTATCCAAACTTGTTGAACTTCTTCCTGAAGTTCCCCAATGGTCCCAAGGTGTCTCAAACTTACTCCAAGGGTCTGGTAGCTCCAAGATGGTCCTTGAAAGTTGAGGACTTCAGTTCCCACAATCCACTCGGACAAAACCCCTACAAATCCACTGGCAGTTCTACAGGTTGAGGATTCTTGGTGGTGATGTTACAGGTGAGCTCTGTTAACCTGTAGCTTGCAGGGAGTCCACTCTTTAGTCCTTTTACAACAAAGTAATCCACAGGCTGTAGTTGCAGATGGTGCAGAAGGTGCAATCTTCAGTGTGCAGGACTTTACAAATGCACATCAAACTTCCAGCATGGCCGTCTTGCTTTCTTAGGTTTCAAGCAGCAGATCTGAGGGGCTCTGCACTTCTCAGATACTAATTCCAACGTCTCTGGGTCAAGCAGGATGTCATTCCTGTCCAATGGGCTGCAGGGTACCACCCAAAGGTCTGACCACTCCCTGCAGAGTGTGGCACTATTTTGTCCCAGAGTGCACTAATTCTTCCAAATTCATAATGGCTGATTTTTCCAGCAGGGAGGGAAGAGCTGGCTAAACACACCCCTTAAATGGCTAATCTCCATAGTCTCTCCCCCTTGCATCTGCTCATTCCTTCCTTAATCCTAGCATCTGGCTGGGGTTCACAAGGGTAAAGTCGTAAATGACACTGGGGTCCTCCCTTTCCCTTCGAGTCCATTGTTTATGACTCCTCCCCCTGCTCTGGCATTCCTGTGCAACAGGACCCTTCCCTTTATCACCTCTTCAAAGAAGTCCGGCTAATCCCCTTAACTCTGACCAATCAGGTCAGACCACTGGAAGGCTGAATTTGGACTTAAGGCTTAATTTGGACTTACAAGCAAGAACGTCTTGTAACTTATTGTGTATCATTGTAGGAGAAATTCAACAATATCATATTGTTGGATTTATTAATACAATTCTAGGAAGTCTTTGAATATTACTGTTAGTCTTCTCCTATCGAGTTATTAGTTAATAACATTCTCCTTTGTTAACCTATGTGGAAGGGGGTTTGCCATGGGAAAATGGCCTGGGCAATTTTTCCAGCACCTGGGCGTATAAAAATAATTTTATAAGTACTCTGCCTATATTTACAGGACCCCCACCCCTGGTATACCTAGAAGAGACTTTAGGGGTTCTGAATGTGCAGAAATATTCCAGATCCTCCCTCCACAGTGCTCCTACTACCAAAGTCGATTTTGAGCACTACTTTATCACCATGTGGGGAGTGAAATGTGTAATTTCACTTAACCCAGGGCATATAAAACTCATTTTATAATGGTCAACTTTATAAATACTTGAACCCCTACCCCTGGGACACCTAGGTGAGACCCCGGGGGCACATAATATGCCCAAACATTGTAGGTTATCCATGTTTAAGTGCCCCAAACTTAAAAGTTGAGTTTGGGCACTATTTACTTTTTAAAAGCAGTACTGCTGCACAGTGCTACTTTTAAACTGACCTCAGGCTCAGCAGTGCACACATACAAGTGCAGAAATGGGCTGCTGGCCTCTAAACTACCATGCCCTAATATAAACTAGAGCCCTATGGGGTAGGTCATGCCAATCACAGGGGTACCCCAACCCTTAGTTTACCCTAGTGTTTGTAGGTGTTTTCACTGTATTCTAAGTATTTTCCGCGTAGCACTGGCCCTGGTTAAGCAGAGCCCGGGGGTCAGTCAGTCAGTCAGTCATTTAGCACCAGTACCAATCAGCAAAAAGTTGGTGGGTGTCCAGGGCACAGGATGACTTTGCAAAATAGTCCCCCCCCCAACGAAAGGTGATGGGTTACTAACCTACACCCTGGTAGTCTTCATCAGATAAGTGGAAAAACGTTGAAAGTCCATCCACATTTGCTTGGGAAACCCCAGGTCTGTGTTCCACTGTAAAGTTCAGCCAGGATATGGTGACATTTAGACAGGATCTGACAGTAATCTCGGAGTGGATGGCTGCTAACTACTTGCAGCTCAATTCGTCCAAATCCGAGATCCTTCTGGTAGGCAGAGATTACCATCTTGGTGGCAATGAATGGTGGCCTCCTGCTCTTGGAGCTCCCCCATACCTAAACCGGTGGTGAAAAACCTCAGCAAAATGATGGACAGTGATCTCACTTTTGAAACCCATGCCAAATCAGTGGCAGGGAAATGTTTTGGACTGTTGCTGGGCCTCAAACCTATACTTGGTCTCTTTGACTCCAAGACTCGTCAACTGATCGTCAAATGTTCTGTTCTTGCCAGACTAGATTACTGTAATGTGCTTCTCTTGGGAGCCAACAAATCCGTTGTTAAAAGGCTGCAGTATGTTCAGAATGCTGCTGCTCATCCAATCTTTGCCCTCCCTAAACACTGTCATATCTCCAGCCTCCTCTGTCGCCTTCACTGGCTCCCTCTTGAACAGAGATGCACTTCAAAACGCTGTGCATCACCCACAGAATATTGGGGGGTATCGGCCCTAGAATCTTGAGTGATTTATGCTCCCACAGGCACGCTGCGCTCGGCAGATTTGCTCCTAGCCAGAGTTCCTCAGATACAAACGGCCAGAGCAGGCGAGCTTTCTTTTAGGGTGTTGGCTCCCACCCTTTTGAACTTCCTCCCCATCCACATCCGCAGCACCCCTGACCACCTTACCTTCAGAAGGCTGGTGAAGACATGGCTATTCACCCAATGCTAATCTCTCCTCTGTTCTCTCGTCTCACTTGGTGTTCATCTTAGCGCTGGGAGGCCCCGTTGCTGGGGCAGCCATGCGCTCTACAAATACCTTAACATAACATGATATTCCCTGTAGGGAAATGGACCACCTTAACATCTTGGGATTCTCCCCTCTCATCTGCATGAGCCACCTGAGAGGCCTGTGGTCAGTTTGAACATGAAAGTGAGTCCCAAACAAATATGGTCTCAACATTTTCAGGGACCAAACCACAGCAAAAGCCTCTCTCTCAATGGCACTCCACCTCTTTTCTCTGGGAAGAAGTCGCCTGCTAATAAAGACAACTGACTGAGGAAGGCCCTCTTCATGTAGCTGCGACAACACTGCCCCAATCCCTTGTTCCGAATGGAAGAAGTTGGCCTGGCATATGCTATCCACTATTCTAGTGGGCACCTTGCACCAGTTGACACAACCCTTATTGATGGTAGGTTTAAAGACAATCCTATATAGAGAGCTATCCAGGGCTTTAAGTGGGATGGGGGGTCTGTGGGGGTCTGAGCACCCCCAGTTTTGTTTGGGGGGCCTTGAAACGGGTCCCTAGGGGCTCTATTTTCAGGCCTCAAAGGTCAAAGGTAGGGTGACCAGACGTTCCAGTTTTTGTTGGTGTTTTGGGTGAGCATGCGCCCGCACTGCTTAAGGCGTGACGTCATTGTAGCAGGAAGGGAAATCATTTGAAGAGAGACACTTTCTCTCAGGATTTCCCGTCGCTTTGAGCATGATTTTCTTAAGCACACAATGCTAGTTATCTTGATTTAGACCACGCCCCTACTCGGATAGGCCACACCCCTTTAAGAAATTTGCCACGCCCCTTTTAGAGCACCCCCAGTTTTTTCCCACTTAAAGCCCTGAAGCTATCCTAGTGGTAGTTGTGGAGAGCAGCCTTCAGGCTAAGTCTTGAAGGAATGCAAAGCAGCTTGTTTTACCAGTCTATAATCTCATGAATGACCAAGTGAAAGGAGCACCACACCAGGTATATAAATAAAATATATGTATTTATTCTAAACACATCCCTCTAGTCTCTTTATGAGGCTAGAGGCAAAAGTACATTCAGTAAACTTATTTAGCACACAGTAAATTAGCACAATATACGTTGAGCCCTAGGAGCGTACCAAACCATATATTTAGAAAGTGGTATAAGAACCATGACTGACATAAATACAAGGCCTAGAGCCTTTAGAACCGCTGGGGCCACCTGGAGCCACCCAAGGTAGTGACACAGGGGACCCTTGCAGTTTCTAAACACAGCTGCGAATCACCATTGACTTCTATGGGGAAAGTAGCGGTTGGAATTTTAAAGATTAAGGACACTTAGAAGAGGACTTGGAGCATACCCCTTCAGTACTAGGAGGTACTAGAGTCAACACCCATGGGAACACCGGAGTACTCGAGTTACCTCACCCAGGGAAGCCGGGTGCATAGGTGTCTTTTCGGATCTGGTTTCATCGTCGTTTTCTATGGCGAGCTGCTGAAAGATGCTGCAGGCGACCAAGTACGAAGTGTCAGGGTGGATCCAAGGGTGGATCGGAGATGTGAAGAACCTGAAAGCAGAGGGGACAGAGTCTGGGTCACTTGTCAGTGACCAGGAAGGCGATGAGAAGATGCCCACCGATGTTGGGTGATTTCAGGTAAAGAAGGCGAAGCTTGACTCTTCAGCCACGAGGGCCAGGAGGCGTTGAGTATGACCAGGATCTGAATTCGAGCTGTCCCACGAAGGATGTCGAGTGCTGCGGTGTCGGTTTCTGGACCCAACAAGCCTTGGCAACAGAAACCACGCAGAAAGCAAAGGTTGGCTTCGGTGCAGACCAGCAAGGTCTGAGGGACTCACCTCTTGGTAGGGAGTCAGGGCACGTTTGGAGCAACCAAGGAAGCCCAAAGGAAAGAAGAGTTACCTTCGTGGGGACCCACCAGTCGACGGACCAGGGATCGCAAAGGGACCTCGAGCAGAAATGCTAGAAGCGGGCTCACAGAAATTCCGTGGAGTGTAGGCCCACATACTTTGGTGCAGATGGTGCTCGGGGCTTGGACTACAAGTAGCCTAATGCACAACTTCGGGAAAGCTCGGGAAGTCAATGCACTAGCAAATGTGCACTGTGTCCAGGAGTTCCGTTCCCATTTCACTCGTGAGGGCTGCAGGTCTCAGCTTTGCTGGGATCTCGTGTCAGCCTCTGAGAAGTCTGGAAGTCCGTGTCCTGAGTCGCAAATACTTCAGAGTCCAGCAGGAGCCTCGGAAATGCAGACCGGCAAGATGCTTCTTGGTGCCTGTTTGAGCAGGGGAGTCACTCCTTGGCCCCAAGGGAGATTCTTCTGTCTTCTAGTCGTGGAAGTTCCAGGATATATGTTGCAGAGTTTTGTCCAGGTGTAATCTGCAGTCCTAAGGACTGGGGTACCATACTTATACTAAGTTAGGGGATTGGACATACTCTGGGGACCCACCTATGGGAAGATCCAGGGAGGGGGTGGTTACACCCCTTTCCCTTTGTCCAGTTTCGCGCCAGAGCAGGGGCTGAGTGCCCCTGTAACCGATTTGAACTGGGGTATGCACAGGGACGTATGCCCCCAGCACTGTCTGAAAAGCATTCTAAAGTCTGTCAGTGACAGGAAACCTATTATCCAGGCCTCCCCTGTTGGAGTTTCGTCCAGCAGCAGGCGGTCAGACTCATGTCTGTGGCTGCAGCATCCATTTTGTGATGCTGGGGCTCTTTTAAACTATTACCGGTCAGGTAAGTGTGTACATGTCTTCTCCATCTAGAAGGGTGGAATTCTACCCCCGCCGCCAAGACTGGCTGGGGGGGGCGTAGGATTCCATAGTGTTTTACACCAAACACGACATGTTTCCATGCAGCCATTCCAAAGTTAGCATTTACCGCGAGGCTATAATGCATAAAGAGTATATGGACTGGCTGCATGACAGAACAACCTCAGAGAATGGATTCAGAAAGCTGCAGAGGGATCCTGCTCATGCATGGGCACCCTCTCACACAATACCAAGCACTCTGCCTTCAGGATTGATTAGGCCTGCCATAGGAGTGACTTATAGATTTATATGTCCGTGATTCAAGGTAGATATAGGTAACCTATATCTTAGTAAGGGGTGCATGCACCACCTTATCCAGGCTGCAGTAGCAGACCTGTGGTGTCATTTTGTAAGGCTTCCCAGTGGTGGCATAATACATGCTTCAGCCCCTGGTAGGCCTCTGGGGTACGTATGCCCTTGGTACCTAAGGTACCATATACTAGGGACTCGCAAGGGTAACCCAGTAACCAATCTGGAGTGTACCTAAAGTACATGCAATCATTTTAGAGAGGAAGCAGCTAGGCTAGGCTGGGGTCCTGAATAGCAGGGCCCCAGCCAGACTAAAGTCGAAAAACAGTGAAACACCAGCAAAAAGTGGGGGTAACCATAGTAAGCAGATCCTACTCTCCTACACCGAAGCATCAGTCTGAACCACAAATTAATTTGTGTAGTCCGGGGCCAGCAACACTGGAGCTGAACACATAGCAGCTATCAAAGTGTCAAAAGCCTTCTGACACTCTGGGCTCCAACACACCTTTTGGGGCCTCTTCTTAGAAGTGAGTTATGTTAGGGGTCCCACAATGGCCCCATAATTTTGAAAAAAACCTTCTATAATACCCTGTCAGTCCAAGGAATGTTCTGACCTGAGTCTGGGTAACAGGAGCTGTCCCATCCAAAGTAGTTTAGATTTTAGCTTGGAGAGGCTGTACATGGCCCCCACCTACCAAGTGGCCCAGGTACATCACAGAACTCTGCCCTATTTGACACTTACTCGCTTTAATAGTCTGCCTGCCTGCCTGCTACTGTTACAACCCAGACAAGACCCTGTACACCAACCTTTGGAGGGTGGCAGGTGCATTATGTAAGCCAAAAGGCATTCCCTTGAACTGATAATGTCCCTCTGGTGTGGAGAATGCTGAACCCTCCTTTGCTCCATCAATGCGGGCAATCTGCCAGTAAGTCAAATCAAAAGTACTCGGGTACTTAGCAGACCCTAACCTGTCAATGAGCTCATCAGCTCTAGGTATAGTGTGAGCGTCAGTTTTTTGTGACTGCATTCTGTAGTCCACACAGAAACCTAACTCCTTGGGTCCCCCCTGATGATTGGGTTTAGGTACCAGCACCACTGAACTGACCAATGGACTCTCAAACGGTTCAATTGCCCCCAATTCCAGCATCTTAGCAACCTCCGATTTAATCCTTGCTCTGATATGGTCTGAAAACCTGTAGTTTATTTTTGACAGGTAGGCTGTAACCAGTGTCAATGTAGTGCACACACCACTCGGTGATGCCTGGGATCAGAGAGAACAGGCCAGCAAACTGCTCCAGCATTTGCTTACAGTCTCTGTGCTGTTGGTCTGTCAACATGGGAGAGAATACAACTCTTTCCATTGACCCTTCTTGCACATTAGTAGAGATGAGGTCGGGCACATGCTCAGTTCCCTCATCGGTGACCAGTAACATGGTCATATCTGTGAGAAGTTGGCCTGGTATATGATGTTCACTATTCTAGTGAGCACCTTGCACATGTCCAAACAACCCTTATGGTGATGGTTGTAAAGTCAACCTTATAGACCAGCTATCCTAGTGGTAGCATGGACAAAGCAGTCTTAGGCTAACACTTCAGAGAGCATGTGAAGCCAATTGTTTTACCAATAATAATCCCTTGAATACCAAATGAAAGGACACCACACAAGGTATATATCAAATATATATGTATTTATTACTAACACAGCCCCTCTGCACTCTTTATGAGGTCAGAGTTCGAGATACAGCACAAGTTACTCAATAAGCATACTATAAGTTGCACAATTACAATTCTGCCCTAGGGGCCTCACGAACCATATACTAAAGAAGTGGTATAAGAACCACTTCAGGAAAGGTGAATAGGCCAAGGGCCTAGAGAATCGCTGGGGCTACACAGCACTACCAAAGGATTGGGAGTAGGAGACCCACAGGACGCATGTGCAGTGTCTAAACACACACGCGGGTTACCATAGAAAGTCAATGGGAACGTAAAAGTCACAAAGTAATTGATTTAGGACACTTCCGGATGGACCACGGGAAAACCCTGTTAAACTAGGACACTTGGATAGTTACTACCCACGGGAGCACCAGAGTACTCGAGTTACCTCACCCAGGGAAGCCCGGTGCATAGGTGTGAAGTCGTGTCGGGTTTCGTCGTCGAATCCTATGGAGAGCTGCAAGAAGATGCTGCAGGCGAACAGGAGGAAGATGTCCGGGTGGATCCAAGGGTGGATCGGAGTCGCGAAAAACCTGAAAGCAGAGGGGACAGAGTCTGGGTCACCTGCCAGTGACCGGGAATGAACCAGGAAGGAACCAGGCGATGTCTATATGCAACAGGTGAAGATGCGAAGCTCGTCTCTGCAGCCACGTCGACCAGGAGGTGTCGACGACGACCAGGAGCTGGATACGGACTGTCCCACGAAGTATCTCGCTGTTGGCGGTGTCGGCGTCCGGATTGGAGTCAACAAGCCCTGGCAAAGGCAACCCACGCAAAAAGGGAAGATCGGCTTCTTGCTCAGACCAGCAAGGTCTGGGGAGCTTCCCCTTTACAGGAAAGCAGGAGCAAGCCCAGAGCAACCAAGCAAGCGGTGTTGTTTCAAGGTGATGTCTTCAGGAGGGCCACTAGCCAACGGGCTAGCAACCGCGAAGACGCGTCGAGGAGAAATGCAGGCACAGGCCCCACGCGGCAATCATGGAGTGTGGAGGGCTGAGCTTCAGTGCACTTACGGCTCGAGGTTGGGGCTTCTCAAACCCCAATGCACAACTTCGAGGACGCCTCAGAAGCTGCACAGTTAGCAAAAAGCAGGTTTTGCAGGATGTCCGGTCCCACATCTCTTGTGTCCGCCACGGGTCTCAGCTTTGCTGTGGATGTGGGTCGGAGTCAGAGAAGTCTGGAAGTCCAGAGACTGCGTCGCTAGGTCGTCTGGATCCGGTTGGAGCGTCGACGAAGCAAACCCGCAAGTTACTGGTGGTGCCTGTTTGCACAGGGTGGTCACTCCTTGACCACAAGGGAGATTCTTCAGTCTTCTAGTTGCAGTAGAATGTCGAAGGTCCAGAGTTTCGTTTCAGAGTTTCAGTTCAGGATAATCTAAAGTCTCTAGACTCAGCTCTTAGCTGTATACTAATCTAAGGGGCTGGATTACCTGCTAGGTCCACCCCTTTCCCTTTGTCCAGTTTTTCGCCAGAGCTGGGGCTGGAGTGCCCCAGCAACTGGTTTGAACCGGGCTTTGCATGGAGCACCTTGTGTGCCTCAGGCAGTGTCTCATTTCATTCAGCCCACCCTGGCCCAATACACTACAGGCTGTCTGGGGAGGTGCCAGCACCTCCCAAGACAGGAAACCTATTGTCCAGACCTCCCCTGCCGGAGTTTCGTCCAGCAGCAGGAGGCCAGACTCGTGTCTGTGGCAGCAGCATCCATTTTGTGATGCTGAGGCTCTGTTTCACTTTAACCGGGTAAAGCTACAACTACATGTCTTCTCCCTCTAGAAGGGTGGAATGCTACCCCCGCCGCCAGAACTGGCGAGGGGGTAGTATTCCAAGGGGGGGGGGGTAGTATTCCAAGGCGTATGACACCTTACACAACATGTTTTGATAAAGCCAAACCAAAGTTAGCATTAACCGCGAGGATTATAATGCACTAAAGAGTATATGGTATGGCTATATCATAGAACAGCTATAAGGACATGGTTCCGAAAGCTGCAGACAGGCTCAGCTCATGCTAGAGCACCATCTCACATAAAACCAAGCACTCTGCCTCCAGGATTGTTAAGGCCTGCCATAGGAGTGACTTATAGGTATATATGTGTCTATATATAATGGTAGGTATAGGAATACTATACCTAAGCAAGGGGTGATTACATGACCTTGCCCCAGCTGACTGATCAGCTAGTTGTGTCAGTTTGGATGGCCAGCCAGGGGTGGCATAACACATGCTGCAGCCCCTGGTAGGCCTTGGATGCACTTATGCCCTGGGTACCTATGGTACACCATACAGGGGCTCACAAGGTGACCCAATATCCAATTAGATATGTACCTAAAGTACATGGAGTCCATTTTACAGAGAGAGCAGATAGCCTGGGCCCTGAATAGCAGGATCCCATTCCAACTAAGTTAAAAACCAGCTAAACACTAGGCAAAAAGTTGGGGTAACTATATAGTCAGATATCCACCTTCCTACAATATCTGCCCGGTCATGTTGGGGTTTCAATCTATTCACATACAGGACCCTATGAGGGTTCATGGGGGTGCCAAAGTCAACCAAATAGGTAACCCCACCCTTCTTTTATAAGATTGGATAGGGCCCACTCCACTTGTCATGGAGGGCCCTGGGAGCCAAAGGCTCCAACACCCACACCAATTGTCCTGGAGTGTACTCGGGCATAGTAGCCTTCTGACCATACGAGTGCTTCATGAGCTCCTGGTTGGCTTCCAGTTTCGTGTTTGCCTTGTACATGTACTCTGCCATTCTAGATCTCAGGCCTAGCACATAATCAAGCACATTGTCCTTTGCTTCTTTAAGAGGTTTCTTTAAAGACTCTCTCAGCAGGCTCAATGGCCCCCTCACAGGGTTTCCAAACAACTCCTCAAAGGGACTCCAACCAACCCCTTTCTGTGGCACCTCCCTGTTGTCAAACAGTAGGCATGGGAGGAGAACATCCCATCTCCTCCTGAATTTTTCTGACAACCCATTTATCATGCCCTTCAGGGTTTTGTTAAAACTCATAACAAGACCATTTGTTTGTGGCTGATAGGGGGTAGTGAACTTGTAGCTGACACCACACTCATCCCACATAGCAGTCAAAAAGCTGGACAGAAAGTTTGTGCCCCTATCTGACACCACCTCTTTTGGAAAACCCACTCTGGTGAATACACCAAGTAGTGCTCTAGTCACTGAAGGAGCATCAATGGTACTAAGAGGTATTGCTTCAGGGTATCTAGTGGCACAGTCCACTACCACTAAGATATACCTATTCCCTGATGCAGTAAGTGGGTCCTGGGGACCAACAATATCTACCCCCACCCTTTCAAATGGAACCCCAACCACTGGCAGTGGTATTAGGGGAGCCTTGATCTTGCCCCCTACCTTGCCACTGGCCTGACCGGTGACACATGAGCTGCACAACTCCTTTACCTTTTCAGACGTATAGGGCCAGTATAAATGGTTCACCAATCTGTTCCATTTCTTTGTCTGGCCCAAATGTCCTGCCAAGGGATATCATGACACAAAGTCAGGGTACACTCTCTGTACTTCTGGGGTACCACCAAACCACTGGTGGCCCCCTCCTTGAGATTTCTGGCCTCAGTATGAAGCAGTCTATCTTCTCAGTAGATAGTGTGAAACCCACTGTCATTCCCCTCCTCTTGCCTAGAGGCAATGTGCCTCAAGCTCTCAAGGGTGGGAGTCTCTCTGTCCCTGAATGATCTCTTCTCTTGAGGGCCCACCTGATGCTGTCAGTTCTGCCAAATTTGACAGCTCTGGCAGGGATGGAGTCCCTCCCTCAGAGGCCAGATCCTCCCCATCGGGGTTATATACTTCCTGCACCTCTGGAATTCAATGGGCTGGCTGACCAGGCCCAGTAACCTTGTCTTTGGATGCTTCGCCCTTTGTTCCAGGGTCCAAGTGTCCATCCCCTTCCTTCAGGCTAGTCTGTGACCTAGTCACAGCACACACCCACTCAGGGAGCTCCAATATTTTCATATGGAGTCCTCTCTCCACCTCTGACCACGTATAGGCTTCAAGATCATTGCCCAGTAAATCCTGGACTGAGAGCACCTTTGACACAGCTACCTTCATAGGGCCTGTCACACCTCCACATTCCAAATCGACCACAGCCATAGGATGGAGTTTGATACTGCTGTCTGCATAAGTCACCTGGTGAAACTCACCAGGTAGCAACCTCCCTGGAGGCACCAGCTCATCCAGGTCCATAATTACACTAGCCCCTATGTATCTGATAGGCTCAACCTCAGTCCCATTCACGTTAGGCCTATGCCTTTACTTGTCCATGTTTGCAGGTAAGGCAACAAGGGTTGCAATATTCACCCCACCCAGAAACACTAAAGTTTCTTCCACCACCTGACTACCCCTCTCTGTGACACCACTCTCCACCCCTACATTTACACTGGCAATCCAAGGGGATGGCCCTTTAGGGGGGAGCTTCATGGCGCAGACGGCGTCTCCCTGCTTGTGCCCTGGCTGTTTACAGTCAAAGCACTTACCCACCTTTGAGGGATCAAATAACCTACCATTCTTTCCCTGATACTCCCTCCCTTTGAATTTGGGTTGGCCCGGGCCCCCGCCTTGTTGTGCAGGTTTTTGTGGCTCTTTGGAAGACTTCTACTGGTTTTGACGTTCATTTCCCTCCTGGGCTTTGCCCTGGGGAGGGGCCTGTCCTCCTTTCTTCTAACCCCTTGTGCTGAATGGAAAACCGTGTTCTCACCCACTCATCAGCTGCTTCTCCCAGCTCTTTGGGGTCTGTCGGCTTAGAGTCCACTAAATACTGGCATAACTTCTCTTCTGCAAAATGAGTCAAAATGTGTTATTTCAAAAACAAACTATACAATCCCTCATATGTGTCAACAGTGTTACCAACAATCCAGCCTTCCAGTGCCTTCACTGAAAGGTTCACAAAGTCTACCCAAGACTCTGAACTCTATTTCTGGGTGCCTCTAAACTTCACCCTGTACTCAGACCAAATCTCTTGACTAAGCATGCCTTCATCTGCTGGTATGATTCTGCATCCTCCCCCGTTCAGGAGCCTATCCCTCCCAGCTACTGGAATCAACTCCCACAGGAGTGGACCCTAATACTTAGAGTGGACCTTACTCATTCTAGGGGCCGTCTCAAAGGCTGCTAGCCACTTGTCAATGTCATCCTCCTCAGTGTACTTGGGTAGTATACCCTTGGGAAGTTTGTAATCAAAACTACCAACATCTCCATCATTTTCACTGCCACCATTTCTTTTCTCCTCCTCCTCCCTCTCCCATTTCTTCTTAGCCAATTCCATTTTCTCTTTTTCCAAGGCTATCAAAGCAAATTGGGCGTAAAGCTGTCTCTCTGCAAGGGACATTGGTGGTTCCTGAGTAAGGGACTCTTCCCACCTCCCACCATCTGGAATCATATGGCTAACACTAGAGAAAATGGAAGAGGCATCATCCTCACCCCCCTCTGGGGTGAGGCTGGGGGCATCACCCTCATCCCCCCTAGAATCTCCTCAGCAGCCCCAGCCCAGGCCTTTAGGGACTTAAGCAACCCTGCCTTCTTAATCTTTTTGGATGCCGGCAGCCCCTAAGCCTACACTGTACCCTTGGATCAACCACCCTGAACTGGGACAGTTTAGCCAGGTCCAGCTCCATCGTTCCCTAGTTTTGGGTCACAGTAACTAGGCACAATAGACTTAGAACAATTTGGAAAAATCAAAACAATGGATTAAAAACAGTGTTGTACAAATTCCAAAAATCAACCTCAAAAGTTTTGTTAGAAGGCAATTTTGAGGATTATTACAATATTAATTCACTTTACTGAAAGGTGTACTTTTTAAACACAAGCCCCTATCCACACTGCTGAGCACCAAACGTTGTAAAGTGATTTATTAGTAGGGGCAAATATATATCTGCCACCGGCAATAAGGCCACTAACACTGTATAGGGCTCAGAATAGGTCTTAGAAAATTATTCCTATGCTCAACCCTTGGTTGCTTGGCTGCGAGCAGGCAGAAATTAACGCCAAAGACAGGTATGAAAAGCATTTAAAAACACAATTTTAGTAAATAATCAAGACACAATACAAAATAAAAATCCATCAAAATAGGAAATATTATTATCTTTAAAACGACACCAAAACAACAAAAATCCAATGTAGGGAACTGGAGATATGAATTTTCAAAGATTTTGCACTCTAGCACATAGAAACCTTTAGCTTCTTATCGGGACTTCTGGTCCCGATAGACCAGGTCAAAGTCAAAGTTTCTGGCCGACCGCGATGGAGCCCTGGGCAGCTACCCCTCGCGGTAGGTCTGGGTCAAAGTTTTACCTTCTGACTTAGAAACTTTTCTGGAGCTTTGCTTCCTGGGGTCTCTCAAAGCTCTCAGCCAGTACGGATTCGATGAGGGTTTGCTGGATTGATTTGCAACGATCTCCTAGTCAAACTTATGGAAGTCTGACCTTCGTAGTGTTCCAGTGGGGCAAACCAAGGATCCAGGCCGACAAGCGGTTGAAGGCAAGCGGCTTGACTCTCGCGGTTGCTCCTGGTCACCTTTTCTTCGTTCGGACTTAGACACTTTTACAGAGCTTTTTCTCGCTGGGTCCCTCGATGCTCTTCACCAGGCCGGATCTGGTGGGGGTTCGCCAGTCTCTCATTTCTTCTACTCCCGGTCAAACTCTGGAAGTAGGACCTACAGAGTTTTTCAGCAGGACAAACCTGGACGGCAAGCAGGCTCGCGGTTGAAGGCTGGCGGCAGTTCCCCAAATGGTCTCAAACTCACTCCAAGAGTCTGGAAGCTCCAAGATGGTCCTTGAAAGTTGAGGACTTCATTTCCCACAATCCACTTGGACAAAACCCTTACAAATCCACTGGTAGTTCTCCAGGTTGAGGATTCTTGGTGGTGATTTCCGGGTGAGCTCTGTTAACCTGTAACTTCCAGGGAGTCCACTCTTTAGTCCTTTTATAGCAAAGTAATCCACAGGCTGTAGTTGCAGATGGCGCACCAGGTGCAATCTTCAGAATGTAGGCCTTTAGAAATGCACATCAAACTTCCACACATGGCCTTCTTGCATTCTTAGGTTTCAAGCAGCAGATCTGAGGGGCCCTGCCCTCTCACATACTTATTCCAACTTCTCTGGGACAAGCAGGAGGTCACTCCTGTCCCAATGGGCTGCAGGGTTCCACCCAAAGGTCTGACCACTTCTTACAGAGTGTGGTACTATTTTGTCCCAGAGTATAGCAATTCTTTCAAATTCATAATTGCTGATTTTCCAGCAGGGAGAGAAGAGCTGGCTAAACACACCCCTAGGATGGCTAATCTCCATAGTATCTCCCCCTTGCACCTGCTCATTCCTTCCTTTATTCTAACATCTGGCTGGGGTTCACAGGGGTAAAGTTGTAAATGACACTGGGGTCCTCCCTTTCCATTAAAGTCCATTGTTTATGACTCCTCCCCCTGCTCTAGCATTCCTGTACAACAGGACCCTGTCCTCCCAGCACAGCTGTTCAACCCCATGGGCTCTTTATCACCTCTTCAAAGAAGCCTGTCTAATCCCCTTAACTCTGACGAATCAGGACAGACCACTGGACGGCTGAATTTGGACTTACAAACAAGAAAGTCTTAAACCTGCTTGTATGTACATTTTAGGAGAAATTCAATAATATCATATTGTTGGATTTATTAATACCATTCTGGGAAGTCTTACCTTCAGTCTTCTCCTATCAAGAGTTATTACGTAATAACTTTCTCCCATGTTAACCTATGTGGCAGGGGGTTTGCAATGGGAAATATGGCTTGTGCCATTTTTCCAGCACAAGGGCTTATAAAAACATATTCTATAAGTACTCTGCCTATTTCTACAGGACCCCAACCCCTGGTATACCTAAGGGAGACTTTAGGTGTTCTGAATATGCAGAAATATTGCAGATCCTTACTCCACTGTGCTCCTACCACCAAAGTCGTTTTTGGGCAGCACTTTATCACAATGTGGGGGGTGAAATGTGTAATTTCACTTAACCCAGGGCATATAAAACTCATTTTATAAAGGTCCACCTTATAGATACTTGACTCCCCACCCCTTGGACACCTAGGGGAGACCCTGGGGTTACGTAATATGCCCAAACATTGTAGGTTATCCATGTTTAAGTGCCCCAAACCTAAAAGTCGAGTTTGGGCACAATTTACTTTTTTAAAGCAGTCCTGCAGCGCAGGGCTACTTTTAAACTGACCTCGGTCTCAGCCCTGCACACATGCAAGTGCATAAAAGGGCTGTTGGCCTCAAAACTATCATGCCCTATTATATACTAGTGACTGATAGGTAGTTTCAAGCCCCCTGCACTATTATGTACTAGGGCCCTATTGGGTAGGTCATGCCAATCACAGGGGTATCCGAACCCTTAGTGTACCCTAGTGTATGTAGGTGTTTTCACTGTATTCAAAGTGTTTTCAGCATAGCACTGGCCCTGGGCCTGGTTAGGCAGAGCCCAGGGTCAGTCAGTCAGTTAGCACCAGTACAAGTCAGCAAAATGTTGGGGAATGCCCAGGGCCCAGGATGACTTTGCAACACATAACCAAAGGTCTCGCCTTTGGGACCTTATAAGTGTTGGGGCACGCAGCAGATTATCAGACTACCCAATGCGTCACAAAACCGAAGATAATTGAATGAAAACGGTCTGATAATCATCAACTACCTTCCAGAGAAAGCCTGGAGCATGTAATGAGCTTATGGCGCAATTGAAAACAATCAAAACTATCTGTTGGAAGTTATGTTCATTCAAAGTGAGAGCAGCACAGTGGTCGCACAAACATACAACATACATTTTACTCTTCATCTCAAGCCAGCAACAAGAAGCACAGTACACTGGACAAAAAGGCCCACATGCGCTACTGTGCTACCAAATAAAGAAAGCACCAAAACATATTACTTTATTATGCTAGCTATTGGCTTCCTACATTGGTTCCGCACATCCTACCGTGCCCACTGACCTGATCTATGTTGTCACCCATTCCGTTGGAAACGGCTCCTACTATCTTACATCATACATGTCTCTGCCATTGTGGCCCTCGCGTCATTGAGACAAAGGAAGAGGAAAAGGGGTGGGGGCTGCATTGTGACAAAAAAGCCCTCCTAACCTGCTGGCGGCCAACCAGCACCCTTCTTCTGCATAATATACATGTATGTTATCTTATATTACCCCTGCCTAGTAGCGAGGGAGTGAATGCTCACACTGTTCTTTTCCACTCGCTTATCCACCTGCATGTTCCTCTTGATAACTAAAGCACCTGCTCCAGAGATCTGTATGTAACCTATATGTCACTTAAGCCATTTATTGTATATGTTCTGTGAGCAATGAATGGTCGTACTATTCTGCCTTGCTGAATCTATTGTGCCTGGAGTGGAAGATTGCACTTACTGCATTCTGTGAGAAAGGGAAACTTGCTTTTATACTGCCATGCTGTAATGATCCTACGAGGGAGCAAAGGTTTGCACTACTACTGTTCAAGCTGTACCTGTTCTCTGGCAGAGGAAAGCTTGAACTGTTCTGCTCTATAACGAAGGTGTAAACTACTGATGTTGTCCCATCTTATATAAAGCAAAACTATACTGAGTGTACTTGTGTAATGGGCCTCATGAACTAAGGACTGTCACCGCATTTCATGTGAGATACTGATACCAATAGTCGTGAGGAACCATCACCCTTATTGCAATATTTGAGAGTCTAAACATGTTGACAGATAAGAAGCAGGGTGCATTGCTCGACCCTCTTGTTAGGTCTCGCCTGAGCTAGCGCATGCACTGCTCTGGTGAGACTTTTAGTAAGGGGTCTTTAAAAAGCTCGCCACACGCTTTTGCTTGTGGCCTGAAGATTGCGGTTACGCGCACAGTTACACGCACAGGCACAATCTGGCTTTTCTCTCTTTTATGGCTCATTAAGCTCATCACTCGTGGGCACTCTTAAAGTGCGCGCACATAGCACACCACTCGCCAGACATGCCTCCTTGTTTATTTACATTACAAATGCTTGTTTTACTTTTAGCCCGAGGCGCGCGCGCGCTTGTTTAATATGGTTTCTTTTTGCTCTCGCCTCACCTTCACCCCTTGCGTATTGTGCTCGGCCTTCTGTGCCCCACAACTTTTCTTTCTTGCCTGGGACCGTGACAGCCTTTCTTAACGATCGCTCTTCGAGCCTGTTCGCTTTCTCCTGAACAATTCTCTCTCCCTGCCCACCTCTTTTCCTGCCTCACGCCTCTGCGTGACTTACTACTCGGTCTTAGATCACTTCGGTTTCGCTCGTCATCGCAGCCCCCCTGTTGGATTCCCCTGCTAGATTCTCTTTCTTTCCCTCCTGCTTACATTCTCCTTAATATCACTCTCTCCCCACCCAGCCCTTTACCCTGCCTCACCTCTGTGTCTTGCTGCCTGCCCTCAACTTCCTTTCTCTTGTACCTCTGTGTTCTGCATACCTCTCTTATTCACTTTTAATTGAATGTTTACTTCACACACCCAAACACGTATGCTATCACCACAGTATTGCTGCAAGCTTCTAATGTCTCAAGGACTTTGCGGCATTGGCGCATTGTTTGTACGCATAGTGAAAAGCTGACAGCACACTTTCCATCAGCAGTGTGTATAACATTCTAAAACACTGAGTACCGGAAAGGCGTTCTTGAAAATAATGATTTCAACAGACCTTTAAGTGTTCTATAGTTGCTCACAGCGCTGTTTGTATTGCAGAGACATCACTGAGCAATTCTTATCAAAGAAAATTCAGGTAAGAACATCAACAAGCATTTGATGTTTGCAGTTAGCTACATTAATAAACAGGAGCGCAGCATGTATATTTAACAGACTGCAACCCCTCGATTTATCATGATGCTGGGTGACTGAAAGCCTATAATGCTGTGTAATGTAATACATGGTGCCAGTCACACAGTGCCTAGAGCAGTGGCAAGCATCCTTGCTTGCCTGCTATTGCAAGAGGTGAAGAGGCACCCTCCTCCTTTCACCGCCCCAGTCATCCTCAGCCTTATTTCTTTTAAGTGCCTGTCACTTTCCTGCCTTCCTCTACTCATCACCCAGCTCTCTCCCTCCAAAACGGACTCTGTCTACCAGGATTGGAGAACACCTCCATGTGGAGCGTTGTTTTTTTGTGAAGCTGATCAAAACTTGGCCTGTCTGCGGTGATCCTCTTTTATTTTTTGTGCTTTCACACGTGGGAGCCACGCCGCCTTCATTGAATCTGTCCATTTTACAAGCTGACTCTAAAAGTGCTTCTTAACTGCAGGTTTGCCACAGTGAGGGGATTTATTTGGTTACCAAGTGGAGGAGTTGATTTAAAGTCCGTGGCTTCTTTGGATTCCATATGGAATAGTGCATTACCAGCTTGCGGTTGCTTTTTAGCGCGAGCCTCGGCAGTGCATGCGCTGCCTCTCGACATTCTGTATTCACTCTAGGGTCCGTTTTTGTTAAGTCTCTGTTTGCTTCCAGTCCTGCATCTTTTTGGCATAAACAAGAAGTGATTGTTTTTTGTTTTTTTACTCTGCACACTTCCACATGTGGTCTAAAAATACGCAGTGCACTCAAGCCTCTCCGGGCCTTATGGGGGTAGCTCGAACAGTCCAAGTTTTTAGTTTGCATTCCAAATACCCCCGTTTTTAACACGGTATAAAACCAAGGCTGCAACTTGCACAATGCAATGGGAAAATCGAGACTGGATGACCAACTCGCACATAGACCTCAGGAAACTCGAGCGCATTGTGTCAGCAACGTTACTGTGCTAGAGATGTGCAGCGGTACAGGAGGGGATTTACAGCGCACACCACAATGCAGTGTTTTAGGTTTTTAAACACTATTCACATTATTTATGCACATTTTCTTCTTCATTGAATCTCATGATTTCAGTGGAAATTTGACATTATAGCAACTGACAATTCTTCTTGGAAACGATTTTCCAAATCAACATAAACAACTGCATTTGAGTAAAATTGCTTTTTAAAGACAACCTACGCTGCATCTAGGGATCGAATTATATTTTTCTAATATGCTATCTTAAAGACCCCTGAGAAGTCATCTCTTGTAAGTGGCATAATATGCCTCATGCAGTCTTCGACTGTGCCACTTTTTGAAAACCTTGACAAAGCCAATAGCTCTCGCTAAACACTTATAAGGTCCCAAAGGCGAGACCTATTGGCTATGTCAATGCTTTTTTTAAATCTTGTCGTAGGGAGACAACAGTAAAACACCTTGTTAGCTCGCTCAATCACAATTATAATATAGGTATATTAAAATAAATATAGAACATTAATACCAACATAAGGGATATAACCTTACCCAAACTAGGGAACCCATATATTGGAGACTGTACAACTAGTGAACAATAGTATCCTCAGATGCTTCCCAGTGCCAGATGTGCAAATCACTGTTGAAGCATACCACACTAGGTAGGCAAAGGTTCATCTACCTATGGAAGTATATGGTGGTAATTTAATGCATAGGAGATTTGGCTGTTTCTTCCAGGAGTGGTGTACTTCTTATATGTTCAAATAGACAGCAACTCACAGCTTAAGGGTTAATATTAACACCCTTTGAAAAACAAACTAGCATGCAAAATACCTTGTCAAAACAATACGAGCAGCAGCTGCTAGAAATGTCTGCAGAGAATGATACTGAGGGAGGAAAAACAGTGTGCTTGCACCCCTCTTCCTGAGCCCACCATCGGCTTAGTGGTTGAGGTGGGTTACGTGGACTGCCTGCAACACACCTGAGATGTGCCCTCCTGCCTTGAGCAGGAGCAGCACGTGCTGCCCCGTGAAGGGTCACCTTAACAACTGACAGCAAACTTCTAATAGTCAAACAGCGCAGGGTTTACCGGACTGTTGGTCTGCTCTGGGACAATAACTTCTGTTCTCAGATACTTGCTGATGGAGGACTTGATTGACCATCTACAAAACGTGTAAATTATAAAATTAAAGACATACAACCCTGCCAAACTGTCTGCAGACTTATTTAATGGAACTCTCATACAGTGTTAGAATATGTCCTTCTTATCCACCGAGGCAGCAGACTGTTGGTCTTCCCGGGGACAATAACTTCTGTTCTCAGATACTTGCTGATGGAGGACTTGATTGACCATCTACAAAACGTGTAAATTATAAAATTAAAGACATACAACCCTGCCAAACTGTCTGCAGACTTATTTAATGGAACTCTCATACACTGTTAGAATATGCCCTTCTTATCCACCAAGGCAGCGTCAAGCGTCCTTTGCCAGTTGTCACTGAGGATGTGGCATAACAGTCAGAGCTGTTGACTTTGGAACTGGGAAACCAGTTTCAGCATCGGCTGCACATCCTGTGTTTGTGGGCAAATCACTTAATCTCACTGTGTCTACAAAAATGAATGTGTGCCGCTCGCAGAGGCTGTCTTTATATATTTCGACTTTGCTGCTTTGGGATTTTATGAACTACTTGTTAAGCCCCGGGCGTTGGACTCTCATCGCTGCTGCTAGTGGGTTGGGGACGGGACTGCGAGAACCAGCAGCCCCGTAACACCCTGCAGCTGTTGACTCTTCCCGCCCCCTTTACGCCCCCTTCTGATAGTATATAATTAGTGTAGGCCCCCGCTGCGCGGTTTGCGCGCAGGATTGCGCCGGGAGAAGCCCGGGACAAGGGTGGGACCATCTGAGGCAGTCCGAGGACGACCGAGGCCGGGCCGGGCGACCCCCCTTAGCTCTGGGCTGTTTAGTGAGTGCCATTTGCTTCAGGAGCTATTCTCTTGTTAACACTTTGTATTTTCTGTTTGTACTTCCTTCTGTGCTCGTTGAGTAGACCCCCTCATGGTGTTACGTTCCGGGAGGGGAAGAAAGGACTCTAACCACAAAACCCCCACAGTCCAAGCCAGTGGGTCTAGGGGTGGTGGTGGGGATCCCCCACCAGTTCACTCTGATAGAGTTGATAATAGGAACTCCCAGCCTTGTGCCGAGATGCACCCGGTAGAGAGTGAGCCACAGGGCTCTGCTAGGGAGGGTGTAACAGGGGCAGGTAAGGCAGTAAGAAATCAGCCTGCGATTAATGTGCGGGCCTCAGAGAGGATGTCCAATAGGATAATGCCACTGGGTAATGAGAGTATCAAACAGCGACTGCCCTGTATAAATCTACCCCCAGAGGCAGTACCATACACTGTCATATTGGCGGGAGTACCCGGGATTAGCGCAGACAAGCAGGAATCATTCAGGGAGCTGAAAAACAAGGTAGCCCACTGGCTCAACTACAACAAAACACTCCCAGCGTTTTCTACCGCAGAGATTTTAAATGTTAGAAGGGTGGGTTGGGTGGGTTGCTGGGTAAAGGATATAGAGGGTGACTGTGTCATTGTGAATTTTAGAGACCCATGGGTGGTTAAGTATATATGCTATGAAGCCAGGCCCGGCAGATCGGGAGGTATCCAATCCCTAGGACTTGATTACTTCCTTGTGCGTGTTCCCCGTGGAATAACCAACCACACATACAACAACCAGCCTAAGGGACTCCCTAATGTAAATGCATTGGACTGAGTTGACCTATTGTTCCCGGTGGCAAACCACTTTGAGCCATTTACAGGCCTAAATGGGGTGGATTGACAAGAGAAAATCCCTATCTGTATAAATGGGACCCAGCGATTGGGTAGGAGACAAGAAGATGGTCGACACAATAGGGAGGTGATACATCGTGATGGAAGATTGACTGCGGATGGGGATTCCGTTGCTAGTGGTATAGGCTCCAGCCTTCCTTTAAGGATAGCTCTCGGGCATTCCGGGGAGACTCCTGTGGGGTCGTCTTGGGGAAGTGGGATGGATGGCCAATGTACGGTGAGGTTGACTTTAGGACCCCCAGATAGTGGGGCCACCCACACGGAAAACAGGGGACCAGGGCTAAATCGGATGGACCCTGCACAATATCAGTTGACCAAATCGGATAATCTTCCCCTGCTTAAAATTGCTTCCTGGAACATCGCAGGGCTGAAGAGTAAAACTTCTATCGTAGAGTGGTTAGATTTTGTGGAAGATCACGATATCTTGATATTTCAAGAAAGCTGGGCTACAGACCCCATCCACCGCCATGGGTACCTACATTTTCACAAACCTGCTATCAGAGGCAAAAAAGGTAGACCCTCAGGTGGCCTAATCACTTGGGTGAGACAATCTCTTAGTTTTAGGGCCATCGAAGTTACGATAGACAATTCTGACATCTTAGTTGTAAAATTGATTCGGCCTGGCAGACTGGTGATTACTATTGTTAATATTTACGCTAGAGGCCAGCCGGGAGGGCGGAGTATGGGAATCTTAAGTGAGTTGGATTCCCTCTTTAACTCTGCTGGGCTGGAAGGTATGTTGATTGTGGCAGGGGACCTCAATTGTACCTTCGAACCCCTAAATCTTGAGGGGGAAGATATCTCAGCAGAGGTGGACGCACAATGGAATATTCCCCACCTTAATTTAAATCCTATAAAGAAATGGACAGAAGCTGCCCTACAGTGGTTAGGCTTCTGCCTCGAATGGGGCCCGAGAGCGGTAAATGGACGCTCCAATTCTGATAAAACTGGCATGGTAATGTTTGATAATTGCACCAATTCAAGCCGAATAGATTACATCTTACTAAGGGTCGAATATTGGTCATTTCTCGAGGACATGATGATATATGCACGTCCTGAGAGTGACAACAACCCGCTCATACTTAGTTTAAGAATAGATGGCAGTGTGGAAAAAGGGTTCAGGCAGGTCAGGTCGATTACCCCTTTCCCATATTTGCCCGGCGTTAGCCGCTTCTCACCCAACTCACGATTACCAAATAAAGAGGCAGGCGCTGGAGACTGGAAGGCAGAAAACAGGAGTTTATTTCCGACGGAACAGAACACGTCAAATCAGACAACAGGGTATCTTCTCGAGGTGCTCTCTCAACATCTCTGAGGCCTGGCCTCTTATACACTGGTTTATTACTTTATTACATGCAACACATTCTTGGTAATGCTTTGAAGTACGGAAAAGGCGTCTTTGGAATCCCCGGTTCAGGCCCGTTCCCACACATATCTACAGTAGGAGTCCCCACCCCAATCTCAGCATGATGGCTATCGCGCAGTTGGACATTCCGCTGGGAACAATAATGCGGGCGATCGATCGGATCTAGGGGTGTGAGGGCATTGATTAATCCCTGCTCCTTTGATGTGAGGCGAGGTCCTACTGTAGGGGCAATAAACCGCATCTGTTGGGCTAAGTGATGGCCTGGGGTCGGGCCGGACAATCGGGCAAGGAGGAAGAGGTTATCAAAGGGCCCGTTTTATGGATGAGATGAAAGAGTGTGGGGGTTTCGGCACGGGATGTGGCTCGGAGGCAGGGTCGCGCTGGAGGTGCGTTATGGCCCAGGCAGGAGAGATCGGGGGCTGTCCGAGCGCGGGGGATGTTTAAGAGGCGAGAGGGCGAGGGGGGGGGGGACGCGCTGGCTATAGACAGTGGGCAGGGAGATCATGGCATTCAAAATGGCTGCTGCTTACGCGCACGCATGGATCTGAAAAGAGACAGGATGGCGCCGATAATGTTTACGCCACGATCTACATTTTAACAGTCCTCCCTTTTCAACATATCTAGCCAGCTTGTTAATTTACGTCAATCCCCATTATATTTCTTATTTCGAGGTCATACAATGCTTTCATGTGTTCAGTTTTGGAGTCCGAAGTCTTAGGGCACATGCAGTTAGCAATGAGCGAACACAAAGGTGGCAAACATTGAATACCTAGGCAACAACCACACAGTATCACGACCGGTATCAATATAAATGTGAACAACCTCCATCCCCAGTCCTTCAAAGTGCCCCAAAACCAGCTTCCAAGCGACCATCCTTCCTGTTCCTGGTGAACCTCTGAGGAAAGTCTGTGGAGGTGTTCGATTGCTTTGTAGACTGAGGGCGAGTTATCTGGCACGTAGGTGCAACAGCTGGATCCAATGATGCGGCATGCTCCTCCACGGTCAGCTAGAACTACATCTAGAACAAGGCGGTTCTGAAGAGCCACCAGGCGGACTGCCTGAAGCTCGGCCGTATTGTTAGTGAGGATGCCAGCCGTGATGTTCATGGTCGTTTCTACTGCCTGGGTCAGGTGTCGGATGGCGCGGCTGTTTGCCATTGGGCCCCACAGAGGAACAAGTCCCTTCACTGCATCCAGGAACTGTGCTCGAGTGGAGTCGGCTTGTTCAATGTCTCTTGCGCGCTTCTGCCGGTGATGGTTGGCTGGGGCCGCGTACGTTGGAGGGAGAATGAAGGCGATGTAGCAGGTACCCCCCCAACTTTTTGGAAGCCAAGTGTAAGCTTTGGTGCCACAAACAAAGTACATATTCGGAGAAGCAACAAAGGAGGGGGGATCGATGGAGTCCAATGTTCTGGTGATGTGGCAGGAACTGTGACCCACCAGCTGTGTTCCCAAGCCTTAGAGGCACACGAGGCCCGTGACATTGATAACAGACAGAGCCACCGTCAGAGTGGCAGCAGTTCGTTTCCGTAGGTAGGAGAAGGTGGGTCTGGCTGGATTATGGAACACCTGCATTTCGACTCGTTCCTTGGCAGGGATGTCCATCTGGAAGGAGGAGCCAGAGGTCAAAGGACAAAAGGGAGCAGAAGTCCTTCCGGTTTTGTTCAGCCAGAACCCGTGGTAGAAGTGTGACACTGTTTGACCAGAAGTGGCGTTGTCCTTGTAGCTCTCTTGCAAGAGGGTCAACCAGGCAAGGCAAGAACCGTGAACTGAGAAAGGGGAAGGGATGAAAGGGATGGAGTGTCCGGTGGCATGCGGGAGCAACCCACAGATCCAGCAGTTTGTGGCGTTGGCGGCAAGGTTGTGTTGGTGCAACAGTTGCACGAAGGAATTGTTCCAGAACTCCTTACGCCTTTCTCGGAGCTGAGGCGAAAGGGAGATCAGGTGATGTTCTTTCATAGTGGTTGGCTGTGCAGTGGTCAGCAATATCTGATGAGCGGGTGCGCTCTCTTCCATGATCCAGAAGGAAGTCATGAGGAGGAGGCAAAAGAGGAGGACAATGAAAAGGGCAATTGTCTTCGATTTGTGTATACTGTCAGTCTTTGGGTTTCGATAACGGGTATTTCCTGTTGCTTCCATCATCGTCTTATCTGGCGCTTCCATCATCTTCGAGGTGCTCGGTAGTGGGCAGAACCGCAGACTTCGTTTAGCCTCTCTTCGGGTAACCCTTGGTTGTGTTTAGGCTACCGTTCTGAGATTCAACTTAGTCTGTGGTCTACTTAGCCGAAGCTCCCTCCTTTCGACGCAGGAAATACCCTTCCCTGGATGGCACAGTGGGATCAGAGAATTTTGCAAGTTCGAGTGCCTCGGTATCAGGATAACAGTTCAATGATGGCCGGTCTTTGTTCAGCAGTTCTTCTTGGGTGCTGACGTTTTCTGTCGTGGTCAGGGTCGAGGAGACCTTCTTACAGTGGTATGCGTGCAGCCAGTGTCGCTTCCCCTCCACTCGAAGAGCCGTTCGGGTGGTGATCAGTACTTGCCAGGGGCCCGTCCACCGGGGTTCCAGACTCTTCGTCCGTTGGAAATTCCGGATCAGCACATAATCTCCCGGTTGGATATCGTGACCCGGACCCCTGGAAGCATCGGGGATGGCCTGCTGCACCTGCTGATGAATGACAGACAATGTTTTAGTCAATTTGCACAAGTAATCAGACAGTAGGACGTCTGGGACGTCGTGAACGGAGGTCGGTTTAGGGGCAGTCCAGAGATTCATTGGTCGCCCAAATACAACCTCGTAGGGGGTCAAATGATGCTTAGTGGGAGTGGAGCGCATCGATAGCAATGCCAGTGGGAGGGCATCTGGCCATTTAAGTCCTGTGGTGGCCACTATCTTCGACAGTTTTAGTTTCAGTGTGGCGTTGTGTCGCTCAACTAAGCCAGCAGATTGGGGGTGAAAGACTGCATGAAACCTCTGTTTTACCCCCAGCCCTTTCAAGATTAGTTGGGTAACTTCAGCTATGAAGTGGGGGCCGTTGTCGCTCCATAGAATTCGACAAAGGCCGTAGCGAGGGAAAAACTCTTTCAGTAGTACTTTGGCAGTGGTCATGGCAGTGTTATCACGGGTTGGATAGGCTTCTACCCATTTGCTGAAGGCACACACAATGACTAATGCATACTTCAGGTTTTGGCATCTTTCTAGTTGGATGTAGTCCATCTGGAGGATCTCAAAGGGATGGTCGGGGACCCCAAACCCTCCCCGGGGTACCACAGTTCCTTTCCCAGGGTTGTGTTGCAAACAGATAAGGCATTGCTGGACCGGGCGTCTGGCTGAGTCGGGGATTTTGTCGTTGTGCCAGACCTTGGAGATGAGTTCGATCATGGGGGCAGATCCTATGTGCGCAGGGGAGTGAGCCATAGTCATTATGGGGATCAGGTATGAATTGGGTAGCAACCATTTGTTAGTGTCCTTTGTCCGCCAGCAGCCTTCATCGTCTTTCAATCCCACCCGTGCCCATTCAGTCAATTCGTGTGGTGAGCTGGCCATCTGGATGTCCCTAATCGTTTCCCTAGCGTCAGTCCATTTTTCTGCTTGTGACCTGGTCACATACATGCGTGTCGTTGTCCTATTCTCAGCTGTGGTTCGGGCAGTGATGTCGGCCAGCGCGTTTCCCTGTCCGACTAAGTCTGTCACCTTCTTGTGTGCCTGACACTTGATTACCGCTAATCGTTTGGGGAGGAGAACTGCTTCAATCAGGGCGGAGACTAAATCTCCGTGGAGGATGGGCGTGCCGTGGAACGTCAAGAATCCCCTTTCCCTCCATAAGAGTCCAAAATGGTGAACCACTCCGAAGGCGTACTGGCTGTCCGTGTAAATGTTTGCAGTAGTCCCTGTCGCTATAATACATGCTCGTGTGAGGGCAATCAGTTCTGCCGCCTGTGCGGATCGCTGCGCAATGCGGGTAGTTTCAACTACGGTTTGGGCTGTGGTAACTGCATAGGCAGCTGAGGTGGTGCCGTCGGGGAGTTTTATATAAGAGCTGTCTACCCATAGCTCTCCGTCAGGGTCTGTGAAGGCGGTGTCCCGGAGGTCAACTCTACTCCTAGTCTGTTCGTCTGTGAGGGTCACACAGTCATGTATAGGGGGGACATTCGGGTCGTTTTCGGGCAGAGGTAACAAGGTGGCTGGGTTCAGTGTGGAGCATCTTTTCAGCGTAATGTGGGGTGCAAGCAGGGTTAGTTCGTATCCGGTCAGTCGTGCGCTAGTCAGGTGTTGCGTCTTAGTCTGGTTTAGGAGGGTGTCAACAGCATGGGGCACTAATACCGTGAGGGAATTCGAGAGTACGATCCCCTCACTTTGTCGGATAGAGACAGCAGCGGCAGCTACGGCTCGAAGGCAGGCAGGCAAGGCTCTCGCTACGGGGTCAAGGGTGGCAGAGAAATAGGCACATGGTCGTTGCTTGGGGCCAATGGTTTGAGTCAGGACAGACAAAGCGCACCCCTCCCTTTCGTGAGTTTAGAGAGAGAAGGGCTTTGTGTAATCGGGGGTTCCTAGGACCGGTGCAGAACAAAGGGCGTCTCGAAGTTCTTTGAAGGACGATTGGCATTCGGGGGTCCAAGGGAGTGGGAAGGGGACATCTTTGGCTAGTAGGGAAAGTAGTGGCTTTACAATAAGGCTGAAATTTGGCAACCACTGCCGGCAGAAGGAGGTGAGGCCTACCAGGGAGCGGACTTGTTTCTGGGTCTTTGGGACAGGGGTGTCTAGAATGGCCTGAATTCGATCGGGTGTAAGTTTTCTCCCGTCTTTGGACAAGAGGTGGCCTAGGTAGGTGACCTGGGGTTGGCAGAATTGCAACTTCTTCTTGGAGACCTTGTGGCCATTTTCCGCAAGGAAGTGCAAGAGTTGGATGGTGGCTGTGACCGCAAGTGGAGTGGTGTCGGCCGCCAAAAGGATGTCATCGACGTACTGTACCAACACCACTCCCTCCGGTAGCTGAACGGCGTCCAGCTGCCTCTTGAGGGCCTGGCTATAGATGCTGGGGCTTTCTGTGTAACCTTGGGGAGCTCTACAAAATCTATATGAGCGGGATTTTAACGTGAAGCCGAAAAGGTAGCGGCTGTCCGGGTGGATGGGGATGGAGAAGAAAGCGTTTTTGAGGACTATTACAGTGAAGGTGGTGGCTGTGGAAGGAATCAGGGTCAGAATGGTGGCGATATCTGAGACTACGGGGTACTGAGGTAAAACTACCTTGTTGACCTCTCGAAGGTCGATGATGAAGCGGTACGCTTTCTCATCTCCTTCGCCCTGCTTCTTCACAATGGGTAGGATAGGGCTGTTGCAAATATTGCTGACTACTTCCTCTACCACTCCTGCCTCTACTAGGGACTGGATTATCATTACCAATGCCTTCTCACCTTCGGGC
Source organism: Lissotriton helveticus (assembly GCF_964261635.1). Classification (NCBI taxonomy): domain Eukaryota; kingdom Metazoa; phylum Chordata; class Amphibia; order Caudata; family Salamandridae; genus Lissotriton; species Lissotriton helveticus. The sequence goes on along the minus strand of NC_136067.1, from coordinate 1,156,860,068 downwards.
GATATCCGATACTGTGGGAGTTTTGGGAGTATCGCATCTTGGCGGACAGTTATGCGTACGGGGTCGATCATCATTTGTCCTACATCAGCGTCAGTTTTAGCCCATAGATACAGAGGTAGAGAGTCAAGTAAGGATGCGTCAGTGTCCGAGATGGAGAGCATGTGTCGTGCATGATGAGGTCTGAGCAGAGTCGGGTTATCGTACAGAATGACTCGAACCCCGTCCTGTGAACACCTGATAGTAGCTCGGAAATGCTTCAGTAAGTCAAGTCCCATAATGGCATCGGGGGTGTTGGAGGAAAGCAGAAACGTCGTGTCAGTGGGGTTACTGTCCAAGTCGAAGGAAACCAGTGCGGATAAAGGGTTAGTGGAGGGCGTTCCATCAAAGCCTATTGATGTTATGTGTGAGCCAGACAAGGGTGCCCTTGGAATCAGTCGTTTAGATAACGCACTACGTGTCGCGCCAGTGTCTACCAGAAATGGAGACTTCGTACCTAGGACCTTAGCGGTGACGTAAGGACCTTGCTGGTCAACATAGAGCTCGACTGGATCCCTTCCTTGCCCTTGGCAGTCCTATGCAAAGTCGTGAGCGTTGTCGCAGTCAGACTGTTGGCACTGATTCTGTCGGGGGCGGTCAAATGTGTTCGGTCTGCCAGGTCTGTCATTGTTGGTGTCGTGGGTGTGCCCTCGTCCCTGCCCTCTAGTCCTGGGGCCATTTGCCATGTCCCTTGTCTCTTTATTTTTAATCATTTCCAGGAGGACCGGGCATTGAGACTTCCAATGGCCAAATCCTTTGCAAAACGCACACTGGTTCTCATCGAGGTCTGTTCGTGGAGCGCCGGGTGTGGGTGTGCGGTCTCTAGGGGGTGAATTTCTAGGGGCATTCGGCTGGTAGTTTCCTCTATACCGTTCCCTTCCTGTCGTCACTCCTTGCAATTGAGCAATCATCACTCGTTCTTTCAAGTCCTTTTTCTTTTTCTCAGTCGCCCTCTCGTTCTCGTTCTTTTGGTGTTCGTAATACTGAGCCATCTGAAGGATAGCTGCAGGTTTGGAGGCCCCCCCAACTACTCTCGCTCGTCTGTAACTTTTGGGAGACCTCTTGCGATAGACCCTTTACATAGTTTTGCACGAATAGGTGTTGTCCGGTTGCAGTGGTCATGTCTTGGCCACTGTAGTCGGAGAACACCGTCTCAAATCGGGAGAAGTATTCTGATACGTCTTCCTCGGGTTTCTGACGGCAAGCCGTGACTACCGACCAGTCTACCTTCTTCTCTGGGATCAATGTCTTTAGCTTCTGAACTATTTTGTCCGGGAGTTCCAGTATGTCTTTTACAGGTTTCTTTCCGGGCTCCCGCTGCCTATCTAGTTCACTGAGTTGATTCCAGGTATGTCCGAACAGATCTGTGTGGTCGGCTTTTCGGATTTGCTTCCACAAATCAGCCGGCAGACATAACCCGAAAAACAAGTCAATGTCCGCTAGAGTCATTATGGTTGAACCCAAGGCTGTACCTAGTTCGGTATAAAATGCTGTTGGGTTCTTTCTTAAATCGGGCAGGGTTTGCCTAAAAGTTAAAATATCTTGCCGATCCCATGGTTGATAAACCCAGTTGTACAGGACCCTCCCCTTTGCATCTGCATGGTTGATATCGTCGTTCGTTCCCTGACCTCGTGGGGGAACCCAGTAGGTGGCGGCTTCTCTGATAGGCATCATAGTGTTGCCTACTTCTGATGAGGACCCAGTCGTTTCGGGAACTGTAATCTTAACTTCTGGTTTCTGTTCCGTGAGGTGGCGGAAAACCTCAAGCGTTTGCATGAAGAGGTCCGCCGCATCACGCTCGGCCTCATCTCCAATATCGACTTTTCTATATAACGCTGTCAGTTTAGCAGGACCCCGATTCTGATACCTATCCTCATATGCGTTCAGGGTGTGGTAACTAAACCGTAAAATGAAATGCGTCTGTGGCTACCGGCATGTGAATTGTGCATATCCATCGTGTATTCTTCGCTCTCCTTCCGTTCTACCAGTGCCTTTACTATCTTGTCAATTCCCTCCCGCTCATCTTTGCTCAATCTATTCAGTCTAGCCGGTGGCTGCTTGCTAGTCTCGGGTTCATCTGATGTCGTTACTAATGCGGGCGGAGCGGAGGCCGTGAGGGCTGGGGCACTAGCTCCAAGGTTATTCTCATTTGCACTCGGAGCTGGCAAGTGCTGTACTAGGGGTTGGGAGGGGGCATATGGGGGGGGCATATTGATGATCAGAGGACTTAGCAGCAACTCATCGTTCGCCCGTTGTTTGGAGGGCAGCTCAGGGTAGAGCGTTGAGGGGGTCCTAACAGGGCACTGGCCTGTCTACTCAGATTCCTGCTTTTGTCTGGCTTCCTCTCTTTCTTTTATCTCTTCTTCTAGTTTCTTAGCGGCCAGGTGGGCTGCCTTTCGTAACTCTTTTCCTATTCTTGCTTCTTCTCTTTTCTTTCGTTGCTCTGCTTCTTTGCGCCACATGCCGAAACTATCAAGCATAGTGGGCGTGGTTTTATTGTTACAAAGGGCTGTTTCCAGCACGCTTATTTTTGCGTCATCGAAGGATCCTATCAGTGGCCACTGACGTTCCTGATCCTTTTTAGTATATTTATTCCATAACTTACTATAAGCTACGGCGACTAGTCCATATTTTAAAAACATATCCTTATTAGGGGTGCCCTCCAGAGGAGCCGGATGATCCACCTCTAATAAGCGGTCCGGGCTGAACCAACTACTGACCAATGGGGAGAAGATAGGCATGGCGGGTTACAATGGGGACAAAAGTCTGCACTACCTATCCTTCACTACTTTGCGAAGACTGGACAGAATATTTCTATTCTGCAGTATTCGCAAATAGGGAATACCCAAAGAGAGAACCAATATCGAACAATTAATGTCCGTTCAATCAAACAATCAGTGGCGAGAAAGGAATAGGCACGACGGGTTACAATGGAGGCAAAAGCCTGCGTTACCTATTCTTCACTATCTGCAAAGGAGGACAGAATACTTTTATCCTTCCCCGTTTGTAGACAGAGAATTCTCGAGAAAACAATCCTCGAACAAACAATGTTCGGGCAAACAATCAATCAGTGGGGGAGAAAGATAGGCACGACGGATTACAACGGGGGCAAAGGCCTGCGTTACCTACCCTTTACTACCTGCAAAGGAAGAGAGAATACTTTTATTCCTCTCCGTTTGCAGAGAGAGAATCTCCAAGAGAACCAACAATTCGGAGAGTAATACTAGTATTTTCCAATCCAACAATCAAATATTTCCCAGTTTGTCGTGTTACACGACCTTACCCGGACCGTATGGACAGTTTCTCGTCTTCCGCTTCCAGCGCCCGATCGTCCTCTATTCTCCGTAATTGCTGTGGCACTCCTGATGGTTCCCAGTCAGGACCGTAGATCACTCGAGAGAGGTCTGCTCGGAACCAGTGAAGTTCGGATGATCGGCTGCCAGACGAGGGTCTATCGGGCAGGTGCACTTCCCGATCGTTGCAGTCGTTCACTCCGTCGTCGGGACCTCTCCCACTGGATCCACGTGTCGCTGATGGGCCCCACGTTTGGGACGCCAATTGTGGAAAAAGGGTTCAGGCAGGTCAGGTCGATTACCCCTTTCCCATATTTGCCCGGCGTTAGCCGCTTCTCACCCAACTCACGATTACCAAATAAAGAGGCAGGCGCTGGAGACTGGAAGGCAGAAAACAGGAGTTTATTTCCGACGGAACAGAACACGTCAAATCAGACAACAAGGTATCTTCTCGAGGTGCTCTCTCAACATCTCTGAGGCCTGGCCTCTTATACACTGGTTTATTTATTTATTTATTATTATTATTTTTTTTTAAAAACCTTTATCAACATCAAAAGGAGAGACAAGTCGAGGCCTACAACCAAGCCGGCCGGCCGCAATGTGCGAAGCAAGCAGAGGTCTCAAGACAAACATTACAGAATCAGTCAACACAGAGCAGAGGCCGTACAATCGTAGAAGGGGAGAAGAAACGTAAGAATCAAAGGGCTAAGACACAGGAGTAAATAGGCTTAATTTTATAATATGGGGAAAAAGGCGCATGGCAGGCCCACTTTCGATGTGGGGACATCCGATATCTCGTAACCAACCTCAACAGTTATAAGGGGGCATGGAGACGCAGCACAGGGGGGACAAAACAATGCATTCGAGAAAATCAGGATATGTGAGACATACTCGGCCCCGGAGCATTATCCTCGTAACATGCCCGCCACCCAAGACACAACCAAGCCAAAACAGAGGGATCGGAAAAACAGTGCATCAAAACCAGCCCGTCATGATAACCTCTAGGAAACGGGGAGGAAAAGGGAAGGGGACGAAAAGGGAAGGGGGAAGAGGAAGGGAAAGGAAAGGGGAGGGAGGACAAGAAAAACGATGAAAAAAAAGGGAGGGAAGGAAATAGAAAAACTAAAGGAAGATGACACGCCGACACAGGCCCCCCGTGGCGGGAAAATAGGAGACAACAGGAGTAGCAGCACAAGTGAGGGTATGGCGATCGAGGAGAAAGGCAGCCTAGACACAGCAGGAGAATTAACGACGCCACACACCCCACCCGAAACACCCCACAGGAGGTCAGGACAGACGCGGCCTCACGAAAAAGAGACACATAAGGGCCATAGAACTAGAAAACAAACAAAAAATAGAACCCAACCCACCCGTCCCACCCTGCACCCCTGTAGAAGGCTATGGCCTACCCTTCAAACAGCGTGCCTGTCGCCCTAAACCAGAACCCGAAATATAGCAAGAAGAAAGAAAGAAGGAAGAACAAGAAAAAAGAGGAACAGAAGCAGAAAGAAAAATACAGGAGGGAGGAGCAGGATAACAATAATCAGAGAGGACGGCCGCCGCCCTCCGCCCAACCAGACAAGCACAGCCAATAACAGACCAGGACGACACCCCATCCTGCGCCACAAAACATAACGAGAAGGGGCCCTTCCACCTTTACATGGTTAGAAACAATTGTGCTACCAAATCGTATACCAGAAATCCAACAGGAGTCGTACATATCACCCCCAACCCTTTCGAGCGACAAACCCCACCCACCACATGTCAATGTAAAACCAAGTACTAAATACGAGATCAGCATGTAATCGAGTAGAATGGTGACCAGCATAACTACATGGGGGGTAGATAGGTCCGAAAGGGAGCAGAAGTCCAAACAGAAAGTGTAGATGCATCAACAATCGCAGTACGAGTAATGAAAAACAGGAGTTCAGTTTCACCACTGGAGCGGGCGGGGTGGTTTCTGGTATCGACACAGGCAAAGTCATAGGAGCAGGCACAGGATGCAGGCCACCAGTAGTTCCAGACAGTAATGTCGAACAGGGCCGCGGCACAGCGTCCAAGCCCCCGGGGCCCGAACCTCGAAAAACAGGGCGCCCCAAAGTCACCGGCACACTACACGATCTTCGATCAGTGGTGGAAACACTCAAGTCAATCGTGGGGGGTGAGGCAATGGAGTCAGTGAAACAGGAGGGCGATAAGAAGAAACGGCCTCCCAAAATGGCGGCAGATCGTGGCGGACCCACCGAGACGCCCGGGGCCAGGGATGCGTGCAGGGATCTCCGGGCTGCCAGGATATCTCTGACCGTTGGCTCACGCCCACCGGATCCAATCCCCGCACAATTAGGCAACACAAGCCCGCTGCCACCGGGTGATCCTTGTTCAAGAGGGCCGGCCGCCATTTCGTGAATCAGCCCAGTCGCCGCCCACCAAGACCCCTGGAAAAAACAGTTCGAAAATGTAGGACTTTACAAGCTCCGGGGGTCCCAGCAAGGGCGGCCCGATGCCAAAAGGATGTTTTCGCCCAACATGGGTCTCCGCCAGCACCGGCACCGGCGCCCCAAATAAGCGGAGTCCGGGCACCGAGGACCAGGGCCGCCGGACAAAGCAGCGGCGGGGGGAGACCCCTTCACAGAATCAGGTCCTGGGGCTTCTCACCCACATCGGCCGCGCGGCCACCAGGACAGGCCCGGGTCAGGATCGCCGGGATCTTCGCACAACGGCTCCCATCACTGGTTCTCGCTCTCGGCCGGGGCCGAGAGCCGACGGATCCCACCGGCTAGGTCCCGGTCTAAGTCTCGCGGAGGCCCCGATCTCGCAGAGGCCACAACTCCGGAGCCGCTGCACATCGAGACCCCTGGGCCAGATGGTAAGTACAAACAAGTCGTTCTGTTTCCAATTCCATAAAAATGTGTCGTCCCCGGACAGGATAAAAGACAGGAAAGGCAATCAGGACGGAGGGCTGCGGGAGGTGAGCTAAAGGGCGACCATTACGCTCGCGAGCTAGGCTCCTCCCGTGATACACTGGTTTATTACTTTATTACATGCAACACATTCTTGGTAATGCTTTGAAGTACGGAAAAGGCGTCTTTGGAATCCCCGGTTCAGGCCCGTTCCCACACATATCTACAGTAGGAGTCCCCACCCCAATCTCAGCATGATGGCTATCGCGCAGCTGGACATTCTGCTGGGAACAGGAATGCGGGCGATCGATCGGATCTAGGGGTGTGAGGGCATTGATTAATCCCCACTCCTTTGATGTGAGTCGAGGTCCTACTGTAGGGGCAATAAACCGCATCTGTTGGGCTAAGTGATGGCCTGGGGTCGGGCCGGACAATCGGGCAAGGAGGAAGAGGTTATCAAAGGGCCCGTTTTATGGATGAGATGAAAGAGTGTGGGGGTTTCGGCACGGGATGTGGCTCGGAGGCAGGGTCGCGCTGGAGGTGCGTTATGGCCCAGTCAGGAGAGATCGGGGGCTGTCCGAGCGCGGGGGATGTTTAAGAGGCGAGAGGGCGAGGGGGGGGGACGCGCTGGCTATCGACAGTGGGCAGGGAGATCATGGCATTCAATATGGCTGCTGCTTACGCGCACGCATGGATCTGAAAAGAGACAAGATGGCGCTGATAATGTTTACGCCACGATCTAGATTTTAACAGCAGCTTGGAGGATGTAAAAGCGACTGAGATTGCCACTGCGGAGGCCCTGCTTACCAACGACATGCGTAGGGTCCGGTGGAATAGGGTAGTTGAAGATCCCCTAATCCTAGCTAAGATTTCCTATGAGGTTCCTAGCTCCTTGAGTGCCCTTCAGGCAATGGTAAATCATGATGAAATCATTGCAAAATCTACTGTACTTCATGAACCTCTTTTTAAGGTACTAAAATTCCATTTTTCCAAATGTGGTAAACCTAGTAAATTACCATCTAAAAAATCAGGAAATCCATGGTACAATAAATCATGCCGCATGGCCTATGGTTATTTGGTGAGAGCTATAAAGTTACGAATCTCCGAGGATATCAGGAGTGCAAGGCTTGTTTATAGGAAAACCCTAAGTCTAGCAAAAAAGGACTGGGATGACCAGCACTGGCAGGATTTACTCAAAGCCAGTAGACAGAAAAAACAGACAAAGTTCTGGCAGATTGTGAAATGGGGAAATTCTGCCGAATCTCAAATCCCAGTAAACTACGTGTCTGCCGATGATTGGGTCAAATATTTCGAATCCCAATTCAGGGGAGCGGAAGGAAAACCAGCATTTATCTGCTCTAAATTTTTGTCTAAACTAGTGACCCCTAGCAACCCCTTGGTCTTTGATAGGAAAGATGCAGAGAATGCACTTAAGGCGGTCAAAGGTGGAAAAGCACCGGGGATGGACTGCATTCCGCCAGATCTTTTTAAATCTGACCGAACTAATTGGGTGCCTTATATCACCTTTTTAGCAAATGCTATTGGGAAAGGGGCAAGGATTCTGGATTCTTGGCAGGGGGCCGAAATCCTGCCCATCTTTAAAAAGGGAGACCGTTCTATCCCAGGGAACTACCGGCCCATCAGTTTAATAGACGCCATCCAGAAAATCTTTGCCAGGATGGTGCTTGCCAAAATCCAGATATGGATGAATTTGGAGAATGTTTTATCCCCTATGCAGGCAGGTTTCAGAGCCCGGGTTAGCACGATCGAACAGGTGTTTAGGTTTACATTAATATATTGGAAGGTAGTCATTTTGGGCGAGGGTATCACCTATGCCGCATTTGTAGACCTTAAGTCTGCTTTCGATCTAGTACCAAGAGCTAAGTTATGGGACGCACTAGGAAACATGGGGATGCCACAAGAACTCATCAACATGGTAATTAGACTTTATGAAGCAAACTTTGCACAGGTCCGATGAGGCAAACAAGGCCAAGATACAGAGAGATTTCCGGTTTCCCGTGGTGTCCGTCAAGGGTGTGTACTTGCACCGACCCTGTTTCTATTATTTATTAACAGGGTCGTGCAGTACTTTACAGACTTTCCAACAGATGCGCCTACTCTAGGCGGCACCAGGTTTCCATTACTTATTTTTGCGGACGACACCCTAATTTTATCAAAAACTCAGAAAGGTCTCCAGTCCGCATTAAATAGGTTGGAGGAATTCTGTAAATCAAACGACCTACAGGTCAATGTAAATAAAACTAAATTTATGGTTTTAACCAAGAACAGGCCGCAGCTGGGCCACGTTAGTATGAATGGCTCCGCGCTAGAGCAGGTTAATATCATGACATCCTTTGGCCGTGTTGGAAAATAGGCTTAGGTGGAAATCCCAGCTTGATGTCCTCGCCCTCAAGTTTGCCCAGTTAATAGGGTGTCTGATTAAGGAACAGAGAACCTCACTGACTAGAAGGATAGGTCCTGCCCTAAAAATCTAAAACGCCAAAATTAGTTCAGCGATTTTGTACGGCGCAGACTTATGGGCTTTTGCAGACCTATCACCGTTAGTTAGAGTTCAAAATAAATTTCTTAGAAATTTGGTTGGTCTCCCCCAATCTAGCCCCTTAAAGCCCCTGTTAATTGATTTGGGTTGCCACTCTATTGACGATGTTGCACTGTTTAAAACTGTGGCTTTGTGGAGGAGAATCTAGACTACCCCCGAGCTGGCACTTTTTGCAAAAGAAATTTTGGATGTGAGATCTGTGTTGGGCTCGGGCAATATTCCATGGTTCAGAAAAGTAAGATCCCTCCTAGAAAATATGGGCCTGGGTAATTCGTGGACAGATCCGAGCAAAAATGCCTTTCCTTCAAAAAAGGATTTTAAAATATTATACTGGAATACTGTAAGACAACTTTATATTGACCAGATAGAGCCCATCTCCTTGTCTGGCAGGTTCATGGAGCATAAACTCTTGGGATATTATTGTCAGACCAGGGACAGGAAATTATACCATCAGTTTGGGGCTGGGTCCCTTCCGCTAAGATCATTTACATCTAAATGGCAAGAACAAGCAAACGAGTCCTGCCCCTGGTGTAAGGATCAAAAAGAGTCACTTGGCCACTTCTTCTTTGTTTGCCCTGCTTACTCAGCCCCCCGCAGTAAATGGTTAAAACCCATATGTAAAAATATGAGTACGCGCGTGGGGATGGAGGAGTTGCGGATTATGAGGGCTGACACAACTGAACCGGTGGTTATAGCAGTAGCAAAGTTCCTGGGTTGGTCATGGATAATTAGAGCTAAGCACCCAATGTACAGCTAATTAGCGGTTTTAATATTGATCCAACCCAGGTTTCTGTAGGCCCCTGCATGTTTTTGTACGTCTTAGATTTTAATTATGGTATATATGTTGTAATTATATTTTGGTTTCTCTTTATCTTGTGGAGTTTTCACAGTTGACAATTGTGTTTTGGGCCCAACATTTAGCTTTACAATGAAAGGCTATGAGAGACTGTTTTTATTATTAATGGTTTTATTATTAATGATTTTAAATGCTAATGGATGATGATAGATTTCATTTTTATGTCTGTCTTTTATGATGAAATAACTCGAATAAAGACGTATGAAACTGAATGTGTGCTTGTGTAATGTAAAAACTGGTGCTCAATTAGAGCACTCCTATACATTCGGGTTGAGTTTGAGCTATATAAAAAAAAAAAACCTTGAGTTAGAAGATGCCTGGGAGTCAGGGCTCACTGTGGCATCTCTATAACGAGGTGCTTGGATAATGCACCGCCTCTCTCTCGTCTGCATCACCACCACCGACCCCCATGTTTCTTTAGATAATAGAGCTAACTGTAAGATCAGCGCCTTGGATACATCATTTTGTATTTTTCTCCTTTGCCCCCTCTGAAAAACCCATCCTGCTGCAATGGATTTCAAGGAGTTGGAACCAATCTTAGTCGGTTCTAGAGCTGGGTGGGTGACAGGAGTGGCAGTGATATGAATGAGGCAGCCTTCAACCTCCAAAAGAAGATAAAATGAGTTAAGCAACAGCATCTCCATTCATTTACAGCGGGGCAAAGCCACACCCCACAGTAACAAGAATACTTATAACTGTCAAAAATGGCCTGTGTTCCTAAAAGGGCGTGGTCTCTACCAGTTTACTTGGATTCACTTGTGAAGTTCACTTGGCGATTCTCTGTGTGTAAAAGTGCTCCATGACAAGGGTGGAGAAGGTGACTATGGCCACCCACAAGAGGCCACAACTGCTCAGCAGGGGAGCCAGGGTGCAAAAACTTTAATTCCTGGAGGCTGTGCTTTGGGGAACAGTTACTTCAGGATCTCGAGTGTATGCGTTAGTTCTAGCTCCCTATAAGAGAGTGCAGTGGGGTTATGTGGAGTTATATGTGTAGTTAGCGGCTCACTTGTTCCAATCTTGGTGGGTCCATGTGCCAGCTGCAGACTTCTGTATATGCTGTCGAAGCTACAAGTTCGAACCCTAGGAGGATTGCGTGGGTGTGTAGCTCAATGTATCCTCTCACGTCACAGTTGGGCTGGGTAATTTTTACTTCCCAAAGAGCTCTGCGGAGACCCAGTGCAGCACCCAGTGAGCTGCCCCCGTACCCCAGACAGTGTGCGTGCATTGATATGAAAAACAGAAGTGCTGGTTGTCTTATGAGGTTGGTGAGGTCACCTTCAATTTTTTAAGGCAGAAGCTTTGAAGCCCTGGATTTGTAGCAGTGCAGCAGCTTACACATTTTCTTTCCACCTCACCTCTCACCTGCACGCCGCCTTTGGCTCGAGCTTTGGAGAGCTCGTGGTGTGTGCATCCACAATCCGACATCATCAGCGGAGGTTTGCTGTATCTCACTCAATATGTCAATTGAGAGCGAGTTTAATGCCATCTAGTTTAGCGTGCAGGAGACCAGGCTCAGCCTTGGAGTGGTGCAATACTAAGTTTGTTCCGTACTTAATTAATTGGGTTGCAAAACATCATGGTCCTGGCGCATTGAGGTGGGCCAGTTAGACCACCATAGTATCATAGCAGGCAGAGGGTCGTGCCCACCAGAGTTCTAGAAATGCAATTTTCTGAACCATTGGCAGTTTGGAGGGTCACCAGATGAGACATTAATCAATGTAAACTGAGAGTGTCTGAGGGGCCAACATGGTGGCTTTAAGGAAAGAGGTGGCAGTTGGGGTATGTGTGTTTAAGACCACCACTCCGCTGCTTAGTACCGCCCAAACTACTTGGCTAAAGTTACAGCCATGCCCTGAGAATGGCGGAGTGAGCTAAAGAACGGTGATGGATTAAACCCAGATCAGTTGACTGGGGGTGAGTGTTTGTATTGTCAATGCTCCGTCCATCATCACCTTTGGTTTTTCTTTGTTCGCCCTAAGTTGGCAGGGTATGCTCAGACGTGAGTCCCTTGCTCACTTTGCCACTGGAGTCAAGCAAGCCCGGCTGAAGACGGCTGTAATGCCAGAAACCGGTCCTGGGTAGCTTGATTCCGGTCCAGGGAAGACATAGCTTGGCAGTTCGGGCTGGACTGTTCCCATGAGGCACAGGGTCAGACTGATTTGCATATGGCCATGTCTGAACTGGGGTGGCGGAGTGAGCTAAAGAACGGTGATGGATTAAACCCAGATCAGTTGACTGGGGGTGAATGTTTGTATTGTCAACGCTCCGCCCATCATCACCTTTGTTTTTTTTGTGTTTTTTTTATAATGAGTTATTGACATTAAAATATATTCAATTTCAATTTTCAATTTCAAAAGCTTTTATTCGATTTGTACATACAAATCATACAAGCATAATAAGATACATAATTAAGATATTAAAATCACCATATGAACACAAGTAAGAAAGGAGGTAGGAAGATGTGCAAAGGCTAGTGTGCAACAATTAAAAGGTAATCTTGCCTTTTAAATCAACGTACTATTACAAAAATACAAAACATTCATAAATGAACAGACAGGAAATCAGTAGGGTTTACTTGATAGACATTTCCTGGCAGCTGTACATTTCAATTTAAATAATCATAACATACTGTGGACATCAACGGGTAAAAATAATACCTTCGTTACAAAATTGGTATAAAACTTGGAAACATGTATATACAGACAGGAATGTAAAAGGTAATAGCAGCATAATTCAATTCCTGGCAGCTGTATAACATAGGTACAGACAGGTAAGTATAAGAAATATTATAGTACAATACTTTTCCTGGCAGCTGTACACTTCAAAATAAAAGTAGCCAGAAAGAAGCAGATCTCCTCATTCTCTAATGAGGATAAAAGTATCAGTGCATTTTCTGTGGTACGAATATTGTACTTTATAAAAATTGGTTTAAGATATTTTAACCTAAGAAAATTAAAAAATTGACAGAAAAGTAAAAAATGGCAACTACTCTGGCGAGAAGTACTGTCGCACGGGCAAGGTGTCTCTGATCTGGCTCTTGTATTTGGAAATGCAACCAAATGGTGAACAATACCCAATCTGACACGTGTTAAAACATACTGATGAGAGGGACGGGTCACGTACACAAGGTAGGGTTGGAGCCCCGAAATTAAATTCAGATCTTTATAAAATTTCACGGTAATAAGATTACCAGAAATTTTATCTCGCTCTGCCTTTTGGAAATTTAGAAACGTTGTCTTAATTTCTTTTTTTGGAATAGAAACAACCTCTTCTGGCTCACGGAACACATCGATATTAAAAAGAAGGAGATACCAGCGATGGATGTATCTCAACCACTGTATGCGTGAAGAATGGTACAAACCTATACAGTCAAGAATAATATCTTGAGTGAATCGAGTCTCTGGCTTAGCCCAAATAGAGCGCCACAATAAAAGTGGCCGAACTGCTGCTAAGTCAGAAATGAACTCGACCCCGACCTCTTCGTGGATCAGTTGAACAGAGGCAGAAGGGGGAACACATAACAACCTCCTTAGAAACTTATTTTCCTCCTTCTGCAGGGATGTACCCTCGCTGTGGCCCCATACACCTGCCCCATACAGTGCAGAGGAGACACAACAAACGTTATATATGTTCATCATGTCTGAAATGCTTCGTGAGCCAAGTTTAGAGGCAAATCGAAAAATACTGCTGGTGGACCGCAGCATTTTTAGTCTAATAGAATCAAATTCCGAGGTCCAGGTCCCACTATTATTGTATGTAATTCCTAGATAACAAAAGGACTTAACATGAGTCAGCTTTTCTTTATCCAGGAAAAAGGTATGCTTTGACTGCTTTGCTGCCTGACCGCATGACATAACATACGTCTTGGTTTTGTTCACTCGGAGCCTCCTAACTTGGATAAACTGCATAAAATTATCAATTAAACGCTGGAGGCCAATCTGTGTTCGAGGTAGAAGAACAGCGTCATCCGCATAAAGTAACAGCGGGACAGGTTTACCACCAATCAGGGGGGCGTCTGCTGGGATGTCAACCAAGGAACGGTCGACATCATTGATAAAAAGAGAGAATAAGAGCGGGGCCAGAACACATCCCTGGCGTATGCCCCGAGACACTTTAAAAAACGGGGTACATTCGCCTAGGGTGCCATAGCGGACTTTACAGGAGAGTTTTTCATAAAGTCTAGCTAAGAAGTGGACGATTTCCCTCGGTGCCCCTGCATCAAGCAAAACCTCCCAAAGAATAGCGTGGTTAACCAAATCAAAAGCGCTGCTCAAATCAGCAAAACATAAAAAGAGGTTGCCATTTTTAGCCACAGTATATTTATTAATTAAAAGGTCCAAATTTACACATTGATCCAATGTGCCCAAACCTTTCCGGAAGCCGTATTGGACTCTAGTTAAAATATTGGAATCAGTTGCCCAATCTTCTAGCCTTTTGAGCAAAATCCTACTCATTACCTTTACGGAGGCGTCCAATAATGAAATTGGCCGATAATTGGAGGCCTCTGATTTATTACCTTTCTTGTGTAAGGGGATAATAACCGATTGACCCCAAGTAGAAGGGAAATTAGTTTCTGCCGCACAATTAAATATCCTCGCCAGGATGGGAGCCCACAGAACTGGTTCATCTTTGTATAAATCCAGCGGGACCCCATCAGGGCCAGGGGCCTTGCCTCCCTTGCTAATAGAAATTCCTTCATGGCTTTCTTCTAATGTTATTCCCAACGGAAGGGGTAACCAAGGGGTAGACTCAGGTGACAATGACTCAAGGGATAACCCTTCCGGATTAAAAATTTTTGAAAAGTGACTGACCCAATCGCTGCATGCCACATATGATGTTAATTCTGGAACATCTTCTTTATTGAGAAAAGGGCTGTTAATTGTTTCCCAATAAAGTTTGCAGTTTTTGGTCTCGGCTGCTTCCTTCAACTTATCCCACGCCTCAGTCTGTAATACCCTTTTCCTATTATTAATTGCTATTTTATATCTAGCCCTGAGGTATTGTATATCCTCCTTATCACGTGGTTTGGTACCTAAAGCTTTCTTTAGTTCTCGGAGGGCGACTATACAGGTCTTATCAAACCACCCCTGCTTCGGACCACTATTGGATGACGGGGCCTTAGTAAAAATACCATCAATAATACTATTCATGGAGAGACAAAGTGGACTAATAAGCAACCTGGGTCACAGTCATTATCTAGACAGGAACTAATTTGGTTCTTACAACTAGTAAGAACCTCCTTCTGCTTAGCCTTAGAATTAATTCCAGTCCATTTAATCCTTAGACCCTTCGGTCTTATAGGTACTAGGTCAGTAGAGCATTTTTCACCTGGAACTGTCGAGGTACCATGCCCTAGGAGGGTAACACGGATGCTGTTATGGTCGCTGAGACTTTCTTCATTTACATACAAATCGGTAAAGTCTCCACTGCTAGACAAAAGAATATGATCAATAAATGATCCTGCGTCTCTTCCTGTAAATGTGGGGCATGATATTGCCTGGTTATTTATGTTACAGTTTAACAGGGTCATATCTAGTGTGACTAGCATGTTATTTAGTGTAGAACCGTAACTGCAATGTTGGAAGTGAGGAGAATCCTCCCTCACTCCCGGACCCCCCCAGTAACTGCTCATAGCCGCTCCGAAGCCACAGATATTCCCTTTAGACAAAGGGCAGGGCTGCAAATTAAAATCCCCTGCCCAAACAACCTCAGCCTTTCTTTTCGAAATGTCCAAGGCCTTGGCAATTTCCTTTTCTAAAGGCGGTAGAATATCTCCTCTGGTGGCATCAAAAATATTGTTGTAGAAATTTACTACAACTAAATCAATACTCTTCCTACACTCCACCCTTATAACTTGACTATGGGTCCCAACTGTCGTACTGCTTTTGACCGTACAATCACACAGCTTGGTGGACAAAAGCATCAAAAGGCCCCCCTTAGCCCTGCCCGAGCTAGATTTGGTGGCTTTAAGGCAGTAAGATGCGTACCCTTCGATGTTAATGAGGTCCAGACACCACGTTTCCTGCAAAAGGATTAGGTCCAATCCCTCCCCAATAAATCTAGTCCAGAAGGGTGTACCTATTTTACTGGCAAGGCCAGCAATGTTCCAGGAAATAAGAGAGAGTCCTGCTGGTTTACCAGTATCGCCAACAATAGTCGACTCTGGCTGGATTACACGTGATAGAATAGGACCATCTTCCCGGGGGTTGGTATCTGGGCCTAATCTGGGAGTAACGGTAGATGTACATGCATCAAGGCTATCCCTATTTTCTATATGCGAGAGGGGTATTAGCGATGACGCTATTGGGAATTCAGAAGGTGTGGGGAAAAGTATGACTGGAGGAACACTCTCCATATCTAATTTAGACGTAGAGATGTTTGAATCTAAA
Source organism: Lissotriton helveticus (assembly GCF_964261635.1). Taxonomy (NCBI): domain Eukaryota; kingdom Metazoa; phylum Chordata; class Amphibia; order Caudata; family Salamandridae; genus Lissotriton; species Lissotriton helveticus. Next base: position 1,156,844,034 of record NC_136067.1, on the reverse strand, counting down.
ACTTTAATAAAGCTGAGTCAATCTACCTCGTCTAACACAGCATATCTGTTAGGATGGGCAAATTGTGAGTACGAGGGATCTTGGGAAGGAGGCAAGTCCTGCCATGTTTGTTGCCACTGGGGTTTAACTGGTTGTAGGGGCTGAAAAGGTTGCTGCCACTGATGGGCAGGCTGATATGAAGGTGGTAGAAAATGGGGAGGTTGTTGCCATTGAGGATTAACATAGTGTGGGGGAAAAGATAAGGCATGTGATGGCTGCTGCTGAAAACTGGCATAATGTGGAAAAAAAGAAGAAGGGTGTGGTGGTTGCTGCCAAGGTTTAGTGATATGTTGCGGGGGATACACAGATCCTCTATTACTTGAAAAAGTAGAACAAGGAGGATTTGGTCTAGATGGCATAGGAAGAAAATAGGACAAAGGGAGTGGATTGATTTGAGTAGCAGGACCACTGTTGGGTGCATTACATATGTAACTAGCTGCCCCTATATCCCTAAAATTAACTGTAATTACATCCCCTACTATTGTTTTCTTACTTCTGCCCACCCAGTCCCCTCTACGCACAGTAAGAATTTCACCGTTCATATTATTAGGTAGAGGTTTATGTAAGTGGAGCCACTGAGCGCATTTATTTCTTAACTCAACAAAAGTTTCTTTTGCTCCCTCCTTCAGTGGGGGAACTGCTGTCAACACGACCACAAAAGGGGAGACTTCTGGTGGCAGATTAATTGACTTAAAACGTGCCTGCTTTGGCTTAAAACCTTCAGTCTTATTTGTAGGGGGAGGTACTAAAGGGGTATTAGACTTTCCTACAACATCTTTTACTTGAGGAGTGGTGGTTTTGTTACCAACGACCGAATGTTGGTGAGTCAGAATAGAACCCACCGCCTTCGGAGTGGATAAAGCTGTGGATTGGACAGAATTATTCCCTGTTTGCGACAGATGAGATAAAGCTGGATTCCCGGGGACTATAGTTACTTGTGCATTATTTAATACATCTTTAGAAAGCTGGACACAGGATGAGCATTTAGGGGCTGCTTCTGTGATCCCTTGTGGCTGAACAGGCCCTGGCCAGTTCGTCTTATTTGGCCATTTCGAATGCATTAAAGACGTGAGCCTATCAAGTTTGGAAATTAAAGGCTTAATTTGTGCTGCTATTGTGGCCTCAAGGTCCAATTTTAGATCTGTTACCATATTTTGCACCCAGCAGGGTATACCTGGTGCCAGTTGCGGGGTGGGTGATATCAAATTATGGTTCCTAACTGCAACTTTTACTTTGTTTTTACTCTTGGATGTAACTTTTGGGGGAATGATAACCCTTCCCCCAGAATCTATAAGTACAGGAGCTGTTTCCACATCAGTTAACCCACCCAGACTCGGCTCCGCTTTGCCAGGGGACTGACAAGCTTCTAGATCTGGAGTGGCCTCCAGATCGACGAAAGACGGATCCGAGTCTGATAGGGCGACCGATAAATCAACAGCATTCGGTACAGTCAGTGCGCTAGTAGTAGGCAGGGTTATGGGTAAAGAACAATTATTCAATAACTGCTGGGCAGGTGATTTGGCGTTTGCAAGAGAACCCAAGGACGAGCGCTTTGCGTTCGCAAGATCCATGGAGACTCTTTTTTCCAATAAAACAATGCTTTTGTCAATAGTCTCATTCACCCGTGAAATAAAAAGATCTATTGGTCCAGTCACCTGTGCTACTGCCGTAGCTTTTTTTGTACAACTTCTAGTTCTGTTGCGCATGGCCGACATCTGTAGCGCAAGGACAATAGAAGATGGTGATATAGCTGGAAGGCGGCCGCTGATGTTTCAATACACAAATAGAAGACACAGTTCCGCCTACCTTAGCAATTGATTAATTGGGGGCAATAAGGCAGGGGTTCAGGGCCAGGGCCGTCCTCTGCCGTCCTTGAACGGCCTTAAACGGCCCGCTCTTTGCCCGGTCTTCGCCCCGGCCTTTGCCCCGCGCGCGTCCCGCGTGCGCGTTGCTGTGGCTGCTTATCAAAGAGTGAAGGAGGAGGAGGGGGCGGGAAGAGGACCAGCTGCGGCCGATTAGCGCCGCTGAGCACGCTGGTCCTCGCAGTCCCGCCTCTGTTCCTGGGGTCAGCTGCAAAGTCCCTCGGTGCGCGTTGGTGCCCTGGAGCACAAGTAGAAGCCCAGGAGTTGGCTCTTAGCAAAGTCTCAAGCCTGCGAGCGGCTCCCGCGAAGCGGGGGCCGCGAGGCGTGGCAAAGTGGCCGGACAGGCGAACAGGAAAGCTGGCGATACACCCTCGGCAGGGTCAGTGGTGAGTCCCAGGAAAAGCTCTCTCCGCGCTGGTTTTACTGGAGGAGGGGGCGGGAAGAGGACCAGCTGCGGCCGATCAGCGCCGCTGAGCACGCTGGTCCTCGCAGTCCCGCCTCTGTTCCTGGGGTCAGCTGCAAAGTCCCTCGGTGCGCGTTGGTGCCCTGGAGCACAAGTAGAAGCCCAGGAGTTGGCTCTTAGCAAAGTCTCAAGCCTGCGAGCGGCTCCCGCGAAGCGGGGGCCGCGAGGCGTGGCAAAGTGGCTGGACAGGCGAACAGGAAAGCTGGCGATACACCCTCGGCAGGGTCAGTGGTGAGTCCCAGGAAAAGCTCTCTCCGCGCTGGTTTTACTGGAGGAGGGGGCGGGAAGAGGACCAGCTGCGGCCGATCAGCGCCGCTGAGCACGCTGGTCCTCGCAGTCCCGCCTCTGTTCCTGGGGTCAGCTGCAAAGTCCCTCGGTGCGCGTTGGTGCCCTGGAGCACAAGTAGAAGCCCAGGAGTTGGCTCTTAGCAAAGTCTCAAGCCTGCGAGCGGCTCCCGCGAAGCGGGGGCCGCGAGGCGTGGCAAAGTGGCCGGACAGGCGAACAGGAAAGCTGGCGATACACCCTCGGCAGGGTCAGTGGTGAGTCCCAGGAAAAGCTCTCTCCGCGCTGGTTTTACTGGAGGAGGGGGCGGGAAGAGGACCAGCTGCGGCCGATCAGCGCCGCTGAGCACGCTGGTCCTCGCAGTCCCGCCTCTGTTCCTGGGGTCAGCTGCAAAGTCCCTCGGTGCGCGTTGGTGCCCTGGAGCACAAGTAGAAGCCCAGGAGTTGGCTCTTAGCAAAGTCTCAAGCCTGCGAGCGGCTCCCGCGAAGCGGGGGCCGCGAGGCGTGGCAAAGTGGCCGGACAGGCGAACAGGAAAGCTGGCGATACACCCTCGGCAGGGTCAGTGGTGAGTCCCAGGAAAAGCTCTCTCCGCGCTGGTTTTACTGGAGGAGGGGGCGGGAAGAGGACCAGCTGCGGCCGATCAGCGCCGCTGAGCACGCTGGTCCTCGCAGTCCCGCCTCTGTTCCTGGGGTCAGCTGCAAAGTCCCTCGGTGCGCGTTGGTGCCCTGGAGCACAAGTAGAAGCCCAGGAGTTGGCTCTTAGCAGAGTCTCAAGCCTGCGAGCGGCTCCCGCGAAGCGGGGGCCGCGAGGCGTGGCTAAGTGGCCGGACAGGCGAACAGGAAAGCTGGCGATACACCCTCGGCAGGGTCAGTGGTGAAAATATATTCATAAAGTGGGATATGCTTCTAATCACAGAATGTACCAAATACGATAAAATGTGGAAACACAAGCCATTTGTCTCCGAGCCATGAAGTTTCTGTCATCAGCACTTCACCCTTTTTCAGCAACAGCAGTTCAAACATGAATGGCAAAATATCCTAGTTTGCAAATGTTTTCTCTAAAAGTATGGCTCTGCCATATTACCTCATAATGCAAGATCTGCTGCATGATCTGACATTTAAACTAATAAATTGTTTGTAGCTCAAACATATCAAAAGTTAATATAAAATGTGACTTGTGTTGCTGCAGAGTGGATGGCCTATTGTAAAGGTTGACTGCTCACCTTTCTCACTGCTGCGTTTGTATGTTACACTGGTACTAATAAGGCAAAATCTTTCCAGAGACTGTTAGCATGTGAACACACATCAAAATAATAAAATATCTGAAAATATACTGCATTACGCTGCAGCCTTTTTTTTTTAATGCATAATTTAGTCAACACTACGGCATAATGTTGTCATCCTTTGCTGCATAATTAATTCCAGTGGCCCCACAGCAGGCAGCACATGTTAGAAGTGCTTGTGAATGAAGCAGGGAGACTGTGAAGTTTGCGAACTTAGTTTGGTGTGCGTGCAAATCCTGCATTGCCAATCCCTGGTGAGTTGCAGCTACTGCTGCTGAAACAAGGCCAATGGAGGTACCTTTGTGTGAGGCAGACTGGCCTCAAGGGCAGGGCCAGCCATAGCACTGGTGGTGTCCTGTGCATTAATGTTTGTTAGTGCCCCCCAATGACCACCTCTGCCATGGATTCCCTCACTACCACCCTTTAACTGTGCCCCCCAAGTCTCCATAACCACTCTCTCTCAGATGCATTTAATTTGATTTACAGCACCACTCATACCATTGTAGGGTGTCAGGGCACTTTACATCACAAACATTACACAGAGACAATCAATATGTGTGTAAATCACTGTATAGAAATTGTTACATAAGACTAAGGACTACAAGGTGTAGGAGTCACATGACAACCATACTAGTAGCCCGTATAGTTTTATAGTGATTGGTCTGGAGAAGCACAAGACCCGGAATTTAAAACGTAATACCATGGTTGGGGGTTCTCCTTAATAATCAGAATTGATTTCTGCCCAAAAGAACACTTTTTGGGACATGAGGATAATCAAAGACTGGGGGACCGTGGGTGGGAGGGGGACATAACGCTCTAATTTATACCTTGCAGTTTGTATGCAGCTCTTAGATGACAGTTAACAGCTCACTGTTCTAAGTTAGGATTTTAACTTATAAACTGCAAGTAACAAAAGGATCTCTCTGACAAAAGCAGTAGCCCACTGACCTATTTACATTATGTGCACTTTGTGATCTGCATGGCGCGTGTTCTTTGCAGCCGGTACATTAACTCTCTGAGCTACCTTTCCATGTGTCAAAACTTCCACTAGACAAAATTCTGATCTCTCTCTAGGAAGAACATTAATCACCAGAGTCATCATGACATTTTTATTGTTGCCGAAAATTGCTGGAGGCCAGGAAGGAGGCAGCAAGCGTTTTTAAAACCATAATATACTTGCAAACATGATGCCTTCACCTAAAGTCAGCACCCGGTGCGGTCACACTGGTTGCACCGCCCTAGAGCTGGCCCTTCTCAAGGGTCCTGTAACCTCAGTGACTGTTCTAGGGTGTGCTGCTTCATAGGCCTGTCCGCAAGACTGGAGGTGAACTTCAGTATGGATAGTGGTGGGCAAGCCTTGAAGGTTAACCTACACTTGTCATGCTAGGGTCCACCTGCTGGTGCGAAGACACCAGGACTTCTAAGGTGTTGCGAAGCCTTCTAATGTCTAGCATGTGATTGTGCTCTCGCAGGAGAGTGGTCTGGTGGGCTGGTTATTAAGGCTGAACCTGGTTCCCAGTTCCAAATTCAGCAGCTCTGACCATAGTGCCACATCCTCTCCCCCACTGAACACCGTACTGCCCCACTGAGAAAAACTCCCACTGTTTTCAACTACAACACAATTGTTGCCCGCTATAAACACCTGGATGCGCAATTTAAATTACGCACTAGACAAGAGCAATATGCGGCCTTCAAAAAAAAAATTAACATCCTGGAAAAAGCAAACACTTATAGGGAATGCAAAATTTAGCAAACCATGGGAAATGTAAGCAGGAACAACATGGTTACCTTAATGCTTTTACACTCACTTTCAGAAATCAGTGAGTGCTTTTGCCTGAAAAGTTAAGGACACGACTACAGGGCCCTGAATGGACCCATTTCAATGGCCATTGCTTATATTCTTATAAAACGCAAGCAGTATGGTAAAAAGACCACATCCCTGGACGCAGAGCCGCAGCACACATTTTGTTTTCCAATCCACACATTGCAGTGCCTCCAGGATTGGTGGACTAGTCCCAAGTCCAGGGAAAACAAAGAAAAGAAAACAAAAATAGCGCTTCACTGGCAAACTCTGTAAAAGTGGCGCTAATGTGTTTCAGTGTGAATAAAATCAGTTTGGCCAGTTTGCTACCACTCTGTCTTACTTTATTTAGTTATTTATCTATTTTTCATATTTTTAGCCTTTTATTCACAATGCTGCACTTTGGAATTAAAATGTCAGAAAAATACGACATTTCTAGCAAAAGCGTCTTTCTTTTTTTGGATCCATTTCACAGGGAAGCAAATAAAAGAAAGGAGAGGAAAGAGTGTGAGAACCCCGTCTTGGTCACGTTTTCATGGGCGTCCACAGGGGGGGCAAGGAGGGTCGCTCCAGGGGGGGGCAAGCGCCCCTCCTTGCCCCCCCCTGCGGACGCCCCCTGTCACGGGTACTTGGCCCACCCATACGAGTGAGGTACCGTTTTTATCGGGAGACCTGGGAAAACGCTGGTTGGTAGGAAATTTGTGTCAGCACAATGATCCTACAACTTTCCCACACAGAAATTTGAGTAAAAGTTACTTTTTTTCAGCTAAATGTAAGGTTTGCTGGGGATTCCAGGTAGGAAAACTTCGGGGGGTCACAAGTGATAATTCATAATTCATAGTGCCACGTGCAATCAAGCCAATACCATTTCCGTAACATTCCTGCATGCACGATTTTGTGTTTTTTTTTTTTTGTAGTTCTCCTCCCACCCCAGGGTTGGCCATCTGTTTAGATATAGTGTCTTAGTTTTATGTTGGGGGGCTAAAGAGTGCCAACCCGAAAATGACTTAAGCGCCTGCTCTTATCTCTCGAGCCACCTGGTCAACGGTTCCCATATCTTTGCACATTTCGAGCGGGCCCGAAGCCCTCTTTTCCCTTGTATAGCTCTTTCAAAGTTATACTTCTCCACTAGTCGTGTTAACCCCTAGTCGTGTTAACCACTGAGATTACCCAGGGGGGATTGGTCTAGCCAGGCTAAGGCCAGGGAAAGTCGATATACAGCCATACCTATGAAGGTCAGCTGCTCTCCCGGCTTCGCTTAGTTCCCCTGATCGACCCCAAGGCAGATTAGGGCTGATGAAAGACTTGTATCCTTTCCTAGCACCTCTTTAAAAAAAATTGTTATTTCCAGTTTCAGGCTATTCAGCGAACCACATATGATCGAGGTCAGCCTGATGCAGAGAACATCGGGGGCAAGAGGTCCCCTTCCCTGTTCCCCATTTAGAAATCTTTTTTGGCATATAGTAAAGCAAAAAACAGGTTTTATAATATTGCGCTTGAAGCCGTGCTGGTATTAAGAAGTTCTGTGCTAGTTCAGTGGAGTGAAGAAATAGATCCTCTGAAATATCTATTTCCTCTTTCCACTTACTAGCCCGCAGTCCTAAGTCATCTGGCATTAGAGAATTGAGGGAGTTATACACAGTTCCTTTAGATGGATGATTCTGCCTCAGATTATCCATAATGGGGTTATTGATAAAGCCTAGTGGGTCGCCACATTTTTTGTTTAGGAAATCGCGTTTTTGCAGGTACTTATAAAAATCTCTCCAGTGTAATTCATTTTGTTCTTTCAGGGTTTTGAAGGAGGCTATGTCGGTGATTGAATAGAAATCGTCTAGTTTAGACAGGCCTTTAGCATGCCATCCTTTACTTATTCTATCGTTAAAGATTTCGGGCAACTTAGGGTAGTTATAAATTGGTGAGTAATAATTCAGACAACCTAGTCCTAGCATTTTACGAACCCCTTTCATTACTTTATGACCAGCAGCTAGCGTCTTGAAGCGTACCTTTTTATAGTGCAAGTCATTCAAAAACCTCCAAGCCCATCCCCAAGCATTTTTGCCCATAATTAGTTCAATGGGTGTGGGTATGTTCCTTAGGAGATAATCTAGTGGTCTGTCTGCAAACAAAGTGTGATTATGCATGTATGTGTTTTTCATTTATTATTCTGATCGATCACAACGACCATGTGCTTTAACTGTATTATTGATTCGCTTACTTGACCATCTACATGCAGTATTGATTTACCTGTGCTTTTATGTTCCCTCACGCACCTACCCATCCCACTTACTACCTATAATGTCCACATACTTAAGGACCTGTTACTCATTCTTTTGTTGGTATTCCCTACTTTGTAAAGCGCTCTGATATCTGCAAAGATCTTGTTCGCGCTATATAAAACTTTCAAAATAAATAAAAAATAAATATGCAAAAGAGTGGTTGCCTAGTAGTATAGTCTGATGTTTGGAAGAGCCAGTCCGCCCCTATCCCTTGGTAGGGAGAGGAACTTATATGCTCTTCTGGGTTTACCATGGGACCAAATAAATCACGAAAACAGGTCTTCGATTTTTTTCAAACAATTATTACCAAATTCTAACGGAATGGCCCTCATAAAATACAAAATCTTAGGGGAAAAAAAGCATTTTAATTATATTGCATCTTCCAATTATCGATAGATGCAAATTGTGTAGTCTCCTTAATTCAGGTTTGAATTTGTCTACCAACGGGTCAATGTTGCCATCTACTATTTTCTCAACACTGGCCATAATATTTACTCCCAGATATGTGGCACTTTCCACCTGCCTAGGGTCGTCGCCCATATTGACATTTTTGCATCTGATCTGAGTTTTGAAACTATTAAGAGAATACCCGGACAATAGTCCAAATCTTGTTGACTCTAGTTAAACCTCTACCATGGATGTTTCGGGGTTAGAAGTCACCAGCGCAATGTTGTCGGCATATGCCAATACCTTTGTTTCCCAACCTTGAGTAGTGATATGGCTAATCCTTTGATTAGCTTCCAGCACCTGTATAAAGGGGTCGATATATACGGCAAATAGAAGGGGTGGACTGGGGCATCCCTGGCGTGCACCACGTGTTATTTTAAAGGTGTCGGTAAGTGCTCCATTTAAAAATAATTGGGCGGGGGATTGGAAGTATATCATCTTAAATGCCTGCCTACATCGCTGGCCATTCCCTACCCTTGACAGAGATGCCCATAAAAAGTGCCAGGAGACTCTGTCAAATGCTTTCTCAGCGTCAAGTAAGATGAGTACTATGGGGTCTCTAGTAATATGTGCTGCATCAAATAGTGAGATAGTTTTCCTAATATGATCTACGGTACTACGTCCAGGGACGAATCCCTGCTGCCTTGGTGATATGACTTTGTGTAATACCCCAGCTAATCGAACCGCTACAATTTTAGAGTAGATTTTACTGTCTGCATTTATTGATGTTATGGGGCGGTAAAAAGATGGATCCAAATCTGATTTGTGTTTTTTCAGAAAGATGATGATTTTGGCTTGTGGCAATGATTCTGGTGGTTTCCCCCCCTTAAAAACTGTGTGAGTAAAGGATATAGGACCTCTTTCAGCTCTGTAAAGAATTTTGTATAATATTCCACAGGGATATTATCTAAACCTGTGGCTTTACCATTAGGGAGGCTATTGATACACAGCAGAGCATCCACCCATTGGGAGGGCTCTTCAAGTAAGTCCTGGTCATCTTGAGATATCTGCTCCCTTGGGACTTGGTTCAAATAAGTCGTGATATAATCTAAGTAAGGTTTGGTGGTTTTGTGATATAGATCTTGACAATAAATAAGAAACTCTTTGCGAATGCCTTTCTGGATCGGAGACTATGGTCTGATTAGCATCTTTTATTGTGGTAATACTATTTCTAGTGTTTTTTTGTCTGGCCCTAATTGCGAGATGATGTCCGACCTGCTCGCTACACTCATACGCCTCCTTTCTCCAAATCTCCAATCTATCTGCAGCCCTTTTGGCTATTACTTTCATGACTGCTGATTTAGCTGCCATTATTTTGACCAATGCCTCTGCAGGGTCGTCTCCTTCTCTGTGCGCTGTGATTAAGTTTTGTTCTGCAGAAGCTAGTTGAACTTGTAAAAAATCCAGTAACTGGCGTTTTTTCCGATTAAAAGCAAGCGAAAAGCTCACCGTCTCTCCCCTTATAGCAGCTTTCAGTGCGTCCCAGACTACTTCTATCCCCGCACTACCTAGATTTTCCCTGATAAATTGGGGGATCCATTGCCTCATATAGTTACAGTACTCTTCATTTAGCAATAAAGATTGTTCAAACGTCCAGCAAGCCATATCGCGGTTAACCACTGCTCCCCCTCTTATTTCCAAAACTAAGGGATTGTGGTCCAAATTGATACGTGATGCCTTTTCTGTTGTACATGTATGTAGAATAGAATGAGATACAAAGATCTAATCTAATCTCACAAGCTTATTATGTGGAAAGGAGTAGTAAGTAGCTGGGATCTGTGGGATGTTGTGAATGCTAAATATCCGTAAGCGCCTGTTCTTAACTTAGTGCCCTGAGAGCCTTAAAAACCTCAGGTTTCCTTCCGCTATATCTCCAATTTTATTTTTTTTATTTTTTTAAAAGACCTTTATTTTACCATTAAACCAATACACAGCTACTGGCCTACAACCCCTGGGTCCGGCTGCCACTTTTCTCATACTTACATTACCTTCTGGATTACACAGCCCAAGTGCCAACAACCCGGGGGTACGGCGGCGTTGTACATCAAGTTGTGCATATAGGTCACCCTTCACATTCTGATTTAGATAGATCCAGTTTTTATATTGTATAACTAAAACAATTCAAACAAGAAGTTTCCACAATCTGTCGTACGGCATACATGTGACAGGCGCGTCCTCCTCAGCTCATCGTCACGTTATTCAAGCTTCTGTTGTAAGAGAGTAGTTCCGAGGCCCCTCGATCTGCCGGTATCTTAGTTCTTCCCAACTATGTAGATTAGTTCATTACTCGGAAGTTACACATTCCTCCGCCCTCCTTCCCCTCCCCCTCCCCTTCCCATTCCTGTCCGCAGTCACTCCCTAGAATTCCGCTTCCCTTCACCATCTAGATCTTAGTCCTCCTCCCTCTCCTTGTCTGACGACAGACCTTCATCTTCCTCCAGAGGTTCACATATTTCCCCCCTGTATACATTCCACGGGGTCCATACCTTGTTCCACTTGCGCGGGCACGCTCTAGTAGTGTATACTGCCCTCTCTATGATCATGACCCTGTCCATGTTCATGTTCCATTGTGCCAGTGTGGGGGCTTCTACCGCCCCCCATTTTTGTGCTATGCCGCGCTTCGCCACTATCATGCCTATCGTGGACCATTGCCGCCCGTGCCTGGTAAGGTCGTTGGGTCCCCATATATTTAGCAGGCATTTCCTTGGATCAGGGACTATTGACACCTCCAGTGATTGAGACATAGTATGCATTATCTGTCTCCAGAATTCCTGAATGAGTGGACACTCCCAAATAGTGTGGAACAGTGTTCCCTCCTCTCCGCATCCACGAAGACAGTAGGGATGCTGCGCTCTCTGTATTGCGTATAGCATCTTCCTTGTATAGTACACCCGGTGTAGAACCTTGAGCTGAACTAACCTAAATTTAGGTGATATTCCAACCTCCTTAGGTGACCCTAGCGCTTCATTCCATTCAGACTCATCCATCTCTCCTATGTCATCCACCCACTTGTCTCTTAGTTTTACTGTCGGATCAGGCAGATTATTTAGTAACTTACGATATGTGAGCGACGTTGCCCTTTCCTGCATGTATTCTGTGAGAAGACGATCCTCCAGGGGAGATGCCTCTGGGATCGTCGTGTCGCGTGGGATTGCAGATAGTAACGCGTGCCTCACCTGTATATATCTGTACAGTTCCGTCTGCCCCAACCCGTATCTTTGTCTTAGTTGTTCGAAGGGGATCACTGTGTCTTTTTCCCATAAATCCCCTATTGTGGATAATCCAATATTGTCCCAGAGCGTGAACCCCTTACTGCGTCTCAGGTTGCCCAGTGCCCGTGTATCTCAGAGTGGGGTGAGTTTAGTGAGTCTCCCATTCCAACCCAGTTTTGTCCGTGCTGTGTGCCACACTGATGCTGTGAGTTTTGTGGGACCCTTGAGTGCGTGCACCCTACGCTTATCATAAAGAGGTGCCAGTAAACTGTTTGTTCCCAATTGCGCCGTATCTGCTCTATAGGCTGGGTCTTCCTGAGGCATATGTATCCATTGATTAATGGGTTTCAGCTGGGCGGCCCAATAGTACAGTTGCAGGTTTGGCAACGCGATTCCTCCATCGTACCATCCCCTGTGCAATTTTGCTTGCGCAATGCGTGCCGGGCGATTGTTCCACATGAGACCGGCCATCAACCCAGACACCCGCCTGAAGTATCTCGGTGGTACAGGATACGGCGTGTTCTCCAGGATATATAAAAAACGGGGCAGAGACATCATCTTGTACAGAGCGGCTCTGCCTAACAACGTCAACGGCAGCGCTGCCCAGGATTTAACATCCTGCTTCAATCGTTCCAACGGCAGCTCCAAGTTCCTCTGAAAAAATTCACCTGGGTCCCCAGTGACATTTATACCCAGATAGCGGAAGGAAGTCACCGCCATTTTCAGGGGGCAGTCCTCATGCAGTGTGGGGGGCGGGCCCCGCAAGATATAAATCTCCGACTTCGCCCAGTTGAGGGTGTAACCCGACACTCTACCTTGTTTGTCGCATAGCGCCAATAGCGCCGGTATACTGTTCTCCGGATCCATCAGGTACACCAGCGCGTCATCAGCATACAGTGATATGCGGTCCTCCCAAACCTCCGCCCAGGAGATCCCCCTTAGCAGTGGGGTAGAGCATATCATGGTCGCCAATCGTTCCAGCGCAATCGCAAAGAGCAGCGGCGACAGCGGGCAGCCCTGACGGGTCCCTCGCTCCAGGAGAAATGTTCGGGAGATATGCCCGTTCGCCACCACCTGTGCAACAGGCCTGTTGAAGAGTAACCGGACCCATGCAACGAATTTGGGGCCAAAACCCATATGCGTCATTACCTCGAATAGGTAGTGCCACTCTACCATATCGAACGCCATCTTCGCGTCAAGGGCCAGTATAACCGCCGGTTCTGATTGCGAGGCTGCCCTGGCCAACACCCCGTGGACCCTGCGCAGGTTGAGAGCGGCGTTGCGGTGCGGCATGAAACCGGATTGGTCGGGGTGTATGAGTTGCGGGAGGTGTGGCATTAACTGCGTGGCGAGGAGCTTAGCCAGTATTTTAACCTCAGCATTGAGGAGGGAGATTGGGCGGTATGACGTGCATTCCCCGGGCGGTTTTCCGGGTTTGGGGATTGCAACAATGGAGGCCGTCCGCTGGTCCAACGGAAGTTCATCCCTCTCCAGACAATCCGCATACATTGCCAACAAGGGCCCGCCAGACCCTCCGATGCGGCCTGGTACCATTCTATCGGAATACCATTCGGTCCAGAGGCCTTACCCGTCCTCACTGCATGAATTGCCCTCTGTATTTCCTCCTCCGCGATGTCCTCCTCCAGCTCAGCGGCTGCCTCCGGCGTCAGGGTCTGGATGGGGATGTGACTCACCGCTTCCCGCGCCATCTCCACCGTAACTACATTATCCGGGGTGTATACTTCCTGGAAGTAGTCCGCTAAGGTCTCGACTATCTCCTCGGGTCTTGTGTGCTCTACCCCTTGTCTATCTCTGATCCGTAGTATACCCATGGCAGTCCCCCCCTTCTTATCTAACCAAGCCAACATTTTCCCTGCCTTGTCCCCTATGTCGTAGATTCTATGTGTCGTCTCAGTTATTTGAGTGACTGACTGCTGCTTCAGGTGTTCCCTATATTGTTGTTGCCTCAGATTTAAGTCATGGGACGTGTCAGGTGTCGGATCCGTCTCGTGTGCCACCGTCGCATCCTGCAGGGCTAGTTCTAGTCCCGCCAGCTCACTCTGCCGCTCTCTTTTATGCCCCGTAATGGACGTTATCGCTTGGCCCCTCAACACAGTCTTGTATGCCTCCCACATGGTAGTAGGGGATTTTACAGAGTCAGTGTTCTCAGCAAAATAATGGGAAGACGCCACTTTAAGAGCCTTCCGCACCTTGGGGATCTTAAGGTATGTTGCATGGATTGGGTAGATTCTCCTACGTGTTTTCTCCTGTGTGGACATCGTGAGTGTGACCGGGGAGTGATCCGATATCCCCCTGGGGTGTATCTCAACATGATCTACATGTCGCACTCCACCCCCCAGCGCAAGGAAGTAATCAATCCGCGACAAGCTACCATGGACCGCTGAATGATGTGTAATGCCTCGCCGATGGATGCATGTGTCGCCACAGATGTATTTCGATTTTATATAGCGCACGAATCACCCAGGGGTCTCAAGGCGCTTGCTTAGGGAACCCGTCCTGGTATTCCCCTGTGAGATACCCCGGCAGGGTATCCACAAGGTGAAAGCCAGGCATCCCGCCGCGAGGGGCCGTAGTGGAGATTAAGCAAGCTATTGCCCAGAGTCGCAGAGTGTGACTCCGTGAGTCGAGTAGGCACCGGAGCGAGAATTGTCGGGTCCGTGGAATTTTGAGCCCGAGACCCGCCGAGGCGGGGAATCGAACCCTGGTCCACGGCCGATCTCAGCTTCCGGGTCTGCCGCCTCTAACCACTGAGCCACGCTTCTCCACGTTCAGAAGTTCTAGATCAACCAAACCCATCGCTGTCAGGAAACTCTGAAATCGGGAAGGCCCCTCAGTCCGTGGCAACTCTGGAAATCTATCTATCTGGGTGTCTATCGTGGCGTTGAAGTCCCCTCCCAATAATATGTCTCCTTCGGGTAAGCTTAATAGAAATTCTCCCAATGCTGGTAGCATCACTGAGTGTAGTGCCGGGGGGATGTATACTGATACTACATGTAGGAGCCTCCCCTCCCACTGCCCCTGGAGCGCTGCAAAGCAGCCCTGAGTGTCCACCTTGGTGCTTAATACGATGAATTGTGCCGACTTTTTCACTAAGATACCCGTGCCCCTTGAGTTCGAGGTGAATTCAGAGTGTATCGCCATTCTGTGTCCTTTCCTATCTAGGGCCTTGACAGCACTGCTAGTGAGGTGCGTTTCCTGGAGAAGGACTAAAGCCGGACCCTGCCTCCTTACCTCATTTATCACCAACCCTCTCTTTATTTTATCTCCCAGCCCTCTCACATTCCAGGTCATGAGTCGGAGAAGCTCCACCCGCGATCTCATCGCTCCCCCTTCAGGTGAAGATATATTGTGGTCATGTAGCATTAATCCTATGCCTAAAGTGGTGAGTACTAGGTCCTACTCCCTGAGCGCACCCCCGCCCCTAGCATGTCCTTCGTAGTGCAGTTTTAGTATTGTGGTATTCAACCTTACTTGTGGAACTTCAAGAACTAACAAACAAAACACCTCCACAACCCCCCTCCCTGCCTCCCTTCTTACCGGGCTTCTAACCGCCCGCCTCCCCAACATAGCAGAGTGCTTAACCCATCCCTTTAACAGTTTACTTGCGCGCTGGGGTGGGTTGTCCTCCTGAGCAGGCGGCATCCCTGCTCTCCTTCGTGCTCCCCAGGCCAGTGTCCAAGAGGGCCCAACAGGCACTAGTACCACACCCGTCTCAATGTCTTGATGCCCCGAAATTTCAGGATTCTACACCCCCTTCTGCTCCCAGGGAGCCCTGTGTTGGTGACTTATGTTGCCTGCCTCTTCCTGACCTCTGGGATCCCGTCTGGCTGTCTTCTTGGTGATTCTGGGAGCCATTTTGCTGGCGGCGTGGGCGTCCTGCGGTCCTCCAGCCCTCTAGCCAGTCCTGCGCCGCCTCCGGTGTATCGAAAAACCAGACTTTGTCCTCCGCCACTACCCGAAGTCGGGCCGGGAATAGCATGGAATAGGATAGCTCTTTTGCCCGTAGTGCCCTCTTTACCTCCAGGAATGTTCTCCTTCTGCGTGCCACCTCAGCTGTATAGTCCGGGAAGAAGGCAATCTTCGAGTTTTGGATTTGGACGGCCGGAGACACCCTCGCCGCCTGCAATATTGTGTCGCGGTCGCGAAAGTTAAAGAGTCTCGCAAGGATCGGTCTCGGCGAGGCTCCCAGTTTCGGTTGTCCACCGGGCACTCGGTGGGCCCGCTCCACCGAGAAAATGTGTGAGAGTCCCTTGGGGTTCAGGTGCGTCTTGATCAGCTCCTCCACGTAGAGGTCCATGGCGCCCTTGCCTTCCGACTCCGGAACTCCCAGTATTCGGACGTTGTTCCTCCTCGAGCGTCCTTCCTGATCGTCCAGTTTATCTCGCAAGGCTTTGTTTTCAGCCGCCATCTTCTCCATCGCCACTTGCAGGTCCGAGACGTCCTCCACCAGGGATTTCGTTACCACTTCCACCTGTTTCACTCTCTCACTCATTTTTTGGAGGTCCGCTCTGATCAATGTGACCTCCGTGGCTGTAGTTCCCACTGTAGCTTGTACCTGAGCCAGGGCTCGCATCACGTCTTCCAACGTCGCCTTTGCCGCTCCTTCACCTTCTGGCGTCTTCCCCGTTGAATTCCGGGGTTCCGCTTGAGGAGTATTGTTCCTGTCATAGGCGAACTTATCGAGTTTGGCCTGCGTCGAAGTATGTTTAGGGCTCCTGCCGGTCATGATTGTATCGGAGCCTGCCCCTCTTCTATGTTGTACTATCACTGTTTCTTGAGGGTTCCCCTGTGGTCCGTCCTTTCTCCACTCTGACCGCAATCTCCTGGTCGCCTGTTGATCCTCGGCTGCCAGTGCTGGTTGTGGGGTGATCTACTTCTAAGGAACTCAGATAAGGCCTGCAGGGAGCGTGCCTGTCAACTTGTTCATGTAATAGTGTTGTGCCATCCAATGCTTCCCCCACAGTGTCGTGGGGGGGGACCGAGTGCGGGGGTAGCGCCACTAAATTAGTTCAGTTGGTGTCAAGTAGGGCGATCAGGGATGCGATCCTGTTGTGGTATTATCTACGCGATGGCCTCAGTTGCCTGCGCCGTCCCTGTCACCTCTCTGCGTGTCCCTCGACGTGCGTTAGCCGCCCCGTAGGACCAGGGGGCACCCTGCTGGCTTCTTCTACCACTGCACCCACTGTGTTAGGGAGGCGCGGTATGGTCCGCCGTTACTCCGTTCCCGAGTTTCATTATAGTCAGTGCAACTGGGGCCTGAGTTATGATTTGCCCCCTGTGGCAGCAGTGCGGCCGTGATGCAACACCTTTCCGCCCCCGTCGGCCTCCCCGCGTTGTTTCTCGCCGGAGGGCTGTTACGGGAGGAGCAGCAGCACAGCCGCCCCCCCCCCCTGCCGCTTACCGGCTCCCCGCTGGGTCTTTCTCCGCAATCGGTAGATGTGGCGCAGCGCTCCCTCTTCTGTTCCCGCACCGCCCTGCCGCCGCTTTTCTTCTTTACTGCCCGCAGGGTCTCGGATCCAGTCCGCCGCCACCTCCGATCTCTCGCCTGGGTGTCGGATGTGCCTCTACTCCCCTCCGAACTCGATCACCGCCCGGTTTCACTTTTCGCGCTAGCTTCCGGCGTCTCCGTCCTGTGTCACCTTCACTTCCGCCCGGTCAGCCTCAGCAGGATAGTCCGTTGTCCGTGGTCTCTGCAGGGCCTCACCGCTCGGAGTCCCTACTTTCACCTCTCCCGGTGTCCTGCGGCTCTCAGATTTTCCCCGCTGGGCTCCACTCGGTCCTCAACCCGTCTCGCACTTCCAGAGACGTATTTCCAACGGATAAATGTGCCGGATTGATGTGGGATGCGCTTCACTCCTGGAGCTTCCCCGTTAAGCGGCCGCCATTCTCGGCAGCCAGCCACGCCCCCCCATATCTCCAATTTTTATCTGACAATATACTTTGATTGGCGGCCAAGTTTATGTTCAAATCGCCGCAGGTAATAATAGGTAGGGTCCACTCAGCCAATTCATTATTCACATACTCAAATATTGTGGGGTCATCAATGATACTGCCATATACCGTACATAAGGTGAATGAATCCCCATTTTCCCTATGGCATTCCGTAATAACCCACCTCCCATTTTGATCTGTTGATGTGCGTGTGAATTGAAATGAGCGGTTGGCTGTAACTATTGCAACCCCTCTTGTCCTAGCGCTTTGTGTTGTAGCCCCTACTACTGTAAAGCCAAGTGAGTCTAAAAGGTGAATTTGTGTTCTATCAATGTGCGTTTCCTGGAGGCGTAAGATATCAGCTCTAAGTAATCGAAGTGCCATAGCAGTATTAAGGCATTTTTTGTGATCGTTTAGGGCGCACACATTAACAGTTGCTATACGTAAGCTACACATTTTAAGCCGTAACATTTTCCAGTTCAGATACCCTTAATCGAAATGGGGATAATACATAACAGGTTCGAACCATTATCCTTGGTGCCAATCCTTTCCCCCCCCCTGCTCCCGCCCCCCCCCCCCCAAGACCCTCCCCCCCGCTCACCACCTAACACTGAGACTGCCTGGCTCTGTGAGAGCCAGGATGAGGGCATCTGAGCATTCAGGTCCCCGTGACCCCCCCCCAACCTAACCAATACACACCCTGTGCTGAATGCCCATGCTTAAAATGCATGTAAGTCTGTTTTCCCTCCTTTTGGTGACCGCCATTCTTTTGATAGCATTGACCCTTGAATCTTATGCTTTTTTATTTGTGTCCTTAGTAGACTCTGTAATCTCCTGGAGATAGGATTGTGCCTGAACTTCAGAGGTGAAGCTGCGCGTGACCCCCTTGTAGATGACTTTTAGCCGCGCCGGGTTCTGTAAATATACTGTTGCTCCTATTTGTTGTAGAGGGGTGAAAAGCTGTCTTATCCTCCACCTGCGTTCCACTGTGGCATGGGCTGTCGGGCTTAGTGAAAAAAGTGACTCCATTGAACTCTCTCTAGCTTGTTTGTCTTGCTAGGTCATAGAGTGTCTGGCATAGAAGAAAGTTACCAAAGTACACTAGCATAGTACGTGGATACTGCATAGAAGACTGGGGTCGATTCGAAGGTCTTAATGGGAAGCGGTGGGCGTGCTCTATCTCCTTCTCCCAATCCCAAGCCTGTAGCTCAGGAAATGCCCCTTTCAGAAGTGTAATCATATAGGCCCTGGGGTCGCTCCCTTCCACCCCTTCCGAGATCCCAAGAAAGCGTAGGTTATTGCATCGCAATCTGTTCTCTTGTTCCTCGAGCTTGTGCATCAAGTCCTTGATTATGCCTTCGTGCTCATCTCCCTGCGTTTTCAGGGAAGAGACATCTTTCTCAAAATTCTCTGTGCATACCTCCACTGACGACATTCTGTCAGCAATCTCTGCGCAGGTGCGACCCACTTTCCTTATTGCGCCTTGTATCTTTTGTGTGGCTTATCGATTCTTCTTATTATCCGACTTAACTTCTTCTTGGAAGCTTTTGATAGAGTATAATACTTCTGCAAGGGTGGGGTCATCCTTGCTCCTGGCGTTGCTACCCCCTTGATCAAACAAGGGAGGAACACCTGCCCTATATGGTCTAGTAAGTGGCCTCAAGGAGGTCCACTATATTATGCAACGTGCCCTGAACCCACAAGGAACACTTCAAAAATACATTTACTAAGGTTTATCAAAATTCGTTTTTATTTTAAAGTTCATTTTTCTTGTAAATAGGTTGAAACAATCCAATGAATAAATATGTACACAAATATAAATAAAAGCAACAAAGCAAGATTAACAGTGGTTTTTACTCCACACTATCATAATTTTTTTTAAATATATCGTTCATACAGATCATTCACCTCCTTTGTGGTTCCATCTCCTCCACTTCACCTTGCCCTGATGAAGGTGTAGCCCCGGACGGGGCCTCACACTGAAACGCGCGTTGGCGTCTGTTCCTATCTTGGAACTTACAGAACCAACCAGGATATCTAACCATCGGTCCTCATTCCATCAAAGATCATCCCTGCATAGTGTTGTGTGATGTATGAATGTTTAAGTATGTGTGTAGGTGGTATGATAGTGTGGAGTAGCCTCTCAAATCTAAATTTTCTTGATCTAATCATTGCTTTTAGAAAATGCGAAAAGACACACAGTATACGAGCATTTTGCATAAAATATTTACATTAAAAAAACTAAATGTCAAATATCCTGTGGAGACCTATTCTCGCAGCCACAGGGCCCTCTATCGTCCGTACGTACTATGAAACCAGGAGGAGAGGCAATTAAGTGGTGAAGCATATTCAGTCTAAAACACGTGATTAAAAAGCGCTCATGGGGGCAAGTTAAAATGGCAAGGTAGGGGTCCATACCTGGCACTGATTTAACTAGGGCATGGGTTCTTACCATAGGCTTGTTAAGCTCCTTTCCTTCATGCTCAGCGCTACTTGTTTTAAAAATGGGTCTTTAATTAATTTTTTGTCCACCTTCTTTACAGACTCCTGAGTCATAAAAATGACAGGTCTTCCCAGGGCACAAAATGATTCTTTAATTTATTTAAGCCATGGGATTTTCAGAGCATGATCCAGGGAAAGACAGTCCAAAATGATTGCTTGATTAAAAGAAGCCTGTTCGTTCGACCATACATTCACCCAACAGAGCAGGGGCTTGACTGCAACTAGATCTATAATATATTTGCCCTAGCTCATGTACAGCGAAGCAGATGATCCCTGCGGCACCTTTAAAATCCATCTTAAAAATATATTTTGGGTGATTTGAAGCTTGTCAACCTCCTTAAAGACCCAAATCTCACTCCCATACAAGGCCTTGGAAATACAAAACAACTGATATAATTTCAAGATCACCCACGGAGACCATGTGCCTAACCTATGGGTGTAATTTGCAATAGCTCCCAGGGTTTTTTTCATGACCATTGCCTTATCCTCCCTCAAGTTATTCCAATTCAGTTTATCGTAGAATAAAACAGCCAAATATGTAAAAGCAGGAACTTTAGCTAGGCTGGCCGTACCGCCTTGTAGGATTTTCTGCTAGTCCCCGACAGCCTTTTTCCATAACAAAAGATTTATTAAAGTTGGGTGAGGAGTCCAGCATATTCATGAAGGAGACCAACCCATCGATTAAAGCTTGCAATGCCCTGGGTGTTCGTACAATAAGCACCGTGTTGTCCGCATATAGCAAGACTTGTACTGATCAAGTGCCTACTCTTGTGGTATTAGCATGCAGTGCAATCAGATGGGATTCTAATCCAATAATATACAGTGTAAATAAAAGGGGGCAAGTATGCACCCTTGGCGCACTCCTCTTGAACACTTAAAATTATCAGTGAGTCCCCCCCTCCTGTGTATAATGGACTAAAGCTGATGTATTTGCATATAAGGATATTAAAACATTTATTGTTACACGCTCTACACCTATCTCATCTAATAAAACCCACAGCGTGCTACCTTTCACTCTGTCAAATGCCGCGGTAAGGCCCATAAACCCCCAAAAATAGAACCTGCTTTGGCGATTGTGTATTTTGAAATCAACAGGTAGAGATCCTGGCATTGACTAACTGTTGATTTCCCTGATCTGAAACCATATTGGACATCTGAGATGATTCCATGATTCTCTGCCCATTCTGATAACCTGTTTAATAAATCCCTGCCTATAACCTTAACTGTGGAGTCTATCGGGGATATGGGGCAATAACACTGTGGATTATCCCTTCTTGAAGATGAGCACAATAATAGCGAAAGACCACGACTGAGGCATTACTGTTCGTGCTGCTGCATTTAAAACCCTAGTCAAACTCGGGGCCCAGACGTCTGAATTATCCGTAGCAGGTCGGGAGGGATCCCATCCGGGCCTAGGGTCTTGTTCCGTGCCAGTCCCTCAATAGCTGTTTTAACCTCATCCAAGAGGAAGTTAATCTGGTAGTCACATTTAAGAAACGCCAGGTCAACAGTGTCTTGTTCACCTTTTTAGGTCGAGCTATTTATAGCTCTGACATATTGTAGGGGAAACAACACTCTTGAACAAGCGGATTCCAAGCGGATTACGTCCAGTTCATGTGGTGCACTCGTGTGAGACGCACGTGCACAAAACCCATCAGCCTCGCTCCCATTTGCTCCCCAAGCCAGGCATCTGAAGCTTCCTCAGCGCGCGCTCGGCCTCACTTCCCCTCCCACCCTTCCGTCTTCAGGCATTCAAGCGTGAAGCTTCCCCAGCGTGCGCTCGGCCAGCTTTAATTACCACAACATTCCTTTCCTCCCTCGTGATTATTGTTCCCTTTCTCTCTCATTGAGTGTCTTTCATTTACAGCCTCCATCGCACCCCAATTGTTTTTCTCCCGCCTTCATTGAGCTCTATTTTCTGTTCGTCTGTCATTTCTTTACCTATGTCTATCTCCATCTATATTTTTGAAAAATAGTCCTTGTGTGTTTTATGGTTGTATAGCGTATCGTTTCTCTTGGTTGCTCTTTCCCCGTTTGTCCCTGCAGTCTATTCACAGCTTCTCTGACTGTGTCTCTTCATTCCTTAGCCCTTCTCTCAACACCTCCCCCTTCCATGGTCTCACCCATCCACCTTCTCTCCCGTGCGTCTCGTCACCCTAACTCTCCCCTATTCTTCCCTTCTTGCCTCTCGTCCTTGCGTTTGTCCCTTCAGTCTATTCACAGCTTCTCTGACTGCGTCTCTTCATTCTTTAGCCCTTCTCTCAACACCTCCCTCTTTCATGTTCTCACCCATTCACCTTCTCTCTCGTGCGTCTCATCACCCTTACTCTCCCCTATTCTTCCCTTGCACGTGATTTGTCCTTCAACCCCTTTTCCCCTTCTCTTCCCACGTTATTTTCGCAATTTCATACTACTCGACTGTCTACCTGCTTTCCCTCATCTGCAGGTTCACCGCCTTCGAACATCTCTCCTCCCCGCGCTTCTCCCTTACACCCACTTCGATCCCCGACAGTTCCCCTCCCCCTCGCCCATAGCTCCTCCATGATTTTGCTCCTCTGCTTGGGAGCATAAACTGCAAAAGACAAGCAGTATTAGCGTGCAGAGCGCCACAAGCCTGTCTGGAGCTGTACAAGTGGCCTCAATGACCCGGACGGACATCCGGTGGCGGCGGAAGAGACGTCACCCAGGAAGTAACGTCACTTGCCTGTGCTGACATTTTTAGGAAGGAACACGGAGGATCGAAGGAGTTTTGGAATTCTATTAAGGTACACTTAAATAAGTACAAATAAAATATTCCACAGAAATCATTATTACAAACAACCATAAAACAAATATACACAAACATCAACAAACTAGCAAAGATTCTTTGGAGTTCATAACATTAAACTGTATGGATACAATTTACAGTAGCAGACACGAGTACTACACATTTAGGCAATGTAGCTATCTCGTTACCATGATCATCTTCTACCACAGCATTACCCCACGGTGTAGCATTTTCTAATAGGTTCTAATAGGTAACAGACATTTGGCCCCTACATACTTTCCACCGGCCACACAGATTCCCTCTAGCACTTATCCCTGCACAAGCAGCCATCTTAAAGCTAGCAGCAGTGATACAATAATAATCCTATAATGGAGCATTACCCCACAGGGTAGCGTACTACCCATTTGCTAATACGCTTCTGCACCTTTAATTTTGCCCTTAAAAAATATTTTTACCCTACATACTTTCCACGCCCCACACACATGCCCTAAAGCACTCTTTGCACTATCTCACCTGTTAATTTGTGATGCCTTAGCACACAGACTTCCGTTCACCCTTCGTTCGCTCCCTCCTTCCCCCTCATCCTGTCCCTCCACCCTCCATTCTGTGCCAGTGCTGGTCAGAGCCCAACGTTGCTATACACGGATGCGGTATGGGTTTCAAGCCGATACCAAAAACCAATACATTAATATACATAGCACGCGTTCAGTTACAGGGACTAGCCACAGTGCTACCACAATCATCTTGCAATGCAGCATTATCCCACTGGGTAGCATACTATCCATTTACTAATAGGCTTGTGCACCTTGGATTTGCCCTTAAAAAATAATTTTGCCTTACATACTTTTCAGGACCACACACATGCCCTGAAGCACTTTTTTTTTTTACTATACCACAGTTTAATTTGTAGAGCCTTGAGACACAAATTTTCATTCCCCTCGATTGCTCACTTCCTCCCCCCACCTCCTCCCCGTCCAACCCCTCCTCCCTCCATTCTATACCGGTGCTAGTCACACTCTGGCGTGGCTATAAACAGTCGGGCCACACACATGCCCTCCAGCCCTTTTTCTACTGTCTCAGAGGCTAATTTCGTAATCTTATCTATCACACCATCTATTGTGCACCCTCAATTAGCTGCTAAAAGCAACAAGTTGTAGTTTCTGAACCACATGCTGCGACTTTTACCGTGTCCGTGAAATCCTTCATTGAATTGCAACCAAGAAAAAAAGCATTTGGAATGCAATAGGTCTTGTTTAATCAAGATTCTATTGCTTAAATCGGCCTGTGAGCAAGGACCCTCTACCTGGCTAACGTGGGGTGGGCATAGGTGAAACAGGCGCACATATTGTTTAATGCGGTGGGGGAGAGGAGCTGTTGAGGTCTGCCGTTTGTTAGCCTGCGGCCGCGCCCCATTACTTCACAGGTTTTTAAAAAGACCGTTTATATAACGAGGCTTGACATGCTTGCAATGCTTAGTTTTTAGGTTTCGCCTCGCCGAAAGCTGCGCAAGCAGACTTTCGCACAAGCGAAAAACTTTTGTTTACATGTATGGGGCTTCGTCCCGCCTCTCTGTCCCATTGGCTAGCTCCATAAATGGAGGCTATCCATTGGAACAGAGATGCGTCACTCATTCCCCGAGCAGATTCGTGGGCGTTCCCGCAATTTTTACTCATCCCACCCCCTTGCTATCGTCATGAGGCGGTGGGAGGTGTTTTTTTGGGTTTTTTTTTTTAAAGCTTTCTTTTCGCCATTTTGTAAGTGTCGTTTTCAGGGGTGGGTTGCGCGATGTCCCGCTGTCCGTTCCTGCCCCCCTCCCGCTGTCCGTGTGCCCGTTCCTGCCCCCCCTCCTGCTGTCCGTGTGCCCGTTCCCGCCCCCCCTCCCGCTGTCCATGTGCCCGTAGGTGCATCCCCACCTCTCACCCCGCTATGCCCCATCAGTCCCAGCGTCCCAGTCCCCCCACCCTCTGATGTACTGTTATCAGAGTACCTCCACCCATATCCAGCTGTGGGTATCACCAGCACCTCCCCTTCCAGCTGTGTTCCCCTCAGGAGCACCCCCGCCCATCCCCAGCTGTGCTTCGGCCCCTCCACCCCGACCCCAGCTGTCATTCGTGATCTTGCCACTCCGAGATGCGCTTCTCACAAGAGAGCACTCGCTGGTGCATTCCTAGTGCTTCCCCAGCTGTGCTTCACGCCCCTCTCTCTGCCTGCATTACTAGTGCTCCCCCAGCTGTGCTTCACGCCCCTCTGTGCGCATTACTAGCGGGCTCCCTATATGCCTATGAGTGGGGTCCCGCCTACCCCAGATGTGCTGCTCAGTGGCGTGTCCCGCCGCGACACTACTGTACTGGGTGGATGCGGGTCCACCCCAAGCAGACGTGCTGCTTGCGTCATCGCCTCAGCTGTGCCGCGTCCCGGGGAGCCCTTGCCGAGCTCCCTCTGGCGTGCATCCATCCCCCTCTCCCGTCTGTGCTGCGGAGTCCGCCCACTCCTCGAGGGGGTGCCCCGCTTGCCTCCGGGGGTCCCTCCACTGCCCGCCAGCTGTGCTTTACTCTCGAGGGCCTGTCCCCACCCCCCACAGGACACCCTTTTGTTTTTTGTCTGCCGCTTTCCTTTCGGGCAATGCTTTTTATGTTCGGCTTCTCTTTTCTTTTTCTGACAGCCTTTTTAGAAGCATTCTGCAAGGACGTACACACTTTTTTAATTTTTGGGAACGTGAAATGAACGGATAACCATGGCATGGCGGGTGTGTGCAGCGTGAGCGGTCTAAAACGAGGCTCTAAACCAGCACTTAACGCATTTCTAAATATACCACTTTCCTATCTCTGGCGAAAAACGCCTTGCTCCTTGAAGTGTTTTCTAAGCGCTGCAATCCGTGGGGAATGCCCTCTGTCCCTCTTTACGGTACTATCCCCGGAGTTGCACTTTTGCTCGAGTTTGGGGCCTCATGGCCGATTGTCTGTGTCCTCCCCGGGCCCAGTGGGGAGCACCTGCCCCGGAAGGGATCGTGTCTGGGACGGCGCTGGTGTCTCCGACTTCAGTGCTGGATTTCTCTTCACTGCTCAGTGCACATCTGCACTCCGGGCTCCCCTCGAGCTCTGTAAACCGAGGAGGGAGTTTCCTGCCGAACAGGCCTGACATCACTGGAAGAAATGTCACCTCTCGAGGCTCTGACGTGCGCTGGAGCCCCTCGCCAGGGCCCCTACAGCCACTTCTATTGCAAGTTGCCAAGGGCAACTCGTCAAGGGGGCGTCCAGTGAATTGTGCCACTATACCTAGGGTGGCAACCTCGACTGTGTTAAAGTAGTTGGGTCAATGAAGTAAACAAAACTACTATACCCAGAGTGCATTAGGTTGTCACACAAAAGCACAGGACTGGAGGCGATGACATGGAGTAGCCATTACATCTGATTACAATTAAATGATGTAATAGCAAGTCATTACTTACAGTACTTATAAACGCCATGTGTGACATGAACCGGTATATAAACGAGCATTGGCAAATTGCTGTCTGATGAGCTCGTCCGTAGGTACAATAGGTCTCACATTTGCGAGAGATTAAGCTAATGGCAATGTAAATGACCATGCCATTTATTTATCTGTTTTCAAAACCAACACATAAATACAAAATTTGTCATTTACAATGCCAATAGCTCAAACTTTTCCAAAGGCGAAACCATTGCATTGTAAATGCTTGTTGAATTAAGCTTCTTTGCTTCATGCGGCCCGTGAGCAAGGGCCGCCTGCCTGGCTAACGTGGGGGTGGGCATTCTCTCTGGCGGTCTGGTGACTCAACTGTATGGTGCAGGGGTGCGGCGCGGACACATCAGTAAATGCTAAATATATTAAAATGACGAACTTTACGCAGTTCCACTATTTCAGGTATTTACTCAGGGTGAATGTTTAATGATTGCGCCACAAAGCATTGTAGATGAAGAGGGCTCTCTTGCGATCCAGTGAGAGTTTTAAGCACATTTTCTTTTTAAATCATTAGGTCTTTCTCCAACCAGGACTGCTCCACTTGGTACATAACTCAGGGACACCACCACATCACTTAGAGGCACCACCACATCACTCAGGGGCATCACTCAGGGACACCACCACATCACTCAGGGACACCACCACATCACTCAGGGGCACCACCACATCACTCAGGGGCAACACCACATCACTCAGGGGCACCGCCGCATCACTCAGGGGCTCCACCACTTCACTCAGGGGCTCCACCACATCACTCAGGGGCTCCACCACATCACTCAGGGGCACCACCACATCACTCAGGGGCACCACCACATCACTCAGGGGCACCACCACATCACTCAGGGGCACCACCACATCACTCAGGGGCACCACCACATCACTCAGGGGCACCACCACATCACTCAGGGGCACCACCACATCACTCAGGGGCATCACTCAGGGGCGCCACCACATCACTCAGGGGCATCACTGAGGGACACCACCACATCACTCAGGGGCATCACTGAGGGACACCACCACATCACTCGGGGACACCATCAATCACGGGGACTCACGTCTGAGCATACCCTGCCACACTTATGGCGGCCAAAAGCGGTACAAAAGGGGGTGGTGATGGACGGAGCATCTGAATCAATCAAACACTCACACCCAGTCAAAAGATCTGGGTTTAGCCATGTCTGAACTGGGGTGGCAGAGTGGGCTAAAGAACGGTGATGGATCAAACCCAGATCTTTTGACTGGGTGTGAGTGTTTGATTGGTTCAGACGCTCCGTCCATCACCACCCACTTTTGTACCGCTTTGGCCGCCATAAGTGTGGAAGGGTATGCTCAGACGTGAGTCACTTGCTCACTTTGCCACTGGATTCAAGCAAGCCGGGCTGAAGACGGCTGGAATGCCAGAAACCGGTCCTCGGAAGCTTGTTTCCGGTCCAGGGAAGGCATGGCTTGGCAGTTCGGGCTGGACTGTTCCCATGAGGCACAGGGTCAGACTGATTTGCATATAGCCATGTCTGAACTGGGGTGGCAGAGTGGGCTATCGAACGGTGATGGATCAAACCCAGATCTTTTGACTGGGTGTGATTGTTTGATTGGTTCAGACGCTCTGTCCATCACCACCCCCTTTTGTACCGCTTTGGCCGCCATAAGTGTGGCAGGGTATGCTCAGACGTGAGTCCCTTGCTCACTTTGCTACTGGATTCAAGCAAGCCGGGCTGAAGACGGCTGGAATGCCAGAAACCGGTCCTCGGAAGCTTGTTTCCGGTCCAGGGAAGTCATGGCTTGGCAGTTCGGGCTGGACTGTTCCCATGAGGCACAGGGTCAGACTGATTTGCATATAGCCATGTCTGAACTGGGGTGGCAGAGTGGGCTAAAGAACGGTGATGGATCAAACCAAGATCTTTTGACTGGGTGTGAGTGTTTGATTGGTTCAGACGCTCCGTCCATCCCACCCTCTTTTGTACCGTCTTCCTCCCCACCTCGCCTTAGCAAATCTAGGAACCGAAAGCAGATTTCTAGAGGCAGAGCAAAGAGTTCTCCTGGGCGTATAGGCACAAACAAGAGACCGAACGCCTTCGGAGCCTGATCCAAAGACAGCCCTATGGGCGAGGCAGAGAAGTTTGAAGGAAATCCTAGAATGAATTGAAAGCCAGTGGAGATCCTTCCTAGCCTGAGTTGCTGAGGCAAGCCTTGGGAGTTTCAAGACCATCCTGGCTGCAGCGTTTTGTACCATCTGGAGGCGGTGGATCGAGTTCTTGTTTATGCCGCTGTAAAGGGCGTTACAGAAATCAAGCCTAGAAGAAACCAAGGCAACTGTAGCCTGTTTCCGAGCAGCAGGGGACAGATACGAGGCAATCTTTCTCAGCGTTCTAATGATGCCACAACAAGTAGACACCGTTCTGTTGACCTGTGGGTCGAAAGGAAGGGCCGAATCTATCAATACTCCAAGATTCCTGGCGGAGTCAGTGGGATGAGGACAGTCCCCCAGGGAGGCCGGCCACCAATCCTTGGACCATATCTCCTGATTTCTTCCGAATATCAGGACCTCGGTCTTTTCCCCGTTCAGTTTAAAAAAGTTCCGCACCATCCATTGCGATACTGCCTCCATGCACGATCTAAATTTGAGGGCTGAGTAGTTGACCGACTGTGTGATGGAAACCATGATCTGGGTATCGTCGGCCTACGACAGCACCTCAAATCCAAAAGATCTCCCCACTTTGGCAAGTGGGGTCACATAGATGTTAAACAGCAGGGAACTTAACGAAGAACCCTGCGGGACCCCACATTGCACTGACTGGGAGGAAGAGAGAAAGTTGCCCATCATGACTCTCTGTTCTCTTTGGTGGAGGAAAGAGGCCAGTAGGCTGAGGGTGGTACCACCCACCCCAATCCCCTCAAGCCTGGAAACCAGGATCGAAGGAGACAGTGTGTCAAAGGCTGCCGTAAAATCGAGCAGCACCAAGAGAGTAGTGTGGCCCCTGTCGACCTTAGAGCGGATGTTGTTAATCACAACCATGAGGGCAGACTCTGTACTGTGAGCAGCACGGAACCCGTGTTGGGAGATGTCCAGCAGATTAGAGCTCTCCAAAAAAGTGGAGAGATGGCGATTAAGGTGGGCCTCAAGTATTTTGGCCGGGGCTGGGAGAAGTGAGATGGGACGAAAATTCTTCAAAACTCCCGGATCTAAAGAAGCCTTCTTGAGCAGGGGTTTAATAACTGCTGATTTCCATGATAGAGGAAAAATCCCCTTCGTGATGGCCAAGTTCATGACCTCTAGAAGAGGAGGGAGAACCACCTCTCTGCAGGCCGTCAAGGTTTTTAAAGGACAGGGGTCCAAGGGAGAGCATGACTTGGTGTCATCAAGGAGGCAATTTAATTCCTCCAAAGTTAGATGAGGGAAGTCAGCAAAGCCTGGTTTAGAGCAAGGTTCGGAAGCCTCATCAAGGACAGGAGAGGGAGAGGGAGAAAAAAGTGCGGGGTTCGTATCCAGCTCCAAGTTGAGAATTTCAAGTGATTTATGAATATCAGCAATTTTTGCATGAAAAAAGCTCACGATATTATCGCAAAGCTCCTGTGTCTCAGCTATGGAGTCAGCCACTTTAGGCACCAATAGTGAGTCAATGATTTTAAAACGGTCTCTAGATGATTTTAAAGAGGCAGTAAGGTTTGTATAATCTTTTTTTCCTCGACTAACAATGCTATTAATTTATATTTTTTCAAAGCCAACACATATTAAAAAAAAAAGTAATTTACAATACCAATAGCTCACACTTTCCTAATGCGAGACCTATTGCATTGCAAGTGCTTGTTTGTGATTATAGACTGTAAGAAAGTGTGCCTTCCATTGCTCCTGGGTTATATGATGAACCATTCTTGGTTTATCTGGTTCAGAAAAACAAGGGCTGTTGATAACCTTCCAGGAAAGGGTACTGTCCTTTAATTCACTTGCTTGAACCAGCTCTTCCCAGGCTTGTTCCTGTATTAACCTCCGCTCTTTCGTCGGCAAATGGATACCTTGTCTTTTCACGCGGTAACTCTTTCAGTGCTATTTTTCGATTCCTTAACCCCTTAGAACACCCCCTATCAAACCATCTCGGCTGGTCCGAAATGCAGGCACCGCCAGCACTGTTAACAAGCCCGCTACTGCCTGTGCAAGGGTGACAAAGGAACTAATTACATCCATGTCTATGGGAGCTGCTTCAAGGCACTTCATGATCTCTTTATGTTTTTATTTAAAAAGGGAGCTGTTAAGAGCATTAGTATCCACCTGCAACCACCGCAGTCGCCTCCCCTGATCTGCCAACATCCGTGCCCCCAATCACCTGGTGTCTTGTGTTTCCTGCGAGTGTTGTGACCTCATCCCCAGAACCACAGGGTTATGATCAAGGGGTTTGTCCAGAATCCAAGAGGGCTGTATAATATGATTCATGGACAATGAAACAAAAATAAAATCAATAACTGTAGCGTGGCCCCCCTCCTTTATAGGAGGGTGGATGACTACTGCTAAGCAGCCTAGGTGCATTTTGCAAGGTAAACATCAAATCATACGTGTTTAAAAGGGCATTTAACTCACTGCCATCCGGGGAGTCCTCCAAGTGCCATACATCTGGGGCCTGACAAATGTTGACTGAGGAGTCATTTATTAATATTATGTCTTGATGAATTGAATCTAACATGTCCGTAATTTCAAAGCGTTTTTTCACAAAAATGAATTCACATTTATATTGATATTTTAATTTACTGTGGCCGTTTCTATGTGTATAATGTTTGAAACATTTTTACAGTGAGTTGAACACTTTACATAACTTGACAAAGGCTAGTTCAGTCAAAACGCATCATTTATGCACCAAAAAGTATTGTGCATCTACCTGCTGTGCCTCATCCTTAACTTCTATTTATATATTTTATATATTTTATTTATGTATATATTCACTGAAAAAAATCAAAGGTTACAGGGTCGTTTCAGTTAGGCTCAGGTTTCACTAGTAGAAAACCAGTGAAATTCAGCAGTTGTAGTTAGCTGAGCTAACTATAACTCACGCCCTTGCAATGCACTGCTTGTGACCTCGCATACAACACTCATGACATGTCAGTGACATCACTGATGACATGACACACACACACACACACACACACACACACACACACACTAACCCATAGGGCCACTGATTCACCTACTCACTTATCCATACATGCAGTTACACACCCCCTCACAGACACGGAGACACCCATTGAGGTACCCAGACAACCAATCCCTCACCCATACAGAAACTCGCCCACTCCTACATCCATACAACCACTTAGACACCAACTGATAGACAGCTACAGAAATTCACACAACAGTCATTCACTCATACATTCACTGAGACAGCTAATCACTCACTTATGCTTTTAGTCACGCACCCACTGAATCATCCAATGAGGCACTCATATACCCACTGATTCACCAATACACCTTGGTATATATAGTTAACACTCTTTTAAACACTCATAGTCACTGAATGATGTCATCAGTGATGTCACTGACCATGTCACGAGTGATGTAATAAGTGAAGTCATAAGCAGTTATAGTTAGCTTAGCTAACAATAACTGCTGAATTTCACTGGTTTTGTACTAGTGAAACCTAAGCCTAACTATAACGTCCCTGTAACCTTTGTTTTTTCAGTGAATTTCTAAGATTTTTAAATTCCATTTCCCAATTATACTGTCCTTGTCACCTCAGTTTTTTTCAACAAATATAGATACATGGAAACAACACTGGATGATGTCATGAGTGATGTCATGAGTAATGTCACTCACCATGTCATGAGTGAGCTAATATGTGAGGTCATAAGCAGTGCATTGTGGGGGCATAAATTATAGTTGGCTCAGGTAACCCGTAACTGCTGAATTTCACTAGTTTTGTACATGTGAAATCTGAGCCTAACTAGAACCTTCTTGTAACCTTTCGGTTTTTTCAGTGAATTTCTAAGGTTTTTTTAAATTCTATTTCCTCACTATAATGTCCCTGTAACCTCTGTTTTTTCCATTGAATTCTACATTTTTTTTAAAACATTAAGTAAGATGCCCATCGCAGTGCACAGGAGTGGGGGTGGGGGGAGGGGTTTAACACAGGGCCTGGCCTGGCATTTTGCTGCCCCACCTTAGCTCTTCCTTGCCATCCAAGTCCATGACCCTTCACCCTCATTGCAGCTGTTCATGGCTATTGTTCTGCCACTACCCTTCCTGCCTGTCCTATCCACCTTCTCCCTACCCTCTATTGTCCAAGTCCATGCACAAGCCCCCTCCCTCCTGCTCTGCATGGTCGGATGTCCTGCCACTGCCCTCTATTTAGCTTGATGTCCCTGCCCACTCCTCATGCCCTCCATTGCCCCATTCTGTGCCCCAATTTTGTCCTACTGTTTAGCCTATGTGCTTAGCTTGCTGACCATACTCTCCTTCCACGTGCCCTCTGATGCCTATGTGCATGCCCTTGCTCCCTCCATTCTGCCCACCATATTCTATGGATCTGCCACACTTCTATCTACTCTGAAAGTTCTGTTGAGCTGCCACTGTCCCTCCCAGTTGCCTAGTATGGTCATATGGCTGCCGCCTGTCCCTGCCACCTCATCTTGCCTGTCCAAGTTCCATGCCCCATCCCCTCTCTCCTATCCTCCATGATCCATTTTGCTACCACTCTCTTCTGCCCTCCATGCTCTGTTTTGCTGCAATTGCTCTTCCTACCTGCCCTGCATGGTCTGTTGTGAAGCCCCTTCCCCTGCCCTGTTATGTCTGTGTCCAGCCCCTAGCCCTCCCTTCTGTCCTCTATGGTCCTTTGTGCATGCCCCTGTCCCCTCTCTCTTGTCCTCCATGGCCATTGTGCTGCCATTAACCCTCCTACTTGCCATGCATGGCCTTCTGTGCAGCTATATCCCCGCCACGTGGCCTGTGAAGTCGGCTTGCTGCCCTGACCCCCCTCCCACCTTCCCTCCAATGTCTAGTCTCACTGTTGCCAACCATGGTGTGTTGTGTTTCCAGTGCCTACCCCTCCTGCCGTCCATGGTCAGCTTGATGCTCCTGCCCTCTTACCCCCAACCTCCGTTTTCCATGTGCAGTCCCCTAATCCCCCTCCTGCCTTATCTGGTACTTTGATTGCCACCCGCTCCCTCCCTCCTGCCCTTCATGGTCCGTTATGCTGCAACTGTCCTTCCTGTCTGTCCGGTATGATCAGCCTGCTGCCCTTGCCTCTTTCCCTTCTGCCCTCTGTTGTCAATGTACATGGACCTGTTCCATCCCTATTGCTTTCCATAGTCAGTTGTACTGAACTGCCATCCCGCTTGTCCTGTGTGGTACATTGTGGTGCTACAACCCCAGATGCCTGCCCAGTAAGGTCCGTTTGGTGCCCCTGTCCATCTTCCTCCTGTCCTCTCTTGTCCAAGTCCCTACCCCATTCCTCCTGCCCTACGTGATCCAATGTACCTTATTTGCCAACATTTTTAACTTGGTAAGAGGGAGAATTTGAAAAGGAAAACCTTGGAAATTGATTTTCAACATTGACTTACATTGAAAAAGAGGAGCTTTTATGCAGGAGACAGATAAAATAAATTCCTTTTGGGCTTAAAAACATTGGGAGTCTCCTGCCTGAATCTGGCCTTTTGGCATGTATGGTTGTACTATAACTGCCTTCATGTTTCCACAGTCTCCTTTGCCTCTACTGCATGGTTGGTTTGCTGCCCTTGACCCCCTTTCCTCTGCCCTCCATGGTCTGTTGTGCTGCCACTGTCCCTCCCGCCTGCCCAGCATGGTCAACTTCTTGCCTCTGCACCCTCCTCCATGAGAGATTCTTATTCCCAGAGAAATTATCGTTTGTTCTCTAAACAGCTCAAATTAGGACATATTTTTTTAGTTCTAAAATACCAACAAAGTACTTTTAAATAATTTTCTAGCTTTGTTTTTTTTTATTCAGTTGATCACTTGATTATTTGCTACACTTAAGGGAGAGGATTTGAATTTACGGCCAGAGCTGCAGACTTTGTAACTGGGGAACCAGGTTTGAGTTTCAGCATCAGCTCGACATCTTGTGATTTTGAACAAATCACTCAATCTCCCCATGCCTAAAAACATAATGAATGTGCCCTTGAGTAATGATGCTCATGTATTGCACTCCAATAGCTCAGTGTCAAGTCTGTGCAAAGTGTTTTGCACACTTCTGACATCGAGCTATATGTGGGCTGCATTTGGGTGATATTTGTGTTATATTTGGGCTCTTTTTTAGGTCTCGGCTAGAAGCGAGCGAAGCTCGCTCTCGCCAAAGACCTATAGTGAGCGTGTCAGCGTTCCAGGAGGACAGCACTGGCCGCGCGCGGCGATTTGTTAAGGTCACGCGCACGAGAACGCGCTCGCGGCCAGGTGCTGTCCTCCTCGAAAGCTGCCTCCCTTCCCCGTGCAGGGCGGGCCGCCGCGCTGCCTGCGGCGACCCGGAAGCATTGCCGGCCAAACCGGAAGTAGGTGCTGTTGTTGCTTGCGGTTCTTCTTACCTCGCCTTAGGCTTCTGTAATGCTGCTGCGTATGCTGCTTTGGATGTACATATATTCAAACTACAGTGACGACCTCAGCATTAGAAATAAACAAATCGTTGGCAGTTGAGCACAGCATTGTAGAACAGAAGGCACGCTTAGCGCTTAAATAAAGATAACAGGAACACGCTGTTACTGTGAACAGGGCTCGAATCAATCAATCACCGAACAAGTCGCAGTCTTTTTGCTTTTCCGCCTCCCCTAGTTAAGAAATGCACAATTTGGCACGAGGTGCTCGATGTACTAATGTTCTTTCAGGAGTGTATTGTGCACTGCTCTGCCGCTCTCCGCCCACACAGCCTCTCCGGCTGCCCTGGGTCGGTAGTTACAGCCGAGTGAATTGCTTGGGAAGCGCGGCTCATTAAACGGCGCTTCTGTAAGGAGGGGAGGAGTGCTTGTATTGCGGCGATTAGTCATTGTATGCAGCCCCGTGTCTTCACAGCGAGTACTGTACCACATGTCTACTGTAATGTATGTACCGTGCATGCAGCACCACTTGTGCACAGCGCCGAGTACAGCGAGCCCGAACGAGTTCCGGTAATGAGTGCTGTACCCCATGTCTACGTGTGTACCTTGTGTGCAGCACCACTTGTGCACAGCGCCGAGCTCTGCACCACCGTGCGTAAGCTCTGGCGGTGGGTACTGTACCCCGTGTTTGCTGTATTTACTTTGTGTGCACCCCCGTGGTCAGTGTGAGCCTCCAGCGCCACGCGTGCACAGTGCCGAGCAAACTCTGTCATAGTACTGCACTTCAGTATTTACTGTACGTAGCGTATATGAAGGACCCCTTGAGCATCTGCACCACGTGTGCACAGCGCAGAGCTCAGCAAGCCCTTTACACGCTCTGACGGTGCGTACTGTGCTGTACCGACCCCCAGTGTTTACTTTACGTTCCTTGTATAGGTCACCTGTGAGCTCCTACCACCACATGTTCACAACGCCGACCTCAGCAAGCCCCTGGGCAAGCTCTGGCGGTGCGTACTGCACCCTAATGTGCACTCTATGCACCTTGTATACGCCACTCGTGAACATATAGCACTCATGTCACATGCACAGTGCCCAGCTCTGCGTGAGTACTGTGCAAGCCCTGGCGGCGAGTACTGACCCCCAGTGTTTACTGTATGTAGTGCCCAGTGCACACCCAGCACCACGTGTGCACCTGGTATGCACCACCATGTGCACGCCTAGCACTCACTTCAGGTGCACAGCGCCAAGTTCTTCGAACCCATGGTAACCTCTGGCGGGGAGTACTGTGCTGTACCCCAGTCTGTACTGCATGCACCATGTATGCACAACACCATTAGCACCTAGCACTGTGAGTATTGTACTGAAGTTGAACCCGATGTTTCCTTTGTGTACCTTCAATGTACCACCCTGTGCAGGCCGATATTCCTGGACTGCACATATGTAACCTGCACTCCTGCTACGCAAGTGCAGCGCTAAGCTCTACAAAGCCCTAGGCACGCTGCGCTGGTGGGTACCAAGGCACCCTGTGCCACAACATATACCCTGCACTTGGACACTGTTTGCCTCTTCCAGCACCGAAGGCCACACGTTTGTGACACAGGTCAGCACGACCTGGGAAGTGTCTGGCACCGGGTATCCGTGCGCATGGAATCGTGCAGTGCCATGGTGTGCACCAAAAGACCCAGTGCACCTCCCTCCCTTGAGGACCCGCGTGACATCCCTCACCCCAAACCTTAGGCGCATGGGACTCAAACTCTGGCAGTGAGTGCAATGTTGAGTATCGTCAACATCTTGTGCGCATCCTGGCTCACCTGGCATCGCGTGTGCACAACACAGCGCGGCGAGTCTCTCGCTGTGAGTACGTGTGCACTGCTGGGTTCCGTCCTGTGCTTAATTTGAACAGGAGCCACTAATTGTCAACACCGGCGCTTGTGGCACAATCAGTCTAATTTAGTTCATTATCAATTCAATATACATTAGAAATGACTATGACCTGCCGCCCAAGCCATTCTTATAGCTGTGGGGGCCTGAAATAGTCCGAATTAGTTACTAGTAATTCGTAATTGGTTAGTAGTTGTGTTGTTACTATTTTTGGCAGAACAGAGAGTCTTGGCACATATTATTTTTACAAAATAAGTGCTGGTTCCGTCTATAGTGGACCACGAGAGATACAGCATACATCTTATCGTATTTTATCTCACCTCACCCAGAGTGTGCACAACGCCCTGCCCAGCGAGCCTATGGTAAACTGTGGTGGTGAGTACATACGCCATGCAAGGCCCAGTACTGTGCCACAAAGTATATGGTACCCGAGGGATACTGGTGGCATCCTGGGCTATTCGAGCTCACGCCGCATCGCGTGTGCTCAAGGCGCGGCCCAGCGAGCCTCTGGCGCTGAGTACTGTGTGCACAGAAATGGTCTGACGCCGTCACACATAGGCGAACACAGCAGTACAGTTTCTGTCACTTGTATACAGTCTTTGCGGCAGTGTGTGCATGGCGTGTCATCCACCTGTCCTCCACGCCTGCAAAGCTCCGTTGCTTTATAGCAGTGACTACCCCTCGTGTACCCAATACTCTGCACGCCAGAATGTACATATAGCCAACAACGCCACGTGTGTGCGGAATGCAAAACATGCACTGTACACACATGTTCTGTGCGTTACAGGCGTCTTTACGGGCCTGAGCGCCAGACCTGAACATTTGCAATTTTTTTCCTGTTTCTATCTTTTATGTAACTCATGTAATCCTAAATCCTTATGTATCGCAACTGGTTCTTTTATAAAGCACTCTGATACCTTCGGGTAATCTTCACGCTATAGAAAATCACATGAAATAAATAAATGAACCCCAAAATCAGCAGCATTCACTTGTGCTCTGCTGCACTTTGCTCAGTGTAACACAGCGCCAGTGAAACCGATCGTAGTAACGTCAGGCCCCAGTCACACCCATACCGCGACTCACTTACCCTCCAATACTCACTACCATCCTCACTGCATCGCCCTCTCACTCCAGCACTCACTTACCCACTCCAGAACTCACTACAACTCTCACTGCAGCACACACACCCTCCAGCACTCACTAAATCCCTCACTGGAACACACTCCCACTCCTGAACTCACTACAACCCTCAGTGCAACACACTCGCCCTCCAGCACTCCCCACTGCGCTGGCGCACTCGCGTCAGCCCTCACTGTCCCTCCCCCACCCTCACTCCACCCTCCAAGCTCCCCCTCTGCCTGCTTCTCACACTCAATGCAACATACACTCCAAATACCACTCAGTGCCACATAATTACACAGCACATAATTACACTCTACTGAATGCAACACACACTCCACACAATACCACTCAGTGCCACATAATTACACGCCATACAATTACACTGCACTCAATGCGACATACACTCCAAATACCACTCAGTGCCACATAATTAAACGCCGCATAATTACACTGCACTCAATGCAACATACACTCCAAATACCACTCAGTGCCACTACACGCCACATAATTACACTGCACTCTATGCAACATACACTCCAAAGACCACTCAGTGCCACATAATTACACACCACATAATTACACTGCACTCAATGCAACATACACTCCAAATACCACTCAGTGCCACATAGTTACACGCCACATAATTACACTCTATCGCATCACCACAGCATCACTCAGCACCTTCACAGCATCACTCAGGGGCACCACAACATCACTATGCACTACCACAGCATCTCTGAATGCCACAGCATCAATCGTCGCAACCACAACATCACTCGGCACCTCCACAGCATAAATCTGTGCAACCATTCAACAACAACTGGTTCAAATATGTTCTCTCAATGTTTCAAGCTTTATTACAAATGTCACAAAAAGATGTTAATATTTCACTTCTGTTCTTGGATTTTCGTCACAATCAAATACCCTGAACATAATCTTCACAAAAGTTATTTACAAAAGTTTAAGCTAATGCCATTATAAATTACAATAACTTTTATTTAAGTATTAATTATTTTTAAAAAACTAAAAGCAATTGTTATTTGTAATATCAATACATCTAAGTCACGTAAATACAACACATATTGCATTACAAATGCTCTAAGTGTCACAATTGCGAAAGTTAAAAGTATTGGCATTGTAAATGACATAGCTATTAATTCCGCTATTTTCAAAACCAACACATAAATAAAAAAATTGTCATTTACAATACCAATAGCTCAAACTTTCCTAATGCGAGACCTATTGCATTGCAAATGCTTGTTCTCTGATGGCCATCATGGGCAACATATTTGTTATGAATCTCCCTCATTTCCTCAATTACTGCAGTGTCCTCAATAGAAAATGTTTTCGGTTTTCTATTTCCATTCTATCAAGATGGCGTTCGAATGTGCCACACATTTGGCATAATTTCAGAATCTTAGCACTCTAGTTGTTCATTAGAACACTGTAGTAATGCTACTGATCACCAGGGAGTTGACTGGCAGTCTGCTGCTGATGTTTAAAGTGCATGTTTCAGTCTGCATGTCAGAATGTTTTTGTCAGGTCTTTCGTGGGTGCTCCTCAGGATTGTATCGATGCTATAAAGGGGCCCACCTCTAGATCATCCCAAGTCTGGCTGTTAAGGTCACAGACTGTTAAGGAGATCAAGCGGGGGAAAATGTAGGTCCGGAGGGGAACTGCTGGGCAACAGGAACCGAACACCTGTAGATACAGAAAGCAAGGGATGAGCGGTAGGATAACCCTCAGCTTAGAGGCTCACTATTTACTGTACTACATGCATACCTCACCTGTTAACCATACAGGTGTGCCAGAACGAAGGAGCGATATTAAGGGCTCTTCCACTTCCCCTGGTTTCCTACTATAAGACACAACAAAAGAAAGCATAAAACCCCAGTCCCACTCTCTTCCTGTGGCCCTATGTACGCAGACAGATAAGATGTAACCACACCTACCCAGAACTGGGAATGAAGATAACCAGAATGCCCGGGAATTGCACTCAGTATATAACACTCCTATTCGGTATCTTCCTGGTTATTACAAAGGATTCCCTCTCCGAGGATAGGTATAAGCAGAATGTCATTAGGATACCTCCCCTATATGGATAGTTCACCAAGTATGTATCTGGTATAACAGTAACAAATTATAATCCCAGCATAAAGCAAAACACAGCGTCCTTACAGATCCTTCTCTGTAAGCGCACACAGGAAAGTGACTCTCCAGAAATGAACAGGCGGCACCTATGCCTAGGTGTCCAGCAATGACAGGAGCAGCGTGCTCCCCGTAAGAAGCTCTGGAGCCAATAGCTCAAACACTGGGCTGCACAGCAAATGCACTGGAACAAACACACCACTCGAATATATGAAAACCTGATACAAGGTTCTTCGTTCTCGATATGGGCGCTTCCTAAGCCCCACCACAGTAATCCGTAGTCCAGGGGTAAGAGAGGACCGGCAATCCGCTCTTGTTGCGGGCGCTTCCTAAGCCCCACCACAGTAATCCACCAATCCGGTAAAGCGATCACCAGCTTACCGCTAACCTCCTCCAAGAAACGCCAACTAGAGTCCAGGAAACACAAACAGGAAATCTGCTCGCCAAGCAAAATAATCGGCAGCGCTTCCCTGAGAAAACGCCATGATATCCTTTCCGGTCGCACAGCGTCATTCTAGAGCGCCGCGCAAAGGATCATGGGGAATGTAGTTTTGTATTCCATACAGAGTCACATAGCAGTCAGTGATTTACCAGCGGCCGGGGAAACCTGACAGTTTTAATGAAATAGAATAGGTAGATATTTGAGAACTCATTTAAAGTGTGTCCTCATTTTTCTTTCTACATCACTAACCATCATTTCTATGACAAACTGAACCCCCTCATTTTGTTTCTTACTAACTTACAAGTTTTAAGTTCTACCAGTTTGATTCAATCTACATTGCTTCAAGTGTGTCATAGTTTTGTCATAAGTAAAGCTGTTAGCGCTTTAGTTGTTCTTTAGAACACTCTGGGAGTCTGCAGTAGAACACAATGGATTCAACTGACAGGCTGCTCCTGTTGGAAGTACCTGATTTACTGAGAATGTCAGACTTTATTTTCATATGGCTGAGAAAGATAGTGTGAATTTACAGAAAATATGCTCTGCATTTTAGCTTCTGAAGCACCTTCCATAACCTCTACGGGAAAATCGTGAGAAAACAGTTTTCTCTCAAACCAATCAGAATGCTTTTTCAAAGTGTAAAATCACCTTAGAACACACCACTATTCTTAAAATGAGTATGGTACTATCAACAAATGATAATATTTTGTGACTAAAATTTACTATCACCATTTTTTAAGTTTTCCTTTTTATGAGCCTCGAAACCTGCCACTACAATGCACTTCAATGGGGTGCTAACATGTATATTGGTCCCAAGATGGCCACCAGCACTTCCTGGTTGAAGTGTTGGCAGCCAATTAAATTTCAGTTGCATTTCAGTGGGTTTTTGGGCTACCAGATATCTATATTTTTTAAACTTCAATATCTCTGATACTACTGAACAGATTTACACCAAATTACACAAAGCACGCTAGCTGGACCAACATCTAGCGTTCTGCCAAATTTGGTGCAATATTGTGTAGTGGTTTGGACTGTAGTTGTGTTCACAAAATGAAAAATTCACATAGACTGAACATGGGGGTAAACATGTTTTGGGTCCCCTCCCCTGATATCTCGGCTCCCGCTTAATGGATCACCTTTTTCAATACAGCAAAGATTTCTAAAGATTCGTCAAGCGGTGTCAAAGTTATTCGCAAAAAAATAATATTTTCCTATGAAAACTTTGGTCCTAACAATAACTACCTATTTGCTACCGCCAGTAGATAATATATTTATTTCACGTTACAGACCACAGTTAAAGTGCAGTGCAGTACAGTTATAGCTACTAATAAAACCCACTGAAGTTCACACGTTACGGTTGGGCTCACAATCCATACAACAGCCTTGCAAATCATAGCTTGCACATAAAATACAATGATCATTTCGTCACCATTAATTAAACAGATGCAGTTACAAATGTTTTAATTCATCTTACTCATTAAATTGATTACCACATTATCCATACCACTTTGACAGACACATTGAA
Source organism: Lissotriton helveticus (assembly GCF_964261635.1). Taxonomy (NCBI): domain Eukaryota; kingdom Metazoa; phylum Chordata; class Amphibia; order Caudata; family Salamandridae; genus Lissotriton; species Lissotriton helveticus. The sequence goes on along the minus strand of NC_136067.1, from coordinate 1,156,802,034 downwards.
TGCTTTTAGGTGTTATGTTTAGCATAAATATTGTATTTTTGAGGTTTTGTTTTTAAACATATGTTGAAGTGTTATAACCAAAGCAACCGTAACTTCACTTTAACCTTTGACTTTTTTTGTTTGTGTTTTTTAAAATATACCACATCCAAGAGTTCTCTGGGCCCAAACATGAGCAGGGGTGTATCTGCACTCATCTGCCCCTATGTGGCCAAACCCTGCTGTGCACAGCCAGGCAATGCTTTTTTTCGGGCGGGGGGGGGGGGGGTTGGAGGGGGTTTGTGGATCCAAAATTAGATTTACAGTTCCAAGTGTGTAAGTTTCACAACCTGATACCATGAACCCAGGACAAGCCTAACTGATCTATGCTAGATCTGCGGTTCCATAACCGTGAATCCAACAGCAGGCAAACAATGTTCTGTGATGCTTGGCCTGGGTCTGTGGTACCATTTAGTGACGTTTCCCCTGGATTTGCCTTTCCCAGCTGGTGTTCGTGGTTACTAGGTTGGTGGGGGTGGGGGAGAGGGAGATCTGTAAAACCGAGAAGCAAACCTATTTTTGTTTATATAAATTAAACACCATGAGCCTAGGGTTCAGCTTGTCCTCACCCACTCATATGCCATGTGAGCCCTATCTCGTTTTAATGGAAACTGCAAAATTTTTATGGTCTGGCTAGACCACGTAGCTGTTGCCAGGCAATTATGTGAGCATCACTAGAGAGGGTCTTTGGCTCTGCCTACATGTTGGTAGCCAGGAGTCCATGTTTCGATTGGGATGAAGTTGTGTGCTTCCACAAAAAGTGCTTGCTCTCTAGTTAGCTGTGATCATTTTGCTTATTTATCCAGCTGGCTGAGCTTAAAGTTTCAGGGGTACACACATAACATTGCAGTGCTCTAAAAAGTATCGTGGTTAACAAAATAATTTAGGATATTTGTCTTTCTCTAGCAGCAGCACAGATCAGAGGACAGCAGTCATTAACCTACATGTGTTTTTAGATTTGGCTTGACAATGTAACTGTCACCTACTCTTTTAACCTTCATCAATATTATTCTACAGTTCTTCACTTGCACACAAATACATATTCATTGCCATACTATTTACTTGTAATACTTCACATTACTATGCAACATTCCTTAAATGCCAGACCTGGTGGCATTGCAAATGCTTGTTTATTGATGTTGTCTCTCAGACTCCGGATTTGCCAACCTGAAGTGGTCAATGGAAGAAAAAGCTCCCTCAGCCACTAGGATTTAATTGTTTTGGGAGTTTTTGGATCCATGAAGCTCCACAACTCCGAATTCAGCAAATTATTGTCCGCATACCTCTAAATTCGCCCTCTTTAAGCTCATCTTCAGCGGTTTTTTAAATGCTAATTTCTGAAACTACTGAACAAATTTACAACAAGCCAAAGAAAGGCACTACCTTGAGTAAATTTCTACTTTCATGTTAAATTTGGTGTAATCCTGTTCAGCCATTTTTTCTGTGCAAAGAATCTTATTGGAGTTGAAATGGGAATTGCCATTTTTACATCTTCTTTTCCTGGCCTCCTGCTTAGTGGACTTGCATGAAATGTGCCATGAAGGCCTCAAAGGTGATTTACTTTTTATTGTATAGTTTTATGCAGGTTTATCAAACAGCATAGAGGCTAAGAATATGAAACAAAAAAATTACTTTTTATTGGGAACTCTGACTCAGCCATAAATACAGAGGTGCAATCGCCTTAGCTGACATATAATCATGAATTGGCACAAGTTACTTTTTTCACTGTCAACAATCACATGCACTAAACAGTAAGAATATTTTGTAAATTTTGTTTTTTTATTTGTGTTTTTCTTTTTTGTGGAGGATCTCAGGATTTTAATTTGTCACTGTCGATAGTAGGTACTTTTCCCGTTTGGCCATTCACAGTGATCACTCATTACAACCTTTAGCCATAGCTTGTACCCTGTTTAATGTCCAAAAAGCAGCAGCTGCATGTGGTTAAAACCCTTGAACAGGTGCACCTATGTGTCCTTCAGCAATGAATGTCCTGCACTTCGACCCTGTGTACAGTGAGCTCGGATTGTCAGATGAAGTTGTTTGGTAACTTCTTGCACACAGTTATTGTTTCAAAAACAGCAATAAATCCTCCTCACACACACAGAAGAGTGCTGCGGTAAATGAATACTGTATATGTTGAGCAAAAATATCTTGAAGTAAAGAGAGTTGCTAAGTAATTTTTATAAAACTTTATTTTTAAGGCACAGGTTGCTTTCCAGGAAGCATCTGCCTATTTCTCCGAAGATGAGTGGAAGCTTTTACATGAATGGCAGAAGGAACTTTACAGGAATGTGATGAAGGAAATTCACCAAGCCTTGATCTCCCTGGGTAAAGTAAATGTCTTATTTCAATGAATCAACTTCACTGTGTATGCTATCTCAGTAAGCCAGCTTGTTTTTCCATAGATTTTCATTTTCTGTTTTTGATCTATACCAAAGAAGTATACATTTTTACTCAATTCACTCATCCAGTTCCAATAGTATATGTGTCAGTTCCTAGTCCTTCTGAGGCAATTTTTACACTTTGAATTGGGGTCAGCATATTCCAGTGTAAGCATATGGGTTCCTATGTCACATTTTCATCTTTGTCTAAGAGCATGGTTTGTTTTTTAGAAACTACAATACTTGCGGTCTCTGTGTCATTGTATTTCCTATATTTATTGCACTGGACCCACGTTTGAAAGGAGTTCTCTGGGTTAGAGTGTAGCTCAGTTGTGTAAGCACCCAGAAACCAAAAGTGTTAATGTTGTGCCCTATTTCATTAGAATGTGTGTGGGCCTGGATTTTGATTCCATTTCTCCAGTATCTGTGCCTTCATTCTGCCTTTACCTTTATAGGATGGGCCTAGATGTAGACGCCATTACGGTCACGGACAGCATGCCATGGTAGCCGCCTTGTGTGTGATTCCAATTCTCAATCGGAACTCAAGGAACTTAGCAAGGATTTATGCCAGATAGGATCTGTTATGTTAATAGAAATTGTGTGGAAATTTACATTGCAAAACCAAACGTTTTGCTGCTCGCATTTTAGTGGTGTCAAAGAAAATTAACAAAAACGCTTGCCACACTGTATCACAATAAAAATTAACAATGCAAAAGGACTCATTTGTGTGTATATATATATATATATATATTCCAGAAACAAATTGCTCGCACAATTAGAGACACCCACTCGTCGTCTTGCTTAGTCCTTTATTTTCAGTTCGCAGCAGCACACGTAGATATGTCTCAGCAGTCTTTGTGGCCTGCTCTGGTCACGGAGACCACCCCACTGCAAACAGCAGGTCCGTGCTTCATCACTGAAGCACAAGATGGAACGTCGTGCCTGATTCAGTTTAGCGCAAGAGAAGTGGCACACTGGGTGTGTTGTATGCAGTGGCCCGATGGAATGAAAAGAAAGGTGAAACGATGACAGCGCTGCCAACCGGCATCAAATACTTGCTTGCAGTACAAAAACCACAGTGCTCGAGGGGTACACGCCCATGAGGGCTTGACTTTAAACAACGTGAATAAAGACTCGCTATGCCGCTGCCGCTGTTTCACTCATGCGCCATGCCATTGATTGTGTAGTGCGTAATCAAGAGAGAGAGGTAGGACCAGAAAGCTAGTCCATGTCCCCGGTTAATATATGATTAAATCAAAAAGAGACTAGCTCAAGTTACTTTAGGGGAGGGGGAAGACTCTGGTATGTTTTGTCACGGAGTGTGAACACCCAGCAGGTGTGTTCAAAAAGCCCTCACCCACCAACCTAGTTGGTGGCATGCTTCATCATCGGGCCCACCCAGTGGCACCTAGCGTGCCCCGGGTGTGCTTCAACGCCTGACTACAGCGGAGCTGGTATTTTACCATTGGATGTGAGAGGTCGTAACTCGCCCCTTACATCCCCTTGCCTTATTTTTAACCGCTGACGGAGGCCCAGGTATTAAAGTCTAATTTTACCTTCGGGTACTGGGACCACCGTTCAGCCGTTTTAACATCACTTCCTTAACTATCTTCACCGCACACTCAGTAAAATACCAGCTCCGCTGTAGTCAGGCGTTGAAGCACACCCGGGGCACGCTAGGTGCCACTGGGTGGGCCCGATGATGAAGCATGCCACCAACTAGGTTGGTGGGTGAGGGCTTTTTGAACACACCTGCTGGGTGTTCACACTCCGTGACAAAACATACCAGAGTCTTCCCCCTCCCCTAAAGTAACTTGAGCTAGTCTCTTTTTGATTTAATCATTGATTGTGTAGTGACAGAAGTAACAGCCATGGTGAACTGGTCAATGCAATCTGCAACGGTACCTAGGCCGTGGAAGCAAGCGAAACTTCTGCCCCTCTTAAAAAAGCCTTCAGCAGACTCCCTTGTCGCAGCAAACTACCGCCCCATTTCTCTGCTCCCGGCATTGTCCAAAGTCTGCGAAAAGGTGATCTTTCGCCAGCTTAACGCCTTTGTTGAAGAGTCTGGGGCTCTTCACCCAGCCCCGTCGGGCTTCAGGGCCTCCTTCAGCACAGAGACAGCCTTGGTCGAAGTGGTGGAAGCCATCAGGGATTGTAAGGACAAGGGTGGCAGAGCGGCACTAATTCTATTGGACCTCTCTGCCGCCTTTGATACGGTCCCTCATCAACTCCTCCTGGCTCGCCTCACTGACATCGGCCTCACTGGGGCTGTATGGTCATGGCTGGAGTCCTTCTTGGACTCATGGTACCAGCAAGTTTGGATGCCCCCTCATTCCTCCTCGGCCAGGTCAGTTCAGACAGGGGTCCCACAGGCTCAACATTGAGCCCACTTCTTTTTAACATCTATATGACCCCTCTGATCAACCTTGCCGAGAAGCTGGGTGGAAAAATTATGGCCTACGCCGATGACACCCAGCTCTTGTTCACCTGGGGTAACTCACAATTAGAAACGGCCGCAGTACAAAGGTGCTTGGCGGCCGTATTTACTTGGTTGGCACAGGCCAGGCTTAAATGCAACGAGGGAAAATCGGAAATTATACTATATGGTCACTTCCCAAACTAATTTACTGAATTGGTTTGGCCTCTCGATTTCCCCTGTCCCCTCTCTGAGGGGGGCCCTGCTAAGAATCTGGGCATTTGGTTTAATGAAGATCTGCGATTCGCAGAGCAGATTAAAAGACTGACGGGTGCCTGCTTTGGGACCCTTAAATCCCTAGGTAGATTCTTCCCTCTCTTGCCCCAGCCGGCCAAAGAAACGGTCGCTAGAGCCCTGATACTGTCCCGCCTAGATTACGCCAACGCTCTCTATCTGGGCTCACCCTCCTTTCTGTTAAACAAGCTGCAGCTCATCCAAAATGCGGCGGCGAGACTTCTGCTGGGCATCCCTAGACGCATCAGCATAAGATCACAACTGGCCACACTCCACTGGCTGCCGGTGGCCCAAAGAGTGCAATTTAAGGCTCTGGTTCTCACTCATCGAGCCCTACATGATACTGGCCCGGCATATCTCAAGAAAAGAGTGACGTTTCACGTGCCCAGTCGACACCTCAGGTCGGCTTCCCAACGCCGGCTGGTAATACCGCGCTTTAGGCGCTCCAGACTGGGCGGTCAATCATTTTCGGTTAAAACGGCTACCCTCTGGAATGCCCTTCCGTTCACTCTCAGGGACACCAGAGACCTTAGCTGCTTCAAAAAGCTGCTTAAAACTCACCTTTTCAATCAAGCTTACTAATATAATGCTGTGCTTCTTCTGCGATTTCTCTGTGGTTATGCTCCGCGCCAGGATACTCAAGAGTAGTCGTGCACGTAATAAATACCCATATAACATAACATAACATAACATAACATTGAAAAAGGAAGTTTTCCGAAACATGTTTGGCACCAGATGGCGTCAGATTCACTGCTGAGACATATCTACGTGTGCTGCTGCGAACTGAAGAAAGGTGAAACGATGACAGCGCTGCCAACCGGCATCAAATACTTGCTTGCACTACAAAAACCACAGTGCTCGAGGGGTACACGCCCATGAGGGCGTGAATTTAAACAACGCGAATAAAGACTCACTATGCCGCTGCCGCTGTTTCACTCATGCGCCATGCCATTGAAAAAGGAAGTTCTCCGAAACATGTTTGGCACCAGATGGCGTCAGATTCACTGCTGAGACATATCTACGTGTGCTGCTGCGAACTGAAAATAAAGGATTAAGCAAGACGACGAGTGGGTGTCTCTAATTGTGCGAGCAATTTGTTTCTGGAATATTTGTGGCCTGCTCTGGTCACGGAGACCACCCCACTGCAAACAGCAGGTCCGTGCTTCATCACTGAAGCACAAGATGGAACGTCGTGCCTGATTCAGTTCAGTGCAAGAGAAGTGGCACTCTCAGTGTGTTATATGCAGTGGCCCGATGGAATGAAAAGAAAGGTGAAACGATGACAGCGCTGCCAACCGGCATCAAATACTTGCTTGCACTACAAAAACCACAGTGCTCGAGGGGTACACGCCCATGAGGGCGTTACTTTAAACAACGTGTATAAACACTCACTATGCCACTGCCGCTGTTTCACTCATGTGCCATGCCATTGAAAAAGTAAGTTCTCCGAAACATGTTTGGCACCAGATGGCGTCAGATTCACTGCTGAGACATATCTACGTGTGCTGCTGCGAACTGAAAATAAAGGATTAAGCAAGACGACGAGTGGGTGTCTCTAATTGTGCGAGCAATTTGTTTCTGGAATATATATATATATATATATATATTTACTGAAAAAACCATAGGTTTCAGGAACGTTATAGTTAGTTGGAAATTTCACTCATATAAAGCAATAGAAATCTCCCTGTTATAGTTAATTGAGCTAACTATAACTCGCTCCCCCGCAATGTACTGCTGATGACGTCACATATTACATCATTCATGACATGGTCAGTGACCTCACTGATATCACTGATGACCTCTCAAATGACATCACTGATGACATCACTGATGGCATCATCCAGTGACTATGGGCCTGATTCTGATGCGGTTAGGTAAGAGCTCTCACCTAGGGCCTGATTCTAATGCGGTTAGGAAGGCCTCCTAAAGGCATTTGCTCCTTCTAAATCGGATCGGGAACGTGTCTTCCCGACCCAGGGCCCAATTATGATGCGCTTAGGAACATATGCTCCCATTGTGAGTCCAGCCAAATCGTATCCGGAAGCATCCAGATGCATCGTACTTCGTCGGTCGGACTATCCCGATCCGAGTGGGTCGGAAACCATTTCCAAACCAAATCGGTCAGGAAGCTTTCCAACCCGCATCAGAATCAGTCCCTTTGCGTTTCCATAAAATGTAAATATGTTTTATATATATATATATGCCAAGCTGTATTGAAGAATGAATGGGTGTATAAGAGTTAGCATGGTTGATTTAGTAGGTGTGTGACTGGCTGTATAAGTGAGTGATTAATTGTGTCTTGCTTAATGCATCTGTTAGCGTCTGATACACACATTCACACAGTTTAGGTTATCAGTTGGTGTGTAAGCGGTTGCATGGGTTGGTTAGCAGCTAAATGAGGATCTATATGGGCTATTGATTTGTAGTCTGAGGATCTGTATGGGTACCTGAGTGTCCGTGTCGGTGAGTGTGGGGTGTGTGTCTGTGCATAGATGTGTAAGTGGATAATTCACTGGGTATATGTGCTCAAGTCTGTATCTCTAAAGGGCTGTATGGCTGGCTGAGTGTGTGTATGGCTGTGTTGGTGAGTGAATGGTTGCCTCAGTGGCACATGTGTAAGTAACTGCATATGTGAAAGGCAGTATATGTGAGTGTTGGACTGTATAAATGACTATATGTGACAGTGAGTGATTGTGAGAGTGCCTGTATGGATCAGTGTGTGCTTGTATTACTTATTGTATTAGACTGCAAGTATGTGTTAGTATATATTTAAATAAGTGAGGTGGTATGTGTATAACTGCACAGGTGAGTAAATGAAAGTGTGATTGATTATTTCCATGACTGACTAGGTGTGTAAGTAACACTATGAATGAGAGGCGGCATGTGAGTGTCTGTATAGATATGTGAGTGCATATTATAATGCTGTATTAATGGCTGACTGTATGTACGAGTAACTGTATGTGTGAATGAGTGGATCTGTGTGTACAGCTAGGAATTAGTGAGTGGATATGTAGTAACTGGTATTGGTGTGTTCATGGTTTTGAAAATGATAGTCTGTATTTCAGAGTGGGTGTTCTATTAGAGTGTGATGAGGTGCATCAGATTTTCACATAGATGATGTCATCAGTGATGTCATTTGAGATGTCATCAGTGATGTCACTGACCATGTAATGAACGATGTATTATGTGACGTCCACAGCAGTGCATTGCAGGGGTGCGAGTTATAGTTAGCTTAACTAACTAGAACAGGGGAATTTCTATCGTTTTGTATGAGTGAAATGTCCAACTAACTATAACGTCCCTGAAACCTATGTTTTTTTTGTGAATTTCAAAGTTTTTTAAAATGCTAATTCCTAACTATAACGTCTGTAAAACCTATGTTTTTTTCAGTGAATTTCAAAGGTTTTTAAAATCTTAATTTCATATTTTAATATTTATAAAACCTATATTTTTTCGAATTGTTGTTTAATATTTTGCAACTCTATTATCCTTTTTTATAACTTAAAAATTATGCAATAATTTAAATCTTCCCCCGAAAAATATGTATATCACTTTTCCTTTTTTTAGAGAAAACTAAAGTCCCGTTCTGGTAGTCTACCAAACTCTATCCGCACGTGAATCCTATCCACCATATTGAAATAATGCGCATTTGGAATCCAATGCGTTCGTGACACAGTGTCCCACGTAACAACATATACGGACGAGGTCGCACCACCTACTAGTTACTACGGATATATAGTACATAGCCGCGCATTACGTCATGTACGTTTGGGATTGCGCCCGCTCGTGTTGCGTATGTGACGAGTGCACACTGCCAGGCCCTGTCTTACATCATAGATGTATGGTGTTGCGCAGGATACGCCATTCCCTCATTTTTTTATGTCTCAAAAGTATATGTAAATAATTTTAAAGTGTTTATGACAGCAAGCGATAATCTAAAATATTTCAAACATTTATATATTTCTAACTGTAATAAACATATTATAGTAAATATATTGTTTCAGAATTGCGTGAGGTGCGCGATTACCATGTGACCTTTAAAAAAAAAAAGCTTTTGATTAGTTCATAACATTTCCCATTGTAGCAGTTAAAGGACGCCACACATTTTAGTCATTCTCTCTACAGCATTTCATGAGACACACATCTTCTGCTTTGAGAGCTTTTCTGAAACTTTTTGCTATGTACACATATCTTGCACTACACACAACATTCAACGACCATCTTCATCAATATTCATCGTCTGTAAAGTAGCCTTCCCCCTATGATAGCTATACATCTAAAAGTTACATAACCAAAGTTTTCCCCACTACCAGAGGTAACATAATTCCATACACTGCCCACAGCACAATGAAATGTTATACGGCCCAGGGGCAGTATCATGCATAGATAATGAACACACGGACACAGATAGATAGTGGAAGTGGGTATGGGCACGTGCACTCGACACCTTTTTATTACCAGGGTCACATATCCAGTGACGTCTATGGTGGATGCGTGCGAGTCAGTGTAAACCAGCCCTCAAGGAATAGTTGCTGCTATCATCTACTACAACAGTAATCATTGGATCACACACAGACATTCAATAATAAAAGAATCAATAGTTTTTACTGCAGTAAAGTAGGGACATTAGGTGTGAAGTAATACAGAAAAATAATCGTACAAGAAACACAACTTATGGTATACTGAGACACAATTAATAGATATGAAATAATACACAAAAAGATTGTATCATAAAGGGTCCATCAGTTCTAGTGCACTCAGATAGCCACATCAAAATCATTCAGCATGTCAACAACCAGTGATGTGTGCTGTAGACTGGCAGGCCGTACTAGGAGTAATATCTGTTGCCATCAACAGAACATCATCTGCAATAGCACCTCAATCTAAATTGTGAACACTGCTGTCTACAGTGTAGGCCAGAGAGAGCGGTCAACAAGGGCCCACAGCTACGCAAGGTGGAATTCAGCTACACAATTTGTCATATGCGAAGCAACAAAAAGCGTGTCTGGAGCCTGTAATAATACGTATGCATGGTGTAGTCAGAGCGCACTGGAACAATGTCTTTTCCTACAGTACTGCGTCATCTACAAGACCAACTCGATCTGAATTGTGAACACTGCTATCTGCAGTGTTAATTGTAGGCAGTACTCACACAGACATTCATGAATACTTTCTCTCACTTCTCCTTCACAAAAGACAGCAACATAAATTGCAGAAAAATCTGCAATAAATAAAACAAAACAATTCAAATACAATTTCTGCTGTCTACAGTGTAGACTATTTAGTGTTCCTTTGCACTTTGCAAATTAAATTTGGTCATTGTAGTAAACCTATAAGTCATTTAAAAAAATGTCTTAAAGCAAGTATACTGGGGAAGGCGAGGGCTAGCATAGCCCGCGACGGCATTATGGAGGTCGCACTAGTCCCCGTCTTAGGTGAGGCGGGGGAGGCCGCGTCCGATAAGCTGTACCCCCTGCGCAACCTTACTCCGAGAGTAGTATTGGTAGTACACTGGGATCAGGGGAGCTGCCAGTCATTGACCTTGCCGTAGGCTCTAGATGGGACACGCAGAAAGTAAATGTATGCATTGTTAGATTTACGGTAGGAGCGTCTTGTGTATTAGACTGTGTTAAGGTTAGCCCTGTAACAACATTTGTCTATCAATGTATCTGCGCTTTCTGCGTAAATTTCTGTACATAATGTTTTTAATAGGTTTGTTAATTTTTAATAAATACGTCCGGGGGTTACACCCCCCCATCCAAAAATATAATATTTTGGTGTGGTTTCAAATACTGTAGCCTGGGGGAGGGAGGTACCATCCATACCCCAGAATCTGTAGTGTCTAGCAGTTGGAGTAGGGGACCTAGGTAAGTATCAGACCATATGGGAAAGGCGAGGGCTACCGTAGCCCTCGACTCCATTGTGGCGGTTGCACTAGTCCCCGTCTTAGGTGAGGGGGAGGCCTCTTCAGCAATGACACAGCGATCCCTCCTGCATGCCAACCGATGGGCAAGAGGCGGTATTTTGAACCGGAAGCACTTCAGTGCTTCCGGTCCAAAAAACGTCCTGCCTGCGCCCAGGTAGACCGATCTGGTCCAGTCAGCCTGGGTGCACTCCTTATAAGGGGGAAGTGGGGAGCAGAACAGTCTCTTGTTTTGCTCCCCACGGGACCATCCATCGGGCCGGCTGCGGGCACGTAATCGGTTTTCTTTCCCACCCACCATCCCCTAAGGCAGAGTTGTTGGATGGTTTTTTGTTGTGTGTGGTATGGATAATTGTCTTTTGTTTCACTTGACCAATTTTATTTTTAGGTAGCAAAGTTATGGAATGTCATTAATGTTGAATTAACGTATAAATAAAAATATGAGGTTTTTTAATTTCTCTCAGTTAAATATTGTTGTATTTAGTTGTGTGTCTCTGGTCAGGCGGTAAGGTCATGATTGGGAAGCATAGTTTCTGGTCCTTAGCGGTCATCACCATGTAACTCCACGGGTAGTGACAGCTGGTAAGTAGGCTGTCTGGGTGCGGGGGCCAGAGGAGTCATGCCAGTGGGCCTGGGGCCACCCCCGCAGGCGCATCAAGGCACCAATATGCAGAAGTCTGCAGCCCTGTAATGGAGTTTAAGGCACAGGGCTTAGGGGGGCCCTGGGGAAAGTATCCGTCCGATAAGCTGTACCCCCTGCGCAACCTTACTCCGGGAGTAGTATTGGTAGTACACTGGGATCAGGGGAGCTGCCAGTCATTGACCTTGCCGTAGGCTCTAAATGGGACACGCAGAAAGTAAATATATGCATTGTAAGATTTATGGTAGGAGTGTCTTGTGTGTTGGACTGTGTTAAGGTTAGCCCTGTAACAGCATTTGTCTATCAATGTATCTGTACTTTTTGCGTAAATTTCTGTATATAATGTTTTTAAAATATGTTTGTTAATCCATACTAATATAATAAAGAGAGAGCCCAAACCTTTGAGGCGGGTAATCTCAGGAACCACAGCACCAATCACCACACCCAATACAGCGTTGGAAAGGGCAGTTGCAGCAGAAGGACATAGGCTATGCAGACGCCCACCATATACCTTTAAAAGGTAAAAGAACCGTGCCAGCAAAGTAGTCCCTTGTAGGCGTGTCTGCGTTGTGGGCGTGTGCTGGGGGCTTGACAAACGCTGGGGGCATGTGGTACGTTACGCACTTCATGCCATGTCTCATATTGTGTGCTAATCCCACCCTGCTCCCTTTAAATACCACTGCACCCCATAATCATAACCCACCATTACTCCTTAAAATACCACAATACCCTTAAACACTAACCCATCTTAACCCTATAAATATACCCTGTACCCCAAAACCCAAACCTATCCCTAAACCCAAAAATACCCCTGTACCCCAACACCCACACCTAGCCCTGAACCCTATAAATACCCCTGTACCTCAAAACCCAAACCTACCCCTGAACCCTAAAAATACCCCTGTACCCCGAAACCCAAATCTAGCCCTGAACCCTAAAAATACCACTGTACCCCTAAACCTACCCCTGAACCCTAAAATACCCCTGCACCCCAAAACCCAAACCTAGCCCTGAACCCTTAAAATACCCCTGTACCCCAAAACCCAAACCTAGCCCTGAACCTTAAAAGTACCCCAAAACCCAAACCTAGCCCTGAACCCCAAAATACCCCTGTACCCCAAAACCCAAAACTAGCCCTGAACCCTTAAAATACCCCGGCACCCCAAAACCCAAACCTACCCCTGAACCCTAAAAATACCCCTGTACCCCAAAACGCAAACCTAGCCCTGAACCCTAAAAATACCCCTGTACCCCAAAACCCATACCTATCCCTAAACCCTAACACTACCCCTGTACCCCATAACCCAAAACTATATCTGAACCCTTAAAATACCCAAACACCCCAAAACATATACCTCAGTACCCCAAAACATATACCCCTAGACCCATACTTACCTTATCCAAACATTAAAAAAAAACATGCTTTTACCATTCATGCATTTACAATGAATTTTGTTGTAAATGTATGCGTGGTAAAAGCATATAAAATGTAATGCCATGCGTTATAATGGCATTGCGGAGTCATGGTACTTTCGTAATGAAAGTATGCGGAGTGATGGTATGCGGAAAGAAAGTTGCAGAATAATGGGTGTTTACCCTCCCCCGGTAAGTACATTGGTGGCACGGCGACCCACATCTCCAGCAACATACTCATATTTTTTCACCACCCACTTGACAAATGCACAGGTCTCTCTCATTGATGGCCAGCACCGACATACACTTTTAGACACACCTCCCGCCACAAGTTCTAGAATTGCGAACTTTAGAGCTGGGGATCTACGTTTGAATCTCGGCATCATCTCAACATCCTGTGATTCCAGGCAAACCGCTTTGTCTCCCCGTGCCTACCACAAATGAATGTGTTCTTCTGTAATGTAAATTTTGCTCATGCCATGTTGTCGAGTTCGCGCTATATAATATTGCAAGGAAAAATAAAGTAGGGAAACTTGAGTTCACACACTACTGAACGCGCACTCTTAAGTGCATCAGCAGTGCACTGTGAATCGGAGCGTTTCACAGGCCTGTCACAGATAAGAAATGCTATCTAAATGAAATCCTACAAAACCATATGCTACTGGCCGGCAGCAATTCATACCCGGACAACGTCGGGACGGGCTGCTAGTTTTCAATAAATACGTCCGGGGGGGTTACACCCCCAATCCAAAAATATAATATTTTGGTGTGGTTTCAAATACTGTAGCCTGGGGGAGGGAGGTGCATCCATACCCCAGAATCTGTAGTGTCCAGCAGTTGGATTAGGGGACCTAGGTAAGTACCAGACCATATAAAAATATAATATGTATATTCCAATAGACATTGTAGTTACTTGACTACTGGATTCTATAATTAAACAATCAGCACTCAATCTAAATTGTGAACACTTCTGTCTGCATTGTAGGCTAGACTCACTAGTCATTAACACCTGGCAACCATGTACCGTTCAATTCGAAAGCATGGACTTGGTTACCGCAGATCAGAGGGGGTACACAGAAATAATAACAAACTCCAACTTCTCACATCCTCAGTCATACAATCAAGACCCCGTTGCACTGTTCGGACCTGCTGTACCACGGTGTACGCCACCGACTGGTGTCAACCAAGCACAATAATCATGTGCAACAGTTAGCTACGGAAGCACCGACTCTGATGCACCTCAACGGAGGGAGTCCTATGAAAACCAAGCAACAAGTCATATCGGACATCTTCCATTGTGGAATCAAGACACCGTTCCACTGTTGTGATCCACAGTTGATTGCACCTGGTCGAAGGGAGTACCTACATCTCCACTCTCAGATGAAGTTCTAACATCCTCCATTGTCGGATCAAGACACCGTTCCACTGTTGAGACCTAGAGTTTGATGCACCTCATTGGAGGGGGTATCACAAATCATCACAAACTGTAACTTCTGACATCCTCAATCATAGAATCAAGACCCCGTTCCACTGTTCGGACCTGCTGTACCGCGGTGTAGTCCACCAACTACAGTCAACCAAGGTCATTAATCATGTGCAGCAGTTAACTACGGAAGCACAAAGTCTGATACACCTCAACAGAAGGACCTCTGAAAATTCACCAGCACGTTATATTGGACATCGTCCATTGTGGGATCAAGACGCGTTCCACTGTTGGGACCCAGAGTTGGTTGGACATGACGATCGGAGTACCTTCCTCTCCACTCTGAGATGCATTTCTAACATCCTCCATTGTAGGATCACAACACCGTTCCACTGTTTAGCTCTAGGTCCCAACTCTAGGTCCCAACCTAGAGTTTGTTGCGCCTGATCAGTGGGGGTACACAAAAATCATCACACACTTTAACTTCTGACATCCTTAATCATAGAATCAAGACCCCGTTTCACTGTTTGGACCTGCTGTACCGCGGTGTACTCCACTGACTGGTGTCAACCAAGCACAATAATCATTTGCAACAGTTAGCTAAAGAAGCACAGTGTCTGATGCACCTCAACGGAGGAAATTCTATGAAAAGCAAGTAACAACTAATATTTGACATCTTCCATTCTGGGATCAAGACACCGTTCCACTGTTGCGACCTGGAGTTGCTTGCACGTGGTCGGAGGTCGTACACAGAAATAATCACAGACTTTAACTTCTGACATCCTCAGTCTTAGAATCAAGATCTCGTTTCAGTGTTCGGACCTGCTGTACCGTGGTTTACTCCACCGATTACAGTCAACCAAGCCCAATAATCCTGTACAACAGTTAGCTACATAAGCACATACTGTGATGCACCTCAACAGAGGGAGTTCTGTGAAAAGCAAGCAGTAAGTTATATCGGACATTGTCCATTGTGGGATCAAGACACAGTTCCACTATTGAAACCTAGAATTGGTTGCATCCGGTCAAAGGGAGTACCTTCATCTCCACTCTCAGATTTAGTTCTAACATCATCCATTGTGGGATCAACACGCCATTCCACTGTTGGGACCTAGGGTTGATTGCACCTGGTCAGAGGTGGTACACAGAAATTATCACAGACTTTTACTTCTGACATCCTCAATCACAGAATCAAGACCCCGTTTCACCGTTCAGACCTGCTGTGATGCATTGCAATTTCAACTTCATGCATAGCAATGGCTGCTTCATTTTCCAAAATTGGTCGTCCAAGAAGATCGTGACTACATGGACCACTAGTTTCACTATCTTGAGAAGTTTCATTACTAATTTCAGCTGTAATGGTCTTTTCCGGTTCAACTCCATCATTCAACATTTTTAAATATATAGCAAAAATTGTACATGCAACGCTACCTTTACATGTATTACAAGAATCTTCGTAACAGTCAAAGTCTCCAAATAATTCACCTTCACTACACCATGGCTTAAACAGTTGCAGAAGTGCTAAATAGTAAAATTCTCGCTTATCTAAAGTTTCACAACTAACTTTCTTGTGGTTTATGAGATTACTCTTTGCATGTTTTACTAAACAATCATGACATCCAAGTACTTCATACAGACATTGCTGTTCCAGATGTTGACTCCTTTTCGGTTAGTACGTGCCCAACATATTAGTTTTAAGATTGTCTGTACTGTCTGTTTCATTTACTGCTAATTCTTCAACTTCTTCAAATGATTTCAAGACTCCATTTCGTTTGCATGCAAGACCTAAACTTACCCAAATGATTCCTCGTGCCTTTGAATTTAAACCTGAAGAGCACAATCAGTCTGAACATTCATACAATCCAATTTCTCGGTGGGAAAGCATTTTCAAAGTAAAGCTGTACAATTCTTTACTAAGGCTTTTCTCTTGTGCAATTTCTTCCCACAGTTCTTTCATCTCTATTTTTTCTGATTTTGTGATTTACGATGTAATATAACATGCAAAAGGAATTGAGTTATCCGCAACATACTGAATGTCCATGTTCGCATTCCACATTTTTAAGATGACTGGATTGTAATCACTGATATACTTTGACACTTCTCTTCTCTTCTTCTTAACTTGTAGTTATTCTTTGGAGATTTCCGAGTTATTGTGTGCCTTACAGAAGAAAAAAAATAATCTACTCTTCCTTTACAAGTGACTGGACAGGAAAAACCAAACCGACATCTGGTGTACAATTTTCCTTTAGACTTGTTTTTTCTTCTGCAATACTTTCAACAACTGTGACTTTGGAATCGTAAAACTTGCTATCTCAAGCTTCTATCTCCTTCTTCTCTTGGTATCTCACATGTCACATACTATTCAATGAAAGACCATACTGTTTCATCAGAATCATTTCCAAATTTAGGTTCATCCTTAATCCATAGTAGCATATGTATATGAGGTGCACCTCTTGCTTGATACTCCTTTCTCCAAAAGAAATCGGTAACCTCTCCAAGAGGTGTGTTCTTTTTATTTCAGGTAAAAGACATCATAGGTTGAAACCTATCATTGCAATATCTGCATACATTTACAGGATCCAATGAACACAGTTCACCACGAGTCTTTATTTCAACATTTTTTATATTGGAATTCGCTTCTCTTAGAAAGTCAAGCAAATCTTCCCATGCATACTCTGCACAGCTAAGTGTGACAAACCATGTTCTTGTACCTACGTTCCGTAACATACACTTAAGTTCTTCTTGACGACAATACAAATACTTATTTGTTCCACGTTGACATGCCATCAAATTGATTAAGTGTCCTTCTAAATTTTCATCTCTTTCTTGAAGTTTCTCCACAAATACTTTCGCAGAAAGAACTTCTTGATGAACATTAGTTTTAAGGGTGTGGGTCACTGCAAACAACAGAGAAGACACATCACTTTCAAACAAAAGGTGAAATATGTATAAAATGCACTGTCGAAATCTAGGATCTTCAAAATATAATCTGAAATTTCAAGTGATCAAATTGAGAAAGTGGACAAGTCAAGGACTGAAGATATTTATGAACATTACACAATATATCCTTTGCATTCAAAAGAAGTAATAGGAAGCAGCATTGAGCTATTTGAAATGAAAAAAGCACAGGGAATTCCAATGAGTGGATGGGAGAAAACCTTGGAAGGTCATTATTTTCCACAGCTGTTTCCTACAGGAGAAGGTGGATGATATAATCAACCTGTACAGATTGCAGCTTCAGAATATCGGTCAACAAGATTCATCTTGTAAACTTATTACCTGTTCACCCACATTTACAGTTTTGTAATAAATATTGTTCTCTATAAGATATAAGGTCGCCTTTTCAACTTTATTAACACCCACAAATTCTTGCCATATTTTCCGACTTTTTGTTACTACGCCATTTCTTAGAACTACTGCCTAATTTTCCTCTTTCACTCCAGCAATAGTTTCAGTATTTTTGTTAAAATCCAAAGGTAACTACACCACTCTTCCTTTAAACCTCTTTGCAAGTCTGTTGGTGGCAGTTTACCTGGTTTAGGCTCCATCCGAATTATAGTTTGAAAAGAATGAACACATTGAATTAGAATAGACTCATATGTATTCAATTCTGCCAGTTCCTCCGGAATAGCTACTAATTCTAAGTTATTATGTACTGCTCTTAAAGGCATTTTGTTCTCTTCTAATTTGTTGTAACAATATTTACAAATACATTGATCACTACCTAACTCAAATTGACCTTCCACCAACAAGTAAATTGCAAATTCTACCCACTTACCATTGTTCTCCTTTTCACTTTTCAAATACAAATCAACATTCCTACTTTAACTTTTATAATCAGTACGTCGACAACAAACACAAACATAGTTTCGTATTTCAGACCACACTACATTAAACTTTCCAATTTCTTCTTCAAACTGATCAGTGCTAATCACTTTCCCATCTCTTCCAACATCTGTAATTGTCAAACTTTCACTTTCTAAAAACTGCTCCTCTGAACCAAAATATCGAATTTCTATATCATGACACTTTTTTTGAACAACTAATAAAGAAGCATATAAAAGACTTGTACTCAGTTCACTTAGAAATAATGCAGGACTTTTTACATAGTATACTTTCCTCACAATCTTCCGCATTTCTGAATGACATACTGCTAACATCCTCAACTGATGAAAAACACTTTTACAAACTTTTCTTCAAAGACAAGCCAGAGAATGCCCATACTTCTCAGTATATTTTCTTACACGACATGAATCTAGTCCTTGTAACAACTTAACGTTCTGTTTAATACTTTCTCTTCAAAATCAGAATGAATAACTTCTGTTTTAAACTGAAAGCACTATCCACTATACTTTCAATACGCTGCTTCTCTTTGAATTCAAAAACTTTCGTTTTATATTTGCACATTGTTTTCATTGACTTCTGAATCACTCTAGATCGAAAAAGTCTCTGACGAATTTCATGAAACTGCTTTTGTCTCCGAGAAACAGATACTATTTCTTTATTATGTTTCCTTTTCCTGGTATTTGACATTGAACTCTGCTTCACCTTACTCCAAAAATTCTTCTTTTTCCTCTTGTGTGGTCCTTTTTTCATTAAATGTCCGTAATATTTTTTTCACAAACTATCTCGTACTTATTGTAGAACAAACTGTTTCTGTACTACTCGCATTTTTTTCCTAATTCAAGCTTTTGCCTTTTGCTGAAATATATATTTTTCTTCTCTCCTTTTTTCTTCACTTTTTCTTGGCATTTCCAAATTTTAATCCAAACTAGATAATTTTCTGAAAAACAAAAAATAGATTCAATTATTTTTCACATTTGTTCACTATGTTAAAATAATAACATACAATTACAAAACTTCAGGAACGACTTCCACACCCAGTGCTGCAACGTGATTGAGCACGAGAGAGCAGCACTAGGATGACAAGTAGTGCCATGGAACACACAGCAAGTATTTATTTAATTATTTACGTACACCTTTACAATTTATATGTAACTGCACTACCTCGTCTTTTCACCTGTCCGCCACACCCCACCACCCCTCACCACTCTCTCTGCAACCCACCACAGACACCTTTAAAGATAGTATTTTAAAATGTTTTAAATTTACGTACTTATGATATTATCAACCAAACAGCACGCACAAAAATTACCATTATTAGCCTACAATTTTATCTACAACTCCCCAAACCTAACACTGCCCCCACCGGCTTTTAGTGGGGGGGGGGGTGTCTGAGCACCAGCACTTTATTTTTGGGGGCCTCGTAACGGGTCTTTATGGGGGTCTATTTTCGGGCCTTGCAAACCTCTTCCGTTTTTCTTTTTCTTTATTGCACTGCAGTGAGACTTTGCTCATTACTTACTACATAGAAGTGCAGACATCATGCCAGGTAACTCATGTAGGAGAGTAGGGTCTGCTATCCTATGGTCACCCCATTTTTTTTGCTTTTTGCTTCACTGGTTTTCGACTTAATGTGGCTGTGGGCCTGCTAATCAGACCCACAGCCCTGCTGTTCTCTCTCTAAATTCACAATCATGTACTTTAGGTACATCACCAATTGGGATTGGGTCACCTTATGAGCCCCTGTACAGTGTACTATAGGTACCCAGGGCATAGGTGCATCCAAGGCCTACAGCATATCTTTTGCCACCCCTGGCTGGCCATCTAAACTGACACAACTGGCTGATCACTCAGCTGGGGCAAGGTCGTATAATCACCCCTTGCTTAGATATAGTATACCTATGTCTAAACCTATATCTGGACACATATACACCTATAAGTCATTCCTATGGCAGGCCTTAGCAATTCTGGAGGGAGAGTGCTTGGTTTTATGTGATATGGTGCTCTAGCATGAGCTGAGCCTGTCTGCAGCTTTCGGAATCATGTCCTTATAGCTGTTCTAGGATATTGCCATACCATATAATCTTAAATGCATTATAATCCTCGCGGTTAGATGCTATCTTTGGTTTGGCTTTATCGAAACATGTCGTGTAAGGTGTTATACGCTTTGGAATACTACCCCCTCGTCAGTTCTGGCGACGGGGGTAGCATTCCACCCTTCTAGAGGGAGAAGACATGTTACTAACCTTTATCCCGGTTAAAGTTAACCAGATCCTCAGCATCACAAAATGGATGCTGCTGCCACAGACACGGGGCTGGCCTCCTGCTGCTAGCCGAAACTCCGGCAGGGGAGGCCTGGACAATAGGTTTCCTGTCACAGGGAGGTGCTAGCACCACCCCAGATAGGAGATAGTGGATTGGGGCAGGGAGGGCTGAATGAAACCAGACACTGCCTGGGGCACACAAGGTGTCCCATGCATAGCCCAGTTCAAACCGGTGCTGGGGCACTCCAGCCCCAGCTCTGGCGCGAAACTGGACAAAGGTAAAGGGGTGTAACCACCCCCTTCCTGGGTGCCACCCATAGGAGGGACCTGGCAGGTAATCCAGCCCCTTGATTTGGAATAAAGGTAGGAGCTATGTCCATAGACTTTATATAATCCTGACTGAAACTTTGAAACGGAACTCTGGACCCTTCAACATCCTACTCGACGTAGAAGACTGAAGAAATCTCCCTAGTGGTCAAGGAGTGACCACCCTGCACAAGCAGGCACCATCAGCGCTCAAAGGTTTGCTTTGTTGTTGCTCCCGCCGAAGCTCGAACGACAGAGACCGACAAGAACCGGACTTCCAGACATTCAACAGCCCGATCCACAGCCACAGCAAAGCTGAGACCCATGGAGGCGACGTGAGACGTGGGAACGCCCATCTTGGAAAGCCAGCGAAGTGCTTCCCGTGCAGCTAACGAGGCACCCTCGTAGCTGTGCATTAGGGATTGAGAAGCCCCAGCCCCGAGCAGCTTTTGCACCTAAGATCACCTCTCCACACTCACCGAGTGCTGCGTGGGGCCCTTTTGCATTTTCCTGCTCGACGCGTCTGTCTGGTCACTTGCCCGTTGGCTAGTGGCCTCTGTGACGACGTACCTTCGAATTTTCAATGCTGGTCTGGTTGCTCCAGACTGGCCCTTGCTCCCCTGAAAAGGAGCTGCCCATCAGACCTTGCTTGTCTGATCCAGAAGCCATCTTCGATTCCTGCATGGGTTGCATTTGCCAAGGCCTGTTGACTCCGAATCGAGAACCGACACCGCTGACAGCGAGAGCCTTCGTGGGACAATCCGTGTCCACCACCTGGTCGTCGTCGACATCTCCTGGTCCACGTGGCAGCGGAGACAAGCTTCACGACATCACCTGATCGCAACCCGACATCACCTGGTTCCTTCCTGGTCACTGGCTAGTGACCCAGACTCTGTCCCCTCTGTTTTCAGGTACTCTTCATCTTCGATCCACCCTTGGATCCAACCGGACTCTCCTCTCCTAGTCGCCTGCAGCATCTTTTTTTGTCCAAGGCTCCATAGAACTCCACGACGAAACCCGACACTCTTTGACACCTATGCACCCGCTTCCTGTGGGTGAGGTAACGAGAGTACTACGGTGCTCCTGTAGAGATTTACATCCCTAGTGTCCTAGTTTTAAGTGGTTAAGTTCTAGTCCAGTCGGAAGACTTCCAAATCTGCAACTTTCTAACTTTACGCACCCATTGACTTCTATTGGTGCACGCGTGTGCATTTAGACACTGCACCCGCATCCTGTGGGCCTCCTACGTCCTAACTACTGTTAGTCCAGTGTAGCCCCAGCGATTCCCAAGGCCCTAGGCCTTACCATTGTTCGTGACGTGGTTCTTATACCACTATTTTAGGATATGGTTTAAGGGGGCACCAGGGCCTATCCATATTTGTGCAACTTTCGTATGCTATATTAAGTTTCTTGTTATACGCTTGTGCTCCTGTGCTCGTAAGGAGTTAAGGGGATTTATTTAGTAATAAATACATATATATTTTGAATATATAACCTGTGTGGTGTCCTTTCATTTGGTATTAAAAGGTTTGCATATGGTAAAACAGCTAGCTTCACATGCCCTCTTGAGTTTAGCCTAAGACTGCTTTTGTCCATGCTACCACTAGGGTAGCTGGTCTATAAGGTTGACTTTACAACCATCACCATAAGGGTTGTTTGGACTGGTGCAAGGTGCTCACTAGAATAGTGAACATCATATACTAGGCCAACTTCTCACAACTTGCACTGTAGGAAAAGGGAAATCCTTTAAAAAGACAAATTTTCTCTGAGTATTTCCCTTCTCTTTTTGCAACGCAGGAGCAACATCATCGTGGGGTAATTAGCAAACAGACCACCAGATGTGCATCGCCCATTGCCCCGGACTCTCTCAAACTGCTTCCCGGGTGCACACACACAGCCGCACCCAAGTACTTCACAGGTATTCAAAAGATAATGTTTTGGTAAAGAAGACTGTTCTTTTTCACCCCTTTTTACAGCCCCTACACCCCCACTCTGCCTATTGCTGAAAGAATTAGGCTCCCCCGAAATTTCACTCTGGTTGCGCCTCTGGAAACGACCACAAGCAGGCAACTCCAGCACGAACCTGCTCTGACCTTACACACTCTCTTGTTTTATGCTACGAAAACACACGCTTTGCCTGCCTCACTCCCCCTCTTTAATATGAACATAAAAGCTTTCCAATTACTTTTATATTCCTACACTGTGCCTCACATGGAATTATAGAACTCAAGGTTCCCACCACCTCAAATCAGCTCTCTGGTATACTTTCTCAAATGTAAGAAGTACACGTATTCAGTATCTGTCAGTCACGGCCACTTTAAAACAGTATACCTATATACAACTCAACAAAACGTTATGTTTCTAAATTAACGTCTTACACTTAAAAGTTCCTTTACATTTCTTTCGCTAGATTTGCCTTTATTTAAAACACCACCAGAGAAGGGTGTTGAAGTATGCTCCACAAAGAGCAACTCAAGGCTTTGTTATCCATATCCATCCATACTAATATTATAAAGAGACAGCCCAAACCTTTGAGGTGGGTAATCTCAGTAACCACAGCACCAATCACAACACCCAATACAGCATTGGAAAGGGCAGTTGTGGTGGAAGGACATAGGCTATGCAGACGCCCACCATATGCATTTAAAAGGTAAAAGAACCGTGCCAGCAAAGTAGTCCCTTGTGGACGTGTCTGCGTTGGGCTGTGGGCGTGTGCTGGGGGCGTGACAAACGAGGGGGGCGTGACAAACGCTGGGGGCGTGTGCTACGTTCCGCCCTTCATGCCATGTGGGTTGTACATACAAAATAATTATATCATGTGCTGTGGGCGTGTGCTGGGGGCGTGACAAACGCTTGGGGCGTGTGCTACATTCCACTCTACATACCATGTGGGTCGTACATACAAAATAATCATATCGGAAAAATAATACAAGGCTCACATTTACAGCTTGCGCCGGGCCTCAAGCGAGACCACACGTGAATGAGCGTGTCTGCGGGGAAAATTACTGCAGCGTCTCCGGCGCGCTGTCACTCAACTGTGTGCATAAATTAATTTACACACAGCGACCAAAAAATGCACGGGAGCAAGAGCGTTCAATGGGCGTCTGCGTTCAGCTGGAGGCGCGCCAATTGCGCCGCATTAATGGGCGTCACAAACGACAGTGGGCAAGGCAATTGCGGATTGCACAGGAGCAAGGGGCGTACACAATGTGCGCGGCAATCGGTAGCCACCAATCGCCACACATTCTAAAAATAGGATACCAATCTTGTACCTGGGCGTATGCCTTCAATGGGCGTCTGCGTTCACCTGGAGGCGTGGTAAGTAACCGTTCGCTCGACTCCCTTGGGGGACTGCCCGTTGCCTCACACCTACTGGGGACGAATGCAGTGTGTGCCTTGGCCTGGGTGCGTCTGAAAGTGCCGATTGCCCTGGGTGAGTATCAAAAACACTCGGGCCGAAGACCGTCGGTGTGGGTTCTAAACAAATAATAAGAGTGGGGAAAAACTTTCAAGGCTCACACAATTCTAATTGTTATACGTTCGCCGCTGGGCCTCAAGCGGGGGCACACGCGACTGATAAATTGCCCTTGCCAAATACACACATTGCACACATTCTATTTCATACCCGGACAACGTTGGAACGGGCTGCTAGTACTAATATAATAAAGAGAGAGAGCCCAAACCTTTGAGGCGGGTAAACTCAGGAACCACAGCACCAATCACAACACTCAATACAGCGTTGGAAAGGGCAGTTGCAGCAGAAGGACATAGACTATGCAGACGCCCACTATATACATTTAAAAGGTAAAAGAACCGTGCCAGCAAAGTAGTCCCTTGTGTGTCTGCGTTGTGGGCGTGTGCTGGGGGCGTGACAAACGCTGGGGGCATGTGGTACGTTCCGGCCTTTATGCCATGTCTCATATCGTGTGCTAATCTCACCCTGCTCCCTTTAAATACCCCTGCACCCCATAATCATAACCCACCCTTACTCCTTAAAATACCACAACCCCCTTAAACACTAACCCATTTTAACCCTATAAATATACCCTGTACCCCAAAACCCAAACCTATCCCTAAACCCTGAAAATACCACTGCACCCCAAAACCCAAACCTACCCCTGAACCCTAAAATACCCCTGTACCCCAAAACCCAAACCTAGCCCTGAACCCTTAAAATACCCCTGTACCCCAAAACCCAAACCTAGCCCTGAACCCTAAAAATACCCCTGTATCCCAAAACCCAAACCTAGCCCTGAACCTTAAAAATAACCCTGTACCCCAAAACCCAAACCTACACCTGAACCCTAAAATACCCCTGTACCCCAAAACCCAAACCTAGCCCTGAAGCCTAAAAATGCCCCTGTACCCCAAAACTAGCCCTGAACCCTTAAAATACCCCTGCACCTCAAAACCCAAACCTACCCCTGAACCCTAAAAATACCCCTGTGACCCAAAACACAAAATTAGCCCTGAACCCTAAAAATACCACTATACCCCAAAACCCAAACCTACCCCTGAACCCTAAAATGCCCCTGTACCCCAAAACCCAAACCTAGCCCTGAACCCTTAAAATACCCCTGTACCCCAAAACCCAAACCTACCCCTGAACCCTAAAAATACCTCTGTACCCCAAAACCCAAACCTAGCCCTGAACCCTTAAAATACCCCTGTACCCCAAAACCACCCCAGAACTCTAAAAATACCCCTATACACCAAAACCCAAACCTAGCCCTGAACCCTAAAAATACCCCTGTACCCCAAAACCCATACCTATCCGTAAACCCTAAATCTACCCCTGTACCCCATAACCCATACCTATCCGTAAACCCTAAATCTACCCCTGTACCCCATAACCCAAAACTATATCTGAACCCTTAAAATACCCAAACACCCTAAAACATATACCTCAGTACCCCAAAACATATACCCCTATACCCATACTTACCTTATCCAAACATTAAAAAAACAACATGCTTTTACCATTCATGCATTTACAACGAATTTCGTTGTAAATGTATGCGGGGTAAAAGCATATAAAATGTAATGCCATGCGTTATAATGGCATTGCGGAGTCGTGGTACTTTCGTAATGAAAGTATGCGGAGTGATGGTATGCGGAAAGAAATTTGCGGAATAATGGGTGTTTACCCTCCCCCGGTAAGTACATTGGTGGCACGGCGGCCCACATCTCAAGCAACATACTCATATTTTTTCACCACCCATTTGAAAAATGCACAGGTCTCTCTCATTGATGGCCAGCACCGACATACACTTTTAGACACACCTCCTGCCACAAGTTCTAGAATTGCGAACTTTAGAGCTGGGGAGCTACGTTCGAATCTCAGCATCAGCTCAACATCCTGTGATTCCAGGCAAATCGCTTTATCTCCCCGTGCCTACCACAAATGAATGTGTTCTCCTGTAATGTAAATTGTGCTCCTGCCATGTTGTCGAGGTCGCGCTATATAATATTGCAAGGAAAAATAAAGTAGGGAAACTCAAGTTCACACACTACTGAACGCGCACTCTTAAGTGCATCAGCAGTGCACTGTGAATCGGAGCGTTTCACAGGCCTGTCACAGATGAGAAATGCTATCTAAACGAAATCCTACAAAACAATATACTACTGGCCGGCAGCAATTCATGCCCGGACAACGTTGGGACGGGCTGCTAGTACTTTATAAAAACCAAACACATCAAAGACTCTTCTTTTTAGAATAAGGCTTAGGGTTTTATTTATGCAATGCGATCTAACAGAAAGGATTTCCCAGATGTCAAATTAACAACATTCAAATGTATATAGAGATATATATTTATATGCAAGCAATAATAACACACTTTGGCAAATGTAACAGTTAAATGCATGAATAATAAAAAATAAAATGCATAAGCAGATAATAATGGACGTCCTGCAAGAAATCAGAAAGATATATAAACTAAATACATCAAATGATTACTTTGGATGTGGACTCTTGACTCACTCACACATCACAAAGGAAACACCTCAAATGACCACAGCCACTGGCCACACATCACAATGGCACAAGTCAGAAACAAATCACTTCATCTGGCACAAACACTGTATCTTAGCCCACTCCAGACTGGGGAACTCACAGCCGGGGTTAAGAATCTCAGCAACCAGATGCCTGCACTGAAGATGCGTCCATCATTCAGGCTCAAACAATCCTGGTTTCTAAGTCAACAAGCCTCAGCTTTATAGTCTTAAAACACACTAGAAGGCTCGAGAGGCCTTCCCACTGTGCTAAGGAAACTTACTGGAATTGGCCGCCTTCCATGCAAGCATTCCAGGGTAAAAGGAGTTCCCACATTCCTCTACATTCTCACATGTTCCAGTCTTTATCTTAACTAAGCTTATGAAAGCCTTTGGTACATTAGACCATCTCTTCTCCAAAAACAAAACAACCTTGAACGTGATTAACCCAAACAACTTGCAAACACTTTGTGGGCCTGTCTGTGCGTGCAAAAAAGCTCAAGCAAGGCAGAATCAGCATTCAGGATGCCATGAGGACATGTCAAAGCCAATAATAAGAACTTAATAATACATCACAATCTACAACACAATGCACATTTGTGTACCACTGCCTATTGCATCACATACATCATCTCTATATGTACAACATAATGCACATGTGTGCACCACTGCCTGTAGCATCACATAATTGTATGTAATGTAATGTAATGTTACTTGAACTTATGAAGCGCAAACTGTCAATCCACGGTTATCCTGGTGCTCAGACTTACCCTGTTGTCAGTGTGCATTTGGATGACCTGCCCAAAATAATGAATGACTCTTATTACTCTTCCCTCGGGAAGAGCATGTCTTTAAACTCCTGAACAGGAGCAGAGTTTCGATTTGTCTAATATTTAAGGGGAGATCATTCCAGAGTCGTGAGGCTGCTACACCAAATGCTCAGCCTCCCGTCTTACTCTTCTTGAATCTCGTGGTGGTTACCAGATTTGCACTTGATGAGCGGAGGTTTCTCCTGGGGGTATACCAAGTGAATTTTTCCTGCAAGGATGTCGGACCCAATCCATGTACTGCTCTAAACACAATACAGAGGGATTTGAATTGTATTTTCTGACTGATTGGTAGCCAGTGAAGGTCCTTCAAAGCTAGAGTAGCAGAGGATCTGCGCTGCCTATTTAAAGCCAATTTGGCTGCTATTGACTGAATCCTTTGCAGCTTCAGTAACACTGAGTTGGGTGCTCCTAGATTCAGTGAGTTACAATAGTCCAGCCTACTCAGTATTATGCTCCTCACTACTTGTGATCTGGTAGTAGCAGTGGTGTGGCTCACTGGTTAGAGGCGGCAGACCCGGAAGCAGAGAACGGCCCGGGACCAGGGTTCAATTCCCGACGCGGCAGGGCCCTGGACCAGGGTCAGCGGACTCGATAATTCTCGCCTCGGTGCCTACTCTAACCAGGGATCACACTCGGCAACTCTGGGCATTAGCTTGCCTCATCTCTACAACGGCCCCCCACATTCGCCGGGGATGCCTGGTTTCACCTTGGAGATACCCAGTAGGGACCATCTCACAGGGATAGCCAGGACGGGTTCCCCAGCGGTCTACAGCGCCACGACGCCTCAGGGCAGCAGTGCGCTTTACAAGACACGCATACATACATTACATTACATTGGGAGGATCTGTCGTAGTGCTCTTATCAGGGAGAAACAAATACCAACTGTTTTATTGACTTGTGACTCCAACTGAAGGTTGTTATCCAACAAAAAAAAGAAAATAGTGCACTGTTCTAGCTGGAGTCAGCAGCTTATCCGTAGGGGTGAGTCTGAATCCGGATGGGAAGGGCCGAGCAATTTTAGATGTGGAACAGTATACTATCTCCGTTTTATCTCCATTGAATTGTAGGGAATTACTTCTAAGCCATTTTGTGGTATTTTGCATGCACTCCTGGAACTTATCCAGCAAAACTGCCTGGTTTCCTTCTAGAGAGAATACCAGTTGCGTGTCATCTCCATAGTTGACTAAATCAATGTTAAAGGACTTGATAATAGGGATGAGAGGACGCAAATAAATATTAAATAGAATTGGGCTTATTGCTGATCCCTGTGGTACCTCGTGGAGCACAGGGGTCTTAGGGGATGTAAAAGGAGGAATTGTCACCGCCTGTTGCCTGCCCGTCAAATACGACTGCAGCCATTTCAGAGCCAGTCCTTTCACTCCAATGTTCTCAAGTCTTTCCAACAGAATACTGTGATTCACTGTATCAAATGCGGCTGACATATTCAATAATACTAATACAGTTGGATTGCCATTGTCAGCCCGCATTCTTAGGTCATCAAGTACTGTCACTAGCGCCATTTCCGTTCCATGTCCTGGCCGAAAACCAAATTGAGCCTCATCTAACAAATGATTTTCTTCTAAGTAGAGGTGCAGGGATTTGCTAACTGCCTGCTCCAGAATTTTTACTGGGTACAGCAGCAGGGAGATAGGTCTGAAGCTTGATGGACAATGAGGGTCGAGTGATGGTTTGTTGAGCAACTGAGTCACCATTGCCTGCTTCCAGCCTTCTGGAACAGTTCCTTTTTCCAGTGATTGGCAGCAGATCTGCCACAACCGAGGGAATAATTCTGAATGAAATTCTTTCCATATCCTCTGCGGAAGGGGATCCAACGGTGAGCCAGAGGACTCACTCAGAGCTAGTTTATTAAATATTTCCTCAGTGGGAATTTGAAAGCACTCTAAGACTGGTGGTTGATCACTGTCATTTGCCTATTCCGTGTGCTCTGTCACTATTATTGTTGATAAATCCTTTTCCGCGACCAGGCTGCTTTTATTATTTGAATTGAAACCACCAACAATCTTATTGATCTTTTCATCAAAGTATACCGCGATATCATCGCAAAGCTTTCGTGTTGCTCTAACCTTATTGCTCACGCACACTGGGTTAGATATGTCCTTTATAATAGTAAAGAGAGTTCTTGTACTATAAGTTGCCTGCAAGATAGTTTTGGCATAATATTCGGCTTTTGACCTAGCAATTTCTTCCTAATATGAGGCCTGTAGTAGTTTCAGCACTTTTGTATTTGATTCATCATAGGAACTTCTCCATTTTCTTTCCGCCTGTTTGCATTTCTTTCGCATCACTCTCAGTTCTTCACAATACCAGGGGGCTGAGGGTTTCTTTCTATCGTTAGCCTTTTTACTGGAATAATCTGATCTAGAGTATAGTTCATTTGATCACAGAGGATCTGGTAGTTTTCTTCCACCGACTTACTGGGTACAAATATATTCTGTTCTGGGAGTAACGGCGACTGTCTACTTTTTAGTAGCTTAGCCCATTCTCCTCCTATGCGGAAGGTTGCTGAGTGATTCATATTGTTATTTAAACTGGGCAAAGTTATCACAAAATGAATTAGGAAATGGTCAGTCCAGCATTGAGGTAATACTTCGAACACCTTTGCCTCCCTAGGGTTGGCGAATATTAGGTCTAGGATGTGACCTCCTTGATGAGTCGGTTGGAGTACAAATTGGTGCAGATTGAGGCTCTCACATGCTTCCACCAAATCTCTGAGTGGTGGGCCAGAATTCCCATTATCCCAAAGGTTGAAGTCGCCCACTATAATCATCCTTGAGTATGTTAGGGACATATTAACAAAGGTATCAATTAAAGCTTGATATTGGGGGTTTTGTCCTCCGGGAGGCCTATAACACACTATTCCTGACAACACTTGTCCTCTTGCCTCTTTCAGTATGAAGCCTAATAATTCTATGCCCTCGACCTCGTCAATGTGTAAGGGGGTGAAATCCCACTTTTCTTTAAATATCATAGCCTACTGGGCATGCTAACCCTAATTTGACTGCAGAGTTGGCTCGGGTCCATGTTTCAGTCATAAATAACGCGTCTAAATCAAGACACTCCAACATAGTACATACCTCTTGGAAGTGTTTAGCTAAAGATCTAGTGTTGATCAGGCCACATTTCAGTGTGTCAAAAGTATGGTCAACTGTGAAGGTGTTGCCTCTGATTACCATATCTTCTTCATTTATCCTCCTATTATCCCTTTCACTGATGTTCCCTTGAGTAGCAGAATCTGGTGTGTCTGAGGGAAAAAACTGGCAGCACGGCTGGCGATGAGCACATCCAGTGGACGGACGGGCGCGGGCGGGCTTGCCTCTGGCGTGCCAACGGTACGCCCTTTGCACGCGCGCTGCGCGCTTGCATCACCCTTCCTAAATAGGGAGGAGTGTGCTGATCAGGGAGAGAGCTAGAGCGCTGACCAAGATGGCGTCACGGTGACCCGCTCTAACAGGCAAAAGTACACCAGCACATCTTGGTCAGTAAAGTGCGAGTGCAAGAGAGAGGTTATTTCCAGCAAGGAAGTCAGATACACAATTTACAATTCCCAAATAGCAGCAATATTTTGTTAAAAAGTCTAAAATGAAAATGCTTTAAATGAAAAACGAGCATTTTGCTAGTACTGTTATGCTCACTGCGGGTAGTCTTCTGCCGGTAAATCATCTCTCAATGTACAACACAATGCACATTTGTGCACCACTGCTCATAACACTGCACTTCGAGACCAAAAAGTAATTCCACACCTCTCTCTCCTGCTTTCAAATGCACATCCCACTTGTTCTGTTCTTGGCCAGGCTGTTCTACTCTGTGACAGGACCCATTTTAAGACTGCAAGTTTAAATCTTCAATGGAAAAAGGCATAAGCAGGATGTTGTACATTAATGCTAGGGTAAAGTAAAATACCAAAAGACAATTAAAATGATAAAAGTCAAAAGTCATCACGTTGTGTCTGACCATAAGAGTGCCTCTAGCACTACAGCCTATTAAACACCACGGTTGACAAACTCAGCCGTCCACACCTAGCAGAATACGAGTGGCATTTACACCCAGAGGTAGCACAAGGTCTCTTCCGTGAATAGGGAGAACCTTGGCTTGATCACAGCCGAGAGCCCACAATGTCAGCACTTCTGCTTTTTGAGTTTCCTAGGCCTCTCTCCCTCTCAGAGTTGTGTTCCGCCTCGAGTTTAACTCAAGACTCACATCTGCTTTTCCAATGATGCCACTCATGACTCTAGTTCTCAAGAAGATCAGGAAAGACCGAGCCCAAGTCATCCCACTGGCTTCAGAGTGGGCACGGAAAGTATGGTATCCAGAGCTCCTGGGCTTGTGCTTGCCCTCCAATCAGGCTGACCCTCCGGTGGATCTGGTTTTGCAGGAGAAAGATTGGGTTCTCTGCCCCGGGCTCCACAACCTCCACCTTCATGCATGGAGATTGAGCAGCGACAGCTGAATGCAATCACCTTCCAATAGAGGTAGTTGATGCCACTCTACTGACAATCAAGGGTTATATTTCGACCCTCTAACCCTTCTTATGGCTGGCTGATCAGTCTTTTTTGTTTCAATCCCCAGTTATGATGCACTTTTTGAAAGGGCTGCACCACGTTTCCCTCTTCTCTGTTTGAGATGCCCCAATGGGACCTCAATTTTGTCCTTTCTTACTTTGCGTACTGCATTCGAGCTGCTCCACAGCTGTTCTTAAGGCTTCTCACTATCAAAACTGTCTCTTGGCTCCCATCACATCACCATGGCATGTGAGTAAGCTTCAGGCTCTGTGTGTTAAACCACCATCTTCCCTGATAAGCTGGTTCTCTGAACTAGGGCATCCTTTCTACAGAAAGTTGTGATGCCATTTCATGCTGGTCAAACCATCACCCTGCCAGCGTGCTGTGCTCCCCCTCACCTCCCTAAGGAAGAGGGGAGATTTCATCGCTTGGGATCCAAAAGAGAGCTCAGTTTCTACATCGATCGAACCAAAGAGCACAGGGTGGGTGATCAGCTCTTTGTGGGATTTGATGGAGTGAAAAAAGGCAAGGCTGTGCAGAAGCGTACCATCTCACTTTGGATCATGCTCGGCATTATTTGCTATGCACTGGTGAAGAAGCAGCCCCCAGAAGGACACCTAGCCCATTCAACCAGGGGCCAAAAGCTGCTAGCATGCGCAGTCCCTGTCCGAGAAAGCTGCCAGGCAGCTACGTGGGCATCCCTCCATACGTTCACGAAGCACTATTTTGTTGACGATCAGGTCTGCCAATAAGGGCATTTTGCCTGCTCAGTCGTGTAGGAATTTCTGGTTTGAGTCTATTCGCAACCCGCCTCCACTTGGGTACTGCTTTGGTATCTATTCAGTAGGTGAGTAATCTGCAGCTACAAGTCTCTATCAGAAAAATAAGTTTATTCTCTTCTGTAACTCTCTTTCTGGTAAAGACTCTATCTAACCTCAGATTTCTCATTGGCACTCCCATCCTCCCTGTTCTGTGATTGGATTCTATCCATACATAGGATAGTCTAGGAATCTGCACACTAGTCTATCAATTTGCTTTTGAGGCTTTGCATCTAGAGGTGTGGATAGTCTCAAAAGCAGTGGACGTCAGTGCACTGCATTTTCGCCAATATTGGCTTCACTCGCCACTTCCAGAGCGGAACAACATCCATGTGGAGCCACATGACACCTTCCGGCTTTAAACAGGGACTATGGAAATGTTTTGTGATCCAGTCTGACATCCAATGATTAGTGAGGTATCTGCAGCTAGATAGTCTCTAATAGAAAGGGCATTACTGCAGGTAAGTAACTTGTTTATTTTTTCCAGCGCTGCATTTCATTGTTGTAAGTGATATTTTGGATGATACTAAAACAAGCATTGGCATAGCCAATAGGTCTCCTCTTTGGGACCTTAGAAGTGTTTAGACAGATCTATTGGCTTTGCCAATGTTTTTGAGCTGTGTTGTAAAGAAGTTGAGTAGTAAAATGGTTAATAAGCTGTCACTTAAGTCCAAGGTTCCTTTGGCAACCGGAGAAAAAATTTAACTCATTGCAGGGATTCATGACTGTAGAAACAACACACAATTAAGGAAATGTATACATAATTGACAATAAACGGATCTGCTCAAAACATATATCATCTGTGCCTCCGTGGCGAGAAAATATAACAAATGTGCTTCCTTTAGTAAGCAGTGCACATTGGAATATAAATGCACAAATTGATTGTGCACCAATGTAATTGTTAAAGAAAGCTGCGCTTCCTTGATAGCGCATTGTGATGACCGACCAGGAGGAACCGCTGCGAAGGAGTTGTGGACAAACCCTGGCAAGCAACTGTGGGGACAAGGCTGCACATAGTCTATTCCAGTCCCACAATATTAATAAAATGCCCTAAGAGAAAAATTACACAAGTCGTGTCTCAATTTATACAATGGTCGGCATGCATAATTGTGCTTGTCGGTTAAGCATTACAGTTCTAAGCACACTTATGACAGATGGTATGAAAACACCCAGTGCGAGGAGGAAACTGTCGAGAGTTGGCAAGGAAACTCTAAAATCACATGCAGCGAGGGTAAACATGTATTTGGGGCACAGCAAACGGGAGACGGAGAGCTGGGATGGTGATAAATGGGGTCAAACAGAACATATGGTCGCCTGCCATCCGCACTCCAGTCCCAATATGCTGCTGGGCCTGCCTGGTGTCAGGGTGGTGCCAGTTAGGTGCCAGGCCTATCCCATTGGGCCTCGGTAGCTAGTTTGGTCAGACTCCTGGTAGCCACATTTACACCTAAATGCCAGTTGATCTCTGGGGCGGAGGAGATTGGTGTGGGTGGGTGGGGGGCTCTTCATCACAGATCTCTGCTCTTCACAAACTATCATATCTAAAATTTCCATAAACTTTTCCAAAACAAATAGAATGAGTATATAATACTACAGGAAAACGGGACAACTAGTCACGCATTGAGTAATTAAATCAAACTCCTTTTGAGTGACCCTGGTTGGTATCTACAGTCATTCACTAACTGTTCATTTCTAAGAAAAAAATAGCATGATTATTATATAGCTTTCATTCGAAGCACTGCATGAAAAACGGACCTCTGAACGTTATCTCAAAGGGCAATCCCTGCACGGTACTTAGGGGGGCCCCCTCCAGGGCTCAATCAGGAGCTCTCCCAGTGCAGAGGGGGCCCCTTGGAGCTAGGGGCTCCCCCACACCGCGTGGGCTGCGGGGGCCTGTGTAACGCCCCTGGCTCTTTCACCAGCTTAGACAGACACCTGAAGCTGCAGTCTTTTCAACCAGGCTGAAATACCCTCACGGCTGAACAAATAACAGAAGTGTGAGCATACAGTGTTAGAGCCCTAAATACGCGCGCCATGGCATGCCAGCAGTGAACGAGCTGCACCACTCTCCCCAGGGACTTCTAGTGGTGCCATCCACCCTCCCACGGCATTGCTAGCCCTGGAGTCACATATGAAAGCAGTGCTTCTTTAAATACAAGTGGTCTCGTGTAACCGCCTGCTTTCTCTCGCGATTCCATCAGTGTAAGGAGTAAAAATGTGGCACGATGTGCTGAAAAATTAAACTGGTAACCGGAACTTTCAATACAACAACTGAAACCGTACGTAACAATATATTGTAATTTTATGACGCTACGTAGCGTACGTAACAAAAAATGGGGGTGGGAGATTTAATATAAAAATGTGCACTTACGACACAGAAAGTTACATCGATGAAAAAGTGCATTCAATTTGCAAATTCGTCATTGACATACATAAAATATGAATTGCTCACACTATTTACCTGAAGATATTTTGATGGTTCACTTTGCGGTCACGTTGTTAAACCTGTCTTCACTTCCCACCCCTCCGGAGTACAGCCCCTCGCCTCGTTCTTCCACCGCAAGATCGCCGACATCCACAACAGCTTCGGCGCCCCACCCACGCACCCAACCGTCGAACCAACGCCCCCCACCGCCACCCTTCGCACCTGGACCACGGTGACCACCGAAGACACAGCCCGCACGATGAACACCATCCACTCCGGATGACCGACCGACCCCTGCCCACACCACGTCTTCAACAAGGCCGACTCCACCATCGCACCCCAACTCCGGAACATCATCAACGCCTCCTTCAACACCACCACCTTCCCGGAGAGCTGGAAGCACGCCGAGATCAGCGCCCTCCTGAAGAAACCTACAGCGGACCCCACCGATCTCAAAAACTTCCGCCCCATCTCGCTCCTCCCTTTTCCTGCTAAAGTCATCGAGAAGATCGTCAACAGACAGCTGACCGCCTTCCTCGAGACGAACGGATCCCTCGACCCCTCGCAGTCCGGCTTCAGAGCCAACCACAGCACCGAGACCGCCCTCATCACAGCCACCGACGACATCCGGACCCTGCTCGACAAGGGCGAAACAGTGGCCCTCATCCTCCTGTACCTCTCCGCTGCGTTCGACACGGTCTGCCACCGCACCCTACTCCAGCGCCTCAGCAACATCGGTATCCAAGAGAAGGCACTGGAGTGGATCATCTCGTTCCTCGCCAGAAGAACACAAAGAGTCCGCCTCCCCCCGTTTCGCTCCGAGGCCACCGAAGTCATCTGCGGCGTCCCGCAAGGATCTTCACTCAGCCCCACCCTCTTCAACATCTACATGAAACCTCTCGCAGCCATCGCACGCCAGCACAACCTCAACATCATCTCTTACGCCGACGACACCCAGCTGATCCTCTCCCTCACCAGAGCCCCCGACACCGCCAGAACCTGCCTACACGAAGGAATGAAAGACGTCGCCGAGTGGATGAAGGACAGCCGCCTGAAACTGAACTCGGACAAGACGGAAGTCCTCATCCTGGGATCTTCGCCCTCCGCCTGGGACGACTCCTGGTGGCCCCCAGCCCTGGGCACCGCACCCAAGCCAACCGACCACGCACGCAACCTGGGCTTCATCCTGGACCCCTCCCTCTCGATGACCAGACAAGTCAACGCCGTCTCCTCATCGTGCTTCAACACCCTGCGTATGCTTCGCAAGATCTTCCGCTGGATCCCAACCGAGACCAGGAAGACTGTCACCCAGGCACTCGTCACCAGCCGACTGGACTACGGAAACGCCCTCTACGCCGGAACCACAGCCAAGCTACAGAAAAGACTCCAGCGCATCCAGAACGCCTCCGCCCGACTCATCCTGGATGTCCCCCGAAGCAGCCACATCTCCAGCCACCTGAGGAACCTGCACTGGCTCCCCGTCGACAAGAGGATCACGTTCCGGCTCCTCACCCACGCACACAAGTCTCTCCACGACCTGGGCCCCAAGTACCTCAACGACCGCCTGACCTTCTACACGCCCACCCGCCAGCTACGGTCCACCAGCCTCGCCCTCGCAGCCGTACCACGCATCCGAAGAGCCACCGCCGGAGGAAGATCCTTCTCTTACCTGGCTGCCAAGACTTGGAACTCACTCCCCATCCACCTTCGGCTGACCCAGGACCATCTCGCCTTCAGGAAACAACTCAAGACCTGGCTGTTCGAGCAGTAGCATACCCCTCCCCCCAAGCGCCTTGAGACACTCCCGGGTGAGTAGTGCGCTATACAAATGGCATGATTGATTGATTGATTGAGTTTTTGTGAGGCGTTGCATGCGTATATTGTGCTATGAGAAAGACTTCCGGCTAGAAAGTAATGCAGCCAGCCACACTTCCCGTGGCACCGTAGCCAAGGTGTTCAAATAAGTCTTTAATAGTGTGAAATAACATTTTGATCCCTTATGAGAAACTGCTAAGCTTTCCTCCAGCAGTGCAACAGGTGGGAAATTAAACAGATTGCATCTGGCGCGGCACCAAAAACACCTGCGCCAGTGGCTCTGCAAACCCAGACACAGCTGCCAAGCCCATCTGCTGCAGATAAGCAGCGAGGACACGGCCACTAACCACTCCGGCCAACCCCATTCAGAGGACCGAGGGCATTGCTAGAGGGACATTACAAGGATCCCTGTCAGTGAGAAAATCGAGTGGCGACTGGACGTTCAAGCAAGCTCAATAAACACAATAAACAAAAAGTACACAAACCGTGTAACATCCAAGTAAAGGGCCAGTAGCCAGGGGAGGATAGAAATGACATGGCTGTAGTAAGGCGGGACTAACAAGCCTTATAATGAATCAGAAGACAGCATTTACAAAGGACGAACACACGAGCCATTAAAATATAAGGGAGGGGGAGTGGGTGAAGCTTCTCTCCGTAGTGAACTACCACAGATCTTCGCAGAGCAGCACTTGTGCGCTGGCTCAGGCTCAACCTAAAAACTTCCCTCTCTAACCTCCCTTAGAAGGGAAGCCTTGGAAAAATTGGTTTTTCTACCCACTAAACCGACAATAAACTCCATCTTTGTAGAGACTCTCTTGAAAAGAAGAGTTCAGCCTTACTCTGAATGAGTCCCAGCCATACTCCCATTTGCAGATTCCCAGCCGATGAAAGATAACTTTGAATGAGTTTTTTGTCTCTCACTGTACATATTTACTTTGTTTCTGCTTGTCTTCAAGGAAGTTCTTCAATTCTTTAAGACTTTTTCCAGATGTTTTGTAAAATAGCATCAGTTTGTTTCTCAAGCAGAAGAGAACAACTTGAAATATCAATGCCCTTTTTGGGTCTCGCTGGAAATGCATCCGTAAGGATGCATCCAGCTGGAGACCAATAGCGATCACTCTGGGGGGAAGGACGGACCAGAGGGTGTGCGAGCTTTTCTAGCTGGATTTGTGTGCGCGAACGCGCACGTCGCGTCCCGCGCCGCCCTCCCATACTCCCAGCCTAACGCGCATGCGACAGACACAGCCAGCCCCCACCCCTCTGCATGCACGCACACACATACACACGCTGCCGGCCCCCACCCCCCTGCACACACACAGACACGCACGCATACACCCCCCCCCTCTAACAGGCGCGCTGTGCCTACCTCCTTATTTAGCCCCCCCCACGCGCATCTCGCTGCACTCTTCATTACAGCCGGGTGCTTCTGCCGGTGTGCATCGCGGTTACAGCACAAGGGTCTACAGCAGCATCTCCTCGCCCCCAGGGGCCCATGCAGCAGTCCCAGGCTCACAATGAGCGAGAGAGGGACTTTGGCGATCATTACCGGGGCTCTTCAGATGGCTGCGGCTGCTGCTCTCGCGGGTGCTCGTTGTTTCTTCTTGCCCCGCCCCCTTTGCGCTCCAGGCCTCACTTTCGTCCAGGGCTCCCTTGTTATGAATTACGAAGCCGAGGGAGAGCGTGAGATGGAGAGGAGTTAGGGTCGGGACCCGGGTTGCAGTGGCCGGCAGAGCAGTCTGTCACTGGACGGTCGGGCCCCGCTTAGCACTCTCCCCGGACAGCCTGGGCGAATCTCACTGGAGGCGGGTTGGGCGGCAAACCGGAATTGCTGAGGCCCACGGCCTGAGCCTGAAAATGTGCTGTCACCAGAAAGCGATCCAACAGGGCTCAGAACATTTTGAATAAACACAAGATGGAAGTAAATCGAGAGGAAGGCAGTTTCGGGAACTTCGACGCAATAAAAATTAAGTTTCAAAGAAAACGTTTGCTCTATATGTCATCTGAGATGTCGCTACCCATTAATAAACTGATCTGCAAAACCTACTCTTATTCTCTAGGGACATCACCAAGCTTAACGTAAAATAAATTATCCCTAACCAGCCTTGCGTGTGAATGGCCGGCAATTATTGGAGCGCCACCGTTCCCCGGACTCTCAGCCACGGATCAGGTAAAGTAGCAGCCTGTATATTCATATGACACAAATGCTAATGGCAGCGCGTGATCAGACAGCTGCGGCGCCTTCCGATGTTAGTTACTCTCAGGTGACAGTTAGTTGCCAAGCCCATTCGGTTTACAGAGCGATAACGGTGATTGGAGTTTCACATTGGAGTTGCACAGCTAAACAAAGGCCTCAAAAATGCGGATTTCCAGAAGTGTCCTGTGCACGCGCTTCTATCCGCCTGCCTCGCATCACTACATGAAAGCCATTTGTCTCCCCCGCCTCCTCTCCCCCGTCCCACTCACCCACTTCAAAGGGATGTTCACACCGCCCACAATGCAGAGAGCCAGCGCTTCCAGCATGGCAGTAAAGTAACAGTCCTTCGATTGTGCCTCATCGTTGCGTCTCTCATGCTCCTTCCCATGTTGTCTTTCTCACCATTGTTTATTTATTTAACAGACTGCAGGCATTGCGAAAACATGCATGAGGCTATTATTTCTAAAAAGAACATGGCTGCAATCGTCTCTGCTTACGCTTTTGTCAGAGTCGGAGTACGATGTTTTATTTAGCAAGGCTTAAGGCAGGAAGGAACAATCTGTGGACTGGTGAATGTTTACCTCTTGTAGCAGGCACTAATACTATGTGTGTATGCCTGGGCGTTAATGGCTGCAAACCGCATTCAAACCGTTCAGTGTCCTCCTCTTATTGCACAAGGGTAGCAACGGGTTCATTCCTAAGCGTAAACTGCTTCACATCGGCACTGCCGCGGGGCACCCCTCCCCCAATCCTCCCGCCCCTCCTTCAAACAAGAACCGTGCACAATCCCATAAAACACCGTCGTTACTTGTTGGCTGCAGTTAGTTTATATTGCATGAGCTGATCTATCTGGGTGGTCCCCAGATTAAAACAAAGTTGGGTTGTCACTGTACGAATGTCAGGCGTTCACCAGTTGCCCGACTTGTTTAATGTGGTATAATTAGAAGAATAGAGCTGCATTTATCGAGTCATCCATTTGTTATAGTTCGCCCTCATACAAGCTAACGTTTAAGAAGAAGAAAGCGGGGGATAACAAAAAAAAATCGGAATAATATATTCCCTTCATTGACTTAATTTTAAGAGGCAATTTCAGGTGCAAGAAAGCCAAAATGAAGTCAGTGTTGTCTTTAAAAATCGGGAGTCTCCCACCCAAATCGGGTCTCTTGGCGTGTATGCACTCTGGTTTAGTAAATGCTAAAATCAATTTAGGATCGAAAATCTGTTATTCCCGTGGTGCCAACCCCATAGCGCCACGTCACGACGGGTACAACCGGCTCTCCCCGAACAACTCGATTAACAGATGTGAGCAGCCAGCTACCTTGGATCATGGCACATATGCCACATAAATAGCTTTAGGGCAGTAGCAGATGGGGTGAGCGGGAGGTGGGCGGTTCAGCCTTTGATATAAACGGGAGCAGTTCGGAAACTAGCGCTGCTGGGAGCCTGCTCGTGCAGAACTTTCGTCCCCTGCAGGGAATGATGGTGGAATACAGTTCTGTGGAATTATTCGGGAAAAGTATGTTTGCTTGCCAGTATATTATATTGACCAGACATGCTGATTGATAAGAATCCAAAGTCGCCGGTTTCCCTGGAATGTACGGGGACTAATGAGCTGTTGTTACTGCACTGAACATAATCTTCACAAAAGTTATTTACAAAAGTTTAAGCTATTGCCATTATAAATAACAATAACAATAAGATTTAAGTATTAATTATTAAAAAAAAAAATTAAAAGCCATTGTTATTTGTAATATTAATACATCTAAGTCACGTAAATACAACACATATTGCATTACAAATGCTTTAGGTGTAAAATTTGCGAAAGTTATAACTATGGGCATTGTAAATGACACACATGGGTTTGTGGGATTGTGGCCACCACACATGGCCACAATCACATGGCTACAAGTGTGACAATTCCGACTGTTCGAGGCCACCAAAGCTATAAGAATGGCTCTGGTTGGCAGGTATTAGTTGCTTTTTTAATGTATATTAAATTAACAAGTAACTGTTTTTTTTTTTGCTCTTCCTTAAATTACAGAAACAGCGCCACCATGTGGCAACTGTTATAAGGCAGGTTCCGGCAATCAAGTGACGCCAACTAAGTGCCAGTGCCTAACACTGGAAACCACAGGCTCAAATTAAGCACTGTTCTAGGGTATATGTTAAGCTCTGTCTGTGCTTTGTAGTAGACACATCATGGTCACCTGATCCACAGAGCCACTGATGGAAAGACCCACCAATAATAATAATCCACATTTGTAATAATCCACCACTCTCCCCTCACCACTCTCCCCTCTCACCACTCTCCCATATAACAACTATCTTCTCCCATCCCACCTCACCAGTATGCACTCACCACTCCCCCCTCTCACCATCACTCTCCCCTCCCCTCTCTTTTCCCCTCTGTCCTCACTCTCCCATCACTTTCCCCTCCCCCTCTATCCCCACTCTACCCTCCCTCTCACCACTCTCCTCCCTCTCACTACTCTCCACCCGCTCACCACTCTCCCCTCTCACCACTCTCCCCTCTCACCACTCTCTCCTCTCACCATTCTCCTCTCTCCTGTCTCCTCTCTCTCTTCTCTCTCGCCCCTCTCCTCACTCTCCCCTCCCCTCTACCATCTCCCATCTCTCTCCACACACTCCCTTCTCTCCTCTCTCCTCTACCCTCTCTCCTCTCTCTCCCCACTCTCCTCCCTTTCTCCCCTCTTTCCTCACTCTCCCTTCTCTCCCCTCACCGCTCCCATCTCTCCTCTCCCATCTCTCCTCAAAGTACACACAATTGTCAATGAGCACTAACACAGCATCATGTATACCATTTCGGCATTAGTCAACCCTACCAGAGCATCACTCAGCACACCAAATCATTAAACAGCATCAGCACAACATCATTCACCACCACTACACCATCTTTGATCACCAGCACTGCATTAGGCATTACTAATACAGCATAAATATGCAGAATTCACACTACAATTATAATATGCCCCTCAAGCGGGGTACAAATTCACCACCACAGCATCACTGAACGCCATAGTAGCATCACTCGTCACCACCACAGCATCACTCTGCGCCACCACAGCATCAATCTGTGCAACCATTCAACAACAACTGGTTCAAATATGTTCTCGCAATGTTTCAAGCTTTATTACAAATGTCGCAAAAAGATGTTAATATTTCACTTCTGTTCTTGGATTTTCGTCACAATAAAATACACTGAACATAATCTTCATAAGTTATTTACAAAAGTTTAAGCTATTGCCATGATAAATTACAATAAATTTTATTTAAGTATTAATTATTAAAAAAAAATTAAAAGCCATTGTTATTTGTAATATTAATACATCTAAGTCACGTAAATACAACACATATTGCATTACAAATGCTTTAGGTGTAAAATTTGCGAAAGTTATAACTATGGGCATTGTAAATGACACACATGGGTTTGTGGGATTGTGGCCACCACACATGGCCACAATCACATGGCTACAAGTGTGACAATTCCGACTGTTCGAGGCCACCAAAGCTATAAGATTGGCTCTGGTTGCCAGGTATTAGTTGCTTTTTTAATGTATATTAAATTAACAAGTAACTGTTTTTTTTTTGCTCTTCCTTAAATTACAGAAACAGCGCCACCATGTGGCAACTGTTATAAGGCAGGTTCCGGCAATCAAGTGATGCCAACTAAGTGCCAGTGCCTAACACTGGAAACCACAGGCTCAAATTAAGCACTGTTCTAGGGTATATGTTAAGCTCTGTCTGTGCTTTGTAGTAGACACATCATGGTCACCTGATCCACAGAGCCACTGATGGAAAGACCCACCAATAATAATAATCCACATTTGTAATAATCCACCACTCTCCCCTCACCACTCTCCCCTCTCACCACTCTCCCATATAACAACTATCTTCTCCCATCCCACCTCACCAGTATGCACTCACCACTCCCCCCTCTAACCATCACTCTCCCCTCCCCTCTCTTTTCC
Organism: Lissotriton helveticus; assembly: GCF_964261635.1. Classification (NCBI taxonomy): domain Eukaryota; kingdom Metazoa; phylum Chordata; class Amphibia; order Caudata; family Salamandridae; genus Lissotriton; species Lissotriton helveticus. The sequence continues at coordinate 1,156,758,513 of NC_136067.1, read as the reverse complement.
CCTCTGTCCTCACTCTCCCATCACTTTCCCCTCCCCCTCTATCCCCACTCTACCCTCCCTCTCACCACTCTCCTCCCTCTCACTACTCTCCACCCGCTCACTACTCTCCACCCGCTCACTACTCTCCACCCGCTCACCACTCTCCCCTCTCACCACTCTCCCCTCTCACCACTCTCTCCTCTCACCATTCTCCTCTCTCCTGTCTCCTCTCTCGCCCCTCTCCTCACTCTCCCCTCCCCTCTACCATCTCCCATCTCTCTCCACACTCTCCCTTCTCTCCTCTCTCCTCTACCCTCTCTCCTCTCTCTCCCCACTCTCCCCACTCTCCTCCCTTTCTCCCCTCTTTCCTCACTCTCCCTTCTCTCCCCTCACCGCTCCCATCTCTCCTCTCCCATCTCTCCTCAAAGTACACACAATTGTCAATGAGCACTAACACAGCATCATGTATACCATTTCGGCATTAGTCAACCCTACCAGAGCATCACTCAGCACACCAAATCATTAAACAGCATCAGCACAACATCATTCACCACCACTACACCATCTTTGATCACCAGCACTGCATTAGGCATTACTAATACAGCATAAATATGCAGAATTCACACTACAATTATAATATGCCCCTCAAGCGGGGTACAAATTCACCACCACAGCATCACTGAACACCATAGTAGCATCACTCGTCACCACCACAGCATCACTCTGCGCCACCACAGCATCAATCTGTGCAACCATTCAACAACAACTGGTTCAAATATGTTCTCGCAATGTTTCAAGCTTTATTACAAATGTCGCAAAAAGATGTTAATATTTCACTTCTGTTCTTGGATTTTCGTCACAATAAAATACACTGAACATAATCTTCATAAGTTATTTACAAAAGTTTAAGCTATTGCCATGATAAATTACAATAAATGTTATTTAAGTATTAATTATTAAAAAAAAAATCCAATGTTATTTGTTATACCAATACACGTAAGTCCCGAAAATACAACACATTGCATTACAAATGCTATAAGTGTCACATTTGCGAAAGTTAAAACTATTGACATTGTAAATGACAAAGCTATTAATTTTGCTATTTTCAAAACCAACACATACATTAAAAAAATTGTCATTTACAATAACAATAGCTCAAACTTTCCTAATGCGAGACCTATTGCATTGCAAATGCTTGTTCCTATATTCGCAGAGCTTTCTGCCCTCTTTGTAAAAGTGATGTTTTAATAAATATTACATTGTTAAATTGCACCATATAATCTACCCTCTTGAGATAGTGTTGCATGCTACAAAGGGCTGTTGCTGAAGTTAACTCGGGAAAGTACATTTTTACCCAAACCATCACTTTAGAATCTTGGCGCGTGTGCCGTTGGTTTAAATCTGGTTTCACATAGGGTAGTTGCACAGAATATGGAATCCTAATAGTTCTAAATGAACAGTCACTTAGGCAATCTAAACCACTATTTAAATATTGGCTTGCTCTAAATTCCTATTACTAAACATATCTTAGCAGTGATTCCACAAAATGCACGTTAGACTGTGCAGAATATTCATTGCCATATAACCATTGTCATTCTGTAAAAACTGGTAGACTGTTTGTTCATTCCTTTTTTTTCCCTTTGCTTTAGGTCCTCTTATTGCCACCACAGTCTTTTCATTAAGGGCTAAGGAAAAGGAGGAGCTGTGCCCCTTGGACGACCAGGAGGCTGAAATTAAACACAGCATTAATCTTTCCCGAAGTAAGTTAGATGAGCATTACAATTAATATTTTGGTTAACCCACAGCCAAGCACTCTTGTGAAGATTTTACAACTGTACGTGCCAATAATTGCCCTACTGTCTGCAGCCTGCACACCATTCATCTCTGGGAACAGGCACTTATATGTGCGTAACTAAGTCGAAATCTTTGAGCATAGATCTATGGTGAATTCTCCCACTTGGAATTTTAGTAGCATGACAGCCATACCCACTTGTGCACGCTCATCATAGACATAACTTTTAATTGACATATATTGCTGTGGTGGCCTAGTGTCCACTTCCTTCTTGAAGTGATCAATTGATCATCAAGCACAGTCTACCAGTAATAAACGCCAAGGCTATATTAGGTAAACTCTTATATTTTACGCTCCGAGTGATACATACTGTGAGATGTTGGCCTGGTATATGATGTCCACTATTCTAGTGGGCACCTTGCACCAGGCCAAACGACCCTTATTGGTGGTAGGTTATAAAGTCAGTATGATTAAATCAAAAAGAGACTAGCTCAAGTTACTTTAGGGGAGGGGGAAGACTCTGGTATGTTTTGTCACGGAGTGTGAACACCCGGCAGGTGTGTTCATAAAGCCCTCACCCACCAACCTAGTTGGTGGCATGCTTCATCATCGGGCCCACCCAGTGGCACCTAGCGTGCCCCGGGTGTGCTTCAACGCCTGACTACAGCGGAGCTGGTATATTGCTGAGTGTGCGGTGAGGATAGTTAAGGAAGTGATGTTAAAACGGCTGAACGGTGGTCCCAGTACCCGAGGGTAAAATTAGACTTTAATACCTGGGCCTCCGTCAGCGGTTAAAAATAAGGCAAGGGGATGTAAGGGGCGAGTTACGACCTCTCACATCCAATGGGTCAACATGTTTCAGCCAGTGCCTTATACCAGAGTCTTCCCCCTCCCCTAAAGTAACTTGAGCTAGTCTCTTTTTGATTTAATCATATATTAACCGGGGACATGGACTAGCTTTCTGGTCCTACCTCTCTCTCTTGATTACGCATCAGGTTATAAAGTCAACCTTACAGTAAGCTATCCTAGTGGTAGCTGTGGAGAGCAGCCTTCAGGCTAAGACTTGGAGACGAGTTAATCAAGTTGTTTTACCATTTATAATTTCTTGAGTACCAAATGAAAGCACACCACACAAGGTATATATCAAATATATATGTATTTATTCTAAACACAACCTCCTCACTCTTTATGAGGTCAGAGGTAAAAGTACAATACAAGGAACTTAATAATCATACGATAAGTTGCACAGTATATGTTATGCCCTAGGGGCCTCACAAACCATATACTAAAATAGTGGTATAAGAACCACGTGAGAAATAGAAAGCAGGCCTAGGGCCTGTGGAAATTGCTGGAGCTACTTAGAACCACCAAAGGTTGGGATGTAGGAGGCCCATGGGAGACGTGTGCAGTGTCTAAACACAGCCGCAGGTTACCATTGACTTTCTATGGAGAACAAACAAGTTACAATTTTAAAGATTAAGGGTACAAGGAGGTGAACTACGATGGAACCCTTTTAGACTAGGACACTTGGAGAGTCAATACCCACGGGAGCATCGGAGTACTCGTGTTACCTCACCCAGGAAAGCCGGGTGCATAGGTGTCTTTTCGTGTCTGGTTTCGTCGTCGATTCCAATGGAGAGCTGCGTAGAAGTGCTGCAGGCGACCAGAGGAAAAGTGTCCAGGTGGATCCAAGGGTGGATCGGAGATGTGAAGAACCTGAAAGCAGAAGGGACAGAATCTGGGTCACTAGCCAGTGACCAGGGTGGCGACAGGAAGATGCCAGCCGATGTCTGGTGATTTCAGGTGGAAAGGTGAAGTTTGTCTCTTCAGCCACGAGGTCCAGGAGGCGTCGACGACAGCCAGGAGCCGGATTCGAGCTGTCCCACGAAGGAACTAGTTGACTGCGGTATCGGTATCCGGATTGGCCCCAACAAGCCTTGGCAAACGCAAACCACGCAAGATGTCGAGATTGGCTTCGGTGCAGGCCAGCAAGGTCTGAAGAACTTCTCTTTTGGGGAGAAGTTGGAGCAAGCCTGGAGCAATCAGGAAAGCAAAGTAATTCAAGGATTGGTCTTCGTGGGGGCTCAATAGCCAACGGACTAGGAACCGCAAAGACGCGTCGAGCTGAAAGGCACAAAGCGAGCCCACGGGACACTCGTGGAATGTGGGCCTCTGAGCTTCAGCGCAAAGGGTGCTCGGGCTGGGGCTTCAAGCACCCCAATGCACAACTTCGGGATACCTCTGGAAGTAGGTGCAGCTTGCAAAATGCAGGATGTCCAGGAGTTCCGGTCCCATGTCTCTCGTGTCCGCCACAGGTCTCAGCTTTGCTGGGAGTCCAGGTCAGCCTCAGAGATGTCTGGAAGTCCGTGTCCTGAGTCGCAGATTCTTCGGGACCCGGTGGGAGCCTTGAAAATGCAGACCGGCAAAGATGCAGTCGGTGCCTGTTTGAACAGGGTGGTCACTCCTTGACCACAAGGGAGATTTCTTCCGTCTTTCAGTCGATCTGGAATGTTGAAGGTCCAAGATATATGTTGCAGCGTTTCGTCCAGGGTAATCTAAAGTCCTAGGGACCGGGGTTCTATACTTCTAGTAAGTTTAGGGGTTGGACTAACTCTAAGGTCCCTCCTATGGGTGGACCTGGGGAGTGATTTGTGATACCTGCGGACATTCTGAAGGTCGAGGACACATCCCACCTATTTTTAGCCATTATGAAGTCATACGGAGTTGCACTGAGTTGACCGCCAGGAGTCGAACACGGTGTACTGTACTTCCGTGTCACTGCCGGTCGCCTCCTATATACTAGGACTTTGCCGCACTACGCATTGCCGGGCCGGTTTGAACACATCACAAGAAATTCCGGGATTGTTGATTAGACATCCGGCACTGTAATGATCTATTAAGAATCAGGCTATCTATTGATGTAAGTGGCCTCAGTGCACCATGCACGGCCTGCCAGAGACTTTATTCCTTTAAGGCAACTTGCCCTGTATCTCTGAAATAAATACGAAGTACTTGATGATATACTCGTTTTGATTGAAACTTGAGATTGAGTCCCCTGATTTGCTGCACCATTTTGATTGATTCATAACCATTAAGGAAAGTTCTGCCTATATAGAATTGTATCCACTGCGCCCTGACGAAGGAACTGTGGACACGGGTCCTACTCCGAAACGCACATCGGCGCCTTTTTCTGTGGTAATGTTGTTTGTGTAATTTTTTGTAACATTATCATTGTGATGTCTTGTCAAATTTGCTTTATTTTGGTTTAGTTGTGTATGGTATGTTTGACGCTTGAGAGGATGTGTGGTGCTATCAGATGGATGAATGAAATGTTATGTTAAAATTTGGTAGAGCGCAAACAGCTGCCCCAGCAAAGGGGCGTCCCGGCGCTGGAGAACCACAGAACATCCAAGAGGGGCAGAAACTAGGCGAGGGACCTAGAGGGGAGGAAATAGGTGGGTTTTCACGGCTCTCCGGAAGGCATACAGATTTTCCAGTGAGCGGATGCTAATAGGCAGGTCGTTCCAAAGTTTGGCTCCTAGCACTCTATTTTTTATTTTTTTTTGGTTAAAATTTTTTATTGAGCAATCATAAAAATACAAAGATGGGCCCACAACCACACGGGCTGGCCGCTAAGTCACATAGCACGACACATGAAATAAACAATCATTTCCGAGGCCAAGCCAAATCATAGAATGAAATTGCTCCAGACATAGGACAGGATACAACAATTTTCTATATAAAACATGAAAATAACAAACACAAAAACAAGGCGAGTGCAGTAATCAAGTCAGCCCAAATAGCAGAGGGGAAGGTCACTAAACAGGAGAACAGACGTAAATCAATGAGATTCGGTAAGGCCGTGAGGGGGGGGGGAGCAGGGAGGACAGGAAAATCCTAGAACAGAGTAAAAAGTTCGGGAACGTCGGCCTAAGGAGACAGGGTAACATCGGAGGTGGCAACCAAGGGAGGGGTACAAATTTCTCCACGGTATGCATTCCATTGACCCCAGATTTTCGTCCACGCCCCTGGCCTGCCCCTAGCCACGTAGACTGTCTTCTCTCGGAACATGGACCAGTCCATGTTGTCCTCCCACACCGAAACGTCAGGAGGTCGGGATGCGCCCCAGAGTTGCGCAATGTCGCGCTTCGCGACCATGTAACCCAGGGTCGCCCATCTAGTCTGGGCCACAGAATAATCGGAGGGTTCCCACACATTCAGGAGGCATCGTCGGGCCTCAGGCCGCAGGGCAACACCCGTCACTACAGTCATTATCGCAAGCACCTCCACCCAATAGGCCGCCACCACAGGACACTCCCAAAGTATGTGCAGAAAGGTAGCGCTCATCCCACAGCCACGCTTACACAAGCCATCTGGGGAAAAACCCATCACGACCAGACGCGGACCAGTCACATACACCCGGTGGAGGATCTTAAGTTGCACCAAACGAAGACGGGCGGGAATGGCGACCTCCTTTGGGGAGGAGAGTGCCGACTGCCAGTCCTCGTCATCCAGTTCCAATCCATCACCGACCCACATCTCCCGGAGTCGGACCAACAAATCCGCACGATTATGAATCAGTTTCTTATAGATGAGCGAGATAGTGCTGTCGGGCAAGTGTCCATCTAGTATACGATCTTCAAGGGGGGAAGACTCGGGTAAGGTCACATCAGGAGTCAGAACCGAGGCCAAGGCATGGCGGACTTGCAGATACCGGAAAAACTCTCTATCACTCAAGTCGTATTCCGCCTTAAGGGCCTGGAATGACTTCACGCGACCATTCACACAAACGTCACCCACCTTACAAATCCCAATCATGTCCCAGCGTTCAAAACCCTTAGTAGACCAGAGACATCCCAAACGTTCAGAAGCATAAAGCGGAGTCGCCAGTGTCAGTCGATTCTCCCACCCCAAACTCACATTCGCAGCACGCCACACCTTGACCGCAGCCCTGGACGGGCCCACAAGATGGCTCCCGGCCGATCTAGAATATAGCACTCTATTAAAGTCCCCTCCCGGCAACTGGAGCCTATCCATCTCAAAAGCCGGATCGCGACCCGGCGAGTACATCGCGTGGTTAATGGCCGATAGCTGGGCAGCCCAGTAGTATCTCTTGATGTCGGGGAGCGCCATGCCCCCGTCGTACCAAGGGATAGTAAGTTTCGCAAGGGCTATACGTGGGCGCCCGTCCCAAATCAATTGTCTTTGCAGACTCTCGATTTCTCTGAAATAAGTAGCGGGAATGTCGTCGAACGAGTTCTGAAGGGCGTAGAGGAACCGCGGCAAGGACATCATTTTAAATAGAGCCGCCCTACCCAGAGGAGACAGGGGTAGCTTACGCCAACGGGCCACATCCAGTCGTAATCTAAGAAGCGGGGGGAGGAGATTGCGCTCAAATCGGAGGGAGGGGTCCAGGGTAATAAAAATCCCTAAATACTTGAAGCCAGACTGGACCACCTGGATAGGGAACCTGGCCGGCAAAGAGGGCAAAACACCCGAGAGAACATACACGCAGAACTTAGCCCAATTAATAACAAGGCCCGAGTTAGCACCGAACGAAGTAAGAACATCAAATAAGACGTTCAAGGATTTACGCGGGGATGTAAGATATAGAAGAATGTCGTCCGCGTAAAGAGAGACACGGTCTTCAAAGTCCGGTGACCAACGGATCCCTTTGAGTGAAGGTTCCCATCGAAGCCACGCAGCTAACGGTTCCAGGGCCAGCGCGAAAAGCAATGGAGATAAGGGGCAACCCTGCCGGGTCCCTCTACCAAGGCTGAAGGGGACAGAAACTCTACCGTTCACCACCACTTGCGCTAAGGGTTCCACATACAACAACTTCACCCATCCAATAAATTCAGGTCCAAAACCGAATTTTTCGAGAGCTGCCCAAAGATAGGGCCACTCGACCATGTCAAAAGCCATCGAGGCATCCAACGAGGCCAAAATGGCCGGCTCCGTCAGACGCCCCGCCCTCGCAACAGCACCGTGGAGACGACGTAGGTTAAGAGCCGTGTTGCGATGCGGGATAAATCCGGACTGATCCGGATGAACCAAGTCGCCAATGACCGTCAGTAGGCGGGTCGCCAGGAGCTTAGCCAGGACCTTAGGCTCAACATTTAACAGGGAAATGGGCCTATAAGACGAACAAAGGTCCCGCGGTTTCCCGTCCTTGGGAATTACGACTAGCAAGACGCTGGTCATACGGGAGAATACCCCGTTCCCGGGACTCCAAAAACATGGCACGAAGATGGGGCGCTACCTTGTCAGGGCGTAGCTTGTACAGCTCAATTGGCAACCCGTTCGGGCCCAAGGCCTTCCCCGAACGGAGCGAACGAATGGCAGTCGCTATTTCATCCGTAGTAAAAGGGGACTCCAACGAGACACGGTCTAGATCGGAAACACTGGGCAAAGCTATATCGCGCAACAAAAGGCGAGAGTCAGCCACATCCCGTCCAGACACAGGGGTATAAACCACACGAAAATATTCTGCAAAACATTCCACTATTCCAACCGGGTCTGTCACGTCGACACCATTCGACGACTGAATCACAGGCACCACACGATTCGCTCTCTCTTTCTTATCCAACCACGCCAGCAATTTACCCGCTTTGTCCCCCACATCATACAGACGACCCTGCTGTTCTCGAAACATCAGTCTAGCCGCATCCGTGACCAAGGATTTATAAGCAAATTGTTTCAGACCCAGGGCGTGGAGTTTATCAGAGGTGACCTCAGACTCTAAGTCGGCCTCCCTCTCCGCAATCTCTGTCTCAAGGTCCACCACCTCCCGATTCCTAGCCTTCTTGGATTTAGCAATAAGGGAAAGGGCCTGCCCACGTATCACTGGTTTAAAAGCCTCCCACAGGGATACAGCCGAGGAAACCGACCCCTCGTTGTCCAAAAAATAGGCATCTAAAGACTTAGTCAAAAGGTTTCGGGTCTCAGGGGAGGCAATATACCAGGGGTTAATAGGAGCCACTCGGCCCGCCGCCTCCACCCCAAACTCAAAACAAAGCCAGAGCGGAGAATGATCGGAGATGCCCCGGGGGAGGTGTTTGATCTCACGCACCGCCGGCGTCTGCGCCGCGGGCATCAGGAAATAATCCAGTCTAGACAGACTCCCATGGGCCCCCGAATGGAAGGTGTATTGGAGCTGGGTAGGATGCATGAGCCTCCAGCAATCCACCAAACCAAACGTGTCCAAAAACCCACCTAGCCATTGTTGGGCTGAAGGAGTATCCCTAGGGGGGTAGCGATCTTGTAGACCGGAGATCACAGAATTAAAATCACCTGCAAGAAAAAGAGTACTGTCAGGAAGGTTCAGCAACACACGGCCCAAATCGGAAAAGGTGGAAGTCTGTAGGCCGGGGGGCACATAAACAGTAAACAAGGAGAGGGTACGACCCTCATAGCGACCCACGAGGACAGCATAACGCCCCCGATCATCAAGGATCACATCATCAATGGCCAGGGGGAGGGAAGCCCGAACAAGGATACCCACCCCCCTGGAACCAGTGGTAAACCCCGAATGTGCAGCAAGGCGATATCCCCACCTATTCATCGCACGACAAGAATTGCCCACCAAATGAGTTTCCTGCAAAAAAACAATATCTGGAGATAAACGGCGTAGACATTTTAACACCACGCTCCGCTTAATGCGATCTCCCAGACCATTAACATTCCACGAAACAAGCCTCAACCCGCTACCCCCCATCCCACACAGCAACACCAAAACCCCCCCGCAATGAGCATGACATAAAAATTATCAGAAGCAAGATTGATTCGCCTTGAAAACATAACACATAAACATCGAACATCCCAATCACCCACCGCCCAACAATCAAGAAAACACCCCCCACCCTGCACCCCTGCAAAATGCTAAATAGCCACCCCAACATGCAGTGTGCCTGTCGCCCAAGAACCCCTATTCTACAAAAAGAACCCCGGAGGAGGAAAGGCTCTGGCCCACCCGCCACCCCGAGTAGGACAGATAATGAGGAGAACACACAAACAGTAGAGGCACTGAGGCATTAAATCCCTGAAGAGTTTACTCTATGCGAGGGCCCAGGCGTAGGCGGATTGTTCAGCTCTCCACGCCACCCTCAGCACCACCCGGGTGGGCGGCGGACTCAGTCCCAGGAGGTCGGTCAGGCAGAGAGTCCATCCAGTCATTTACAGAATCAGGCCGATCAAAGAAGAAGGTTCGGTCGTTGTACTCGACGCGCAGCCTGGTCGGAAAAAGCATGGCGTAGCGAAGCCCCATGTCTCGGAGACGTTTCTTGACATCACGGAAGCCCATACGCTGTCTCTGGACCTGTTGAGAAAAGTCCGGATAGAAGTTCACCGTGGCGTTCTCAAAGGCCACCGGGCCCTTCACACGCGATGCTTGCAGGATAGCGTCCCGATCCCTATAATGGAAGAGTTTCGCAACAATAGGCCTCGGCGGGGCACCCGGCTTACCCTTGCCCCCCGGAACACAATGGGCACGTTCCACTGCGAAAAACTTAGTCAAACCAGACGGGGAGAGGTGGTTCTGGATCAAGTCCTCAACAAGGAGATCAACAGAGTGAGGTTCTGGATTCTCCGGAACTCCGACCACACGCACATTACAGCGACGGGCCCTGTTCTCAAAGTCCTCCAAGCGCCGGGTCATGAAGTCGTTCACCTTACGAAGGTTGCCGATCTCCGTCTGTATCTCCGAAACGTCGTCCATGAGACTGGATGACTTGAGATCCAATGACTTCACCTTCTCATTGGTTTTCGATAGGTCAGCACGAATCAAGTTCACATCAATGGCCACGGTGTCAATTTTGTGGGCCAAAGCTTCATATTGTTGGCCTATCGTCTCCTTCATGGCAGAAATGGCGCCCATGACATCCTGCAAGGATGGCTCCGTCGACGCATCCACAGTGTGATCAGCGCCACTTGATCCGGGCAGGGCGGCTCCGGGGGACCCCTTGGAATGGGTGTAGCGGTCCATAACGTTGGACTGGACCGGGCCCCCACGCAGGGGCGTCTTGGTCTTCCGAGTCTCTCGGTCCCCTCTGCCAGCCATGGTAGAACTGCGTCACCAGGAGATTAACCAGGCTCGATGGAGTGGCCACAGGAAAGCAGGGCCTCGGGACAAATGAACCGCAGCTAGGGTACCACTATTAGGAGGGCCAACAGACAGGAGAATAAACCAGCCAAAGGCCCGACAGCCGTTCCGCGCCCCGACTTCAGCCCAGGCCAGGCTCCTCTGCCAGATGTCTCAGTCTGAGGCAGAAACAAAACCGAAACTTAAGAGGGGGACCCACAAGTCGAATCCCCCTGCCGTTGTTGTTCAACTGCAAGACGGCCACTGAGCCTCACCCAGTCCCGGGCGTACCTCGAGGGCGGAGCCCGAAAGTTCGAATCGATGTAACTCCGGTACCCCGGGTCCAAATCAAATTTCAAAAAGTCCAGGGCAATCAGCCCAGTGTCCTCTACACAAATCCTCGTAAAAAGTCAGGATTAGTTCAGGATATCATGCCGGGAGTGGCGGGGGTCCGGGGAGCGCTGTGCTCACGCGGCCATCTCGGATGCCCGCCAAGCTCCTCCGCTCCTAGCACTCTAAAGGAGCGTCCGCCAGTGCGAGCCAACTTTGTGAAAGGGACCGTCAGAAGTTGTTGCCCTAGTGAGCGCAGATTGCGCTGTGGCATATAAGGTGTAAGGAGAGGCCGGAGGAGTTCTGGGCGTCCAGTCTTGAGGATTTTAAAGCTCATGACGAGAGCTTTAAACTGGATTCGGGACTCGATAGGTAGCCAGTGCAGTTTTCGGATTGTAGCTTTGGCCGAGCATCTGCGGGGAAGTCCGACCAAGGTTCTTGCCGCGGTATTCTGCACGCGCTGCAGACGCGCTATCTCTGCTTTATTGGCGCCCGAGAGTAAGACGTTAGCGTAGTCTAAGCGGGACAGAATTGTGGCTTGAATGATCGTTTGACGGACCTTGGGATCAAAGAAGCCTAGTATGGGAGGCTCCTCATCAGTCTCACACAGGTGGCCGCTACTCTTTTTGTGTGGGTCTGGAAGTTGAGTGATGAATCCATCCAAACGCCCACATTTTTGACCAAGGATTTGGGGGGTGGGATGGTGCCCAGTGACGATGGCCACCAGTGTTGGTTCCAGTGACTGGTGTTCTTTCCGAGGAGCAGCACCTCCGTCTTGCCTGCATTGAGCTGTAGGCAATTGTCTGTCATCCATTGGGCTACCGCTGCCAGCCCATCCCTGAACCTTGCTGCAGAGGTGGAGGGACCCTCGGTAAGAATGATAGCCAGCTGAGTGTCATCAGCGTATGACACCAGCGAGAGGTCCCATTCTCTGGCTACAGCCGCAAGCGGTTGTACATATAGGTTGAAGAGGGATGGGCTGAGTGCAGAGCCTTGAGGGACTCCTGTCTGATGGTGTGGGAACGGGAGAGGAATGGAGGGGCCGAGACCCTGAATGACCTGTCCTCCAGAAAGGAACGGAACCATTCCAGAGCACGGTCCGCGATACCTGCGGTAGCCAGACGATTCAACAGAATGTTATGGGATACCGTGTCAAAGGCCGCGCTGAGATCTAATAGGATCAGCGCGGCACTTTGGCCGGCATCGAGTATCGTCCGGAGATGTTCTGACGTAGCTAGGAGGGCAGACTCGGTGCTGTGGCCTGGCCTAAAACCGTTTTGAGATGGATCTAAGGTGTTGTTTAGATCCATGTGGTGTTTAGATCCATCTATGGATAATTTTTGTTTTGGGGCTCACTGTATATATTAAATATGTATATTAATGAGTTGTGTATATATAGAATGAACAATTGGATGATACCATTGTGTAATGAATATATCTTTTCTGTTTTATAATAAAAGATAAAAATTGTTTATCAAATAATTCTTGCTTTGGGACAATGTTGATGTACATTAAATGAAGGATATATTAACTATGTACCATTGTGTTACCTAGGAGAGGATGTGTTCTTGTTCTAACGGGTGTTTACACCCCTTCCCCTTTTTCCAGTTTCATGCCAGAGCTGGGGCTGAGTGTCCCAGCAACCAGTTTGTACTGGGAAAAGCATGGAGCACCTGGTGTGCCCCAGGCAGTGTCTGAAAAGCATTCACTGAATGCAACCCTCCCTGCCCCAATACACTGAAGCCTGTCTGGGGAGGTGGTAGCACCTCCCTGGAAAGGAAACCTATTGTCCTGGCCTCCCCTGCCGGAGTTTCGTCCAGCAGCAGGAGGGCAGACTCGTGTATGTGGCAGCCGCATCCATTTTGTGATGCTGGGGCTCTGTTTAACTTTAACCGTGTAAAGCAGTAACTTACATGTCTTTTCCCTCTAGAAGGGTGGAATGCTGGGGTAGTATTCCAAAGTGTTTGACACCTTACACGACATGATTTGATAAAGCCAAACCAAAGTTAGCATTAACCGCGAGGATTATATTGCACTTAAGAGTATATGGTATGGCTATATCATAGAACAGCTATAAGGAATTGGTTCTGAAAGCTGCAGAGGGGCTCAGCTCATGCTAGGACATTCTCTCAAATAAAACCAAGCACTCTGCCACCAGGATTGTCAAGGCCTGCCATAGGAGTGACTTTTAGGTTACTATGTGTCTATATATAAGGTAGATATAGGTATACTATATCTAAGTAAGGGGTGATTACACCACCTTACCCAGACTGTAAGTACAGACCTGTGCTGTCAGTTTGGAAGGCTAACCAGGGGTGGCACAATTCGTGCTGCAGCCCCTGGTAGGTCTAGGGTGCACCTATGTCCTTGGTACCTAAGATACCATATACAGGGGCTCACAAGGGTGACCCAGTAACCAATCTGGTATGTACCTAAAGTACAAGGAGTCCATTTTATAGAGAAAGCAGATAGACTGGGGCCCTGAATAGCAGGGTCCCAGTCCAACTAAGTCGAAAACCAGCAAAACACCAGGCAAAAAGTGGTCGTAACCATATAGTCAGATATCCCCCTTCCTACACATACAAATAAATTATTGTTCAAATTCTTGAATTAGCAGTCTGCTATTGTCCAGTTAGGAGTATGACCTAATAAAAATTCACTATGTACCTGGGCCTCTGATGTTCAGAACTAATCTACTAGTTAACTAGCAGTTTACATACGAGAAAAGGAGGGAGAAAGGGGTACCCTAATCATATCCCTCGCCCCAAATTCCTAGCCCTACAAAAAATCTATACTGGTTTCTTGGACAGGCCCGTGGCAGTATTACGCACCATCTTCCAGTTTTACCACCAAATACTCCAGCCAGCTTACCTGTCGGGGTGCAGCCATGGCTCACTTTTCCTTTATGCATTATTATTTTAGCTACCCAAGATACACAGTGTCCTGTTACTGTGAAAATACACCTGAAACGTCATACCAAAACCTACAACACTTTGTGTGCATAATCACCCCCCTACAACCACTGACTCACTCAACCTTTGGCTGTGCTTCCCTAAATAGCCTTCTGCTTCTTGGACTTGTGCAATGCTTTGCTGGGACATCACCCACTCTCTGTATCAGTCAAATGGCCATATGTGTTGAAACTGGTACAGTTTTGTGGAGTACTGCCATAGGTGTGAAGCTTCACAGAGGTTTTATTCAGTTGCCAAAGTGGTTGAAGTTTCCAGATGTTTCTGTACACATTTAAACACTCTCCAAAAGTCACAAACCTATTCTGTGTTCACACACTACATCATTAATGTTGCCATAACTTGAGCCATCCTCTGCATCGATCCACTTCATACTCTTTTCCGGCATTGATCAGTCTTCCACATAGGGCTGTTGGAAACTGACATCCTGATGGCAAATATGTTTGAGATTTTAGTAATAAGTAAAGGTTAGCTAATAAGTACTGACCAAAAGAAGAGACTAGGCAAAAAGAGGCATCCTAGGAAGTAAAAAGAGAATCACTAAAAAGCGAGACCGAACTGAAGAGGGAAATTTGTGAGTGACAATTGGAACGGGGAAAAGACGAGATCCAAAAAGGTGTTTTAGAAGTAGACCCATGTTGATAAAAGAAAGACAGAGAAGTAGAGGGAGAATGGAAGGAAAACTGGAGTACAAGAGAATTGAAGAATTGTGAAATTAGTCAAACAGCAAAGGTGAGAAAAGAAAAAGACAGAGGTGAGGGGGGCATGTGAGAGAAAAGGGGCAAGTATGTTGGCAGAGAAGAGCGATGGGTCCTATTTTGCTCATTGTTATTTTGGCTAAAAGCATGATCCACCCACCACATCAAACTAAACTCTTATAAACGGAATTCTGACAAGTCTCTCTGTACCGCAACATGGTCTGCTTTATAAGTCGAGGGATTGATCGAGCTTGAGAAGCACATCGTGACATCGCACTCGCTGCGTGGAGCGAGGAGCGGCGGCGGTGAGCAAGCAGGAAAATAAGCATGGTGCCGGGAGCCTTAGAAAATTTCATGGTGCTACAGTTGACTTCCACCCCAGTCCGGCTCCAATGCTCCCAGGTTGATTTGAGGACACCATCAATCAACTGAGGTGAGATGAGCAGAGCTGTAGGTTCTGCAGTGAGGAGGAGTAAGGGGCTTTGCGTCTACCCTCCAGAAAGGCCTCACCCCCTCCTCCCACCCGCCCTCATTCCTTTATCATCATTTGCAGTGGAAACCTCAAGGTCAGGCCGACTTGCAGGTGGGGGAGAGTAAGCATGAGTGCACCCTAACCACAGCAGCATTTAGCAGTCTGCCCCTGAGTGTGAGCGAAGGTCCCTGCGGAAGTGGTCCAGCTAGGTATGGGCTCAGCTTACAGGGGCCCTGGTTGCAGCGGCGGTGCATCCTATAGGACGCTTGGGCGTTGCCCCACTAATTGATTTGAGGCACAAGTCGAGTTTCAAGCATGCCGTTGGTGCCATCACTCTCTGTATCACTCACTCACCAGAGGCAGTCGGCTCAGAAGAAGGCGGGGCAGCTGCAGCAGGACAGAGTTCAGTGCAAGTGCAGAATGTATCCGGTGGCCGGCGGAGCGCACAGCAAGAGTGCGCTAGTTCTGTTTAGGGCTTAAAAATTTTGCGATCAGCCCGAACATGCGCACTAGGCTGCTCATTAGAAGAGCGAGGGATTTTCCATGCCGCTCTTCTAATGAGCAGCCTAGTGCGCATGTTCGGGCTGGTCGCAAAATTTTTTACGCCTTAAACAGAACTTGCACAAGCCAATCCTGGATTGGCTGAGACGCAGGCGGTACTTGCCAGCCAAAGCGGTACAAAAGGGGGTGGTGATGGACGGAGCATCTGAACTAATCAAACACTCACACCCAGTCAAAAGATCTGGGTTTGATCCATCGCCGTTCTTTAGCCCACTCTGCCGCCCCAGTTCAGACATGGCTATATGCAAATCAGTCTGACCCTGTGACTCATGGGAACAGTCCAGCCCGAACTGCCAAGCCATGCCTTCCCTGGACCGGAAACAAGCTTCCGAGGACCGGTTTCTGGCATTCCAGCCGTCTTCAGCCCGGCTTGCTTGAATCCAGTGGCAAAGTGAGCAATGGACTGGTTTGGCCACCATAAGTGTGGCAGGGTATGCTCAGACGTGAGTCCCTTACTCACTTTGCCACTGGATTCAAGCAAGCCGGCCTGAAGACGGCTGGAATGCCAGAAACCGGTCCTCGGAAGCTTGTTTCCGGTCCAGGGAAGGCATGGCTTGGCAGTTCGGGCTGGACTGTTCCCATGAGGCACAGGGTCAGACTGATTTGCATATAGCCATGTCTGAACTGGGGTGGCAGAGTGGGCTAAAGAACGGTGATGGATCAAACCCAGATCTTTTGACTGGGTGTGAGTGTTTGATTGGTTCAGATGCTCCGTCCGTCACCACCCCCTTTTTTACCGCTCTGGCCGCCATAAGTGGGGCAGGGTATGCTCAGACGTGAGTCCCTTGCACACTTTGCCACTGGATTCAAGCAAGCCGGGCTGAAGACGGCTGTAATGCCAGAAACCCGTCCTCGGAAGCTTGTTTCCAGTCCAGGGAAGGCATGGCTTGGCAGTTCGGGCTGGACTGTTCCCATGAGGCATAGGGTCAGACTGATTTGCATATAGCCATGTCTGAACTGGGGTGGCAGAGTGGGCTAAAGAACAGTGATGGATCAAACCCAGATCTTTTGACTGGGTGTGAGTGTTTGATTGGTTCAGATGCTCCGACCGTCAACACCCCCTTTGGTACTTGCCAGCCAGCCAGGAGCGAGCGTGAGGTGCTATCCGAGACGTGAGACCATACAGCAGATGGCTGGATGTTTGAGGACACCCGGTGATGTACGGGTCCGGACTCCAGGATAAAGTGGGTGGTTTATAATGTTGGTTTTGGATGGGGGAACCCTGACAACTAGGTGTGAGTGTTACCGCATGTGAGCCGCCTCGAGCACACGACTGTAGTGTCTGCGTCAACACTTCTTTATTGGCAGCCTGCAACGTGAATGTCGGATTAATGGCCGACCTGCCTACTTACTCTGAATGCGTATGCGTTATTTTGTTTGTGTGTGTATATAATGGCAAGAGCAGGCCTGCCGACATTGGTGCTTCCAAAGTCGATCATGTCTGCTCTGCACCTAACGCCGCCATTACTACAGTACACACGTCGGACTCGCACACACAACACCCCCTCCAAAGTCTGCAGCTCAGCTGTGCTTACTCTGGCCAGCATTACGGCCATGATCCGATGGATCAACACACATTTTATCGTGCAGCAGAGTTCATTGGCCATGAACCCGGCTGCAGAATACATCGCATAATAAAATGTTGAGCCATCAATGCCGAGACTCGAACAACGTGGTTCACCTGAACGAAACCAGCCAGGTTTGAGTTAGTATCAGGCCCTACCGGCGTCATTGGCTCAACATCCTGTGATCCGGCCGTTAGGCAAGGAGGTTAAGATTTTGATTTTTTTAAGTGATTAAAAAGTATTTTTGTACTTCGATGTTTGATCATGGACTTTGCGAAATCCACACGCCAGGATGTAAAGCAGCCAGTGGCGTAACGAAACTTGAGGGGGCCCCCCTGCAAAGTACATGGACGGGGCCCCCCTCCCATCCTCCGTGCCAGTCTAGAGCTCACAGGCCAGCGACCCGCCATACTGCAGGGGGTGCGGGGCGATTGTTATGCCACTGTCACCAATGCACCCGTTATAAGTAACACTGGATGGTGGAGTCAAAGGTTGGGCTTAGTCTGCCCGCAGGCTATCATAGGTGGTGGTCCATTCATTACAGGGTCCCTGCCATCGGTAGACCGGGGAAGTTTGCCCAATGTTAGGTGGGTTTCCTGATGCAGACTCCTGCCATGATATACAACATCGGGCCCACTCATTTTGACAAAAGTGCATCGACTGCTCCTTCTCGTTTTCGTTTTAAAACATTAGACAATGCGACAATGCAGTATTTTAAAAGCAGATGTAACTACAAAGAGCACATTTTCATAATACATTTTTATTAGTAGACAATAGCAATCTTAAGAGGCATTGCATAGCTTCATACACACTTTGACCCCAATTCCATCACAGTCTCTCTCTCGCTCAGTGAGTCAGTCTCTCTCTCTCTCTGTCATTCAGTCTCTCAGTCAGTCTGTCAGTCAGTCAGTCTGTCAGTCTCTCTCTCTTAGTCTCACTCTTAGTCAGTCTATCTCTCTCTGTCATTCAGTCTCTCTGTCAGTCTGTCAGTCAGTCTCTCTCTCTCTGTCAGTCTGTCAGTCAGTCTCTCTCTCAGTCAGTCAGTCTATCTCTCTCTGTCATTTAGTCTCTCTCATTCAGTCGGTCTCTCTCTCAGTCAGTCAGTCAGTCTGTCAGTCAATCAGTCTCTCTCTCTCTCTCTCTCTCCGTCAGTCAGTCGGTCTCTCTCGCTCTATCAGTCCCTCTCTCTCGCTCTATCAGTCCCTCTCTCTGTCAGTCTCTCAGTCAGTCTCTCTCAGTCAGTCTCTCTCTGTCAGTCTCTCTCTGTCAGTCTCTCTCCCTGTCAGTCTCTCTCCCTGTCAGTCTCTCTCCCTGTCAGTCTCTCTCCCTGTCAGTCTCTCTCCCTGTCAGTCCCTCTGTCTGTCAGTCCCTCTGTCTGTCAGTCCCTCTGTCTGTCAGTCTCTCTATCAGTCAGTCTCTCTATCAGTCAGTCTCTCTCTGAGTCAGTCTCTCTCTCTCAATCAGTCTCTCTCAGTCAGTCAGTCTCTCTCTCAGTCAGTCTCTCTCTCTTTTAGTCCCTCTCTCTGGCAGTCTCTCTCTGTCAGTCTCTCTCCCTGTTAGTCTCTCTCCCTGTCAGTCTCTCTCCCTGTCAGTCCCTCTCTCTGTCAGTCCCTCTCTCTGTCAGTCCCTCTCTCTGTCAGTCCCTCTCTCTCTCAGTCTCTCTGTCAGGCTCTCACTCTCAGCCTCTCTCTCCCAGTCTCTCTCTCTCTGTCAGTCAGTCTTCCAGACAGTCTCTCTCTCCCTCTGTCAGTCTCTCTCAGTCAGTCTCTCTCTCTGTCAGTCAGTGACTCTCTCTGTCAGTCAGTCTCTCTCTCTGTCAGTCAGTCTCTCTCTCTCTGTTAGTCAGTCTCTCTCTGTGAGTCTCTCTCTCTCTCAGTCAGTTTCTCTCTGTCGGTCAGTCTCTCTTTCTCTGTCAGTCTCTCTCTGTCAGTCTCTCTCTCTCAGTCAGTCTCTCTCTCTTCGTCTCTCTCTCTCTGTCAGTCAGTCTCTCTCTCCCAGTCAGTCTCTCTCTTTCCCAGTGAGTCAGCCTCTCTCAGTCAGTCAGCCTCTCTCTCTCTCTCTCTCTCTGTCAGTCTCTCTCTGTCAGTCTCTCTAGCAGTCAATCTCTCTCTCTGTCAGTCAGTATCTCTCTGCGTCAGTCAGTCAGTCTCTGTCAGTCAGTTAGTCTCTCTCTATCTCTGTCAGTCAGTCTCACTCTCAATCAGTCTCTCTCTCTGTCAGTCAGTCACTCTCTCAGTCAGCCAGTCTCTCTCTCTCGGTCAG
Organism: Lissotriton helveticus; assembly: GCF_964261635.1. Taxonomy (NCBI): domain Eukaryota; kingdom Metazoa; phylum Chordata; class Amphibia; order Caudata; family Salamandridae; genus Lissotriton; species Lissotriton helveticus. The sequence continues at coordinate 1,156,738,806 of NC_136067.1, read as the reverse complement.
TTTTTCAGTCAGTCAGTCTCTCGGTCAGTCAGTATTCAGTCTCTGAGTCAGTCAGTCAATCTCTACTTCCCCACTCTCTCCATTGTCTATCTTCATTCTCTGTCTCAACTCTGTCCACTCTATCTCTACTGTCTCTCTTTTCACTCTCTATCCACTGTCTCTCTCTCCACTTTCTCTCTCTACTCTCTCTCTTTTACCACTCTCTCTCCACTCTCTCCCTCCACTGTCTCCCCCCACTCTCTCTCCACTCTCTCTCTCTCTCTCTCTCTCCACTCTCTCTCTCTCCACTCTCTCTCTCTCCACTCTCTCTCTCTCTCCACTGTCTCTCTCCACTGTCTCTCTCCGTCTCTCTCTCTTCACCCTCTCTCCCTTCTCTCTCTCTCTCTCTCTCTCCACTCTCTCTCTCTCCACTCTCTCTCTCTCCACTCTCTCTCTCTCCACTGTCTCTCTCCACTGTCTCTCTCCGTCTCTCTCTCTTCACCCTCTCTCCCTTCTCTCTCTCTCCACTCTCTCTCTCCACTCTCTCTCTCTCTCTCCACTCTCTCTCCAATCTCTCCACTCTCTCTCTCCAATCTCTCTCCACTCTCTCTCCACTGTCTCTCCACTGTCTCTCCACTTTCTCTCTCTCTCTCTCTCCACTCTCTCCCTCCACTGTCTCCCTCCACTGTCTCCCTCCACTCTCTTTCCACTCTCTCTTTCCACCCTCTCTCCCTTCTCTCTCTACTCTCTCTCCACTCTGTCTCTCTCCACTCTGTCTTTCTCCACTCTGTCTCTCTCCACTCGGTCTCTCTCCACTCGGTCTCTACTCTCTCTCCACTGTCTCTCCACTGTCTCTCTCCACTTTCCCTCTCTACTCTCTCTCCACTCTCTCACTATCTCAATCTCTCCCTCCACTTTCTCCCTCCACTGTCTCCCTCCACTGTCTCCCTCCACTCTCTCTCCACTCTCTCTCTCCACCCTCTCTCTACTCTCTCTCCACTCTCTGTCTCACTCCACTGTCTCTCTCCACTGTCTCTCTCCACTGTCTCCCTCCACTCTCTCTCTCTCTCTCTCCACTCTCTCTCCACTCTCTCTCTCTACTCTCTCTCTCTCTACTCTCTCTCCACTCTCTCTCCAATCTCTCCACTCTCTCTCCAAACTCTCTCCACTCTCTCTCCACTGTCTCTCTCTCTCCACTCTCTCTCTCTCGCTAACTCTCTCCACTGTCTCTCCACACTCTCTCCACTCTCTCTCTCTCCACTGTCTATCTCCACTCTCTCTCTCCACTCTCTCTCCACTGTCTCTCTCCGCTCTCTCTCCACTCTCTCTCCACTCTGTTCACTCTCTCTCTCTCTCCACTCTCTTTCTCCTCTCTCTCTCTCTCCACTCACTCTTCCAACTCTCCCTCTCTCCACTCTCTCTCTCCACTCCCTATCTCCACTCTCCCTCTCTCCACTCTCCCTCTCTCCACTCTCTCCCACTCTCTCTGCACTCTCTCTCTCTCTACTCTCCCTCTCTCCACTCTCTCCCACTCTCCCTCACTCTCTCTCCCTCCCTACTCCACCTCCGCATTGCATCCTTTTCTACCTTGCAGCATTCTCCCCTCTGCCTTGCAGCATTCTCCCCTCTGCCTTGTACCCTTCACCCCTTTGCCTTGCACCCTTCTCCCCTCTGCCTTGCACCCTTCTCCTCTTTGCCTTGCACCCTTCTCCTCTCTGCCTTGCACCCTACTCCACCTCCACCTTGCACCCTTTTCTACCTTGCACCAGTCTCCCCACTGCCTTGCACCATTCTCCCCTCCCCCTTGCACCCTTCTCCTCTCCCCCTTGAACCCTACTCCACCTCCGCCTTGCCCCTTTTCTACCTTGCACCATTCTCCCCTCTGCCTTGCACCATTCTCCCCTCTGCCTTGTACCCTTCTCCCCTCTGCCTTGCACCCTTCTCCTCTCTACCTTGCACCCTTCTCCACCTCCGCCTTGCACCTTTTCTATCGTGCACCATTCTCCCCTCTGCCTTGCACCATTCTCCCCTCTGCCTTGCACCCTTCTCCCCTCTGCCTTGCACCCTTCTCCCCTCTGCCTTGCACCCTTCTCCCCTCTGCCTTGCACCCTTCTCCTCTCTGCCTTGCACCCTACTCCACCTCCGCCTTGCACCCTTTTCTACCTTGCACCATTCTCCCCTCTGCCTTGTACCTTTCTCCCCTCTGCCTTTCATCCTTCCCTACCTTGCACCTTTCTCCCCTCCGCCTTGCACCCTTCTCCTCTCTGCCTTGCACCCTTCTCCTCTCTGCCTTGCACCCTTCTCCCCTCTGCCTTGCACCCTTCTCCCCTCCGCCTTGCACCCTTCTCTACCTTGCACCCTTCTCCTCTCTGCCTTGCGCCCTTCTCCGCTCTGCCTTGTACCCTTCGCCCCTCTGCCTTGCACCTTTCTCTTCTCTGCCTTGCACCCTTCTCCCCTCTGCCTTTCACCCTTCTCCCCTCTGCCTTGCACCCTTCTCCCCTCTGCCTTGCAGCCTTCTCCCCCTCCGCCTTGCACCCTTCTCCCCCTTGCACCCTTCTCCCCTCTGCCTTGCACCATTCTCCTCTCTGCCTTGCACCCTACTCCACCGCCGCCTTGCACCCTTTTCTACCTTGCACCATTCTCCCCTCTGCTTTGTACCTTTATCCCCTCCGCCTTTCATCCTTCCCTACCTTGCACCTTTCTCCCCTCCGCCTTGCACCCTTCTCCTCTCTGCCTTGCACCCTTCTCCTCCCTGCCTTGCACCCTTCTCCTCTCTGCCTTGCGCCCTTCTCCGCTCTGCCTTGTACCCTTCGCGCCTCTGCCTTGCACCTTTCTCTTCTCTGCCTTGCACCCTTCTCCCCTATACCTTGCACCCTTCTCCTCTCTGCCTTGCACCCTTCTCTTCTCTGCCTTGCACCCTTCTCCTCTCTGCCTTGCGCCCTTCTCCTCTCTGCCTTGAACCCTTCTCCTCTCTGCCTTGCACCCTTCTCCTCTCTACCTTGCACCCTTCTCCCCACTGCCTTGCCCCTCCTCCCCCTCCCCGCGGACGCCCATAGTGCTTCTAACAAGAGTGCTTACCTGAGGGCCCCATTTTGCTGCCCCCTCCCTTCTCATATGAGCTTTGCCCTTGAGACTGCTCTCTCTGGGGGCCCCCACCCCCACCCCCACCCTTATCAGGGTCATGACTCTGAGCAGTGCTCTGTGCTGCCTCCTACTTTCTGGGGTCCCCACCCCATGCTTGTTCCCGTCTCTTCTCTTCTCTTGTGGGGTGGGCTTTGCTTATGGGGAGGAGAGAGTGGCGGCCGGGCTCTGAGCTGCCTCAGAGGAGCAGTGGAGACTGCTGTCTCCGGGGCCCCCACCCCACCCCATCCTTGTCCCTGTCTCTTCTCTTGTGGGGTGGGGCCCCCACCCCATCCTTGTCCCTGTCTCTTCTCTTGTGGGGTGGGGCCCCCACCCCACCTTTGTCCCTGTCTTCTCTTGTGGGGTGGGGCCCCCACCCCACCTTTGTCCCTGTCTTCTCTTCTGGGTTGGGGCCCCCACCCCACCTTTGTCACTGTCTTCTCTTGTGGGGTGGGCCCCCACCCCACCTTTGTCCCTGTCTTCTCTTGTGGGGTGGCCACCTTTGTCCCTGTCTTCTCTTGTGGGGTAGGGCCCCCACCCCACCTTTGTCCCTGTCTTCTCTTATGGGGTGGGCTTGCTTTGCTTGTGGAGATGAGAGAGTGGGGGCCGGGCTTTGTGCTTCCTCAGAGGAGCAGTGGAGACTGCTGTCTCTGGGCCCCCACCCCGTCCTTGTCCCGGGCCTGCCTCAGGCTCTGACTGAAGAGAAACAATGCTGATACTTTGTTTCTCTTTAGTCAGAGGGAGGGGGCGAGGGGCTCGGAGCAGGCAGCAGGCTGCACCTGCTTCAGTCACAGAGGGAGAGAGGCTTTGCATTAGTGCAAGCCTCTCACAGCTTTCAGACGAGCTGAGGGGGCCGGGGGCCCCCTTAATTAACTGAACAGAGTGTGGCCCCCCCGCACTGCGGGGGCTGCGGGGGCGTTTGTTACGCCCCTGAGGCCATCGATCCCAGTAGAGAAGACACCATCCTCACTGTCGTAGATGGAGTGGTCATGAGAGCCTGAGCCTTCCGAAGGAGTGATAATCGTTGCTCCTCCGAAGGAGACACGCTTGCTGACAGCGTATTGATGGAGGCTCCCAAGTACTGAATGCACTGGACCGGAGTCGGGACAGACTTGGACATGTTGATGTGCAACCCCAGCTTGTTCAATAGAACGCACGTCTTCTGGAAGTGCGCTTGAGCTTCCGAGAAGGAAGAGGCCTTGATCAACCAGTCGTCCAGGTACGGGTAGACAAACACCTTGTTCTTCCGCAGGTGTGCCGCTAGCACTGCCATGCATTTCGAGAAAGTCCTCGGCGCAGACTTCAGCCCGAACGGAAGTACAGTGTACTGATAGTGATTGGTGCCGACTTGAAATCGCAGGAACTTCCTGTGTTTGTGTGCAATGGGCACATGGAAGTATGCATCCTGTAGGTCTATGGCCCACAGCCAGTCCCCCTGTTGCAGCTGAGGATAAATCTGATGCAACGACAGCATGCAAAACTTTTCTCTGCGAATCCACTTGTTTGCCTGTCGCAAGTCTAGAATAGGCCTGAACTCGTTCTTGTCCTTCTTGCGGACCAGAAAGAACCGGGAGTACAGACCTCTTCCTCTTTGAGACAGAGGTACGTCTTCTATCGCCCGTTTCCTTAACAGGATGTCGGCCTCCGCCTGGAGCTCGCGTAGTTGATACCGCGAGCTGACCGGAGGAATCGATGGAGGCGGGCTGGTGAACCGAAGACTGTATCCATTGCAAACAATATTCAGCACCCACTTGTCCTGAGTAATTTTTCTCCACTCTGCCAGGAAAAATTGAACGCTTCCCCCCACGGGAGTGGGTAATGGATGAAGGGGAAGTAACCGCTCAGGGTCGAGACCCGGCTGGGCCTTTGTTCATAGTAGAGGACTGCTGTCCACCTCTACCCCTCTGGCGTTTTTGAAAGGGTCTCCGGAACTGCTGCTGTTGTTGCTGCTGTTGTCCCGAAGACTGTCCTCGTCCTTTCCCCTGCGAACCGAACCGTCTCTGGAACGGGCAGTAGGGCTTCTTTTCTTTGGGCTTCTCCAAGCCCACAGCCGTCAGGGTCTCCGCCTCAGCCTTCATGCGGGCCATTTCATCATCGGCATGTTTTCCGAACAGCGTTTCTACGGAAAAGGGCAGATTGGCCACCCGCTGTTGTGCTTCAGGCTTGAGTGACGTAAGTCTGAGCCAAGCATGGCGGCGCTGGTTGACCCCGTGACTGTAACCATGGGCCGCCAACAGTGAAATATCCGCCGCGGCGCTGATGACCTGGTTTGAAACCAGCATCCCTTCCTTAACTATTTCTTGGAAGTCCTCCCTCCTGTCGCGTGGCAGAAGGTCCGCGAACTGTTCCAGAGAATCCCACAGTGCACGGACGTACCGCCCCAGCAATGCCGAATCGCTGGAGGCTTTCATAGTCGTGGAAGAAGTCCCACAAGCCTTCCTTCCAGCCGAGTCAATCCAACGGCTCTCTTTATCAGGCGGCACGGTGGAGGACGGGGAGGTAGAGTGTAACTTCCTGGCCGCCGTCACTATCACAGAGTCGGGCACTGGGTCCATCCGCAGGAAGGCCGGGTCCGAATCCGGTGACCTGTACTTCTTCAGAAGTCGGGAGGGAGCTGCCTTCACCACCGCAGGCGTAAGGAGCAGCTCCTTCGCAGGTTCGACCAGTCCTGGCACCAATGGCAGCAGAGGGCGAGACAGATGCTTCTTGTGAAGTGTCTCGAATATCACGGACGTCGTAGGTGTAGGAGCTGTCACCGTGATACCCAATTTCGCAGCCCCCCTCAGGAGAACCTCCTGGAACGTGCTGATGTCGTCTACCGGAGACACCCTTGTCTCCGGGGAGTCCGATAAAGTAGGTGAATAGGAGCGCGTCTTAGAGGAGTCCGTACGGGAGCTTGATCTTCGCCTCCTATGGTGATGCCTAGATCTAGTGGAGGACCTGTGTCTACTCCTCGATCTTCCTCTCCGTCCGGAGCGCGACCGTGATCTCCTAGGTCTGGGACGCTCTGCCGGTTTCCCCGGGGCGGGCGTCTTAGGCTTGGACGGGACCTGAGGCTTAGGAGTCCCTTTGGGAGGGGTCGGAAGCCTGGGCAAAGAGACCGACCTCGGTGGAACCGGGGGCGGCCTCTCTGGCACATGTGGCCGAGGCACCGGTGGAAGTGGAGGCAGAGGAGGCAACGGAGGAGGGGTCGGCGCCCTCGGAGGGAGACCCCTCGGCAACAGAGGCGGGGGTGTAACATTCTTCTTCGGAGTATACACCTCGGAGTACACCGATCCCGGTGACTCGCCTTCCTTTCCAGATCCGGACTGTGGAGAGCCCCCCACAGCATCAGGCCTCTCACCACGATTCCTCGACGTCGAAGAACGGTGACCAGACGGCGAGCGTAGGCCCCTCGACGTCGAGCGCCTCTTCGGCGTCGACCGTCTTCCATGCCACGGCGTCGACCGTCTTCCATGCCTCAACGTCGATCTCGTCCGCCTCGACGACGACCTCTTGCGTCTCGACGACGACCTCTTATGCCTCGATGGCGACCTCTTCCGCCTCGACATCGGCCTCGACGACGAGGATCCCCTCGACGACGATCGCTTCGCCGACGGCGAACGGCGGTGTCGCCTCGACGGCGAGCGCCGACGCCGGGCCTGTCGACGCCGATCACTCCACGTCGACGCCGACGATGACGACGACGAAACCGTCAAAGGAGACTTCGACGGCGGCCTGTGTAACTCCCTCGACGTCGACCGTCGACGTTTCCTTGACCCAGAGCCCTGGGGAGACGGGGAACAGACCGTAGTCATCCCTCTCGACGTCGTGGTCAGTGCCACCGACCCCGACAGAGAATGGGAACGTTTGCTGGTCTTCCTGCCCCTGGGGAGCCCCCCAGAGGCCTCAGCATGGGCAGAAGAAGCCCCTCCAGACCCACCTTGCGCCTTCAGCCTTCTTTCCTCGTGGCCCTGAAGCCTGATCTTCTGTCTTTCCTTCAGGGTCCTGCCAGAGAAGCCTTGACAAATCTCACACTCCTCAGGGATGTGGGAAGAGGGAAGGCAGAGGATACACACCTCATGGGAATCTGATTTTGCCTTCTTCCTGGAGCACTCCGGGCATTTGTCAAATAATGCAGGCATATTTGACATCAAAAAGGAGCAAAAACCAAGAAGAACAGCACTAAAGTACTTTAGAAGCACTCAAATCGAAATTACAGTGAAAAAACACCAATAAACTCTTGAAAAGGGAGAGCTCAATGCTCCAGGGTCCTGCTTGCAGGAGCCGGAAAAAAGAACTGAAACTAAATGGGACCTGCAGTGCATTCTGGGATACTGTGAAGTTCTGGAAGGTTCTCTCAAAGGCACAGTATCCTATGCTGAGCCACATAATGGCAGCCTATGGGGCTTGTCTGTCCAGGTTCTCGTCTCTATCATTCCAGAGGGTGTTTGCTGTTAAAGCAAGGGAAATCTGTACAGGCTTTGCTGTTTTGTGGATTTTGTGGTGGAATTTCTAGTTGAAGTACTGGACAGTGTAGCTTTTATAGGCTGCATTATCTGTCTTTAAATTCTCTCTTAAGTGTCTGTGCAGTTCTGCATTTTTCGACACTGTAAGAGATTATTTTTGATTGCTCCGGGGTCCACGCACATGGGCGGGACTATTCACTAGATTATGACTATACACAGAGATCCCCTACTACAGAAAGAGGGATTACACCAGGATGGGTGGGGGGAGTGCCCCTTGACTCTGAATAGGGCTGTGCTCTGCCATCTCAATGCTGACTCAGCCCCCTGGGGAGCGACTGATGACTCTGCCCTGCACTTTGTAAAGAGGGAGGGGGAAGACTGTCAACAGAGTGCTCCTGGACTGTACTTGTCACCACAATGCTGGCTCCACCTCCTGCGAAGCGTCTGAGGTCCCTGCCCTGCTCACTGAAAGGAGAAACCAGAGTCTGCAAAACAAAGTGCTCCAGAGCTGAATTGGACTATGCAAAGGCCCCCCTGGCCTGAAAGAACAAAATAAACTGTGTATAAAAAGAGGAGCTCTGCTCCTAACAAATCAGATCCTGTTTTGACCACGAAGAACCTCTGTCCGACTAGAAGGACCAGGAGAAGCTCAAGGAGGAAGACTGTCCCTGACCAGGGGGACTGGCCTGCAGTTGGTGCCTTGCTGAAGGAAGGAGAGGAAAAGACCAGAAAGGACTTTGTAGAACTTCTGCTTGAAACGATCTCCAAGGGCTTGAATTTGAGCTTGCCCCCTGAACTGAGCCCCAGGACCATTGGGCTCATTGTACCTTCGCCCGTCTGCTGCTGAGCTGTTGGGTTTTCCTTCCCCGCCGGAGCCGTGACCCCTGCTGCCTTCACCCCCTCCTAGGGCTGTGACACCCCGGAGCCTGGCCGCCCCTGCCCGCTGATAGCCCTGCTCGAGTTAGAGCCGCTCTTGTTCTGCTGTGTCGGGGCATCCGCTCCCGTCACCTCGCCTGCCCCGGAGCGCGCTGTGTGCATCTCACCCCTCCCACTGGAATCCCTGCCAAGTGCTGCCTTGAGCCACGGCCGGCGCGTACCTTTGAAACATACGCCTCCGCCCCGCTCCGCAGTCTTGAAACCCGCCGGGCCGCGCCGCACGATCTAGGTCTCTCGGTACGGTGCGTACTGAGAGCCCTGTGCTGCGCCAGCCCCGCCTTTACAGCCCCCGTCGACCCAACGGTACGCCATGAATTTCCTAGCGTGCACAAGGATTACGCCCCGCAGGTCTGAACGACGCCTCGCCCCGTGAGCTGCATAGAGTCCCGGACCGCCCGCCCCTCTCCCCGTCGTCCCACTCACCCGCCTCGCACCTCGAGGGCTCTTCGAGCCGGACATCTACGCGGAGAACCGCCAGCCCCGTTGTGGCCCTCCCTCACCTGTGGCCGCATCTGAAACGCCTCGGACATTACGAACAAGGTACTGGGACCCACGAACTCGATCGTGAGTTCGCATCGGATCCAGGGTCCGCAACTTTTGTTTTCCCTGTCGTCCTGCACGTGTAAACGGGTTGCCCCATCAGTGCGAAGCGCACAAAGACCCACAGTTCACCTTGTTGCCGAATATTGAAGAACTTTGTCAATATTAGATATTGTGGCCTCATTTAACAACGTTATAGGGTCTTGTAAGTAAGCCTGCATATGAAGTATATTTTTCCATAAAGCCTACGTATTTTTCTACATAAATTACGCCTGGTGTCGGTTTGTTGTAGGTCAATTGGGTTACTGTATGTGGTCATAAATGCTTAACTGACTTAGCGCCTTGAGGATTAGCCTTGTCTGCTCGTGCCACGCAACCTAAAGGGTGAGACGGGGTTATTCTTAAGGGATAGTTCCTTTGCCCAGGCTAGAGGAGAGGGTCCCTGTTTGTCACAAGTGCATACCTGTGACAACCAGAGACCCCCAATTCTAACAGTGTCCATTTTGGTTAGTTCCATAGTCACTTTGAATTTAGTTACACTTTGTTATTGTTGAAGTTACTTCTAGGGTTACCACCTATCCTTTTAAACTCTTCCCTAGCGCTATGTTAGTTTTAAATTGGTAGCGCCCCCCCAGCACAGTTTTTGTTTCCCGGCTGTATTATCAGTATTTATTTTAGTCCCATCACTTGAGGAGCGGGGAGATTTTAGCAAGTTTTAGTTTTGCCCGGAGCTTTGTTCCGCCGTGCTTCATGGAGGGAACCCTCCTGCTGCTGCTCCCCCTGCTCCGGCTGGTAGCCGGGGAGTACTGCCACCCCCCTGGGCGGACGGAGGCCCGCAGGGGGAGCGGTGCAGGGGCATCCAGTGCCCCGAGAGGTACGACGCGCCCGAGCACGCCTTCTGTTGCGGGACCTGCGGTGTGCGCTACTGCTGCTCGGCTCCGGAGGCCCGGCTGGACCAGGGCCTGTGCAACAACAACTACTCCGAGGCCCCCCCCCCCCCAGGACCTGGAGGAGATTGGGAGCACCTACCCGCCCGCAGGTGAGTGCGCCGTGGCGTCATGGTCGCGGGGGAGGGGCGGAGGGGTGCACTTCAGAGAGGGTACATACTGGATACGGAGGGGTGCTGGTAAACGAGGGATGACGGATTGAGAGATTTAGGGCACTGTGGGAGCGAGCATTGACGTGAGATTTGTGGACAGGGAGAGAGAGGTGTACAGAAGGGTAAGTGAGGGAGAGGGGTACAGAAGGGTCCAATTGGAAGTGAGGAAGATGTACACATGGTGTTTATTAATTAAAAGCACCCTGGAGGGGGGAAGGCGGGCATCAGAACTTGTCATGAGATGATAGACGCAGGTAGGACGCTGCTGACGGGTTCTGATGAAAGATGTGTTAAGTGAGGCCTTTGAGGGGTAGAACCCAAGTGAGACGGTGATGAATGCAACATTTAGGGGTTGTGGTGTTTGAGGGATTAAAGGTATATATGAGGGAGGGAAAGATAGTCCCCTTCAAAAAAATTGTTAAGGGCCAATGGGACCGTTACAAAATGTGTATTTCTTGTAACGCTGGACAAGCCCACAGGTGGGCCGCCATAATGCGGCGAGGCGCCGCTAAAATGTTCTTTTGTAAGAAATGTGGGCGACCCTGAGCAACATGGCAGAGCCCACGAGTTTGAAGGGAACTACTGGGGTTGACATGCGGGCACTTGTAGGAGTATGTGGGATGGCTGTATTTGTTCCTGGAAGTGTGTGCGGGGGTGCAGCTCTGGTGGCTGCTGGGAGTGTATTGGGGGGATGCAGCATCTGCTGGGAACTTTGCATCTGTGCCTGCCCGGAGTATGTGGGGAGTGCATTAGCAGTGCAGTAAGTGTGTGCATGGTTGCACTGGTATCTGGAAGTGTTTGGGAATGCGAGTCTGGTGGCTGCTGGGAGTGTGCTGGGGATACATCAGCGGAGTGAGCACATGGCCTATGTGGTGAATACATCAGCAGTCCTGGGGCTGTGGGAATGGTTGCACCGCTATCTGGAATGTGTGAGAAATGTAGCTCTGATGGCTGCTAGGAGTCTAGTGGAAAATGTAGCTCTGATGGCTGCTAGGAGTCTGGTGGGAAATGTATCTCTGATGGCTGCTAGAAGTCTGGTGGGAAATGTAGCTCTGATGGCTGCTGGGAGCCTTGTGGGAATTGTAGCTCTGATGGCTGCTGGGTGCTGGGAGTCTTGTGGGAATTGTAGCTCTGATGGCTGCTTGGAGTCTGGTGGGAATTGTAGCTCTGATGGTTGCTGGGAGTCTGGTGGGAAATGTAGCTCTGATGACAACTGGGAGTGCATGGGGCAGCGCTGCACTTGTGCCTGCTGAGATGCTGGGAGTGTGGTGGGTTTATCTGGTGAATGCATTAGTGGGGCTGGGGATGGTTGCTCTGGTATCTGGAAGTGTGTGGGAAATGCAGCGTTGAAGGCTGCTGGGAGTGGGCAGTGCAGTGAGCAGCGATGCCTGCATGGGGTTATGTGATGAATGCATTAGGGGAGCTGGTTTCTCTGGTATCTGGAAGTGTGTGAGGGCAGCAGCTTTAATGGCTGCCGGGAGCCTTTTGGGAATGGAGCTGGTTGCTGCTGGGAGCCTAGTGGGAATCCAGCGCTGGTGGCTGCTAGGAGTGGGCACGGGAGTCTGCATGGAGTTATCTGGTTACTGGTGGGACTGGTTGCTCTGGTATCTGGAAGTGTGAGGGTTTCTTGTGGGAACGGAGCTGGTGGCTGCTGGGAGCCTTGTGGGAATGGAGCTGGTGGGTGCTGGGAGCCTTGTGGGAACGGAGCTGGTGGGTGCTGGGAGCCTAGTGGGAAGGGAGCTGGTGGCTGTGCTGCTCTGGTGTCTGGAGTGTGGCTGTGCACCTCTGGTGTCTGGAGCGTGGCCGTGAACCTCTGGTGTCTGGAGCGTGACCGTGCGCATCTGGTGTCTGGAGCGTGGCCGTGCGCCTCTAGTGCCTGGAGCGTGGCCGTGTGCCTCTGGTGCCTGGAGCGTGGCTGTGCTGCTCCGGTGTCTGGTACAAAAGGGGGCGGTGGTGGACGGAGTATCTGAACCAATTAAACACTCACACCCAGTCAAAAGATCTGGGTTTGAACCATCACCGTTCTTTAGCCCACTCTGCCACCCCAGTTCAGACATGGCTATATGCAAATCAGTCTGCCCCTGTGCCTGATGGGAACAGTCCAGCCCAAACTGCCAAGCCATGCCTTCCCTGGACCGGAAACAAGCTTACGAGGGCCGGTTTCTGGCATTCCAGCCGTCTTCAGCCCGGCTTGCTTGAATCCAGTGGCAAAGTGAGCAAGGGACTCATGTCTGAGCATACCCTGCCACCCTCCCTTGCTCACTTTGCCACTGGATTCAAGCAAGCCGGGCTGAAGACGGCTGGAATGCCAGAAACCGGTCCTCGGAAGCTTGTTTCCGGTCCAGGGAAGGCATGGCTTTGCAGTTCGGGCTGGACTGTTCCCATGAGGCACAGGGTCAGACTGATTTGCATATAACCATGTCTGAACTGGGGTGGCAGAGTGGGCTAAAGAACGGTGATGGATCAAACCCAGATCTTTTGACTGGGTGTGAGTGTTTGATTGGTTCATATGCTCCGTCCATCACCACCCCCTTTTGTACCGCTTTTGGCCGCCATAAGTGTGGCAGGGTATGCTCAGACGTGAGTCCCTTGCTCACTTTGCCACTGGATTCAAGCAAGCCGGGCTGAAGACGGCTGGAATGCCAGAAACTGGTCCTCGGAAGCTTGTTTCTGGTCCAGGGCAGGCATGGCTTTGCAGTTCGGGCTGGACTGTTCCCATGAGGCACAGGGTCAGACTGATTTGCATATAGCCATGTCTGAACTGGGGTGGCAGAGTGGGCTAAAGAACGGTGATGGATCAAACCCAGATCTTTTGACTGGGTGTGAGTGTTTGATTGGTTCAGATGCTCCGTCCATCACCACCCCCTTTTGTACCGCTTTTGGCCACCATAAGTGTGGCACGGTATGCTCAGACGGGAGTCCCTTGCTCACTTTGCCACTGGATTCAAGCAAGCCGGGCTGAAGACGGCTGGAATGCCAGAAACCGGTCCTCGGAAGCTTGTTTCCGGTCCAGGGAAGGCATGGCTTTGCAGTTCGGGCTGGACTGTTCCCATGAGGCACAGGGACAGACTGATTTGCATATAGCCATGTCTGAACTGGGGTGGCAGAGTGGGCTAAAGAACGGTGATGGATCAAACCCAGATCTTTTGACTGGGTGTGAGTGTTTGATTGGTTCAAATGCTCCGTCCATCACCACCCCCTTTTGTACCGCTTTTGGCCGCCATAAGTGTGGCAGGGTATGCTCAGACGTGAATCCCTTGCTCACTTTGCCACTGGATTCAAGCAAGCCGGGCTGAAGACGGCTGGAATGCCAGAAACCAGTCCTCGGAAGCTTGTTTCCGGTCCAGGGAAGGCATGGCTTTGCATTTCGGGCTGGACTGTTCCCATGAGGCACAGGGTCAGACTGATTTGCATATAGCCATATCTGAACTGGGGTGGCAGAGTGGGCTAAAGAACGGTAATGGATCAAACCCAGATCTTTTGACTGGGTGTGAGTGTTTGATTTGTTCAGATGCTCCGTCCATCACCACCCCCTTTTGTACCGCTTTGTAATTGATGTGTAGCGCGTCCTGTAATGAGAGGTGACTTCCTTTCATGACGTCACTTCTTGTCGTGACGTCACTTCCGTGACACCACCTAACTTTGGGTGTCCCCCCACTTCTTTTTAGGTCTCGCCTGTCGATGCGCATGCGCATCGAGCTTGCGAGCCTATTGCGGCTTTAAGAACGTTTAACTAAGAAGCAAGGAATTGTGGCGATTCCTTGCAGTGCCCGTGACTTTTAAGCTCAATGCGCATGTGCATTGAGCTTAAAAGCGCGTGCACATCAGTTCCCTCAGCCGCACTCCAGGCCCCTGCTGTTTTCACACCCCCTCCCCTCCCCGCTCCGCCCCCTCCCCTGCCCGCCGTGTCGCATTTCTCCTCCCCCCTCCCCTTCTCTGCCTTCCCTCCGTCTTGTCTCTTCACTTCGCCGTGCCTCCCCTACTCTCCTCCCCCTCCTCCTCCTACTCTCCTCCCCCCTCCTCCACCTACTCTCCCGAGCGAGCTTCAATCTTGTTTGTAAAAGAGATAACTTGCCAGTTTTATAAAGTCAAGTTCGGAATACATTACATTGTCCCAAGATGATTTACGAGCAGGTAGAGGAAATGCGCCATGATTCTGTTATCCCTCCCGCCGTTCACTGCTTTGGTTCCCGCTGCCATATTAGCATGCAGCTGTGTGAAATAGCAGCGGAGTTTACACAGATACGAAAAAAAAGAAAAAAAAAAAAAGATAGTTCTGGTGCGCCATGGCTGCACCAGCTTCAAAAAACAAAGGGCATGATTCCAAAGGGGAATATGGAAAAGGAGGGACTTACACAAAAGGCCACAGACAGCCGTAGTTTTCAATAGGCTCTAACGCAGATCAGAAATGCGGCACTTTTTACGCATGTTCATAATGACAAAATGAATCTGCACGCGAGACGCATGTGCAAAAATTGCTGTTCTAACATGCGTTTGTCACTTGCACAGAATATGCACCAGGTACCGGTGGTAGGGGTGTGGGAGGTCCTGTGATTTGCACCTGATACACTTTATTTTCATTGGACAGTGTTAAGCCAGCAGTAGGAGACAGAAGTGTCCCCGCTGAGTGAGTTGAAGGTCAAACCTATGCCTCTACTCTTGTACGCCATGATCAATAGAGTAGAACATTGTATGTGTACCTCATAAGGGATAGGAATGTAATTCAATCGATTAAGGTGCAGGCTGTTTCAAGGTCCATACGTGTCAAAGCTTCTCCCATGTGTGATATGGGCGCATAGATGGGGGCACTCTGACATCAGCAGGACCCGTTTCTTCACCCATATGCCTCGCTTTATCATTTCATTTTGGGGTTTTGAAAAGTGTGAGCAACTATTCCTTTGGCGGCCTCGGAGCCTCACGGGAGCCAGCGTTTATAGAGTAGCAGCTGCACGCCCACTGCTCTGATATGCACAGTCCGGCATGGTTAACACCCCAGCCCCACCCCACAAAATCCAGGCCTGCGGCCAAAACGAATTAGAGCAGGTACGATTATTATTTCGCCGTTACATGCCATTAATTTCCCTTTCACGCACGACCTTGTACACTCTGCTGCACTTTATATGTTTTCAAATGAAGATGGAAAGTGCATTCCTCGGGCTTTGTAAGTTATCCACGGTGTACTTCCTTGTGGCAGCGCCTGCATTGCATATTACTTACTTGTCGTTCCAACTGATCTGCAAATAACACATTTGCATCACCAAAAGTGGAAATAAGCTGCCATTTTCTCAACTTCTGTGTGTACTGTACCGTAGCCCCCACAAAAGTCCCACAGTCAGCAACAGTGGTAACATCTCTTGTTTATTTTCTCTTCCTTGTTTGTTATATCTTCCTCCGCATTGCTGGCTCGCCCCTCCCCCTCCACAGCGGCCCTTATTGTCACCTCGG
Organism: Lissotriton helveticus; assembly: GCF_964261635.1. NCBI lineage: Eukaryota > Metazoa > Chordata > Amphibia > Caudata > Salamandridae > Lissotriton > Lissotriton helveticus. The sequence goes on along the minus strand of NC_136067.1, from coordinate 1,156,723,239 downwards.
CTTACACTCACCCCTCCTTTCTCCCCTTTAGGCTGCTTTCGGATGCTTTGTTCGCAGCTTGTCATTTACTTTTGCATTGTGGGCGTATTATGATTATATTTCTTAGGGAAGGGTAGTGCTAGTCCAAGGTACATTGCGCGCTCCCACCTTTCTCTGGCCTCGTCTTAATTTGTCTCTGTAAATAATTAAAATTTAGCATCTGAGGTATTGCGGGTTACCTGTAAATGTGAAGCGATCTAATTTTAGTTTCTGATTTGACGTTTCTGAATTTAAAAGTTTGTTTTCATTTATCTGAACAAACCTTTTACTGGCATAGTTGTAACTGTTCTCACTGTGGATACAATCATGTTTGCAAGCGCTGCTTCTAGTTCGAACCTTTGTAGACAGGGCCTATACTGAGCGTGTTCTTGTGCTAGGGCTTAATTTCAGCCGGGGTTTACCGGTGCGCACATTGGCGTTTAATTCCTGGCGCTTACTCTGGGCATGTTGTAATACATATTACTTAAGGAATATGCTGTTTCCGTTTTTTAACACCCAAAAGTGTAAGTTATCTGTGTTCTGCTTATTATGTTATTCATCCTAGGTGTCTGGGCCACGGCAACATTTGTGCTCTTGTGCTGCCCACACAGGAAGCACACCAGCCCCCTCACTGTAATAGGAGGCAGACCCAGCACCTCTCCCATACTTCTAACAAACAGCTCTACAGTAAACAGTCTGTGTACTGCTTCTTATCACTGCAATCTATCTCCGTTCACTGGCTCCTCACCCGCCCCCTTCACTCCTCTCTAAACATTCCTTCCCATGGCGTTTGGATCTCGGGAGAGAGCAGTGGCACACAGCTGCATTCCTCCCCTGTTGTTGAAGATTTTACCACTAATTAACACAGTGCAGTCGAGGTCGCTTTCACTTTTGTGTCCGCGCTTCTTTTACTGGTGAATTTCATGCCTATCTGTGCTCCTCACATTCACGCATAATAAAGTGTAATTCATAAAGCACATTCGGTACCCCTCACTGTGCAGGTCGCAATAACTGACTTACTTTAATAATTGGGTGGCAATAGAAATATCCAACACTCCAACATGTATCACAGTGAGCTGAGCACGTTGTTATAACTACTTCCCTTTTGACAAACTGCGATACACACTGTGACAAAGGCACACTTCCACGTCTCTCTGGCCTTCTTTTTTTTTGCCTCTGTAAATAATTAACATTGGCACCTGGTGGATTGCGGGTTACCTGTAAATGTGAAGGATGTAAATTCATTTTCTGTTTTCACGTTTTTGAATTTAAAAGTTGTTTTCATTTATCTAAACAAACCTTTAACGGGCACAGGTGGAACTGTTCAAACTAATAGATACAATAATGTTTGTAAGCGCTGCTTCTACTTAGAACCTTTGTAGGCAGCGCCCAGAATGAGCGCGTTCTTGGGCTGGGGGCTTAATTTCAGCAGGAGTCTACTGGTGTGACCGTTGGCACTTAATCATTAACACTTGCATTTTGTGTGTATTATGAAACATATTTCTTATTTAATCTTCTGGATACTGTTGGACTGCTGTAGTAGAGGTAAGATGTGTAGCTACCTCAGCAGTTCATAGTCTTCTAGCTGCCATTGGTAGGGCCCATAACTATACCTTTTTATATTGTAGTATGCTACATTTAGTTTGTCTTGATGAAGACACATGAAAAGGTGTTGCAAGGGGTCAAAACGCTTATGCTTCCACTGATACCGTTTGCAAATAATTCTATGCATTGCAGCCTTCACATTGGGTGAAGTCTGTGCCCTTGCAAATAATTTATTGTAGAAGCCAAAAAAGAGACGTTGTTTCTCTTTTTAATTAACTTTCTCCATGCACCTAATACTTGTTCACTTGCACTGTGCTGCGACTTGGAGCACATTTTGATGAACTATAGTTTTTGTGTAGTTGTGACAAATCTATATATAGCTTATTTTGAATTTTATACAAGTGTTTACTCTATATCAATTTTTTCTCAGCACTTCGTCGGAGACCATTTGCTTTCTTGCTCCCTCGTTTGTATACCGCTTCCCACTCACAACCACCAGTATTTTATTTTATTTTTATTAACATGCTTTCCTCACTCACCCTCACTCACCCTCACCCTCACTCACCCTCACTCACCCTCACTCACCCTCACCCTCACTCACCCTCACCCACACTCACCCTCACTCACCCTCAACGCCTCACCCTCACTCACCCTCAACCCCTCACCCACCCTCAACCCCTCACCCTCACCCACCCTCAACCCTTCACCCTCAACCCACCACTCACCCTCACTCTCACTCACCCTCACTCACCCTCAACCCCTCAGCCTCACCCTCACTCACCCTCAACCCCTCACCCTCAACCCCTCACCCTCACTCACTCTCAACCCCTCACACTCACTCACCCTCACCCTCACTCACCCTCAACCCCTCACCCTCACCCTCACCCTCACTCACCCACACTCACCCTCACTCACCCTCAACGCCTCACCCTCACTCACCCTCAACGCCTCACCCTCACTCACCCTCAACCCCTCACCCTCACTCACCCTCAACCCCTCACCCTCACCCACCCTCAACCCACCACTCACCCTCACTCTCACTCACCCTCACTCACCCTCAACCCCTCAGCCTCACCCTCACTCACCCTCAACCCCTCACCCTCAACCCCTCACCCTCACTCACCCTCAACCCCTCACACTCACTCACCCTCACTCACTCTCAACCCCTCACCCTCACCCACACTCACCCTCACCCTCACTCACCCTCAACGCCTCACCCTCACTCACCCTCAACCCCTCACCCTCAACCCCTCACCCTCACCCACCCTCAACCCACCACTCACCCTCACTCTCACTCACCCTCACTCACCCTCAACCCCTCAGCCTCACCCTCACTCACCCTCAACCCCTCACCCTCAACCCCTCACCCTCACTCACCCTCAACCCCTCACACTCACTCACCCTCACCCTCACTCACCCTCAACCCCTCACCCTCACCCTCACTCACCCTCACTCACCCTCACTCACCCTCACTCACCCTCACTCACCCTCACCCTCACTCACCATCAACCCCTCACCCTCACCCACCCTCACTCACCCTCAACCCCTCACCCTCACCCACCCTCACCAACCCTCACCAACCCTCACCCACCCTCACCCACCCTCACCCACCCTCACCCTCACTCACCCTCAACCCCTCCCCCTCAACCCCTCACCCTCACTCACCCTCAACCCCTCACCCTCACTCACCCTCAACCCCTCACCCTCACTCACCCTCAACCCCTCACCCTCACTCACCCTCACTCACCCTCAACCCCTCACCCCCTCACCCTCAACCCCTCACCCTCACTCACCCTCACAACACATATTGTGTTACAATAGGTATCACATTTGCGAAAGATAAAACTATCTAGAGATGTAGCATAACGACCAGAGCTGCCATATAAGTCACGTAAATACAAAACATGTTGCATTCCAAATGCTATAGGTGTCACATCCGCAAAAGTTATAACTATTGGCATTGTAAATGACAAAGCCATCAATTTAGCAATTTTAACAACGAAAAAATAAATAAATTATGTCATTTACAAGACCAATAACTACAACTTTTCTAATGCGAAACCTATTGCATTCCAACCCCACTCACCCACGCAACGCCACTCACACACGCAACGCCACTCACACACGCAACGCCACTCACACACGCAACGCCACTCACACACGCAACGCCACTCACACTCCACTCATCCACGCAACGCCACTCATCCACGCAACGCCACTCATCCACGCAACGCCACTCATCCATTTGCAAAACGAAAAAAGTTAAACTCTTCTATTGCGAGACCTATTGCATTTTCAATGCTTGTTTAGGACTTGTGCCCTGCGTCTAACATTCATGGAGCTTTGCCTATACATCGTGGATAATGAGATGGATATCAATTTAGCATTTCAGTATTCTGTTCATGGCACAATAACTGTTTCAGTTAGGGGTGGGCGGCAAAATCCACGTTTGTGGAGTTTTGACACTCTGCAAATCCGTTTACAGCATAGAGTTCTGCAAACTATTCGCCGACGGAGCGGAGTTTACCCAGCGTGCGCAGTGGAGCTCAACCCTAGATAGACTATATTGCTCTCCATCTACTTCATTATGTGACTCAAACTCTGGTCAAACAGGAAAGAAACTGAGCTCCAACTCACTGCAGAAGCTGAGCTGCTCACCTTTGTGCAGCGGGGACGCAGTCTCAAATTTATTTTTTCCGCTGCTACTGTTTTCTCTTGTCAGTCAGCGAGACCGCGTGTAAGATGCGACATCGCACAGCCTTTCTAACCATAGATAACCTGATTCTCGCCTTGGAGGCAAATGCATGCACATGCGAAACAATCTGCCCCCCCCCCCACACCCATGGGCTGCCATGAATATTTTGTCCTGTCTCTTACTGTAGCGGGTGAGGAAATGCTTTTTACTCACCCTCCTGTCTGCCCACCAGTGGCATCAAGCGTGAAGCTTCATGACGTGGTTCTCTAAAGGTCTGTGTTGTTGTGTACCGGCTGGGGTTCCGTGAGAGCAAAAGCGGTGCGAGCCCTCAGTCAGCTCCCCCAAAGCATCGGAATGATCAAGAAGAACTGGAGCACAACAAAAGGCACTGCATTCTTCACGTGCCAGTCCAGGAGAGGGAACCTCGGCGTGATGGTCTAGGCGTTCACTCTGCCTGAGACAGCGATGCTGACAACCTGAACCTACATGGGTAGGAAAAAGGAGGCTGAAGAAGTAAGTGCTGCGTGCTCTAGTGGACCCAAACTGGTCATGGACCTTTGCCTCGCTGGCTGCTGCTGAAGCGGGTGAGTTGAGTGCCGCCAAGGTGCAGGGGAGACCGGCACATGACATCAGATGAGTACGTATGTACTTGTGTAGCATTATTGTTAATAATTAGCTAGTAGCTAGATAGTTACAATGTGATCATTAATAGCATCAACCTGTACTCCTTCTCAAGCCCAATGTCTACAGATTTTATACTTATTTTACACCGTTGTTTTCATTTATTTTATGCTGTCTGTTCAATTGTTATCTCATTCTATGGTGAAAATGTACTGATCAGGCCGACTCCCCTGACCTTGATTGTTTTCCGGCCTTTATTTGATGGTGTGGTGACTTAACTACATCATTTGTGCCATTATGTTGGTTTTACTCGTGCTTTCACTTCTTTGTAAAGCGCTCTGATACCCTTTGGGCCCATGTCCGCGCTTTATAAAACTCTTCAAATAAATAAATAAATAAATGTGGTGAATCTCAATCTATAAGGGTTTGATTTTCTGGTACTTTGAGAGGACCTAAATGAAAAAAATACTTGGCCTTCGGAAGCTTCGAATCGTCGTATTATGTGTTAATAATAACCCCACAGTTTCTGTACCAGTTGTCTTAGGGAACGTGATCCATTGTATATGCGTGCCTGCATATGTTTAGGTGATACATGTGTGCGAGTTTGTGGTGCAAGGTCACTAGCTGATTGGTGTGAAATACCTAGTATGCTATCACAAGTTGATGTCGGTGCTGGGTGTGTGTATATTTTTAGGCGCCTGTCGTACTGCGCACATGCCCAGTCGAGCTCACGAGATTTTATGTTTTTAGGAGTGCTTCACTAGCTAGGGTTAAGCCCCGCCCTCTTCTCCATTGGCTGGCCTCCTAAACGGTGGCCAGCCATTGGAGAAGAGGTCCTAGTGACGTTCTCCTTTCTCGCTAAGCCCTGTCCTTTTCAGACTGGGTTCCTTGCCTTACGTTTGTGGTAAAAGCTTTCTTATCTTCTTTATGGGTCCAGATGGCCCCATAAAGAAGATAAGGAATCTTTTACCCCAGCAGGAAGTCGAGGCACCCAGTCTGAAAAGGATGGGGCTTAGCGACAAAAGGCTGTGTCATGGCGAGCGCTTGTTAGGATTTGCCAGCGCAGCCTGCCTCCAAAACCTCTTTTTAACTGGATCATAACGCTAAAGAGAACATGCACCATCGTGTCTTCGGGCCTGATGACAAAGAAAATGCAGCAAATGAGAAAAGAAAATGACCAAGAGCGGTTATAGTGATACATTTACAAAAGTCATTTCAGGTCCGGTTGGTAAATCAAAAAAAAAATAAACTCCTATGCACTGAAAACTCCTATGCGCTCATGTCATGAGAATCCAGCTGGAAAAGAAATCAGTTAAGACTGCAGACGGAGAAGCACATGCAGACAAACACTCAAGGTATTGAGCCCAGACATCTGCTAACCTCTCCCAGCAAGGCAAGCCAGCCCAGTCGCGCACAGCTGGCAGCATGAAGCAACCTTATGCACTTATCTGTACCTCCATTTTGACCCCTAAATTGTCCAAGCAAGGGGGGCTTGGGGGAGGGAGCTGACCGAAGGGAGGTCCCCTCCCCCGGGCGTTTTGGGAGGGCTGCGAGGGGTATTATCGAAAGGAGTAGATCCTTCGAGAATTGGGCTGGTCTGGTAGGATTTGACCAGCCCAATTATAAATCCAGGTTTCCCCGCCCCCTAGCCACCATTTTAGGTTTGGTGACCTGGTGGCTAGGAGGGCTGTTAGCGTTTTTTGTGGAAATTAGTGGTAGAATATTAGTTTCCCCTTGTGGTGTTCATTGTTCATACTTGTGGATAATGGAGGATTCTCGCGTTCGTGAGGCTATGAGGCTTTTGGCGGAAGCAGGTCGCATGGACTTGCTGGTGGGAGGAGGGCCGGCGCGCCCCCAGCGCCAGGCCTCTGCCGGCGTTTCCGCTGCTGTCATGGCGTGCTCTTCGCCGAAGAAACGTCGTTCGACCCAGGTAAGCGAAAGGGGCCTGTCCCGTACGAGGAAACCGGCCCCTCCTGGGCAGGCGCGTTTGGCGGTTGGGGAGGGAGAGGCTCCTGTGGTGTCTGGCGCTTTTGGTATGGGCGGGAGAGAGACGCTTGTGGCTCCGGCGTCTGAAATGAGAGCGGCGGTGGGGGCGGGGGGAGCTCCGGTCATTCCCGGCGCTTCAGCGGGTCAGGCGCGTGAGTCGGGAAGCGTGTTGCTTACTTCCCCAGCGGTGCGGGCAGGCGGTGTGGCCCGTAATGAAGCATTGGCTTCAGGTTTCTCCGTAGCTGGGAGGCGGGGGAGAGGTGGTCGGGGAGGGAGCAAGAAGCGCTCCTCTTCGGACTCGCTGCTAGAGCGGCGGTCACAGCCTGTGGAGGTGGTCCCTGTGCGAGGAGCGCGCAGGGGCTCTGTTCCATTTGTTTTACAAGGTACAGTCCAGGGACAAGTGGAGCACAATGTAAATACGTCTGAGATGGTGGTAGCTGAGACCCAGCTTGCGCATGAGGCACGCCCTAGGTTTGTGTCCCCCCCTCTTCAACACTTGGTGCCAGAACAGCATGCTGTGGAGAGTGGGGTTTCGGGTAGGTTTATTTCAGGTGTGGTTGAGGGCTCTGGGGGCTTTGATATTCATGATGGTAGGGTTTTTTCTTACCATGGTTCTGGGACTGATATGGTAGAGGTGGAAGGCAATGTGGGCAGCCCTTTATTATTTTTTACTCCTGGTTCTTCGGTGGGTGCTGCGTTGTCTGTGGGGTGTGGTTCCAAGGGAGAGGGAGAGTGGGCCCAGATGGGTGAAGGGGGTTCTGTTTCTGGTTTTGTTTCAGGGCAGGAGGTTGCCCGGACAGGTGGTTTTGGGTCTTCTGGTTTCCTGGAGTTGGGTGACCGCTTTCATAGGGAGGGGAGGAGTGTCTCACAGGTGGGCCATGGAGCATTTTCTTGTGATATCAATGTGGTAGGGCATACACTTGGTGCAGGCATTTCAGGGCTTGGGAGGACGGTTGTGGGTAACCCTGCAGGGGTTTGCCAACCTGTTGTGAGTGGTGTAGGGGGTGTTGGTTTGCATGGCATGATGATGGGGCATAACGAGGGTTTTAGGCAAGTGAGTGGTGGGCCTGTACAGGGGCCTGGGGATGCGGTCCCATGTTGGTCAAGGGAGGCAGGAGGCCCATATGTCATGTTTGGTTCTCCTGGGTGGGAACATTTTGGTCCAGCCGGCCTGGCGCAGCGTGGTTTACAGACGGAGGGTGAGGGTCCCGGTTGGTCTGCAGGGGCTGCTGTTCGGGCTTCCTCTTCAGCGGTGGCGGAGGATAATTTGGATTGTAGTGTGGATGAGGAGATGATAGGTGACTCTCCGGTTAGGGTGGTGCCTTTGAGAGGGGGTGTTAGAAGACGTTCTGTGGATAAGTACCAAAGGTTGGTTGTTGGTTCTAATTTGCAAAGGACGGGTTCTGTGTCCGGTGTTGTAATCAGGGATCCTAGCACACCAGTCCAAACTTTTTCTTTACAGGATAGGGATAGGAGCGGCGGTCCAGACTTGGCAGGGCGCGGTCCAGTCCAACTGCGCCGAGGTGAAGTGAGGAGAATGCCTAGCGCGGCCCTCTGTGTTCCAGCGAGGGAACCCGACGCGGTCAGCACACGAGGGCCCGGCGTGGCCCCGCTGGCCCCGACGAATAGCAGGTATAGGTGGTCCACCTTACCGTCAGCTATGGAGCACCAGAGTCAACGCAAGGGGAGGTACGGGCGTGTACAGTCTGCTCCCCCTCATTGAAGCTCTTCACAACACTTAAAATGTAATATGGCTGATGTCGGGTTGGGTAAGACCCGCAGTGTGGTGTTTCCTGATGAACTTGATTCAGTGGTCCTGGATTATGATGAGGATAGTCCCGAAGAAGGAGAGTTGCGGGACGTGGAGGGGTGTGGTACCCTCTCATGTTTCTGGTAGTGTTTTGCAGGCTCCAGCGGTGCAAAGTCAAGTAAAGGAGAGACGAGAATGCGGCCCGTCAGTCAGGGCGCCTCCAAGACAAGATGCATTGGTATCGGCACCACAGGCTGGGCCTGCGAGAGTGGTCTCTTTGTTACCAGGTGAGCAGCTAGCTACACAGGCCAAACCAACTATGGTGTCTGTAGGCACAGGTGGGACAGAGGTTGAGGGGGTTGGTGAGGGGCGGTTGGTAAAGGGACGGTATGTTAAAGACACGGCTGTGGGCACTGATGAGGTTTGGGACATTACAGGTAAAGTTGAAAGTAGTACTGGTACAGAGGCCTCAGGTGTTGCAAAAGAGCCATTGGCCAGCAAAGAATTGAAAATTAAAAAATTGCCCTATATGGGAGTCACGAAGCCCTTGGGTGCCCATTTGATGTTGAGTACAAAAGAAAGAATTTGGAAGGGTGAATATGTGGAACTTCTTAAGTAGCTACACAGAGAAGTCCGGTCCAAGGAAGGGTCCAAAGAGGAGGAATTTGAGCTGGCAAAACGACCTAGAGTTCCATTAACCATTGAAAATTGGACGGCTGCTTTCCTTATATATGCGAGTGTGTACTGTGAAAAATTCCCAGAGCGCAGCGTGTCTCTTTTTAAATACATGGATGTTATACGCAAGGCGCAACATACTGGGGGGGGGTTTGCTTGGTCCCAATATGACGAGGAGTTCAGGGCTAGGATGGCTTGGGATCCAGAGGCCAAGTGGGGGGAACTGGACACTGATTTATGGCAGCACACTATGGGGTCAGCTTCGGGGGGTAAGACGATTTTTACAACAAGTGGTCTCCCCTTAATTTACCGGCCCTTTCAGGGCAAGCCCACCAGGGGAGGGGTGGGAAGTAGCTCAAACACACAGCCTGCAGTGGGCACGTGCTGGGAGTTTAATAAAGGTTTCTGTACTAGAGAGTACTGTAAATTCAGACATGAATGCTCAGGTTGTGGTAAGCGACACCCCTTGTCTAGATGCTGGGAGAACAAGCCGGCAGGAGGTCAACAGGGGGCACAGTCAGGTGCAGGGGGTTCAGGGACATCCCTACAGTCTTCAGGGGGTAGGGGATTTAGAGGTAATCGGGGTTCTGGGCCCAAGGGCTCTTACACCGGTTAAGTTGGATAAGTTGCGCCTTGCACTTCAGGATTATGATGATGAAGCTGTGAAAGAGGAATTGTTGGAAGGTTTTGAATTTGGATTTCGTTTGGGTTACATGGGTTCCAGACAAAGGAGATGGTCTGCAAATTTGAAATCAGCGTCTGAGTATGGCGCAGTGGTAAAGACAAATTAAACAAAGAAGTACGTGAAGGAAGGATGGCAGGCCCTTTTCATGATTGGCCGATCCAGAATTTGATAATATCACCGGTTGGAGTAGTCCCTAAAAAAGATCCGGGACAATTTAGGCTTATTCAGCACCTGTCATGGCCGGAGGGGTCGTCTGTGAACGATTTTATTGACCCTGATTCTGCTTCGGTCTCTTATTCCTCAGTTGACGTGGCCATGTCACTTGTTGTGACCGCGGGCGCAGCTGCTGAGATGTCTAAGTGTGACATTAAGTCTGCCTTCCGGCTGCTGCCTGTCCATCCAGATGACTGGTGTCTGCTGGGCATACAATTCTCAGGGAAATGGTATGTGAATAAGGCATTGCCGATGGGTTGCTCCATATCCTGTACTCTTTTTGAGCGTTTCAGCACTTTCCTACAATGGTACTTTACTCATCAGTCTGGTCACTCACTGGTAACGCACTACCTAGATGACTTTTTCTTTGTCGGGTTCCCGGGCTCCGCGGAGTGCCAGTCAGCTCTGGACACCTTCCAAGGGCTTATGGAGGATCTGGGAGTTCCTTTGGCTCCCGAGAAAACGGTGGGTCCTGCTACTGTCTTGTCCTTTTTGGGAATTGAAATCGATTCAGTGGCAATGCGGGCTCGCTTGCCAGAGGACAAGAAAGTAAAGATGCTGGAGTTGCTTGAAAACATGTTGTCAAAACGGAAAGTAATGGTGAGAGATATTCAGGTGCTGCTGGGTCACCTCAATTTCGCGTGCAGGGTGGTGAGAGCAGGGAGAACTTTTTGTCGCAGATTAGGTAGGGCCCTTGCAGGCCAACATTTGCCTCACCACCGTGTTCGCTTGTCTGCTGGTGTCAAAGAGGATTTGAGAATGTGGAAATTTTTTCTCTCTTCTTTTAATGGGGTACCTTTGGTTCGGGATGTTGACTTCCAGTGGGATGTACAAATGTTTTCTGATGCGGCAGGTAGTGAGGGATTTGGCTTGTACTGGAATGGGAGATGGTGTGCAGAACGGTGGCCGGATGAATGGTTGAATGGTGGTCGGAGCATAACCTTTTTGGAGCTTTTCCCTTTACTAGTGGCTTTGACTCTGTGGGGGGAGGCCTTGGCACACAAAAAGGTGCTGTTTCGTGTGGACAACATGGCTGTCGTGGAAATTGTTAATCGACAGTCTGCCAGAGATGAACAGGTGTTGAAGCTAATGAGAGTTTTTGTGCTGGGCTGTTTGAGACACGACATTCACTTTCGTGCTTTGCACATTCCTGGGGTGGACAATGACATCGCGGATGCTTTGTCTCGTTCACAGTGGGGGAGATTCCGTGGACTGGCCAAGGAGGCGGACAGCTCACCAACACCGATGCCGATTCATCTGTGGCACGTAGGCAACGTCGGGTCTTACAATTGGTGGTAGGTTCTCTATCTGTGTCCACACGTTCAGCATATTCTCTGGCTTGGAGGGAATTTCTGGAGTCCGGCGCTTGTAGGCGTGAGGAGGTTTGGCGTCGTTCTGAGGATGTGGTGAAATTCATTCTAGATCTCATGGATAAAGGCCTGACTAGAGTAACTATTGCTGGAAAACTGGCGGGAATAGCTTTCATGGGTAAGTTGGTGTGGGGTTATTCTCCTTCGGCGGGTGAGATTGGCAGGAGAATGCTTGAGGGATGGGCTAGGGAACAAGGTCATTCCAGCAGAGTAAGGGCCCCGTTATCTTGGCAGATGCTGGCTCGGTTGATAGCTATTTTGCCTTCGGTTTGTTCAGATGATTTTGAGTCTTGCTTGTTCTCTATGTTAATGGCATTTATGTTTTTTGGAGCTTTCAGGGTGTCGGAGTTGTTGGGCTCAAAATGTAAACCTGGAATTTGTTGGCGTGATGTTTTTTGTTCTGATGAGGGGGTACATGTTTGGTTGGCTAGTTCCAAAACTGATCAGAAGCATTTGGGGAAAGGAGTGTGGTTAGAAGCGCGCTCTCCTATAATCACTTGCCCTTTGCTGTTGGCCCGGCGCTGGCGCTCTTTATCAGGGGGTGGTGATGGGGCTCTTGTTTTCCAACATATTAATGCCACTCCTGTTACAGCATACCAATTGCGCATGGTTTTGGGCAAGGCACTACCACACTTGGGTCTGGATGGGAATTTATATGGTACACATTCTTTTCGAATTGGTGCTGCAACTGAAGCCTTTAATAGAGGATGGACGCCAAGGGACATCATGAGGTTGGGGCGTTGGTCTTCTAACTGTTTTCAGCGTTACGTGAGAAGCCAGGCGGAGGAGGCGCTTGCGTCATCTTCCTTTCCATAAGCATTAACTATGTTTTCTTTTATAGGATCTGTCGCTGGGCCCCGTTCTCCAGTGGTGACGGTCTGGATAGTTGGGCATTCCTTCGTGAAATGGGCCCGAGTCCAGGCGGCGCAGAGTTACTTCGGAGAGCTATTGGGTTTTAATGATCAAATGTTTAACATCGTTTGGAAGGGGAAGGGTGGTATGCTCTGGAGAGAGTTAATTCCATGTCTCAACAACAATATGGTGGGTGGGCTTTGTCCAGACATTTTGGTGATTCATTTAGGAGAGAACGACCTCTGTACCACGAAGGGTGTTGTGTTGTTGCGGGCTATCAAAAGAGATCTGGGTCTAATTAAACAATTTTGGGCTGGTTGCCACGTTTTTTGGACTGAGCTAATTCCGCGTAGAATCTGGAGAGGAGCGGTAAACCCCAGAGCTGTAGACAGAGCCAGGAAAAAGGTGAATTCCGAGGTTTCTAGATGTTGCAGGTTGTTTGGTTTCAGTAGGATTTCTCACAGAGAGATACGCTTTGAGACAGTGGGGTTTTTCAGGGACGATGGGGTTCATCTTTCCAAAATAGGGATGGACCTATATTTGTTGGAGCTGCGTGAAGTTTTGGCACGTTCGCTGTCGATGCAGCGTTAACTCTTCTTAGTCTCTGCTTCTATTTTCCTAGTTGGGGGGCAGAAAGGGGGGTGGTGTAGTTTTTCTCCCCCCCCCTGCCTTTCTGGGTGGCGGGGTTTTTGTTGTTTCGCTGTTGTTTATTGTAAAGTTTTTGGTGAGTATTGGTCTGATTCATTGATTGACAGGTAAAGGGGAAGTTGGTCATTGCTTGACCGTTCAGGTTTTGGGGGATATTGACAGGGCTGAAGGGTCAGGCAGGCTTTTGGTTATAGAGGGCCTGGTTTTCATTATGGGATGGGGATTGTTGATGACGTAATATGTTAAGTGATGACGTAATAATTTAATGGATGATGTAATGCTTTATTCATGATATTATGTTTATAATGTTATTGTAATGTTTAATGCTGTATTGTTGGGTGGGGGAGGGGCCAAAGAAATTTAGGGGAGGGGGTGGGGGCGGGGGTTTGAAGTTATTTATTTATTTAGTGAGGTCTAGTTTTGTCAGGCTTTGCCAGGTTTAAATATTGTAATGTGCACCTGTTTCCTAATAAAGCGGCCTTTTTCACACTCAAATATTCTGGTCTACTTTTCTCCCTCACCCCTCGCCCTCCCTCCCAAGGGGGGCTTGGGGGAGGGAGCTGACCGAAGGGAGGTCCCCTCCCCCGGGCGTTTTGGGAGGGCTGCGAGGGGTATTATCGAAAGGAGTAGATCCTTCGAGAATTGGGCTGGTCTGGTAGGATTTGACCAGCCCAATTATAAATCCAGGTTTCCCCGCCCCCTAGCCACCATTTTAGGTTTGGTGACCTGGTGGCTAGGAGGGCTGTTAGCGTTTTTTGTCCCTCCCTCCCCCCCATCTAGGAATATTTTACTGGCTGTCGGTGCATTTTTTCCGTCTCCATTTAATTTTTGAGATTTTTTAATAAGCCCTCTTATTTTTCTAAGTTCTGCTGTTCTAAAGGCTGTTTTTATGGGTGACAGGTGTTCAGGGGGTTTTGCTTTGTATTGTCGCTAGAAACAGGTGCGGTGCGGGGTTTTTGTTGTTTCGCTGTTGTTTATTGTAAAGTTTTTGGTGAGTATTGGTCTGATTCACTGATTGACAGGTAAAGGGGAAGTTGGTCATTGCTTGACCGTTCAGGTTTTGGGGGATATTGACAGGGTTGAAGGGTCAGGCAGGCTTTTGGTTATAGAGGGCCTGGTTTTCATTATGGGATGGGGATTGTTGATGACGTAATATGTTAAGTGATGACGTAATAATTTAATGGATGATGTAATGCTTTATTCATGATATTATGTTTATAATGTTATTGTAATGTTTAATGCTGTATTGTTGGGTGGGGGAGGGGCCAAAGAAATTTAGGGGTGGGGGCGGGGGTTTGAAGTTATTTATTTATTTAGTGAGGTCTAGTTTTGTCAGGCTTTGCCAGGTTTAAATATTGTAATGTGCACCTGTTTCCTAATAAAGCGGCCTTTTTCACACTCAAATATTCTGGTCTACTTTTCTCCCTCACCCCTCGCCCTCCCTCCCAAACCTCCATTCTTGCTCACGCCCGAGAGAGTCGTCCCATGATTGGCAGAGGAATCCTTTACCCTCCCAGTAGGAAAATGTCTGCGGCAACAGAAGCCCCAACAAAAGCCAAGAGGCAGGCACACACTGCTTCACAATAAGAGTCCCACTCGCTTCTCGGCTTCCCCCAGCGTCTCGCATGCCCACATCCGACGAGCATGCGAAGGACAAGGCGTCCTCAACTTGGCAAACGTCCCCACCAAGGTTCAACGCGGCCAGTAAGGATAGTCTTCTTTACTCCTAGACACCATTTCAGGAAGAACGGGGTGAGGCTTTTCAAGCTCTTAACACATTCGAGCTTTCAGGGACTGCAAAGCATTCATTAATACAAGACATAGGGCCAGATTCATCAAACCAAAATCCGCTCGCAAAGGGCCAGATTCTGAGAATCTGGCCCTTTGCGAGCGGTATTTTTGCATTTGGGATACATCATCCCAAATGCAAAAATCGCAATTTTAGAAATCGCTACATTGCGATTATTTGCATTTAAGGAATCTCAATTTGAGATTCCTTAAATGCAATGCATGAAACATTTAAAAATTGCGAATTCGCAATCTGGGGCCGCTATTTACCGCGAAGTCTAACTACGTGGTAAATAGCAAAAACTTAGAAAAATGCACTTTAGTGCATTTTTCTAAGTTGTATGTTACACACACACATGTCCTTGGGACATGTGTGTGCGCAACACCAGTGTACATTACCATTTCAGGGATGCAACAGGGTGTCCTTTGGAAACCCTGGCACCCTTGAAATTGCTTCCTTATTTGCGAATCGCTAATTGCTAATCGCAAATAAGGAATGACTCCCCATTCATTCCTATGGGCCTTTTGGCCCATAGGAATGAATGGGAAAGCCATTCCTTATTTGCGATTAACAATTAGCGAATCGCAAATAAGGAATCAGTAGAAATCGCTAAAAATATTGCGATTTCTACATGCATCTCGTTATGCGAGTCTTTAATAGCGAATCCTTAAAATTCGCTATTAAGTACTCGCAAAACATGACTTTGATGAATCTGGGGGATAATCAACAGACTTCCCCCAAGGCTGCTGCTACGCAGTCTACGCCTACAATATATGAACCATCTTTAGTTTACAGGGTGACGTACTGTGCTGATAATGGAGTATAGGATTTTTGATTGAGGTTGGTTTCTTTAACACTCTCCTCTTGCAAATAGTCGAAGTCATTAATGAACTACATTCCACTGCAAGTTTTTCCAGTTGAGCCAAAAAGCCAAACAGTACACATCAGTTTTCCCTGACAAGATCAGAGCTTCGTTGACTAATTCTAACAATTTTCTTTAGGTTGCCAGAATTGGAGCCGTTTTGCAAGTCATCAACAAGCATTATTATTGAAAGTTTCCTGGACAACTGGGGTGGGGGAGCAAAAGTGTCTGCAGCAGCCCACAACAGACTTCAATAGGCTCCGAAAAACACAACGAGTCCACTCGCTGTTGGAATGTGACTGGATGTTTACAATCCAGAGTAGACACAGACAGCTCACACTGTGAGCTTGCCTCTTAAAGGGGGTCGGGTGGGGGAAGAGAAATTTTTAGGTCTCGCTAGACGTAAGCAAAAGCGAAGCTTTTGCTGTCTATGCGAGACAACTTATGTAGTTACTTTTCGGGGAATGAGGACAGCAAAGTGCCACGCGCATTTGCAGGCCAAGATTCGACCTCGTGAGCGCGCACATCGTCACTCACGCTTGCGCACAAAGAAAGCCATACACACTGCATATACACACACGCACCCCCCCTTAATCAGACACACAGCGCACACAGACAGACAGACGCACGCACAAACACAGTAAAACAGACACACGCGCATACACCCCACCCCCACTCACCCCTCCTCTCACTCAACACACTTACCTGTTCTGGCGGTGCTCGGCGGCGGATCTGCATCTCGGGCGGCGGTAGCGCTTTGCGGGGCTCTCTCACCACATGAGAGCCCCGCCTTCCCCATGCGCCCGCCCGCTCTTCACCCGGTCCCCCATCTCGGGACCGGGACTCAATGCGGAGCCTTCGTGGCTCCTCGGGCAGCTCTCTCTGTCTCTCGCCGCGATGGGGCGGGACTTCCGGTTGGGGCCGCGCTGGGATTGGCCGGCTTCCCAACCGCTTCCGGGTCGTCGCGGGCAGCGCAGCGGCCCGGCACAGCCATGATGCGTATGTTCCCTTTCAACTTCAGACACCGTTTCTTGTCCATCTCCAGCTCCTAAGAACGTGCCGCTCATTTGCTTCCGCGCAGCACCCGGGCCGGCTGCATGGGGCTCGTGCAGCTCCTCAAAATGGATGCGTGTGTGACTGGTAAACGAACATTGCCAAAACGAGCTCCGGTGCCAGCTAAACGCAGCAGGCCGCCTCTAAATTTGAACCACCTGCACCCTACCCCGAAATATGAACAGGAGCGAGGAAGAGCACCGTGTTTAAATAATGTATACCCTTGAGGCTGAACGTGAGGCCTGCTTTTCAACACTCAGAAATTCCGATGATATATGGGAGCATATGCCATTCTAGAAAATTTGAAGACGGGCCAAATGCTTTTTTGAGACATCCATGCCAGGAGATTAGGAATACATTATCCGCCTAGTGAAAATTGGCAAAGCTGTTTCTCTCCTAACGCATTTTAGCATTTTATTTAATCAACTGTGAAATCATGATACTTATTTTATCGCTTAAGGGAGTTCCCAAATTGTTCCCGCAACCTCAGATGACAACATGTTTGCTTTGTAAAGACAACACTATTTGTTGGTGGATTTACTCCAAATGTAAGTAATCTGTCAGTTGTTAATGTCTTCCGTGGCCAGTGCTATTCATTGGTGTCATATGAAGCGCATTTTTAAATCAATGTGTGTCACGAACAGTGGTTAGAAAATGTGGTGCCCCATGAGTCAATTTGATAAATGCGTCGTACTGCGTTAATATCAATGTTGCACTGTATGTTTTGCAGAGACATGCACAGTAAAGCCTTTAGTTCTGTGCATGCTCCTGACAAACTTTATAATATATGGACTACATTTTCAAGCGTCCCCTATTTACTTACTCCGAATTGGTAATGTGCCATATACAATTTTTTTGCATCTACTGTGCAGCTAAAACGCAGATATCTTTTTATTGTTTGAAAGTATTATTGTTTAACAAAAATAATTTAACAACTTACAACAGGGAGCAGAGAGTAAGAACTGCTTTCAAGGTCTGGGTGCTGCTGTTGCTCCATTAGGCCTTTAATCTGGTAGCTTAGCTGAAGACAGGATACCCACCCCCCCACACACACACACAAGTAAAAACAATACACAGGGTGAAAAACATAGGCCCTTTGGGCAAAGATCCTACCAGCAAAGAGGAACCAGAAGCATTGCAACACTAAGTATGCAAGCTCCGGGCCCATTTTTAAAAAATGCATTTGCAATGCAATAAGTCTCGCATTTGTCAGAGTGTGAGCTATTGGCATTGTAAATGACAATGCGTTTTATTTATCTGTTTTTAAAACCAGCACATAAATAAAAGGCATTTTCATTTACAATGCCAATAGCTTAATCTCTTGCAAATGCGAGACCTATTGCATTGCAAATGCTTGTTTCTGTCTCTTTTCGCCAAGGCCAGCAGGGCTGGGCATGAGTCTGTCCCATGTCAGTGAGTTCTCAATGAAAGGGCTGCAGGGCTGCAGGGCTGGGGCTTACTCAGTGCGAGAATTAGGAGCAGTTACACCTCAGGCTACTGTATACAGGCGAGGTCGGTAGGGCTATAGGGAGTCATATATGCTACCTAGTTTGTGAAAGGCCGGCAGGGCTGGGGCAGAGAGAGTCGGCGAAGGGATCAGTGATATGCTAGACCATACAAGGCCAGTGGAGCTTCGCGCAATAACTACACTCCACGCTATTACTTGAAGCGTAAAAGGCCAATTTATTAGGACAAGGTTGCAATCATTTAGACTTATTAACAGTACATCAATGCAAGAAATATACGTTCCCATCACATACCCATGCATTCTCCATTCTGCCTTCTCAAAACCATCTCACCTGTTTGACTCTTCCCCATTCACTCGATAACCTCCTTCCTTTCCCCATTCTCACCTTCACTTGCCCTCCAAGCATCCTCTGTTGACTTTGCCTTCATTGCTCATTGCCTCCAGTGCCCCGCTATCAGACACCTGTGTACCGTTCTCCCCCCACCCGAGGGGTGGATCCGCCCGTATGTGACTCCCCACCCCTCCTAAAGTACCATAACGCCTCTGCTCTGCAACCTGCCCTAAACTGGCACCCCCAAACCTAAAACCACCCCTAATCCTTCACTAAAAAACTGTAGGGTGGGTGGGTGGACAAACTTTCCATATCCTCCCGGTGGTGCTCAGGTATCAGGAAGAGGCCGGATCTTCCTCTCCTGACACCTTATATGCCCTCCCAATCCCACCCATTCCTTTAACCCCTCTAGTCCCGCCCCCCCACCTTGTCCTTCCGCTATTGCGCGAATACCCCGGGGGAAGACTAGTCTGCGACCTTCACTTCCCCCGGGGGCCGCATCGCGCAATAACTACACTCCACGCTGTTACTTGAAGTGTAAAAGGACATTTTATTAGTACAAGGTTGCAATCATTTAGACTTATTAACAGTACATCAATGCAAGAAATATACGTTCCCATCACATACCCACGCATTCTCCATTCTGCCTTCTCAAAACCATCTCACCTGTTTGACTCTTCCCCATTCACTCCATAACCTCCTCCCTTTCCCCATTCGCACCTTCACTTGCCCTCCAAGCATCCTCTGTTGACTTTGCCTTCATTGCTCATTGCCTCCAGTGCCCTGCTATCAGGCACCTGTGTACCGTTCTCCCCCCGTGGATCCGCCCGTATGTGACTCCCCACCCCTCCAAAGTACCGCCAACCAGGGAACACCCAAAGGGCGGTTACCTGCCCCACCCCCCCACCCCACTGTCCTGTGCACCTTTCGCCTCCTGCCAGCCGGCCCAGCGGCCTCCTAGTGGACGACCATCCACCACCACACCCTGTGTCCTGCAGCAAAGTACCAGTCATGGCACAAACGTGAATCGCGAAAGGTGCACATCCAACGCGGGCCCACTTGCCTTTCAGTCCTGAGAGCCTACAGGCTGCCCCCCTCTGCAGCACCCCGTGAACGACCATCCACCTAAAACATGCGTCCCCTGCAAGTCCGGAACGTTCCCGGGACAAACCCCCAACAAGAAAAAGATGCCCTCAACGCGGTGACAGTCCATCACCCCACATGCACCCGCATGCCTGGTAAGTAATTAACATCCCCTGGGGCCACTCTCTGCCGTAAACGGCGCCCCCCAACGCGGTGAACGACCATCCACCACCTGTACCAATGCCCGTATAAACCAGCAACGTGTCCGGGCCAATCATTTGACCGAAAAAAGGGTGCCCCCTCTTGCGGTGAACGACAATCCACCACCTGGGCCTGCATCCCATGTAACCAGTAGCCTTTCCGGGCCCCATCCCATCTGCAAAGAGATGCCTCCCTCGCAGTGAACAACCAGTCCACCCAGACCTGGGTCCCATGTACAATCAACATGTCCCGGGCCCAATCGTCAACCATGCAAAAATTGCCCCCCTTTTCCCGGCGAACGACCGTCCACCACCGTACCTATGTCTCGTGGAAGCAATCAACATCTGTTGGCCAATCCTAGTCTGCAAAAAAGGTGCCCCCAACGCAGTAGACGCCCCTACGCCACCCGGACCTCTGTCCCCAGCGAACAGCAACCTATTCGGGCCAGTCCATTGTTCACACAAAGAGGCCCCCCCTCGCGGTGAACGACCATCCACCGCTTGGACCTGCGTCCCCAGTAAACCACAACATTTAGTGCGATTCCTTGTTCGTAAAAAGGTGCCCCCAAACGCGTTGAACCACCAGGCACCATCCGGGCCTGCCTCCCTGTAAAAACACGGAAACCTTCACAGGCCACTCTTCATCCATAAAAGGTGCCCCCCTCGTGGACGACCATCCACCACCTGCATCCCAATGTAAGTGAGGAAACAGCCCCGACCAAACCTTGTCCGTGACATGAGCCCCCCTTGAACAAGACCCCCCCCCATTCCACCTTGAAAACAGTCCCATCACCAGTGTGCCATTACCTGGCCAAACGATTCCATAACCCCCCAATCCCTTCTTCTGCAAAGTACAATTCATGCACGTAACCAGGCTGCCCCATGCTCCGGTCCCTTGACCATATCCCCACCAGGCATCATATGATAACTCCAGTCCTGACATGTCACAGAAAACTGTTACCCCCGCATGTGTCCCCCAGATCTGGGCACTCTCATCTTTCTTACGGAACAATGTCAGCCGTACCGGCCACACACACCACCCAGCTTTCATCCGATTCTTTCCTCCATCATCTCACAGCCCAATGACTGCGGTCTCTGCCTAGTGACGACTGTACACCTGCCAGTGCGCCTCCTGTGCTGTCCAAACGCCAGGAGAACGGCCACCCCATCCAGGCGACTGCCCTGGCTCCCGCTCTACTCCCAGGCCCTAAGGTAGAAAAAGAAAAGTTAGTCTGGCAAGAAGTGTTGTCTGTTCCTCAGCCCCCATCGGCAGCCGTCCTCAACTGCTCCTAAAAGCTCCATACCCAATAACTAGGATGCCACAAAAACACTGCACCGTACACCCCATGCCCCCAGTCCGAAGCCCCCCTTTCCCCCAGGGCCCCCCTTGACACCACAGCCAGTATTGCCCCCAGTATACCAGAACCATCCGTCTCCGTAAGATAGCCCCCACTACACACACCCTGCCTTCACAAGAGGCCAATAATGACTAGTAGAAGTGCTCCTTTCTGTCTGGATTACCAATCTTTCCTACAGAAACGATCTCCCCCCCTCGGAAAACAACGTCCCCCCATCCAACAGCCGTCATCCTCATACCTTTGCCGTCTTGACACTCCCCCTGTCCCTGATCGAACTGCCACCAACAGTGCCTTTACACCCCCCCAACTGCCCAACGTCCCAGCCCACTTCTTCCACATCCGTGCTGTGCCGTCTGCACTTCCCCGGACCATAGACTCCAGCCTCCAGTGCATGCAGTACCATACCCCCCTCAACTGAAAAACCTTTAGACTATATCAAGTTAGCAACCGCTCCATAACTCTAGCAGTGTTGCGCCTTCCTAGTCCCCCACCTCCTCAGCCATTCCCGCACAACCCCCCCCCCCGGTACCCGCCCCTGCTATACAATTCGCATTCGTCCAAACCATGGCCCCGAGCTTCCGCCTGCACCCCTGCAACCATGCCTTGGGCCTTCAGTATCCCTTCGCCCCCCACCTAACACCCTGCCCCCTAGAGTACTGCAAAATACCCTGTCCATGCCTATGCGTAAGCCGCCCATACCATAGTACTTTCGCCCCATGTACCCCTTGCGTAGCACCGTCCAACCCTGTGTTCACTGTCTTAGACTGTGCCTGCCATCCTGCACTTAATTGGCTTGACCCCCCGAGAAACTGCAATGCAACAAGTCCCTGATACCAACCCCGGCACCCTCCATTATAGCACTTCGCAACTAGTTCCCACCCAATGTGGAGATCCTATTTGACAAGCCCACCCCGCGCATTCGGTGAGCCATAATGTGAAGCATGCCACCTCCTACATAGTTGCCAGAAGCCGTGCTTCCTCTTCAGGAGACATCGAGCGCCATGAACCCATGGCCTCCAGTTAACCAGGAAGGGCCCCCCGGCATGCCCCTTGCCACCGCCTGCGTAATGTCATCAGGTATCCTTTCCCCCTGTCTCCAGAAGGACCTGTCCGGTATAATAGGCCCCCCGGAAACCAGCACCCCCCCAATCTAATCTACCCAGTCTCCGCTACTGAATGGAGCCCACGTAATGCTGCCAAAAGCGCCAGCACACTCGACTACGGGTAGTGTCTGCATCCTGCGTTGCTGCCTCCTTTTGCTGCTCCCCCTTTGGGCACCACCCTGACCTGACTCCCCACATGTCTCAGCCAGCAGAAACAACCTCTCAGTCCTCTCCCCCTTCACTGCGCCCCCCCTAGAAGCCACGGGGCAAGTGCCCAAACCCGGAGCTCTAACATCATATGACTTCCCAATGCTTTGCCGCCAATGACCGCTTGTGTGCCAACAGGCACCTCCGGCCCCATGTGCTCTTGTGATCAGAGACCGCTATTGACCCCAGTCTGTCCCTTGGCCGCCATATTGCCTTCTCAGG
Organism: Lissotriton helveticus; assembly: GCF_964261635.1. NCBI lineage: Eukaryota > Metazoa > Chordata > Amphibia > Caudata > Salamandridae > Lissotriton > Lissotriton helveticus. The sequence goes on along the minus strand of NC_136067.1, from coordinate 1,156,700,505 downwards.
ACCCCATGCCACCCAACGTAGGGATCCCATCATGTGTCCTGCCGCCGCAGCACTTCCATCTCAACAACACCCCCCGCACCCATAGCCCCCCTCAGCTGACCAGCCGATGTCCCCATGTGACGCTTCCCGCGTCTCCAAGCCTCAGCCGTAATCCCGTACCTGAGGTGTAATCCAGGACAATTTTCCGTTTGCTCAGAGCTGCTGTTCCCTCAGCCGCCACGCCCTCAAGTCATTCTGTATCCGTACAGGACTCCTGTAATAACAATGAAACAGTCCGGTTATCATGCATCCCCCCATGCAAACCTACTCAGCCTCAGCCTTTCCACCTCAACTTCCATTCAACACTGCACCCCCATTGCACACCTTCCACTGCACACACTTCGCCCTACGCATCCAGACCAACCAAAAAACCCCACTCTCTCCCTCAAAAACACGCCGTCTCTCACAAATTATCTTCGTAACATCTTCAAATTAAGAACGCTGTATCGTTGCTGCGCGAATCCCCCGACGGAGGGCAGGCCGTCGCGGACCCCCCTACTGTTTCTGGCTAGCGTTCGGAGGCCGTTGTGCGCCCCACTGGCATCACGCCCTACTGCCGGGCTCAAACTCCGGCTCTGGTTCCCCCCTCCCCACCACCTGGCCGGTCCAACCAGGCGGGCCCAATCACCACCGGGCCTCATGCTGTGCTGGCAGTCCCAAACTCCGCCCCTGGGTACCCTTCAAAGCGCCACCCGCATGCCCCCAACGGCATCCTAGCAACCCCCCCACCTCTCTCAAAGGCCGCAGACCCGCGAAGTGCCTGCCTAGCCCTGAAAACCAAAGAAATGCTACAGAGTCCAAAAACTGACTGGCCATGACCTGCCCCTGCTGCTATAAAGGGTAGAGATGCAGGGGGCTCAACTGCGAGCTCCGCGTCCTACCAAAGGTGCTCATATCCCTACACAGCAGCCCACTGAAAGTATGCTCGCTACGTAACATGTGCCATGGTGGCAGAATGGGTGATGCCTCCGAAAAAAAAGGGGGAGGCCTAAACCCCCCCCTACATAACCGTATGCCGCACCGGGTGTCCTACCATGACCATGGGGCCCACAATGCACTGCCGCGCAGATAAGTCCTCCCCTCCCACAACCCTGGGAGGCCGGACAGCTCCCTCCGGTACCAGCAAGGGCAACACCCATACCCCTGCACGCTCGACGCGACACTGTGCCGCCGCACCTCGCCGCATCCAAGTAGGTGTGTGGGAGCACTGACGCCCCCTTCGCTCCCGAGTCGCCGGCCACAACGAGGCCCCACCCGCCGCGCACTCTGGCTCCCGCCCCACTCCCCTCTCCCTCCACGCGGGCGATGACGACATCCCAAGCAGCCTGAAACCCGGAGGGGGTCCCCCGCCCGCCCCCTCTCCCCCGGTCACCCAAACAGGAACACCCCCCCCTACCTGCCACAGCTGATGTTCCGGGTAGTGGCTTATCAAAGCCACCAACGCAGCACACCGTACCACCCGTTTCCCGGGCACACAGTCATCCAGTGAAAACACCAAGGAGTATAGAGGGAAAGACAACTACGGCGCCCTCCATTCAATTTATCAATACACAACTAATGCCATAGTTTCTGAGGCATTTCTCATTGCTTAATCTGTAGACAATACTGGATAAACCACAGGCGCTTCCAGGAAAACTCTAATCTTTAGAGACTTTCAAATTGTATCAGACTGATGCCTTGATAAAATAGCCCCTCTCTGATCCACATACATTGAAACAGCACATGACCCACAAACATTTAACAAAATGAAAAAAGGTGAGGAAGGCGAAATGGCACCTCACGGGCGCACCACCAATGGGACCCCTGGCTGGTACTCACCAGGTTGGCCCTGTTCTCATCATTGGTGCCATCAAGCCTTAACGGAAACGTGTCTAAACCCAGGGTGAAAAGACAGTGAGTGGTGCAATGGACACTACTTATATGTGACAAAACTTACAACATTAGACATATAACATACAACATATAAGTTACTGTGCAACCAGAACCAAAAAAACTTTACTCGTGTTCTATTCTTTGTTGCAAACAGTATACATTTAAACATAAAAAAGGAGGATGTGAATACTACCCATCGATTCACACCCTACTTACAGCCGACATGTTTCATTGCCTTGGTTTTTATCAGGCAATTTCCTCAGGGCAAACCAATTAAATGCCACTGCACAAGCCAACGACCGTAATGTGCTGTAAATAAAAACAACAAAACATATCTGAGGTTACCTGCGGTCTACCTCTGTATTATCCAAGCTTTTTTATATATTTATTTAGCACTGTCAAAAATGCCCATGCTGTTATAAGGAATAATTACCCTTTAGTTGACTATGACTCTCATACCAGCCACGAGGAATATAAAAACAGGGATGCAGCCCCCATTGGTGATTCGATTATGATACTGGAATGAAATGCCAAACAAACATAGGTTAACTATTCCAAGCGCTTCCTTATACCTTGTTTGACTTTTCCCATCACACGGCCAAATTTGCCCAACACCGCAACCAATCACAGACCAGCCTAGCACTACCACGGCACTCGAGTGCTGAGGGCACGACGGACGAGCATTCATTACCGGCGACTTTATGAGGGGCAAACAATCATATAATGGCAAAAGATAAATACACACTCTGAGAGCAGTTAATCCCGTAAAATAGATAGTTCACTCGACATCGGAACCGTTTACTAATGGCCGCGGATGTCATGTGAATTTTACTACCAATCAGAAACCTCGAAAAACGGCAAAAGAAAAGGTAAATAGAACAGCCCAGCATTGTCTCGGCGTTCGAGTGCTGAGAAGACGCCGGACGAGTATTCTCCACCGGTAATTGTATGAGGGGCAAATTTGGCTGTGTGATGGGAAAAGTCAAACAAGGTATAAGGAAGCGCTTGGAATAGTTAACCTATGTTTGTTTGGCATTTCATTCCAGTATCATAATCGAATGGGAGATTGGAGCACGCTCACCAATGGGGGCTGCATCCCTGTTTTTATATTCCTCGTGGCTGGTATGAGAGTCATAGTCAACTAAAGGGTAATTATTCCTTATAACAGCATGGGCATTTTTGACAGTGCTAAATAAATATATAAAAAAGCTTGGATAATACAGAGGTAGACAGCAGGTAACCTCAGATATGTTTTGTTGTTTTTATTTACAGCACATTACGGTCGTTGGCTTGTGCAGTGGCATTTAATTGGTTTGCCCTGAGGAAATTGCCTGATAAAAACCAAGGCAATGAAACATGTCGACTGTAAGTAGGGTGTGAATCGATGGGTAGTATTCACATCCTCCTTTTTTATGTTTAAATGTATACTGTTTGCAACAAAGAATAGAACACGAGTAAAGTTTTTTTGGTTCTGGTTGCACAGTAACTTATATGTTGTATGTTATATGTCTAATGTTGTAAGTTTTGTCACATATAAGTAGTGTCCATTGCACCACTCACTGTCTTTTCACCCTGGGTTTAGACACGTTTCCGTTAAGGCTTGATAGCACCAATGATGAGAACAGGGCCAACCTGGTGAGTACCAGCCAGGGGTCCCATTGGTGGTGCGCCCGTGAGGTGCCATCTCGCCTTCCTCACCTTTTTTCATTTTGTTAAATGTTTGTGGGTCATGTGCTGTTTCAATGTATGTGGATCAGAGAGGGGCTATTTTATCAAGGCATCAGTCTGATACAATTTGAAAGTCTCTAAAGATTAGAGTTTTCCTGGAAGCGCCTGTGGTTTATCCAGTATTGTCTACAGATTAAGCAATGAGAAATGCCTCAGAAACTATGGCATTAGTTGTGTATTGACACAGTCATCCAGGCCTGTGCATGAAGCACACACCCGGCCACGATCGCTCTTCCCGGCCCGCTTGGTCACGCGGACACATCGTGCCTAAGCCAGCCGCCGTGCTGGATGTCACCAGGGGACACCGGAAACAGAGCCCCTCGACCTAGCCCTGCCCTAAAGAAAACGCTAATGGAAGAAACAAACCCACCGCCGATCGACAAATCGGCCACCTGCCGCTAATCAATTTCCTAACAAACTTTCTATATCCTTCCGGTGGTGTTCAGGTGTCAGGAAGAGGCCGGATCTTCCTCTCCTGACACCTTATATGTCCTCCCAATCGCACCACCCACCTTCTCCTTCCGCTATTGCGCGAATACCCCGGGGGAAGACTGGTCTGCGACCTTCACTTCCCCCGGGGGCCGCAGTGGTGAAGCTGGCCGGGTGCGGTTGGGACCCGTGGTTGGGGGTGGGGCTGTTGGAGTCGGAGACAATCTCACGCCCATTGGGGTCTCTTTGTTAACCCCCTGGTTTCTGGGCGGTCGGCAGACCGCGCCTTTCTTTTTTTGGTGTAGTTATTCATTAGATTTGTTTATGTTTAATTGTCCGCACTCACTGCAGCGTCCATTTCAGCAGCTCCCTGATGTTTGGAGATAGGTAGCTGATTGTCATAGGCTCCGCATTTCACCGGGCCTGTCCCTTTAAGAGGAGGCTGGGCGCCTCCCTCATCGGTTTGCCAATGGGATCTTTCTCGACTTCTGAAAGAGGCTGAGATAACAGACCTGAGGAGATTATCAGCCTTTTGAGGGGGTCACGTGAGTGCGCCCCATCCAGATCAACAGTCCAGACACACCCCCGGCAGCATTCACACCAGAGCAAGCTAGAGGGGTGTCCTGCACTCCCCTGGAACCCCCAACTTCTCCAACTGAGTGACCGCCGCAGAGCCTCACCCCGCCTGTGTGTGTGTGTGTGTGTGTGTGTGTGTGGCTCTTGTGTGTGTGTGGCTCTTGTGTGTGTGTGGCTCTTGTGTATGTGTGGCTCTGTGTGTGTGTGTGTGTGTGTGTGGCTCTGTGTGTGTGTGTGGCTCTGTGTGTGTGTGTGTGGCTCTGTGTGTGTGTGTGGCTCTGTGTGTGTGTGTGTGGCTCTGTGTGTGTGGCTCTGTGTGTGTGTGTGCGGCTCTGTATGTGTGTGTGGGGCTCTGTGTGTGTGTGGCTCTGTGTCTGTATGGCTCTGTGTGTGTGTGGCTCTGTGTGTGTGTGGCTCTGTGTGTGTGTGGCTCTGTGTGTGTGGGGGGCTCGTGTGTGTGTGTGTGTGGCTCTGTGTGTGTGTGGCTCTGTGTGTGTGTGGCTCTGTGTGTGTGGGGGGCTCGTGTGTGTGTGTGTGGCTGTGTGTGTGGCTGTGTGTGTGTGTGTGTGTGTGTGAGTGGCTCTGTGTGTGTGGCTGTGTGTGTGTGTGGGGCTCTGTGTGTGTGGCTCTGTCTGTGTGTGTGTGTGGGTGCAAATGCAATAGGTCTCGCATTTGCAACAGATTAAGCTATTGGCATTGTAAATGGCAATGCCATTTATTTATCTGTTTTCAAAACCAACACTTAAATACAAATGTTGTCATTTACAATGCCAATAGCTCTATCTTTTGCAAAGGCGAGACTGTTGCATTGTAAATGCTTGTTTATTTTTAGTTCCGGGATGGCCCTTTATTCTGAAAGTTTCTGGCAGCAAGTTTCTGTTCGTACTTTGGCACTAGTCTGATATGGGGTTGGCTGAATTTTCATTCTCGGGACCTTGTGCAAACCATAGGATGCGTGAGCTTCACCCGTGATCCATTACTTCTGTTCACATTTTTCCAGGCCTAGAAGAAGCTTGGAAATCCGCTTATTTTCAATGCTTCACTTTAATTTTAGCATAATTTATTTGAGTTTACAGCTCCGTCTAGTAGCATCTTCACTGTATATGTTTCTACTCATCGTGTATCAACTGAAATTAATATCGCTGCTTAATGGCAATGTGTACACAATGTGTAGCAATACTCGCCGGCCCGCCGAGCTCCTCGGAATTTGGCGGAGTTCGGGATTCGGCGGAGTGACACTTCGTGGCCTCCTCCCAGGTCTAATTTCAGTCCCAGAGAGCAGGCGTGATAAACGGCAGGTGTTGAGGAAGTGGCTCATACTTTCTGAGGCTGGAGATTCTGACAGAGGAGAGGCGGGGGTTGCTATGACCTTTTCTGACAGAGAGGCAGCTGCTAATGGTGGCAATACCTTGACAGCATTGCTCGCCCACTCATTGTTAAGCTTAATATGTATACTGGTTCAAAAGCAAAATAATTAATCGTCATTGAGAATAAATTATTTACTTATTTTTTTATGATACAGGTAAAAGAACTAGCAACCCTGATGCTATGTTTGTGATAAATACAGAAGAAAGCCGATATCTGACCACCCTCCAGGATAAAGATGAAGAAAGTCATGATGATCTCAGTGCAGATGAAGGAGAAGGTATGGTGCATCTTTACTGTTATAATTTAAAGAAAGAACAGGCTCTTCATCTGCCAAGACTCAAAATGTCTAATAGAATAAGTCATGTACACCATCTTAAATGTCAAAATGGGTCAAGCCATAGAATTTCACAGAGAACGATTATTTGTCCAGACTTAGAAAATGTTTAAGAAGGGTTATATGTAGCCATGTAGGTCCATAACATCACATTTTATAGTATGAATCTTTCCTGGACTCACATGCTGTGCACTATTCCACCACTTAGTGTTTTGGTCTGAAATTTTCTCTTTTATCCCTTTTTAGGGCTCGCAAGCGAAGCGAGCGAAAAACCCTTTTACTAGGGTTTCAAAAATGGACCTTGAAATTCCACATAGCTCGTGCATGTGCATTTCAAGGTCCATTTTGATTGGGCTTTGCATGCATGCTGTTTTGTAACAGAACACGCAATAGGCCATAGGCAGTCGCGTAGCTCCGCCTATGGCCTATTGGTGTCTGTTACGCGCACCAAAGCCCATATGTCTTCAATTATGGCGGCCAGACACGGAGTCATGATTGATGACAGATGCTGCCAGTGGCGCGCGTGTGTGCACCATTCGCGGGCGTTTTTTTTTTTTGGATCCTTTTCACGGGCCGGCTAGCAACAACAACAAAAACAGGACCATGTTGATTGAACAATGTTTCAGCGGCCTCTGAGCTCTGCAGCAGAAGCGTTAAACCACAGAGTTGATTTAGTTATTTTAAACTTGAATGTTTACAAGCATTTCTCAGCAGTCGGCACTAGGACCCGTTGGTGCCTACAAAGGCAAACCGCGTTTCCCAAAAGGCTGTTTTATTTTTTGTATGTAATTATGCTCCTCTGAGCAACGTGACCTGCTCATGTGACTTACAGCAGCTGTTGCGGAGAACTTGAGCCGTGCATCAGGTCATCCTGGTGCGTGCGAGGAACACCGCGGCACTAGCCGAGGGCTCTGTGGGCGACTGTCAAAAGAGCCATGGAGGCTGTCCCGGCCAGCTTCCTCCTGCAGCCGCCTGTCTTCCATCCGGTAGCGAGCTCTTACGTGGGCACAGACGCTTGTAATTGCAGTCCGTGCGGCGTGGCATGTTTTAGCACCTTTCACCATTCAAAATGTAGCGACGTTCGGTATTTTCCGAAATTAATTGAATGATGGGTTTTAAGTGGACTTTGGAAGGAAGATACGTAAATATTCAGTAATCGACTTTGCTTCCTACAGAAATTGAGTGACAGGCGGGCTCTTTTGCTGTTGATATTATGCCGTTGCCCGCCCATAATCTGCTCCACCCCCAAGAAACTGGTTTGGGAAGTTTTGCATATTGAACACAGCACTGGATTCGCTCCCTTATGTTTATAATTGTTTGCATATCTTCAGATAGTCGTTTTACTCTAGCTTTTCCTACCAGGGTTACAGTGTGGAGATAAGTTCAAACTTCCGACCCCCCTCGTCTCCCAACCGATCCATTTCTTCATATAATCTCTACCCGGCGCACGGCCACATAGCTGCCAAGTTTATTTATTTACATTCACCGCTTGTCTAAGTTCGTTTTTGATTTAGAATGTTCACAGTAGACTTCAGTTTTCTACTTCGTATTTGTACGCTGTTTCGATTACTTTCCAAATAAGCAGATTTTTTGTGTTCGTTCTTCCCTAGAAACTTAATTTTAGTTTAAAAGCTGTTGTTTCCCAGGGCCTGAGGATGGGAGAGGACTGATGGTAGGACGATGATTTAACATGGGCATACCACTGGAGGACAAATTAGCATAGGCAGTGTGCGATGTCATTGCAGAAAGCTGTCTCACAGGAAGGAAAGTCACGTGAAGGCCTTGACTTTAATGGAATGGGTGTATTCCATGATTGTTTAGTATTCGGTTTCTTCACCCAGGAATCCTATTCCTAGTTATCTAAATAGGGACTAAAGTATGCTTGTCTTAATTTATTTGTTCTTGTAAAGCACTTGATTATAGAAATAGAAAGGGCTGTATATAGATACCTGAATCAGTTTACTGGGTGGAAAAAACAGATTCCAAAGCTTTACGTAATTTGACCGGATTGTATTTCCTCGTTGTATTTGCAAGGAGTTCAGCAAGTTCAACAAGCAGGGATCTTAAACTAATAAGGCCTTACCTCTCCAGCAAGTTGAAGCTAGGGAGTGTGAGTTGGCAGACCGTAGTTCTCGGACTGGCTGGTGGCACTTCAATTTTTTAGTCAGATAGGTGGGCTTGGAGCTCTAGATGGCCTTTTGCATTAGCCAAACTCCTTTTAAAGTGGATCTGTGGTTTTGACTAGCAACCAGTGGAGGGACTCTCAGTAGGCAGAAACAGGCCCAAACTTTTTCAGATTAAAGACAAACCGAACGGTCGGGTTTTGTAAGTTATGCAGTCTTTTGGGTATTTTTTTGGTAGGAACCTCGGGTACGCTGAATTGCCAAATTTGAGTTATGAATTAAATGAAAGCGTTGGCTACTATGACTTTATGCGGAAAAGACAGGAATAGGACATTTTCTTGAGCACGGTGTAGCCATCATTAGTTCACCAGGTGCTGTATTTCCACACCCAGGGGATTACATTGGCAGTCGTATCTCTGTTGTGTCTTTCTCTTCCCTCCCAAGGAGTGAAAATCATGGCCCCTTTTTGCTTGCTTGCTTTTGAAACCCTGATACCCTTGATACGTCGGAGAAAGTCTAGGTCTCATTCATGGTCTATCTGCAGGTGAATTCATTTCTTGTGTAAGCCTGTCCTAGTGTGACCACAGATATTCTGTAAAGTAAGCAGGGTGGGAACTGCAGGTTTAATGGAGTGATAGCCCCACTCTTTTACACCTTCCTCTAAATGGTGCCCTAAGTATTGAAGGGCCCATAGCGGACCACGCAGTAAAACGTCTAAGGGGTTAGTGTACATTGCTCACCGAGTATCCACATAGACCCTCTGTGTGAAGTCAGAACAATGTCAAGCCAGCGGGTTGTAGGCTGGGGGGGGGGGTAGGATAGGGTATTGTGCAGCCTTTAGTCATTAAAACAGAGGTTAACACACATTATATCGGCTGCCAGACATGGAGTGACTGTCCTGGTTTTCCAACAGCGCTACTATGAAGAAGGTGCTGCTGTGTCTCAGCTGAATAGAAAGGGATATAAGAGAAATGTCAGGGAGTCTTGAGATTCCAGCATTGCTTGAGCTACTGAGCTGGTTTTCCACAAAATGGAGTAATTTTGAAGTACCTGAGTGTGATCAGCAACTGATGGCAGATGAGTCTGGTAGTGTTAGAATGGCACACAAACTGAAAAGCCCTGAGCATTAAATGCAAAATGTAATTTTGGGAACAAGCAATCTATGAAGATTAAGAACATCTCAAATGCTCTATTAGAGTGAGCGTGTGTGAAGTACCAGCTAGAAACGATGTTGACCGATAGGTGCATTGAATTGCTGTCACACATAACTTGGTATTAGGACGACCAAATATTCTTCCTGCACGCCCTCAAAAATTGAATTTGAAGAATCTGACTTTACAGCCATATTGTTGAGCTCTTTTACCGCAAAAATATGGCGTGTAGGAGTATCCACCTTGCAGGACCTGAAAGATGCCAAAAATATAATATCATTTAAGTACCTTGTTCTAATCTAAGCCATGCCCTGTTCCCTTTTAGGAAGCATGATCATGTGTTGTTTACCTTCCCTTTATCTGTAATGACACTGATCTCCCTAGGAGGCAAATTATTGTTCAGCATGAATGTTGGGAGAGAATGTGTGCCTCTTTAAACTGACAAAGTTGCCCCCAGCGGGTGAATTGAGTATGAGATTGTGTGATTGAGGCACATTTTGTCTGTGTGGCAGGAATTCTTAGGCCGCCATTCATCCTCACCTGTACCTGGAGTAGACCAGTTCATGGTGCCAGATGAAGATTTCTGGTTCCACGCCACACGCAACGTGAGGAGATCAGTCTGGAGGTTGGTTAAGCTTGAGACCAGTGACTTATCTTGAATCTGACCAGGGGCCGGATTATACAATGTGCCCAAGTGGGTCAAAGGTTGCATGTACCCCGGGCATAATGGCATTACAGAAGGGGCCGGAAACGCCTTTTTTTTTCTTACCTTCGTCAGTATTTCTTAAAGGCGCATGTGTGTTTGGGTCTGCATATTATAACAAACGTTTTACGCTTCGTTTGTCTTTCTGCGGTGCTAAAGAATGCTTTCCAGGAAGCAGGACAATGGGAAATGCATTAACCAAACTCTTTTCCTGCTAGTCACGCGTGCGTGCGTGCGGAAATCCCCTTTAGAGAAACAATATTAATCGATGATAAACTATGGGGTGAGTCTTGACGTGTTTTGGACAGCTTAATGCTCGTGCAGCATTTGTTCTACATGATCCTAATTCCTAATCTGCACATGGTGAGATCGAACGGCCGCGTGCTCTCGTTACGGCATAACAAAACGCGTGTGTATTCATCAATTCAGTTATTTAAATGGAAATATTGTACTACTGAGCAGTGCCAGTGTTCTCCCATTGAAAGTATTGCCGTCCTCCTGAGAAGTGCAGAAATGTTTATATGTGTAAGTACTCCTGGGAAGCTGTGAAAGCTGCTTTCCAGGCAATTTCCTAGACTTATTTGAAAATGCCTATGTTGCTCTAAAATAAAATACAACAATCGAATGTATAAGTTTTGCAAAGCTAGATTGAAAGAGGCAGTACTCATTCTTCCGTGTAATCTCTTGGTAACGTTGGTACTTTATCTCCAAGGGGCAACATTCAATCATGTACAAATTTCAAGCCATAACTGCATGTCATGTCGTACAGTAAAAAATAGCGACAAGTCAAAAGCTTAAAAAAGCCCAATTTCTGCTTGCAAATGTAGTGCTTAGAAGTGTGTGATGGATGAAGTGTGAGAAGCACACCTGCAACTTTATGGTTTTCAGTATGGTGGTAGCTTAAACATATCAAGTCCACTTCATGGATTTATTTGTTTATAATTAGAGGTCCTGTTTTTATGGTATTTTTTTTTTTTTTTACATGTCCATTCGTGTTTATCCACTTTATTTTTTTGGTAATTTTCTCTGTATTTGCCCATAGTCATTTTGTGCTTAGTGTAAAAAAAGATGCTACATTGGGTATATTTCCACATTAATTTAACAGACAAAAGTTTACTCATGTTTGGATGACCAGCGAGTTCTAGGCATTTAGAGTGCAATACAGTCACATGTAATCATTCCCATTGTGGAGCAGCATAGACCGCTGTATTGCTGCATTTATTTAAACTTCATTAGGAGTTCTTTTTCCTTTTTTTTTTAAGTTCTCTAAATGTCAGTTTGCATAGCTATTGATCTGGCACGCATGACTGATGCTAGGGTGAAGAAAACCTATTTTCGGTATTTTTCCATACTTAAAAACAAATACAGACACGAAAATCTATTGTTTTCTGACAGTATTTATATGTAACAATCACTACAAACTGGGAGCCATATGTATGATATATTCTGCTTAACTGGGTCTACCAGTCTGAACATTTGGGTAAAGTTGTGGTCCAGAGCTGGCATGGTTGGAGAGCGATAGAAATGGAGTGAACTGTTGGGGTGGATATTTTTAGTTCTAGCCTGGATGACAGGGGGAGAGAGTGATGGTAGTAAAAGGGAAGGGGGGGGGGGGCGGCATTTTTCAATACTCGCCTAGGGTGGCAAAACACCTAGAAACGGCCCTGCTTGCAATGAGGCTTTAACACTTATAGTGCCAAGGGCAGTGGTAATAATGTGCGAATAGTGGTACTGCTGCCGTGGGCGGGGTCACTTCTCATGTTTCTCGTTGGAAGATGTGCAGTCATGGAGCAAAATAAATGCGTGATGTGCTGTACGATCCTAGAGAACTTAAAATGTGTTTGAGCAATCTTTAAAACGTGTTTACCAGGAAACTGACCCACAACTCAGAACAAATAAAATGTAAAACTAGCTGTAAAACGAGGGGGTTCCAGTTTCAGTTCTGTCAGTTAGTACACAGTAATTATGCCATTTCTCAACATCCTGTTCTGCCAGTCACTAGATGGCATGGCTGGATGTAACTGGGGCGGACAGCGTCAGCCTTGTTAGCAAACACCAGGAGTTTAATGAATCCTGCGTTGAGTGCCATGTCTGTTGGTTTCATCCACTCTGTGATAGCGTCTACAGGTGCGGACCCCAAGGACTATTAAATGCTTCCTAAGGAGGCGTCTTCGTTCGGCCTGGAGTTTTGGACATATGTATACATTTGTGCTGGAACAATTTCCAAAGTGGGGGATGGGGGGGGGGGGGATGTCAACAAATCTACATCACCCAACTGACCTAAGCAAGAGTAGTAAAGGTGTGGTATGTAGCCAGCTGGTGTTAACCTTGGAGCGCACAGTCGCCAATATATTACTACGGTGTGGTAGGGTACTGACGTTTACAGACAGCACATTTTTAGGTCTCGGCTAAGGCATTGCTTGTTGGCGAGATATTTAGTGGGGCTTTCAAAAATGCTCCCAAAGCAGGCGGATTGGGTACAGTGCATGTGCGCCGGGCGCACGCACCATTTGTCCGCCTGCAGCTTTGGGAGCAATTTTGCGGCCGCTTTGATGTTCTCAGTGAGCCGCGTGGCCACTGAGAACATCAAAGCGGCCACGAAATGCTCACTATTTGCCACCCCCTCCCTTATCCCAAGATCCTGTGCCCTCTCTCTATTTCCTACCTCTCACCACACAAAACAACTCTGCCCATTTCCTTTACTCTTTCCTGGTTTTAGTGACTGCAGAAACCTGAAAGACATGGGGTAACCTGCGTGGATTCTCACGAGTGTCCTTGTTGCAGTCAGCACAAGGGCACATCATCAAAATGAACCTTCGTAAAGGGCTTCCAGAGTGTACTGGTGCAAGCACGCTCATAAATGTGGAAAGTAGCCCTTTCAAAGGCCAAAGACATTTAACGCTTCTTCTACATCTTCCTCTTATCCTATTACCCTATTGACCTTCAGAAGAAGTTTGAAAGACTTTCTTGGTGGTGTGGTAAATAAATAAATAATACCCTATTTTTGAGTGCATGAATGAATAACAGATAGCTCAATAAAATAAGAGTCAAGATTCGAGGTAGTGGGAGTTTTGCAGGTTTATTACAGCATAAAGGACAGGATCAGGACAACCTGCATGGGAACAGAATGGCGGGGCCCGGCAGCTGCCGGGGACAGGATCTGGAAATGGCTAGCTCTAACTTTTAATAACAATACATGAGCATATATACATAACGCAAACACATAGCATTACATTGCAGTGGGCGTAGCAGTGGGTGGAGCAGTAGGTGTGACGCGTAGCAGTCGCGAAAGATAAGGGTGAGAAGAAGGTGTAACAGGGCGTATACATAGACATGTGATGCAAACGTAACAGAATATGTCATGAATGGGGCGGAAACCATGGAGGGGGCTACCTGAGGAGCCGGGACCTCTAACCTAATGGTGCGCGCAAACTGGCAATGACGTATTACTAGGAGAAGCTGGGGGCTATGAACTCTGTGCTAGGAGCAGAGACTGAAGTCTGGAGGGTCGGAGCGACATGTACCTAAACCCTATCTAGTATCTGATGTTTAGGGAACATGTTGATATGAACTAGAAGTCAAGAGGGGAAAGGCTAACAGACTCTAAGACTGGAGCATGCATTATTCTACATGTAGTGCGTGATGAAGAATATTAAATGACCATTAAATACAGTATTTCTCTAACATGGAGCCCTGAAGGCTAGACAATGACGGAAACTATTGATGCGATTCAGTAGTTTTAGGAATGCAGGGAAGGAGGGCTGAACTGATAACTGGAATCATAACATAGTCTTGGCAGACTCAGAGGCAGAGCCAGGCTGCACCGGGCACTGAGAGGCAGGAAGTAAGTGAAGGGTCGAGGATACAGGTGGGGGCTGCATCGCTCCTCAGCGAGGGCTTCAGGAGACAGGAGCTGAATCTGGTGTCCGGGCCCTTTTGAGGCCTGGAAACGGGGACTTTCAATGCATTAACGTGCACACTGGGAAACGTGGCAACATAACTTTACATAGGCCTGATACTCGTATTATTAACGAGAACTGGAAACTGACATACTAGAGGTGGACACAACTGTAATTGCGTCTTTTAATCGAACATGGGGAATAACATATGCATATTAATCATGCACACATAACATATGATGGATGACACGTAGGGACACAGAACATGGCAAAATTTACTTTTCCACAGTGGGAAAGGAAAAGGTTGCTGGATTTATTGCTTGATTTTGTGTGTGGGGGGATAGCGGGTGCGTGCGTTCTGTGAGGAGAAAAAACACTCTTTTTAGTACCACTCGTAAATACTTTGCCACACTTTTCTTCGACTGAAGAAACCCACCGTGACGGGGACGCATGCTTTGTGGACTAACACGTCATCGCTGTGTGTCCAGATACCTATCGCAACTGGGGACACGCAGAAACACACGCATAAATCAATTCCCACAAACCAACAAGAGACACAGCCATTCATTCACGCAGCTCAAAAAGGCATCATTAAACAACTAGTAGAAACAGACATGAGACACCCGTGCTGGTCACACGTCACATACATCCTCATGACCCACACGCATGTAACAAAGCCCAAGAGCTGCATACCTACAGATGCAGCAGACGCCGCCGTGCCATGTACAGGGCAAGGGGCAGCGTTAGAGACCCCAGGCAGACACATGTCAGGCGTGAGTAGCACTCCTGCGCCCCCTACCACCGCCCAGACCTCTGGCTAAAACCTCTTTTGTGATAAGACACATGTATGGCGATTTCTCATCACCCCAACGGAGGATGGCTTTAATCCGCTCCGAGGTGTGGAAAACAGCACAGCTGCCTACATCTAAGCAAAAGGACATTAAATATGCTATTTCGGTATCATAGCAAGTTTACCTCAAACGGTAACCATTTTTATGTTATTTACAAGCGGCCAAAGAACATTGATATAAAGATATTAGATGCATTTAAGAGTGTGTTTTTTAAACACCTGGGTGAACATTCCACAAAAGGCACGTTTAAAACATTTCTGACACGTTAAAGGAAATCTGGGACCTATGTTCTACCCTACTGTTCTAGTTTGTGAAGTTTGTGCTCAACACGGTCTGACTGACAATGGCACATATTTTCTGTTTATTGTATTTGTAGAACTGTTTCCTATTGGTATTTTGTAAATTAAAATCTGAAACTTGCTACAAGAAATATTTCACCGTCTTCTTCATTAAAGCTTTCACACATTTACATTTTCTTGTTTATTTTGAGACATGGAGAGATTACGCCGTTTGCCCAGAATCACAAGATGTTGAGCGGAGCCGAAAGTCGAACATGCTGTCCCAGTTCCAAAGTCGGCAGCTCTGCTCGTTAGGCCATACTCCCTCATTTAGTTGCTCCTCCTTTAATCTGTCTGGAAATGCTTACAAACCTTACAGAAATGTCGGACTTCAGACTACAAGCACATACACACAACCACACATACAACCACAACCACACAAACCCACACACACACACAACCACACACACAACCACACACACACAACCACACACACACAACCACACAACCACACACACACAACCACACACACAACCACACAACCATACACACACAACCACACACACAACCACACAACCATACACACACAACCACACAACCATACACACACAACCACAAACACGCACACACAACAACAAACGCACACAAACTCACACACAACCACACACACACAACCACACACAACCACACACACACAACCACACACACACACACCACACAACCAAACACACACAACCAAACACACACATCCACACACACAACCACACACACATCCACACACACAACCAACCACACACACAACCAACCACACACACAACCAACCACACACACAACCAACCACACACACAACCAACCACACACACAACCAACCACACTCCCAACCAACCACACTCACAAGCAACCACACACACACAACCAACCACACACACAACCAACCACACACAACCACACACACAGCCACACACACAACCACACACACAACCACACAGTCAGTGCACACTTTCAACAGGCACATACACCATCAGTCGTCAGTGTACGCTTTCACCGGGCACAAACACCACCAGCCGTCAGTGCGCCCTTTAACCGGGCACAAACACCACCAGCCGTCAGTGCGCCCTTCCACCAGGCACACACACACCACCAGCCGTCAGTGCACGCTTTCACCAGGCACACACACACACACACCACCAGCCATCAGTGCACGCTTTCACCAGGCACACACACACACACCACCAGCCGTCAGTGCACGCTTTCACCAGGTACACACACACACCACCAGCCGTCAGGGCACGCTTTCACCAGGCGCACACACCACCAGCCATCAGTGCACAATTTCTATAGGCACACACACCACCAGCCATCAGTGCACACATCAATTGTTAACGCATCCACAATTAACTATTGTAGCAATCGCAGTATGGCGCACTTTACTTTTAAACATATTCATCTAAAGCGCAGCATGCCACCGTTGCTACAAAAATAAATACACATTTTTTTAGACTTTTGTTGCAATTGTTGTTGCAATATTTAGCAATGCCAATAGCTCAAACTTAATTAATGCGAGACCTATTGCATTGCAAATGCTTGTTGTTTTTTCTTTTGATTGTCGGCAACAATTTGGTGCTTTAAGCCCTCATCATTCACACCCTCATAATGCACACCCCATGAGGTTCTCATATGTGGTCACCATCTTCAGAATATTTTTTTCACAGCTGGGTTTAGAAGCAGGACACAATGCTCTAGAGAAGACAACAAAGACATCGAGAGGACATAAGAAAACATGGAAAAAGGCTTTTGCACTTTTGGAACTGAAGACAAGTGTCAATAGCCACAAGAAAATACCAAAGGGCACAGAGAAAATCAAAACGTAGGCATTCTCAGGGTAACCTCAACTGTGTTGGTCTGAGAATGTACACTCTGGGGTTGGTTGCTGCCCCGAGAAATGAAAAACACCCCCTTCAGATTTTGCCTGAACTGTCACCACAGATATGCCCAAAAGGACAATCATAGGGTGTGTAATCTCTTTGCCTCCCCTATGACCACTAGTTCAAAGGGTGCAAGCCCTGCAAAATCATTCCTCCCAAGAACACTTAAGGGCAGAGAGAAGCAGTGTCCAGTGACAACTCTATGCATGTAGATGCTGATGGTGACCCAATATCTCATTTGAGTTAGCGGTGAAGCTGAAAACAAGCATCAAAAGAGGCTGAACATGCAAAGAAGTGCCTGTTGATCGATCAACACTTTTTCCTTCTGTATCCCGCTGTGTGCCCGCTTGCCCCCCGACCACGCTCTTTCCCGCCGCTGCGTCCCCCGTGGCGCCGCCCCCCTCTGCTCCCATTCGCCGCCCCACTCCCGCCTCCCAGCTGCTCCTCCCTCCCACTCATATGGAGGCCGCGCGGTGGTGAGGAGAGTGACCTTTGACCCTGTCACCAGGCAGGTTGCTCCCCCACGCCACCACACAGCCCTCCTGTCTGCCCTGAGCCACTGCGGCTGCTTATACTGGTTTGTGTCTGCTTGTTCTTTTTTCTGTGCTCTCTGTACTTGTAGTTGGAATTGTTGTTTTGTACCCCTCTGTGCCCTCTTTTTCCTTCTGTATCCCGCTGTGTGCCCGCTCGCCCCATGCTCCTTCCCGCCGTTGCGTCCCCTGCGGCCCCACCCCCCCTCTGCTCCCATTCGCCGCCCCGCTACCGCCTCCCAGCTGCTCCTTCCTCCCACTCCCCCTCATATGTAGGCCGCGCGGTGGTGAGGAGAGCGACCTTTGACCCTGTCACCAGGCAGGTTGCTCCCCCACCCCACCACACATCCCTCCTGTGTGCCCTGAGCCACTGCTGCTGCTTAAACTGGTTTGTGCCTGCTTGTTCTTCTTTCTGTGCTCTCTGTACTTGTAGTTAGAATTGTTGTTTTGTACCCCTTTGTGCCCACTTTTTCCTTCTGTATCCCGCTATGGACCCGCTCGCCCCCCGCCCACTCTCTTTCCCGCCGCTGTGTCCCCTGCAGCCCGGCCCCCCTCTGCTCCCATGCGCTGCCCCGCTCCCGCCTCCCAGCTGCTCCTCCCTCCCACTCCCCCTCATATGGAGGCCGCGAAGCGGGCACGCGCAGCTGGCGCGCCTAAGGCAAGCCCGTCTGTGCCCGTCCGCACCTGGACCGCACCCAGCGCCAGGACTCCTGCCCCCTGCACTCACCATGACGCATGCCACTGCTACGACCCCAGCACCATCCACGCACTCCACGCCGGATGGTCACGCATGTGCTGCCTGGCCACCCCGAAGCGCACACAAGGACCCTTCTCCTGCCGGAGCTGCAGCTTCGCCAGCATCCGGCCCGCCAACCCACCCACCGAAGAACCCAAGTTCCTCAGATGCATCCTGCTCAACACCCGCTCCGCACACAAACATGCCGTCGAAACTCTGGGACCTATTCGACACCAACGCCACAGACGTCGCCTTCCTAACTGAGACCCGGCTGACCCTCACCTCGGCGCCCGACATCGCCATAGCGTCCCAGAAGGCTACAAGATCACCCGCAAGGACCGTACCAACGGAATAGGTGGAGGAATTGCCATCGTCCACAGAAACACCCTCAAAGTCTCGACAGATGCCAACGACACCCTCAGCACCCTTGAACACCTGCACTTCAAGATCCACACCTACCCCAACACCAACCTCAGAGGCACCCTCGTCTGCAGACCCCCCGGACCCCGACCTCAGTTCAGCTACTATATCGCCGACTTCATCAGCACACACGCCCTCGCCTCCACGGACTACATCCTCCTCGTGGACCTGAACTTCCGCCTCGAGAACAACAATGACTCCAACACCTCTACCCTAATCGACAACCTCGGCAACCTCAGTGTTAGATTTGGGGGTCTCTAGTTGGCACAGGTAGGTACTTGTGACAAAGAGGGACCCTCTCCTCTAGTCAGGATAAGGGGATCACACACCCAAAATAACCTCTGCTCACCCTCTTGGTAGCTTGGCACGAGCAGAAGGGCTTTACTTCAGAGGCGTTGTAAGTTAAGCAGTTGTGACTACATACAGTAACCCAGTGACAACACTACAAATGGACACAACATAGGGTTTATATAAAAAATAAGTAGACTTTATATAGTTACCACAAGACCATAAACGACAAAAATACACACTATGATTACTTTAAGATGGTAGTTTTAAGCTTAGTTCAGTTCAGTTCTTAGATGCGACAATTTGCGTCAATGTACCTTAAGCTGCTTTGCGCTTCCACGACAAGCAATGTCGCAGCGATGGGAAATGCGGCAAAGTTCAGATGCAAAGAAATAAAGACGCGAAGATCTTCCAGATGCGGCACGCTTCTCGGGGATGTGAGAAGGTCTTGATTTGATGCGTGGACTGCAGCGGCGACACCCTTATGATGCGATGGCAACAGCTCCGACGACGGCGCGCTTCTCGGGGATGCGAGGTGCTCTTGGTCGATGAGTTGCAATGTGACAGTTCCAGCAGCGACACCCTCCTTCGGAGTTGCGACAGCAGGCACAGCGACGGCGACACGCTCCGACCTCGTTGCGAGATTCTTCTCCTGATGCGGTGCAGTGCGACAACTACAGCGGTGACACCCTCCTTCGGAGTTGCGACAGCAGCAGCAGCGATGGCAGCAGCAGCGACGGCGACACGCTTCCTCTTCGTTGCGGCACGCTTCTCTCCGATGCGGTGCAGTGCGGCAGTTCCAGTGGCGACACCCTCCTTCGGAGTTGCGAAGGCAGGCACAGCGACGGCAACACGCTTCTTCTCGTTGAGTCGCGCTTCCAGCTCCTTGCGACGCGCAGTTCCTCTGAAGGCCCAAAACAGCAGCAGGCACTTCCACAAGAACTCTGGGGAGCTGGGGGTGAAGTTTGTTGTCCCTAAGACTTCAGCAGGAGGCAAGCTCTTTTCCAAGCCCTTGTAGATCCTTCACAAGTTGAAAGCAAAGTATACAAAGTTCCTTTCTCCTTCCTTTTGCAGTAAGGCAACAACTGCAGGCCAATCCCCCAAGCAGCACTTCAGCTTGGGAATATTCTCTCCTCAGTTTCTTCAGGTTCCTCTCCTCAGTAAAGGTTTCTTCTTGTAGTCCAAAAGTGATCTAATTTCATAGGATCAGGGTCCTAAAATTTATACCCCAAAATCCTTTGTTCTCTCGGGGGAGAGGGGCCTTTGCCTAGTCCAAACCAGTTCTGGAGCAATCTGTTTACCAGACTTCTCCATTCCTTTCACAGTGCAGGGCAGGCACATCAGACGCCCCACGGGAGGTGGAGCCAGCATTGTGGAAGGTAAGTACAGTCCTGGAGCAATTTGTTTACAGGACTCCTTCTCTTCTTTCAGTGTGCAGGGCAGAGACATCAGCCGCTCCTCAGGGGTGGAGCCAGCATTGTGGAAGGCAGGCACAGCCCTATTCAAGGTTCAGGTGCAACTCCTCCCTCCCATCTAGATGCAGATCTCTCTATTCACCACTGGGTGACTCAGCCTGTCTCTTGGAATCCCCCAGTCTTGTCACTCACAAAACCAGACAAAGGAATACACAACCTAGCAGAGGCAGGTTTGAATGGTTAGACAAGCAAATACCTACTTTCTAAAAGTGGTATTTGCAAACACAGAATATTAAAATAAACTTTTTTTATTTATTATTCTGAGTCCAGGCATACTAAACTCGAATTTCTACCATGTTCTCTGAGTCTGTTAGGATTATAAACATGTAATAATCTAACAGCCCATTCTGGCCTATGGAGAACAGGTAGCCTTGCAATAGTGAAAAACGAAAATACCTGTAATTCACTATTAGGACATGCCACACTCATCAGGTCTTGTCCTACCTTATACTTGCAATGCACCCTGCCCTTGGGCCTACCATAGGGGTGACTGATATGAAGAAAATGGAAGGTTTAGGGACTGGCAAGTGGTGGCACTTGCCCAGTCAGCATGACAGTACCAGACTGCACACAGGCTCTGCAATGGCAGACCTTAGACACACTTTACAAAGCTGCTTCTGTGGGTGGCACAACCAGTGCTGCAATCCCACCAGCAGCATTTGGATTACACCCCCTGGGCACACTCAGTGCACTGTACTAGGGCCTGACAGGTAAACCAAACATCAAATCATGGAATCACTAATCCATACATCAATTTACAATAGGGAGCACTTGCACTGTGGCACTGGACAGCAGTGGCACAGTGTCCAAAGCATCTAACACCAGCAAAAACACATGAGGCAACAGCAAAAATAGAAGGGGGACCCACGCCAATGATGCCAGGTCTAACACGTGTCCCCTCCAGCTGAAATGTGGGGAGAACTACCCTAGCTCCTGGGAGTTCTCATCACTAAGGCGGAAAAATCTGGACAGACCATCAGCATTGGCGTGTTCTGTACCAGGGCGGTGTTCCACCGTAAAGTACATACCCTGTAGTTGAAATAGACCACCTCAACAGCTTTGGATTCTCACCCCTCATCTGCATCAACCATCTGAGGGGTCTGTGGTCTGTCTGAACCCGGAAGTGAGTCCCAAACAGGTATGGTCTCAACTTCTTCAGTGCCCAGGCCACAGCAAATGCTTCACGCTCAATAGCACTCCACCTCTGTTCCCGTGGAAGTAACCTTCTACTGATAAAGGCTACAGGTTGATCTAGGCCCTCCTCATTCACCTGTGACAGAACAGCCCCCAAACCATGCTCTGAAGCGTCTGTCTGAACGATAAACTCACTTGAAAAGTCGGGTGCCCGGAGCACGGGCGCCGGTCATATGGCAGCTTTCAGGGCATCAAAAGCTTTCTGACGGGTGTCAGTCCAGATCACCTTCTTGGACTGCTTACTGGAAGTCAGCTCTGTCAAGGGTGCAACAATGTTGCCATACCCCTTGACAAACCTCCTGTAGTACCCTGTGAGACCTAAGAAGGCTCTCGCCTCTGTCTGGGTTTTGGGCGGTTCCCAAGCCAGGATGGTTTCAATCTTGGGTTGTAGGGGCACCACCTGGCCACTCCCATCTTGGTCTCCCAAGTACCCCACGGAACCCTGCCGGATCTGGCACTTACTCGCCTTTATCGTGAGGCCTGCCTTCCGCAGCACCATCAACACTTCCCAGAGGTGGCGCAGATGTTCCTCCCACCTGACACTGAACACTTTGATGTCATCCAGGTAGGCGGCACTGAATTCCTCCAGTCCAACCAACACCTGGTTGACCAACCTATGAAAGGTGGCAGGGGCATTCTTCAACCCAAAGGGCACACACCGAACTGGTAATGCCCATCTGGTGTGGAGAATGCTGAACTCTCCTTTGCCCCATCAGTCAAGGCGATCTGCCAGTACCCAGACGTTAAGTCAAACGTGCTGAGGTACTGGGCAGCCCCTAGCCGTTCAATGAGCTCATCAGCTCTGGGGATGGGGTGCGTGTCAGTCTTCGCGACCGAATTGAGCCCTCTGTAGTCCACACAGAACCGGAGTTTGGGTGTGGCACCCGGCGCTGCAGCCTTCGGGACCAAGACCACTGGGCTGGCCCAAGCACTGCTAGATGACTCAATCACCCCTAGCGCAAGCATCTTTGAGACCTCCTCTTTGATGCAAGTCCTCACCCTGTCAGTTACCCTGTAAGTTTTATGCTTTACAGGTAGGCTGTCTCCTGTGTCCACATCATGGACGCACCACTCTGTGATACCAGGTACCAGGGAGAACAGATCAGAAAACTGTCCCTGCAACTGGGGGCAGTCATTCTGTTGCTCATGGGTCAGGGTGGAAGAGAGGTTAACACCATCCACTGACCCATCTTGCTCTGAGGCTGACAGGAGGTCAGGAAGAGGCTCAGTCTCCTCCTCCATCCCAGCATCTGTTGCCAAGAGCATGCCCACTTCAGACCTCTCTAAGTGGGGCTTAAGGCGGTTGACATGTAGGACCCTCAAGAGCAGAGCTTTCCAAACTCTGTGGCGCGACACAGTACTGTGTCACCTCCTAAGTGTGGGTGTGTCGCGCGACTACGCCGTCGCGGGCAGATTAGGGCGCCCTCTTGGAGTTTGCATTCAGTGGCGCAGTACCGTACGTGGAGGAAGGAGAGGTGTTATTGAACGTTGAGTCCGCAGTCCATGGAGCCGCCTCTGCAGTCCCCATTCTAGGCGCTCGGTAAGGCAAATTTCGAATTTTAAAAACTGTTGGCATTCAATTGTATCTCCTGAACTATTATGCACCAATGTCGGAGGCGGAGTTTGTATCCCCTGTTGCTTGGTTGGAGAAGTAGTATGATGCCAATCTCGGACTGCCCTGAATTTCCACTGCCAGGTTAGAAGATGAAATAGGTCCGCTTTTGTGACAGACAGAAAGTACTCGAGCAAAAATCTAAATCAGCTGTTTTACAACCTCGTCTGATGTGGCCTAGGTGATTTCAAGAGCCAGGTGTTATATGTGAAATCCTACTGACTTTGCTGTGGGACACAAAGTAAATGCAAAGTCAGTAATATATATATATCACGTTATCTGGTGACTGTTTTTTTATGTTGTTTTTGCACAATGCTATTGTGTGCTGCAAACATTTTGTAACTCGCTTCTGCAGGCGTTTATTTTTAGAATATCGAGAAAGGGAGAACGCTCTCCCGCCCCCCCCCCCCCCCCCCCCCGAAACTGCTTGGTCAGCCTGGACCATGCACAGCTTATTGTGCTTCTAGAGGCCACCAGGTGTGGAGAGGAACAGCGATTACTGGTCCAAGGGGGAAAACTGCTGTGCCTGCTTCCAATGCAACTCTGCCTCACCAGGGAGCCAGTGACCTGGTGTATTGGATTAATTTAGCTGGGGAAGAAATAGTGCATCACCATTAGGACCAGCAGATTAAATGGAGGGGCCTCCACCCCCCACCCCCTCAGCCCCCGCCTGAGACGGTCTGGAGTTCGCAGGCCAGGGGCCCCCCACCAGTGCACAGTGCTGGAGGGACCCTAGAGCTTGTGGAGAGGGAAAAGTGAATAGCTGCCAAGGTTTTAGATTGCCATGTGTGAAATTCTCATAATTTCACTGTAATTTTGAGTGCCATTTCAGTGACTATGAGTGACACTTTCTAGTGAGCAAAAAACAAGCAATGAAGACGAGGGTAACACAAGTATCAGAAATTACACCCCTTCGTACAAGGACAAACTCTAAGTTAACTGCTGCAAAGCTTAAGAATAATTGTTAGACGGCTTTCATTTATCTGACTAGAATAGATTTTACATTGTTATCCATAAACATTTTTGAAAAAATTGTCTCCTATAGATTAAAAAAAGTGAATGAGAGCGACCATAGCCAACAAATATTAGAAATGGAAATGGCATTTACAAAACACCAAACGTACTTAACTACATATGGTCAGATCGATACGATCAACCATAAGAAATTTATTTGGAAACCGGACAATAAAGAAGACATGGAAAGAAAGGCCCAAAAATTAGTTCAAGAGTGCTTTAAAGAACGGTTCACTCAGTCCGCACTTCAGCAATGGGAACAATTTACAAAGAAAGTAGTCCAATTGAATGAGGTTACTTCAAGAAATAGGAAAAATCAACAGATTACAATGAAAAGAAGAGACACTAGTATTAACCTTCCATATACGATAAAAAAAGTCAGGCGGATTCGTAATAAACTGAGGAAGCAGTTAACAAGGGTCCCGAACAACGAAGAAATTCGAAAACAACTTAAAAACACCAACAGCACCTTGATGAAATTATTGTGGAATGAAAAAAATAAAATCCGGCAGGAGTTATGGACAAAAATCTTCCACGCAAGTAATCAAGCAAATTCCAGGAAATTTTGGAAAATTATCAATGGCTTGAATAGACCTAATAAACTTGTGGTAGCTTCGCCAATAACAGAAGAGGACTGGATACATTTCCTCAAAAAGACCCTAGACGCTGAATCGCAACCTAAGCCTCAGGGTGACAAACAGACAATGAAGCTTGATAAAAACCAAGAAATTGAACTGGTAAATGCTTTCTTGAACACTGAAGTAGTCAATTTAATAAAGAGACAAAAGGATGGAGCACCAGGACCTAATGGGATTCCATTTGCACTCTATAAGGAGGATCCTGATTTATGGGCAACCTATCTGACAAAGGTATATAATGTAGTTGTCAGAACAAGGCAAATACCAGAATCCTGGAGAGGATCTTTAATATCTCCCATTTACAAAAAGGGCAATTGGCAACTACCCGAGAACTACCGCTTGATTACTCTTCAGGACACGGACGCAAAACTATTTGCAGGTATTTTATTAGCAAATTTATCAGATTGGGTCGAAAGAAAGCAAATACTACCTCCAAACCAAACCGGGTTCATCAAAGGACTAGGAACTACAACAAATATTTTAACCCTATCTGTATTAATGGATAAAGCCCTTCTAGCAAAACAGTCCCTATATTTTTGTTTCATCAATTTTAAAGCGGCTTTCGATCTTGTAAATAGGAATCTTTTATGGAAAAAACTTGAGGTCTATGGAATTCCGGACTCGCTTCTAAACCTTATCCAATTATTATATTCTGAAAACTGGGTCAGGGTGAGGATTGGTGATGGCCGAGCATTATCCCAAAAAATACGGGTGTCACGAGGATTAAAGCAGGGTTGTGTCCTTGCCCCACTACTTTTTAACCTATTTATAGCCGATCTCACCATTGCACTAAATGAAGTTAACTCACATCCACCGAGGCTAGCAGGAAAACATATATCAAATTTGCTGTACGCGGATGATGTTGTGCTGCTGAGCCAGACTAAAGTGGGGCTGCAAAGACTAATTGATCGAACATCGAGATACGCAACAGACAATCAGATGGTAATAAATGAGGCAAAGACAAAAATAATGGTAGTTACAAAGAACAGAAAAAAGAAAAACAAATGGATGTTGGAACAAACTCAGCTAGAGCAGGTTGATAACTATCGGTATCTCGGCGTGTTATTTAATGATAGTGGAAGTTTTCTACCACAGAGGAAAGATATCACTAGGAAAGCAAATAGTTTGGTGACTGCATTTAGAACCATACAAAAGAAGTTAACTACACTATCATATGGTCCCTTATTAAAAATAATGTCTGCTAAATTATTACCAACTCTGACATATGGCTCCGAAGTCTTAAATGGAAAAGATGCACAGATAATTAACAACGCAGTGGCGAAAACCTACAAGATATTATTCCACCTACCGGGTAATGCCTCACAAGCACAGGTGAGGTTGGAGTTTCGGATAAACAATCCGCATTATGCCCGGAAAGGTCAAATTCTGAAAGCCTGGTATCGTATAAAAAATGACCTTGACAATCAATTATCTCGAACATTATGGCAAGAAGTAAAAGACAACCGGAAACTACAAGCATGGGCATATTTAAAAGAAGCAAAAGAAGAATTTGGGATAATATCAATTTGGGAAAACACAATTACCCAGGAAAGTTTTAAAAGAACAATTAATAAATTGACTATCCATCTCTCATTGATGAAAGACAAAGAATTATTGGTAAAAAGAAGGCACGCAAGGCCAATTATTAATGGATACAAAAAAAATCAAATCCCAAATTATCTGGAAACTCCTTGGTCACAGCAAAGCAAACAAACTTTTATAAGAGTACGTTTTGGTGTTTGGCCTGGTTTGTGTCATCGGCCACTATGGAAGACTCTTGAGGACAATACGATATGTAGGTTGTGTAAATGTGGTCAAGAAGAAATTTTACATCTGCTATGTCTGTGCCCTGCAATAGAGTCGGAAAGGAAAGTTATCCTTAAGAGATTATTTAATGCTCGAGGAATAAGAACATGCAGACAAGCGTTAATTGCATGTCTAAATCCGAGTGATGTATTAATGAATTCTGCATTTGTAAAATTTTTATCTGTGATTGACAAAAATATTAAGGACAGCATTATTTAGGTTTTTCCTTTTTAAATTATATAATGCTAGAATAATTAAGTGTATGGTGTTTTAAACTTTTGACTGCCGATGATATTCTTTTTAAAAAAAAATGTACTTTGTAAGATTTTAATTAATCAAACAAATAAACTTGACTGACTTATCTGACTAGCCAAAATTGCAGAAAATAGATAAAGTGGTCTGGAAGACGTGTATAATTATAATCAACTGAGTGCCTCGCAGACTCCCTCGATTGCTGCCGGCTACATGAGCAGTAAGCATAGCTGCATTGGAAAGCTGCAAGTGGGAGGCACTCATTTAGGTCACAGCCAGGCAGGCTTAAAGCATATTTTCTTTTTTAGACAGATAAGATTATGATTTGAAACTGTCTGTGCCACCTCAAACTGTGCGCTGGGTGTGGCACGTCTGCCCCTGAACAGGATTTAATGTGGCTTGACTGGTGTGATCAGATGTACTGGGTGTGGACTTGTGTGACCTTGTTGCTCACTCCCTCCATTTAATGACAGTTCATGTGTTGTCGAACAGGACTGGTGATATTCTCTGGCTCCCTTCCGATGATGGCCTGCCTCTTCAAAGCCTTATCTCCTCTTGTCTCTTGGGTTGTGTTAAAGAATGCCCTGTTCTTCACCTCCACTCTCTCGCCAGCCTCCTTCCTATGCATTTATCCTCCTTTGCATGATCGCATTAGTTACCATTGCAGCTGTGAGCCATGAACCTTACGCAGTGCTTTAAATGGAAAAAGAGACGTGCCACTACTCACCCCATTACTTGGGGTGGGTCTGGAAGGGGCGTATCTTCGAGGCTGGCATGTACAATATCAGCTTTTTTGCTACTCTCACTAGTAACATGCTTCAGTTCTATTCTTGTCATCATTGGAATGTTCATTCAGATATTGTCATTCAGCTGCCCAGCTGCGCCTGGCAAGGATGTGGTGCAAGGTCTTACTCTTGTACTTGCGTTCAGTCTGCTGCCATTCATCATCATTTATTTCCTTTCTGAGGACCCGTCTCTTCTCGATTATATTGGCATGTTATTAGTAAAAATTCTTCCAGCACAGAGGGGTTACGTTACGTTGATTGTATATGTCACACTTTTGAAAGGTTTGTTTACCAATCGTGGTCCCTGCACTCTTCCACTGCGGTAATTCACTGGGGCATGTGTCAATGTGTGCATGATTATATTCTTGTTTCAGGCACAACCCTAACCTTGCTTACACTCAGTTTTGCCAGTCACTGTCTTTGTTAGAACAGATTCACAATTGCTTTATTGACCATCCTGCGTTCTCAAATTTGCTTGGAAATGCACCATTTGCCCACTATTTTTTCAAAAATGTTACCACCTTAGGTAGTTTGGGGTCGCTCGTTACGCTCGATCGCGTTACCGTGTCGCTAAAAGAAGATTGTCAAAGAGGTGTGTCACCAACATGAAAAGTTTGGAAAGCGGTGCTCAAGGGGTTCCTAGGAGACCGCAAGTCCACCAAGTAGGTAACTGAACTCTTGCGCTCCACAACCTCAAATGGTCCGGTCCACTTATCCTGGAGCGCGCAAGGCTCCACTGGGGCCATGACCCACACTTTCTGGCCAGGTTGAAGCTCTACCAGAGTGGCATTCTGGTCATACCAGCGCTTCATCTACTCCTGGCTGGCTTCCAGATTCGCCTCAGCGAGTTGCCTGAAATGCCTAGTCTGGTTCCTGAAGGCCAGCATGTAGCTATATACATCCTGGGGAGGTTTCCTGGGAGATTGCTCCCAGCCTTCTTTAACCAAACTCAGAGGTCCTCTGACTGGGTATCCATAGAGAAGCTCAAAGGGACTGAACCCTAGAGATTTCTGTGGCACCTCACGGTATGCAAACAACAGGCATGGTAAGAGGACGTCCCACTTACGCCTCATAGGTTCCTCAAGACCCATAATCATGCCTTTTATGGTTCGGTTGAACCTTTCAACCAACCCATTTCCTTGGGGGTGGTAAGGAGTGGTGAACTTGTTAGTCACGCCACACTCCTGCCACAGGGACTTCATATACTTGGAAATGAAGTTGGTATCCCGGTCAGACACTACCTCGCGAGGGAATCCCACTCTGGAGAAAATTCCATCAGTGCTCGTCCCACCACGGGGGCTGTCACTGTCCTCAGAGGTATGGCTTCCGGGTACTGGGTGGCATGGTCCACCAAGACCAGGATGAACCTGTTGCCCATGGCTGTCTTGGGGTCCAGTGGCCCCACAATGTCAATCCCCACCCGCTCTAAGGGGGTACTGACCACAGGGAATGGCTGGAGGGGAGCCTTGTGCTTCCTCCCACTCTTTCCACTTGCCTGGCAAGTCTGATAAGTTCTGCAATGAGTATCTGAACTCTTGCGCATTTGGGGCCAATGAAAGTGGGCAACAAGCCTTTCAAAGGTCTTGTCCTGCCCCAAATGTCCTGCTAATGGCACATCATGAGCCAGCCCCAGTAGGAAGGCTCTGAACTTCTGGGGTACCACCAGCACACGGGTTGACCCAGGTTCAGCAACCTTAGGCTCACTATACAGGAGACCATTCTCCCAGTAAATCAAGTGTGATCCTGACTGATCACCTGCTGCCTGGCTTGCAGCCTGTTGCCGCAAGCCCACAAAAAAAGGGAACTCTCTGTGCTCCTTGCAGAATTCTTCCCTGAGGGGGGCCTCCTTCTTTCTGCCAATGGGTCAGCTCAGGCAGGTCCCCCAGTTCAGCTACTGGCGGGGGTAGGCTCCAGGGCACCCCCCTCAGGATCTACCTCCTCCTGGGCCGTGAGAACTTCGGGGCCGGTTTCCCGCGCCCATCCACTTCTCTATTTGGCAGGTTCCTGGGCCTCCCTCTCAGGCTCCAGGTCCTCTTGAGAACCTCTACTGGCTGACATTGACCCGGTGGTCACGCACGCCCAGTCAGGCAGTCCAACCATCTTCAAGTGAGTTGTTTTCTCCACCTTTTCCCAAGGGGAGCTCTCCAAATCGTTCCCCAACAAACAGTCAAAAGGCATGGCGGGCCTCACAGCTACCTGAAGAGTACCAGAGACCCCCCCACCACCCCCCTCCACTCAATGGGAACCTGAGCCATTGGACAATGACTCTGTGTTGTCGGTGGCAACAACTCGGCAGAATGCATGTAGAATGATCTGCTCTTGAGACACCGGGTGACACTTGACAGCTGTCACACTGGCTCCTGTATCTCTAAGAGCCCCCAATTTTGGCCATTGATGGTCACTCGCTGCCCATATTTCTTAGTGTTCCTGGGCAGCTGAGCTTCTGAGACCATCTCACAGTCTCCTAAAGAGACTAGGGTCATCAATGCCGGACCCCACCCACCTTGGACACCAATCTCCTCCCCCAAGGCTACACTAGGGTTAGTCAGCTTGCTATCTATCAGATGCTGGCGCAGCTCTGGAAAACAATTATCAGACAAGTGCTCCCATGCAATCAAATCAAAGAGACCTTGAACATCATTAACCTTGCTGCCCTTTACCCAACCATCCAATGCTCTGCAAAAGAAAGTGACATATTCAACCCATATTCAACCCAACCCAAGTACTGTTTTCTAACTTTTTGCATTTCCTGAACCTCTACCTATAGAGCTGAGGTGTCAAACCATATCTAGACATCAATGCATCTTTCATGTGGCTGTATGAATTGTGGACTTCAGAAGGCAAGTCTAACAATGTGTCCCGCCCCTCACTAAGGAACCTTCCTCACAACCCCGCTCCCCAATCTCTCTCAGGGACCCGGTGGGAAGACATGGCTACCTCATAGGCTCTGAACCACTGACCAATATCATAATTTTTGTAAAACTCTTTTACCACATTCATGGTAATACACACTCTACTTTCTGTATGTACCGACGGTATGCTACCACCAGAGGGAGTAACTTCTAAACTTTTGGTTTTAAACTCCAACTCCCTCAAAACGTTTTCATGCTCAAGCTGCATTTTCTTTTCCTCAATATCTAATCTTCTATTTTCTAATTCCAGTTGCCTATTCACCTTGAACTTGGTCATCTCCATTTCATGCCTTCTTGATCTCTCTCAGTCCTCCAACTCCTCTGGAGACAGACTTTTGTTAGAAGCACTGCTACATTCGGGGGGAGGTTGTGGTATATAAATAAATAATACCGGATCTATTTTTGTCTAGGCATAGCAATAACAGATAGCTCAATAAATAAGAGTTAAGATTCGAGGTAGTAGGAGTTTGCAGGTTTGTTACAGCATAAAGGACAGGAACAGGACAACCTGCATAGGAATAGGATGGCAGGGCCCGGCAGGGGGGCCGGATTGGACTAGCGTGGCCCGGCAGCTGCCGGGGCTGGATCTGGGATGAGCGCGCTCTGGAGAAAGGACTGGCGTAACGTTTAATAACAATACACAGGCATATATATATTAAAACAGTTGCATTACAGTACATATGATAGGCGGAGCAGTGGGTGGAGCAAAGGGTGTGACGCGTAGTAGTCACGAAAGATAAGGGTGAAAGTAGGTGTAACAGAGGCGTATACATAGACATGTGATGCAAACGTAACAGAATATGTCATGAATGGGGCGGAAACATGGAGGGGGCTACCTAAGGAGCCGGGACCTCTAACCTGATGGTGCGCGCAAACTGGCAATGACGTGTTACTAGGAGAAGCTGGGGGCTACGAACTCTGTGCTAGGAGCAGAGACTGAAGTCTGGAGAGTCAGGGCGACATGTACCTAAACAGTATCTAGTATCTGATGTTTAGAGAACATGTTGATAGAATCCAAAAGTTATCGGGGTAGAGGCGAACAGACTCTAAGACTGGAGCATACATTATTCTACATGTAGTGCGTGATGAAGAATATTAAATGACCATTAATACAGTATTTCTCTTACATGGAGACGTAAAGGCTAGACAATGACGGAAACTATTGATGCGGTTCAGTAGCTTAGGAATGCAGAGAAGGAGGGCTGGACTGATAACTAGAATCATAACATACTCTTGGCAGACTCAGAGGCAGAGCCAGGCTGAACCGGGCACTGCAAGGCAGGAAGTAAGTGAAGGGTCAGGAACACAGGTGGGGGCTGTATCGCTCCTCAGCGAGGCTCAGGAGACAGAAGCTGAATCTGGTGTCCAGGCCCTTTTGAGGCCTAGAAACGGGAACTTTACAATGAAATAACGTGCACACTGGGAAACGTGGCAACGTAACTTTACATAGGTCTGATATTCGTAGTATTCACGAGAACTGGAAATAGACATACTAGAGATGGACACAACTGTAATTGCGTCATTAATCGAACATGGGGAATACATATGCATATTAATCATGCACACATAACATATGATGGAGGACGCGTAGGGACACAGAACATGGCAAAATTTACTTTTCCACATTCCCTCCTTGTCACTACGTTTCCATCAGGAAACATCAATATTCATGATACCATCTATCATTTCATACAGTATCATTTGCTCGTCTCGAATTTTCTGGGAACGGGTTTTAGAACGGGACTTGGGACTAGGAATACAAGAGGTAGCACAAATGCCGCAAATCGCAGGGCCACATTGTATACAGAGGCAGCAGCTGAATATGATCGCTACTGCGATACCTAGAAAGGACAATACTTTCCATCCCCAGGCGGAAATTATATTCCAGAACCAACCGGACCATGTCCAGGTGCCTGGATCTTGGTGTAACAGATGGGCAATTTTATGGAGTCTGGTTATAGCTGAATAAACAGACGGCGCGTTATTTGGAATGAAAATGCAGCAACTAGATCCGATGACTCTACAGGCCCCGCCCCTATCGGCCAGTATGACGTCAAGGACGAGACGATTTTGCAAAACGACAAATCTCATAGCAGATTGCTCTTCAGTCAAATTACCTAGGGCAGAGGCAGTCTCATTAACTACTGTTGCAGGGTTTCTGTACTCACACAGAACTGTGCACAGAGGAGTGGAACCTCGGCAAATTAGGATGTCCCAAAACTTACCTTAGCAACCAACTCACCCCTTACCGAGCTAGCTACAGTGTCTCATTGGACATATCAAACACCCAATGTTTAGACAAACCAGAACATGAACTTACAGTACCTCAGGGTACGTGGGACTCATGAACACTCTTTCGTTATATTATCATTACAAACCAGAACATGGAGTAAAGAAGACACATGTGCATTTGAAATGTTTATTTACTAATGCCGTCTTCTCAGGCGCAGTATCTTTGATAATACAAGTATACTTATTATCAGTAGCAAAATTATCAGCATAGTTACTAAGACATAAAAAGCGAATGGTGACAGCATGTTAACATGCTGTAATGCATAAGAGTTAACAACACTTATATCTCACCCTCCCTAACACATATATTATATTATTAGCTAAGAAGGTCTCTTTGGGTTGTTTTAGGGCGGGCCCATACCTTAGTGTCCTAGCATGAAGGAATCACATCAGCATACACCAGCTCTCTCTGCATGTGCACCGCATCAAGTGTCTTAACAATTCTCGTGCAAAGCAATATCAATCCCGCCTCAAGCCCAAGTTGGCAAAGGCTGCACTTGTGTTATGACTATGAAGGCGTGGAGATCAGACCTCATAACAATTCCATATCGTGTTGCTCCTGAAACTTCAGCACTCTCCGTGCAGACATGTTTTATTAAACAAGACTGATATCAGAGCAATAACATATTATTCTCACATACACCACGGCAAACCACTAGGTTGAAAGCTAAGTCAACAATTAAGGGTCGTGTGCAGAAGTTGCAAGAAAGGAAAAATGGCGTTTAAATCTCAAATGTACCTATGCTAACTTAACACGATATAAGGATATATAGGAGCTATACAACACCCCCCCATGATCCGAGAACGGACTAAATAAGGTAACAGAAGTGCCATCACATGAGAGCAGAATCCATCTATAAACGAGCATGAATAAAGATTCAATTATAAAAATTAATGCTTAAAAAAAATAGCCCACAAATATAATGTGGCCCAAGCCAATAGGCAAGGAAAAATAAAATGTCTTGACCAAAAGTCAATAAAGTCAAGGAAATGCTATCAATCAGCATGTCAATTTGAGGCTGTGTCTAGGATAAGACCGTATATGAAAAGTAAGCTGCAACAGCCTCCAGGAGGAAGTCACTGTCCTCATCAGAAAACAGTTCAGCCATCCAATTTAAAAGAGGAAAGGAACATACGTGATCTTCTAGCACCGGATCCTCTATAACCATCAGAGGACAGCTCGGTGGGTTCTCAAGAAAACTTAGTTCCAAGAAATTCTGCGCTGCCGACAACACATCCCAGGGACCCATTAGTCCATGTGCCACCGCCAAGGCCATAACCCTTTCGTCAGAACAAACCAACTCGTGAGCAATGATAGGACTCATCAGTTGATTAAAATCGACGTCAGAAGATGCTGGTCCGCAGAGACACAAATCAATGGCCCAAAGGAAATCACAGGTCAGACAGCGAAATACAGGCTGGACACAGGTGAAATAGGAGAACCGAAAAGATAATCCAAACGCCGTGCTTAGAGTCGCTAACGGCAGTGTGCCATAGTAATCAAGCATGCGGTTGCGAAACCGCGTCAGTAGTAGCTGTGCGTGGTCTTGCACATGAAGGGCATCCATATTTAAAAAGGCAGAAAACCACCAATGCGCCAGCCGCTAATGCAAGCAAAAACGGGAACCCTCCAAACAAGGATGAAAAAATAGAATGGAAGAAAGCAGGGATGACTCCAAAAATCTTCTCAAAGGAAGTCACGAGACCACCGCTAACAACTTTAAAAAAATGTGCTAGGCCCGTTGTGGAGGATGCGTTAAAGATAGAACGGACCATGGCTCCGAAATGCAAGGGCAAATCAGTGTTTAAAAGAGCCTGAACCGCCGTGCGGGTGTTAGCAATGTGAAGCACGAAAGTTTCACGGGCCGAGCTCAAGGCCACCTCTTTCTGGGACAATAGAGCTCTTATTCTAGCCATGCCGCTGAATTCTGCTCCCAAGGTCGGTATCTGTGGCCAAATGGAAGACTCCCTATGTTCACGTGTGGGAGGATAAAGAACATTTCTGCAGCAAATAACTCGCTCACTAACCGTTACTATGAAAGCTATACCTTTAATTAAACCACAGCAGTTTTCATTATTGAGCATTAAATAACTACCATTCTCCAACAATTTAAACGTGGGGATGATAGCAGGAACTGGCGTGCCCTGTAAAACGCAAGCCATATTCGGTCGGTCCTTGTTACATGAACCGTGTAACTGTATGTGTCTGCACATTAAAGAATGATCTGGCGTCTCAGTACACTCATCCCCTGTTAGATAAACCTCTTGTTCATCCTTGAAACATCTGTATGTGTATGGGAGTGACCAGACCTCATGAAGAAAACCGCTACCTAAGGGTTCAAAACGACCTATTGGCACATATTTCATACAATTTGAAAACTTATATAAAGCAAACGGCAGCGTTATTAAACCGTGGATAAGCCACGTAGCAGCAGTGGTCTCTGCCACAGAAAAAGGTAAAGATTCCAATCTTTCAATATGGAGCATAGAAAAGGAAGCATCACGCATTGAAAGCAAGCGTTGTTTGTCTGTCAAATTAAACGGTGCAAATAAAGAGGAAACGTTCATGTATCCCCAGGGAACTTTACCCATTTTTAGAGTCTGTAGTGTCCATGCAAACTGCATGATTGAACGTAATTGATTTTGACCATGGTATAATACAGACACTTCATCATGCACAATATCAACAACAGACGACACAATATTATCTAATGTGTAAATTCTAGAGGAAAGCACGTTAATGCTATTGTCAACCACTGCAAGCACTTTCTCAAGATTTGCCTGATCAATAGCCCTAAGGCGTGAAGCAGCCTCAATCTGTGAGAGTTTCCAAATTTCATTGTAAACACCATATAACCACCTTTTCGACCTGCCACTAGCTGGGCCCTTAATGAAATCATTCAAATCCACGTCTGCATTCAGTTTGGAAAGGTGATACTTAACCGCAGGTAAAGTTGAATGTTTCAGCCAAGCTTGACACAACTTGCCAACAGAGTAAGAGGTGACAGTATGACTCAAATCAAAACGGGGATCAGATCTAACAGCCTTAAAACCGTCAGTTATATTTAAAAATCTCTTTTGGCAAGAATCAGCACTACGGTGCCAAAGCAGCCAACCCTTGGGATTCATACTGGAAATGTTAAAGGAGGAATTCAGAAGCAGAGCCTGTATATCTCTAATGGACAATTTAGTAAAATTACTCCAATTCGCATATTCCTCCAACTCCGGGAAAGACGGGGTGTTTAACCTTTTAGACGTAGCCAATCCAAAGCACGTGGTCTGGGAAATGGTTTCATTTAAAAACCACATATGATTTGGGATGAGACATGCACGGTGCAAAGCTTCAGTGCCTTGTACCTGCCAGGCCCTTGAGCCCCAAACTGATTTAAGGTCTATGGTATCCTTCCATAACTCATACCCTCCAGTAACTAATTGATCCAGGAAGGCCTTTGAATATAACAATTTTGTATTTGTAAGTCGAACCTTGGACAGTGGCTGTTTGTGAAATTTAAAATAAAAGGACTCGGGATTGGACTGATTAAAGTCAGTGAAATAAGTATATTTTTTAAGAAACGTTTCTGAACTCCCTTGTGTTGGTGCTGGGCAATGTTCCCACTGAGTAAAATTAACCGCATCCCTTCGGGAAGATGTCTTGTGTAAGAATTGATTGCCAAAATGTTGGTAACAGAACAATTCACCATAATTAGCAGATTCTAAATATAAATCCTCAGCATCAAAAGCAGCATAATATTTCAAATCAGAAAACAAACTTTCCACAGCATTAACATCCCAATCATCAGAACGAATGTTTTGTTTCACCACATCCCCCATATTAACTCTTAGTACATTAGGGACATTAACGACTTCCGTTGGACCATGTATCTGAAAACGAACTGCATCCCACGCGATTCCATCCAGAACAGGCCACGCTGTGATGTTAACCAAAGTCAAGTCTCTTTTTAATCTGTGTGTAGAATGTGAAGAGGAAAGTGGGGCCAAAGTTCCATTCAAATGAGTAATGCAAGTTCTCTCCTCGACATAGTGTCCATTCATAATCCGAAAAAAATAAAACACAAAACCAATTGACATAAAAAGGTAAACTGAAAAAAGGACCAGCCAAATGTATATCCAAGGAGGTATCAAAAAATGTTTTTTAAACAGGCTAGCATATAATGCAATTTTAGAGGGTTTTTTCGAGGCAAGGGAAGCAGAGTCAAATGAAAATCTGGATTCCGTGGCTAAACGAGCTTGCAGGTCAGGCATGGACAAATCAGTGGGGTATGTATAGTCTGTCTCATCAAGGTTAGTTCCTGGTAAATTATTCAATAATGGACTGGAAACAGCAGGTAATTCGATGGCCACCTCAGGTTCATTATTAGAAGCAGTGGGCATAATTGAATTTCTCACAATGGAAGGACAGGAAACAGCCGGTGTCATGCTAAGAAGAATCGGCCACTCTGTGTATCTTGACATTGTCAATAGAAATAAACCTGTTTTCCTTACGACCTGGAAGTGGTGGTAAAATGACTGTTCTTGTGCCCTTCACTCCAAGCACTGGGACCGGAGCTCGATAGGAGGGACCAAACTCTTTCTTGTTGTCGATCTTCTCTCGAACCAGTTCTCCAACTTGGGGTAGCCAGCCAACTACCGGGATCTGCAACGCATCATCCGATGTGGAGGGCAAATGTTCCTTTGCAAGAGTGTCTCTCGTCTTTTGTAGATTCTGTAAAACATTGCAATGTTCATCTGCGTCAAAGGAAGTGGCGCGAACCACCGAGTCTAGACCGTCAAGGTCAGGGACGAACATCTTGATGCCAAAGAGCATTTCGTATGGGGTCCGCCCACCCAGAGACCTTCTAGGGAGATTATTAAGAGCACGCTGCACGCCATAGAGGTGAGCCAGCCAATTTCTGCCAGTGCCTATAACTCGGGCTGTCAAAGATTGCTTTAAATCACGGTTCATTCGTTCAACTACACTATTACCCTCGGGTCTGTAGGGTGACGAAAACTTGACTTGGACCCCCATCGAAGTCATGGCATCCTTATACGCCTTAGAGGCGAAAGCCGGACCCTGATCCGAATGGAAGGTACCACAGGCAAAAATCCCTATAAAGATACGCAAATCTCTGATGACAGTCCGGGAATCAGCGCTGCGATGTGGCCATACCCACACAAAGCGTGTGCATGAGTCAACTGCTACTAAGATGTATTTATACGCAGTATCAGATGAAAATGGACCGCAGTGATCTAAATAAACACAGCTTAGTGGTTTATTAGAAATGTACAACTGAGTCTGAGGCGGACGCGTAGCAGTTGAAGGTTTAATCTGCTGGCATATGTCACAAAGAAGGACATAATCACGCGTCTGTTTGTACAGTCCCCGCCACCAGAAACGTTGTTGTAGTTGCGTTACAGTGGCTGAGACGCCCGCATGCGCAGACGCCACACCTTCATGAGCCGCTGTAATCAAGTCTGTTCTGCGATCCGAGTTGGGAATCAGCCGTTCCCCAACATCAGGAATTGTCACAAAAGGAACCTTTTCGGGACTTAAGTGGTATTTATACTTCGAAGGGAATCCCGAAGGATGTTTACTTCCCTTCTCAGAGGCAGCAATCGCTGCCAAGATGTCGCTATCAATCTTGTTTTTAGACCTAGTAACTGCTGCAACTAAGTATGTAGATACTGCTGATTTCGCTGCTTCATCAGCAAGCGAGTTGCCAACAGCGTGAACTCCCACGCGCTGATGACCGAGAGTATGAATCACATAAACGAGTGGCAACATAGCCTTAAGCTCTGCCACTCGAACCCAGATCATTTTATGTTTTATTGTGCTACCCTTGGAATCATGAAAATCATTTTGAATCCAAAAGAACAAGTTTTCATTGTAAGACTGGACACAGTAGTAAGAATCACTTACAATTAGAGTAGTAACACTTGGATCTGCGTACTCCAAAGCTAGTAAGAGAGCACGAAGCTCTGCCAATTGTGCAGTGCAATCGCCCAGGGGCATCGTGTGTACCTCCCTGGAAATGAACTCATCATTTAACATAGCACCGACCACAATGGCGCATGCGGAAACGTAGGCATGTTTAGAGCCATGCGCAACCTGCGCCGACCCATCAGTGTAAATGATGCAATGGAAGTCCTCCAAAGGTCGCATCGCCAGAGGAGCAGGGTGAACGAATTCATACTGCAAGAACTCCTGCGACCGTAAGGAAGCGTCAAAAATAAACATGACATCCGTGGATGACAATGACGCAGCCCACTGAATCCACCGAGGGTGCAAAGCTTTTGAATTTGGTACACTGGCTTTCGTGACTGCCTCCAAATGAGGACAGGGTGTTACCACTAGCATGCGTTTCCCCTGTGACAGAGCTCGTTCTTTTAGAATAGCCATCTGTACAGCAGTTAAAACCTTTTCTATGGTGGGAAACCGCATCTCAGCCGAAGTGTACAAGTGTGACTTGTAAGCAATAGGTACCGTGTCACCTTCATTAAAAGTGAGGTACGTGAAACCCACCGTCCCAGGAATTATTCTTATGACCAGGTTGGTGTGGTTATCACGAGTCAGTAAATATTTAGAAGCGAGCAGATCAGCCTGCAAGGATTGCAAAATGGCTGAATGCTCAGGCAGCCAGCATGATTTTGAGAAAGTTGGTTGTATCAAAGCATACAAAGGCTTGATACGCTGGGCATATTCCGGAATGTAAGTCCTGCCGAAATTCAAAAAGCCCAGTAAGGATTGTAATTTTTTCAGAGTCGTTGGTGCGCGCAATTGTGCGCACTTCTCCAAGAAGTGAGGAGCCAAACCTCTACCTTCATTGTTGAGCTCATAGCCCAAAAACAACACTGTGTGTTCAGCAATGTGCGATTTTGCAAAGTTGAATTTGTAACCCATGTCTGCGAAGTTGCAAACAAGAGAATTTACACGACACAGATGCTGCCAAATATCGTCGTCTGTGAGATATATGTCATCCACATACGAAAAAGCATCAGGGTCGAGTGCCTCCAGAATAGAGACAATTCGAGCGGTAAATACACCAGGACTATTCTTGTAGCCCATTGGAAGACGCCGGAATTGCTTTTGGACTCCAGCGCTTGTAAAACTGGTCCATTGGGAGCTAAAGCTGTCCAATCTGTGGGCATAAAAACCATTGGATATGTCAAGCGTTGTCTTGAAACGCTTACGCACGAGACTATCCACTAGGGCAGAGCCGTGGGTATTCTGTACTGCACAGTTACGGCAATGCGAGTTCAAATGCCGGTAATCCAAAACCAAACGATATGATCCGTCAGGTTTATTCACAGTAAAAAGGGGATTATTCATCGGTGACACACACGTTTCAATAACTCCCTGATATTCCAATTGTTCAAGGATTTCCGCGACGGAAGATTTTGCTTCACGCCGAATGGGATATTGAGGTTGAGGCTGCGGCTGAGACCGCAACGGAATTTCGTGGCAAGGCGACAATTTATCCCAACCACATTGGTTACGGTACAGAGCCGGCGCGAGAGCCCGAGCCCACTCTTCTGCAAAATGCTGCGCATGCTCTTTCGAGACAGTGTTCGCGAAACTGGGTAGGATTACCTCCTCCCCTCGCGGCGCCGCGAGCACAAAAGGTGGGGGCCAGTCAGCCTCCGAAAGCAAAATATCATATGTAGAAGACAGATTCTCCCAAAATACACCTTTAACGGTACGCTGTATGTCACCTTCAATTAACAGGACAATTTCATATAGTCTTTCAGGGGGAGCAAGTCTCGTATCCGCTGTTTCTATCACAACGTAGACATCAGTCGCTGTCACCCTCAGTAGTGGACGCAGCGCCTCTCTGACTATGGTTATCTCCGCCGCGCTGTCCAGCAAGGTCAGAGCCCACGTCAGATTCCGAAGCCGCGTTCTCACTATCTGTGGCATATCGATGCGCTGTTAAGGCTGCGACTTTCTTTTTCGCAAACTGCGGACGCCTAGGCGTAGAATCCTCCTGCTTCACTGCGCCGTCCGTCTGGCGGGACTGACCACGTCCTTGTTGGCCACCACGTCCACGTCCACCCCCTCCTCCTCCACCGGTTTTCGGGGCCGATGTGTCCTGAAAGGAACGAGGAGAGCGTTGATCAGAACCCTGAAAACGATCAGGTGATTTAATCATCGCGCGGTCGCGCAAATCATAAACTTTTTCGGATGGCGCAGGAGCTTGTATTGCAGGAAAAGTACCCTGAGTCTGCATTGTCTGCTTCCCCTGTGTCTGTTTTTTAGGCCAATTCGATTTCTTGGACTTGGGCTGGGCATCTGTCACTGCAGATTGCCCCACGTTGGGCGCCATGTTGCAGGGTTTCTGTACTCACACAGAACTGTGCACAGAGGAGTGGAACCTCGGCAAATTAGGATGTCCCAAAACTTACCTTAGCAACCAACTCACCCCTTACCGAGCTAGCTACAGTGTCTCATTGGACATATCAAACACCCAATGTTTAGACAAACCAGAACATGAACTTACAGTACCTCAGGGTACGTGGGACTCATGAACACTCTTTCGTTATATTATCATTACAAACCAGAACATGGAGTAAAGAAGACACATGTGCATTTGAAATGTTTATTTACTAATGCCGTCTTCTCAGGCGCAGTATCTTTGATAATACAAGTATACTTATTATCAGTAGCAAAATTATCAGCATAGTTACTAAGACATAAAAAGCGAATGGTGACAGCATGTTAACATGCTGTAATGCATAAGAGTTAACAACACTTATATCTCACCCTCCCTAACACATATATTATATTATTAGCTAAGAAGGTCTCTTTGGGTTGTTTTAGGGCGGGCCCATACCTTAGTGTCCTAGCATGAAGGAATCACATCAGCATACACCAGCTCTCTCTGCATGTGCACCGCATCAAGTGTCTTAACAATTCTCGTGCAAAGCAATATCAATCCCGCCTCAAGCCCAAGTTGGCAAAGGCTGCACTTGTGTTATGACTATGAAGGCGTGGAGATCAGACCTCATAACAATTCCATATCGTGTTGCTCCTGAAACTTCAGCACTCTCCGTGCAGACATGTTTTATTAAACAAGACTGATATCAGAGCAATAACATATTATTCTCACATACACCACGGCAAACCACTAGGTTGAAAGCTAAGTCAACAATTAAGGGTCGTGTGCAGAAG
Source organism: Lissotriton helveticus (assembly GCF_964261635.1). Lineage (NCBI taxonomy): Eukaryota > Metazoa > Chordata > Amphibia > Caudata > Salamandridae > Lissotriton > Lissotriton helveticus. The sequence goes on along the minus strand of NC_136067.1, from coordinate 1,156,658,109 downwards.
TTGCAAGAAAGGAAAAATGGCGTTTAAATCTCAAATGTACCTATGCTAACTTAACACGATATAAGGATATATAGGAGCTATACAACACTACTGCTTCAAGGGTTCTGGTTAACCTACGAATTAGCTTGCTATTCTGGATAGGGCCTATAAAGAAGAAGAAACCTCTATTGAAATCTGTATACTGTTCTAGAGCAGTTTCAGTTTAATCGACAATTGGGGACTCGATCTCCCTTCTATGTCTAATGTGTACTAGATGTGTGTTTCTATGATAATCAGGTGGGGCTAGGAAAACAGGTGGCAGTAGGAAGGCAATGTAACAGGTTCCCTCCCAATCGAGGGGCAGACGAACATATGCGGTTTGGCCACAAATAAAATAAGAATGACGTGAAGCTTTGAAAATAGATTTCCCACTGTCACTATACTTGACAATAGTAGTACAATCGCTGTGTCCTACATGTACGGAACCATTATTTCGGACACATAATTCACCTTTGACTGGTAGTACTGAAATAGCAGGTAAGTCTGGAGTAGAATCAGACTGAACATTCAGGACCATAAAATTCGAAGAATAATTACCTAAATTATAAACTTCATTCTCTAGATCTAACCCTGTTCTGTGGGGAAGACCTTGCTTGTCTGGGAAACAAGTACTGTTAAGGAAAGACATATCTGTTGAGGATGACGTTAACGTGGACCATGCTCCACACGAACCATTATGTGAAAATGGATAAGGAAAGAGTGGCAGAACTCCCTTCGGTGTCTGGAAAGGGGGGAGTCGACCACACACCCAACAATTAGTGGCATTGCTGGTCTGGTGTGAATAATGTAACATGCGGATAAAGGAATTGTTACGCATAGCGAGGCGGTAAGAGAGTTCATGAGGAGGCAGATCACTAAACGTGTGCTCTACAGTAACATTAGAAGACTTATTTACATGAGAAACTGGAAAATACAAGTAAAATGCATAACTGGTGCAGGAAATCATAATGCTGAGAAATAATATGAAACATAGAAAAACGATACATCGGATTGAGTTTTGACTAACTCTCTCACTATGGGGGTCTATTTTATACATGTCAGAAACCGGTCTAACCGTTTCACCTAGGGGAGGACTTAGACAATCAAACTGGCTGACTTATTTTACTAGACCTTAACTTAAGTTTATACTCCTGTTGCGGAGTTTTCTCTAACAGGGAGGGTTCAGTAACATTGTCTTTTGCGGGACAGTCCTTAAGAATAGTACTTTGGCAGTCCTTTTTAGAATCCTCGAAAATGTTCTCTGAAACTGGTTTCAATCCATAAAATTTCTTTATGTGCGAAAGATGCACCCAGCCTTTGCGTCCCTCCAACTTCACGGCTGTACGGGTGGCCAGGAGGACCTGTCGGGGCTCCTTCCAGCGAGGCTCCAGCGGACTTGAGCGATCGAAATTTCGCACTAGGACCATGGATCCGGGAACGATTTCATGCGGTGCCACCTCGGTATTGTCTGGAAATGCGGCAGCAACCTGTGAACGACAAGAGTTGAGGGCAGACATCAAGGAAGCTAGGTAATCTGTCAGCATATTACTTGAAACATCTGTAATACTTCGGGGTCTAGGTGTACCCCACATGTTAGGGGGGCGGCCGAATACGACCTCATAAGGGGACAGACCTGATCTGGAATGTGCGACCATGCGCATATAGAACAGGGCAACTGGCAGAGCTATTAGCCAGTCCACACCTTTCTCTTGACATACTTTGGCGATTCGGATTTTCAGGGTCTGATTATGTCTCTCTACGAGACCGGCTGCTTCAGGATGGCGTACACAATGGAACTTCCACTGGTACCCTAACAAAAGGGACACGTGTTTCATTAGCTCGGATGAGAATGGCTGGCCGTTATCAGAATATACGACTCTAGGGAGTCCATAACGGGGGAAGAACTCACGAACCAACTGCTTGGCAGTAGTCGCGGCTGTGTAATCTGGGACTGGATATGCTTCTGTCCACCTGGACAAAGCGCATACAACTACAAGGACATACTTGAAACCTCGACATCGCTCCATCTGAATGTAATCCATCTGGAGGACTTCAAAAGGGTGGTCAGGAGGCTGGAATCCACCTTGTTCCACCGGGACACTTTTACCTGGATTAAACTGACAACATATCATACAGGTACGGACTTTCTGCTTGGCTGCAGCTCGCAAATGTTTGTTAAACCAAATATTCTGGATACTGTCTAACATTGCTTTTTCTCCTAAATGTGCTGGACTATGTGCAGTATTAACAATGACTTGAACCATAGAGTCGGGGAGAAACCATGTGGCTCTACCCTTCGTTAACCATCCTTGATCTGTCTGGACCCCTCCTTGTTCGGACCATTTCTTGATTTCTTCAGGAGTAGCATGTAACTGGATATCTATGACATCTTGTGTAGGGTCCTTAACTGTCATACATGTAGTCAGATCTGGAGTGTATGTCGGTGTCTTATTAACTGGAATGTCTGGTGTCTGTGCTGTAAGCTTGGCTGTGCGATCTGCTAGATCATTACCTTGAGAAATAGTGTCAGTAACTTTCGTATGTGCTTTGCATTTCATGATAGCAATGGATGTCGGTAAGTGTATGGCATCTAACAGAGCTTGAATAAGGAGACCATGCTGAATCTTGGTTCCATGAGAAGTCATGAAACCTCTCTCCTGCCAGAGCACTCCGAAGTCGTGTACGACTCCAAATGCATAACGTGAATCTGTGTAAACATTAACTTTCCGGTTCTTGGCGTGTATGCAGGCTTGTGTCAGAGCAACTAGCTCTGCTGCTTGAGCAGACAGGGTGTCAATGCGGTGTGTTTCAATAACTTCAGTGTCAGTAGTCACTGCATACGCGGCGACTAGTTCTCCTGTACTAGTTCTCATGCATGAACCATCCACATAAAGTGTCAGGTCGGGATCTGGTAATGGAATATCTGTCAGATCTTGTCTTGGCTTAGTCATAATGTTAACTACTTCCACACAGTCATGTGTGGCAGGATTTGAATTTACTGACGGTAACAGTGTGGCAGGATTTGGATTAACTGACGGTAACAGTGTGGCAGGATTTAGGACGTTGCAGCGTCTGATTTCTATGTGTGGCTGGAACAGTGTCAATTCATAACCTGTTAAACGTGCAATTGTCAAGTGCTGAGTTTGTGTTCGGTTTAAAAGAACTTCCACGGAGTGTGGAACTTGTACTGTCAGGGAGTGTCCTAAGACTATGGAATCACTTTGTCTGATAGCTAGTGCTGTGGCTGCAACTGACTTGAGGCACGCAGGCAGAGCCTGGGCTACAGGATCTAATGTGCTCGAAAAATAAGCACAGGGCTTGTATTGTCCTGCTTGATCTTGTGTGAGAACAGATAATGCTGTACCTTCACGTTCAGTGACGAAAAGTGTAAAAGACTTACTGTAGTTCGGTGTAGCTAGAACTGGAGCTTGGCATAAAGCTTTCTTTAACTCATTGAAACTAAGTGTATGTTCAGATGTCCAAGGGAGGACAGTCGATACGGCTGCCTCCTGTGTCGTTAACTGTATCAGTGGCTTGGCTAAGAATGCATACTGAGGAATCCATTGTCTGCAGTAAGAAGTAAGGCCGATAAAAGCACGTACCTCCTTCTGGGTCCTTGGCTGAGGAAGACTCGCTATTAACTGGATACGGTCGGGTGTCAACTGCCTACCCCTCTTGGACAGTAAGTGTCCTAAGTAGACCACTTGCTGGACACAGAATTGAAGCTTAGAAGGGGACACCTTGTGCCCCATCTCGGCTAGGAAATACAAGACTGTAAGTGAGGCTTGCTCGCAAGCACGTTCAGAAAGGGCTGTGATCAGTAGATCATCGACATACTGGAGCAGGGCAGTGTCAGTTGGCATGTGAATGTTGTCTAGTTGTCTCTTGAGTGCTTGACTGTAAATACTTGGACTTTCTGTGAAACCTTGAGGAGCTCGTGTGAACATATAGCTCCTTCCATTTAAACAAAATCCGAAAAGAAACTGGCTGTCTGGATGAATGGGGACACTGAAGAATGCGTTCTTGAGGTCTATGACAGTGAAAAATGAGGCTTCGGAATCAATGGCTGTCAATAGGGAAGAAATATCTGGGACAACTGGGTACTGGGGAATAATGCATTTATTAAGTTCTCGAAGGTCAATCACTAATCGATATACTGGAGGTGCATTTGGATCAGTACGTTTCATGACTGGAATGATCGGAGAATTACATATATTGGAGTCAGTTTCTACCACTACTCCTTGAGTCATGAGCTCGTCAATAATTTTGGATAAGGCTGCTACAGCCTCAGGTGGCAATCTGTACTGTCTTATTCGTGGCAGGACTACACCTGGCTTGAGAGTCACACGATGGGGTGTGATTTGCATAAAGCCAACATCAGTTGGACCTTGCGCCCATAGATGCTGCGGAACATTAGACAATCTTGGATCAAAATCTCGTAATACATAGTGACCCTTGAAGTCACGTAGGAACAATCGTATTCCCTCTGGGGAACAGCATATGACTGCACCTAACTCTTTCAGTGTCTTAATGCCTAATAGATTTTCTGGACATGACTTCGTAAGTAACAGATCAGTAGTGCGGGACAATGGACCTACTTCTAGAGTAACTGGCTTTGAAATTTCATTTACAATAGGCTTTCCTGAAAATCCAAGGGAAACATTTCTAGAGCCTGAGAGCGGAGCCCCTGGAACTTCGGCGTGACTTATAGTGGTCCTACTTGCCCCTGTATCAATCAGAAACTTTCTGTCTTTCCCTAGTACTTGACTGTGAACATAGGGACCTTCTTGATCTACAGGTATCTCGATGAGAGGCAAGCCTAGTTCCCTCTCCAGGCTGTTTCATGAATATGGCTGATACTCTGGATACTCTGACTGAGCATACTGGTACATCTGCTGTGTAACATGCTGTGTTGCAGCGATGGGCTGCGGTACAGTAACTGTCTGTTGTGCATTCTGTGGCTGAGAAGTCTGTGAAACCTGTTCTTGTCTAGGCGGACGTGGTCTTTCTTTAGTCTTACCGGTAGCTATGTTGTGTTTCAGAACTGCACACTCGTTTATAAAATGACCTGGCTGTTTACAATAATTGCAGTTTCCTTTAACGGGAGCTGCAGGATGACTGGCTTGATTCGGACCCCTCTTCTGACTGTCTTGAGGAACAGATTGTGCAACTAGTACTTTCATTTTCGTGTCTTTCATACGTTTTCTTTCATGTTCTTGTTCTTCTCTGATTCTATTCTGGTGATATTGAAGCATCTGTAACATCTGGGACGGGGTATTAGCTTGCCAGGTACTTTCGACTTTCAAAACTCGATTCTTAACTTGTGGACTTGAATTCTCGACTAATTTAGTAACAAAAAGATGAGGGTATGACTCGCTACTTGTCTTGAGGCCACTGTTTATAATAAAACATTTTTCAAATCTAGAATAAAAATCACTAGTGTCTTCGTCTTGTTTCTGTTTACATGCTGAGATTGCATCCCAGTCTTCCTTTTTAGTTGCTAATAGTCTGGGCAAAACTTGTATTAACAGTTCAGGTAATTCTTTACATTTATCTCCAAGACCGGTACCTGGTACTCGTGCCTTATCTTCAGCTTCTAGAACTGCCCAATCGATCTTTTTCTCTCCCACCTCCCATTCTTTTTCCTTGAGTTTCTCATATACCCCTGCGGGCAACAGGACCTTTAACATTTTAATAATATCTGGATACGTGTATTCTCCCATACGGAGCATGTCTTTTAATTCTCGGTGGAACCCTGCTGGATCTTTATCATGACAGGGAATTAACTTTTTCATCTCTAAGAGTTCCATCTTTGTAATCGGGGTGTAAACAAACACTTGTTGCATTTCACCACCCTCTGTCTTAACTGGATGCACTTCTCGTAACGGATTTTGTCGGTCTATGTAAAAGGGTTTACTTTCTGGGGGTGAGACATGAACAAAATGTGGGTTCAGAAACGTTCTATATTTGTGGCGCTGTTCTAGAATGACTCTGATTAAATCGGTACCTAAACCTTTCCATTTATACTGGAGTAACTCGTTCAGGACATCGTGTAACGGACCTGGATCAGAATGTTGACCCTCATACAAAGTAATGAGGTGCTGGATCATATACATACCCACCAGTCGCTGCTCGGCTGGGGGCAATTTCAGAAATATTTGTGCCACTATTTCGTCTGGAAAAGTGGTAGAATCAGTAATCCATCGGACTGCTGATCGGACTAGTTCTTGTTCATGCATGGTACTTAACTCGCTATAACCGATTCGTGATTTCAGAATATGGTCGGTAGCTTGAAATACTTGTTCTAGAGAACCTTGTTCTGGTGCTGGATGGTGAAAAACTGGCTTGTGTTCTAGACGTAAATTGCGATCTGGAAATCTAGATTTTCCTACATACGCTATTCTAGTGGGATTCTCGTCCTCTACCTCTTCTGTAGAAGAGTCATTTTCTTTCTCGCTTACTTGTGCTGCTTTACGTTGTTCGTGTAACCTTATTATTTCCTTACGAATTTTCTTGTACATACTCTCTATACTACCGATAGTCTTATGCTTACCCTCGGCTATATTATCACTCCACTTTGTCAGGACTTTCATTTCGGCTTGATCTTTGGTCGGATAATCTTGTTCTCGTATTAAACAATTAATCAGAAACTTTAATAGCATGAGCTGGACTTCAACTTTTCTTTGGCACATGACGTCACTAATACTTTCTGGATCATTCCCTGTACGGATGAAACGATATATTCTGTCTAGATCTTCTTTCATATCTGGTAGGGTGACTAGATACTCGGTCACCTTTCTCACGCGTAATGAATATAAAACCATATTATCCTCGCCTGGGACTGGATCATAGCCACATTCGTTAAGGGCTTTTCTTATTTCTGCAACAGACTGATACCTGGGCGTACGCTGTGACGCTTGTGCATGTAATTCGGCTAACGTTAAACGTTTGTGTGGCGGCGGGGTTCCTAGAGGACCTCCTCCTGCGGCCCCTAAACTAGAGTCGTCTACTGATGCTCTTCGTCCTGGCAGAGTGGGAAATGGAAATGCAGGCTGGACTTGTATGGCGGGCTGGACCGGGGGTACCGTAACAGGTACTCCCGTGTCTGGAGGAGCGGGAAGTGCCTGATTTACAGGGACTGGCGGAGCGGGATTTGCATATTCCGGGACTGTGTCGTCCAAATAGGACGAAATGAATATATCAGCTGCGGTCGGTTTGTGACGTAGCTTGGTCGGAACTAATGGTGGCGGAAAATTACTGGATGCCTCTGGGGTCGCTTTTGGCAAGCCCTCGGCAAGAAGAGGGTACATACCCTTAATAAGGGCATGCCTCTGTCTGTCTGACTGTTCGGTTTTAACTCGTTCACCTATCTCGATTAATTCCCTTTCTTGGGCTCGTTCTAAGGATTCTCTACTTAATTCTGACTTTCTGATTTCTTTTTCGGTTCTTTTATGAGATTCTTTGCGCCATAACTCGATGGCATCTTTCTGTGACTGTCTGGCTTTCTTTTTCCATAATGCTTCTTCTACTCTCATGATGCACTCGGCATCCCACGTACCTGATACTGGCCATCTATACTTTTCCTCTAACTCTTTGGTATACTCTACCCATAAATCTAGATATAATATGGCGCTTATGCCATGCTTCCGATACATAAAATGACCTGGACTGTCCCTAGGCGGGACAGGAACTGCTTCTTCTAGCAGACCCTTTCTAGTTTTTAACTGACGTAATCTCGAGAAGAGGGACATTGCAAACTTGAATCTGAACACAATACAATACACGAGGAACAATAACAATTTGAGAAAACAATTCAGGCATACCACGACATTGAAAATACATTGAATAACATTATGAAGCAACAGTTCGGACAGAATAATACCTGGAACACTGAGAACAGAAACACATGAATTTCTCGAGAACGGAACAGACTAGAATTACTGGATGCGCTGCTGAAACAGCACGGAACATACCGGTCCCATAAAGGGACGCATCAAGACCCGTATCCACCTAGGTGAACACTTCGTTTCAGATCTGCGTACCCAGACCCATCGGACCAGAGACAATTTAGATTGACCCTGTCTAGATACTACCCCAGCAACGGTACTCACCGGGCAGCAAGAACGGAAGGCCTCGGACTGGACTGGACTGCTTCGACGCCGGACGGACGAACTTCGGACTTCTGTTACGGGTGGGCCTCCGGATACCTCGGACCTTGGACTCTCGGCTTGGGCTCTGGTCGGGACTCGCCGCGTTCCTCCACCGTCTCGTCTGGATGCTGGACCGCCTCCTCCGTCTCCTCCGTGGGCCTGAGGGATACTTAAAGCAGAAATATCTGCCGGTGCGCAGAAGAGTTCCGTCACGACTGCAGAGGGTCAGGGGGCCGGCGTGGCTTCACCGACGCGTGGGGAAAGGGCAAGTCCCTATTCGGGCGCCATTATGTGGTATATAAATAAATAATACCGGATCTATTTTTGTCTAGGCATAGCAATAACAGATAGCTCAATAAATAAGAGTCAAGATTCGAGGTAGTAGGAGTTTGCAGGTTTATTACAGCATAAAGGACAGGAACAGGACAACCTGCATAGGAATAGGATGGCAGGGCCCGGCAGGGGGGCCGGATTGGACTAGCGTGGCCCGGCAGCTGCCGGGGCTGGATCTGGGATGAGCGCGCTCTGGAGAAAGGACTGGCGTAACGTTTAATAACAATACACAGGCATATATATATTAAAACAGTTGCATTACAGTACATATGATAGGCGGAGCAGTGGGTGGAGCAAAGGGTGTGACGCGTAGTAGTCACGAAAGATAAGGGTGAAAGTAGGTGTAACAGAGGCGTATACATAGACATGTGATGCAAACGTAACAGAATATGTCATGAATGGGGCGGAAACATGGAGGGGGCTACCTAAGGAGCCGGGACCTCTAACCTGATGGTGCGCGCAAACTGGCAATGACGTGTTACTAGGAGAAGCTGGGGGCTACGAACTCTGTGCTAGGAGCAGAGACTGAAGTCTGGAGAGTCAGGGCGACATGTACCTAAACAGTATCTAGTATCTGATGTTTAGAGAACATGTTGATAGAATCCAAAAGTTATCGGGGTAGAGGCGAACAGACTCTAAGACTGGAGCATACATTATTCTACATGTAGTGCGTGATGAAGAATATTAAATGACCATTAATACAGTATTTCTCTTACATGGAGACGTAAAGGCTAGACAATGACGGAAACTATTGATGCGGTTCAGTAGCTTAGGAATGCAGAGAAGGAGGGCTGGACTGATAACTAGAATCATAACATACTCTTGGCAGACTCAGAGGCAGAGCCAGGCTGAACCGGGCACTGCAAGGCAGGAAGTAAGTGAAGGGTCAGGAACACAGGTGGGGGCTGTATCGCTCCTCAGCGAGGCTCAGGAGACAGAAGCTGAATCTGGTGTCCAGGCCCTTTTGAGGCCTAGAAACGGGAACTTTACAATGAAATAACGTGCACACTGGGAAACGTGGCAACGTAACTTTACATAGGTCTGATATTCGTAGTATTCACGAGAACTGGAAATAGACATACTAGAGATGGACACAACTGTAATTGCGTCATTAATCGAACATGGGGAATACATATGCATATTAATCATGCACACATAACATATGATGGAGGACGCGTAGGGACACAGAACATGGCAAAATTTACTTTTCCACAAGGTACTCTCCTTCCTCCTGAGCCCACTGGCCCTTCCTGTTTCACAACTGCCAGGTCATCCTCCTCAACCTCAGGAGTTTTCCTTGCTTCTACCCAGGCCCTCAGCGCCTTCACTCTGAACCCAGAGGTGGAAACATTGAACTTTTTGCAAAAGTGCTTAAGCTGTGAGACTTTGTAGCTTTCCAGTTTCTCTTCTTCCCATTCAAGATCAACAGGGGCTACAGAGTCTGCTATCTCTACTACAACTGAATCAGGCATCTTTCAAAAATAGAAAAAAATCCAAAAAGGGATCTACCAAAAAAGTACGTGCTATCGTTATGGTCTACATTCACTAAGTAGTGTTCACCAGTCACTGTACAAGAGTCACAAATGCAAATCCAGAATCCTCACCGCTGACCACCAATGTTAGATTTGGGGGTCTCTAGTTGGCACAGGTAGGTACTTGTGACAAAGAGGGACCCTCTCCTCTAGTCAGGATAAGAGGATTACACACCCAAAATAACCCCTGCTCACCCTCTTGGTAGCTTGGCACGAGCAGAAGGGCTTTACTTGAGAGGAGTTGTAAGTTAAGCAGTTGTGACCACATACAGTAACACATTGACAACACTACAAATGGACACCACACAGGGTTTAAAAAAAAAATAAGTAGACTTTATATAGAGTTACCACAAGACCATAAACGACAAAAATACACACTATGATTACTTTAAGATGGTAGTTTTAAGCTTAGTTCAGTTCAGTTCTTAGATGCAACACTTTGCGTCAATGTACCTTAAGTTGCGTTGCGCTTCCATGACAAACAGTGTCGCAGCGATGGGAAATGCGGCAAAGTTCAGATACAAATAAATAAAGACATGAAGATCTTCCAGATGCGGCACGCTTCTCGGGGATGCAAGAAGGTCTCGGTTCGATGCGTGGACTGCAGCGGTGACGCCCTCAGCACCTTGTAGAATTCCGCCTTCACTCTGAACCCAGAGGTGGAAACATTGAACTTTTTGCAGAAGTGCTTAAGCTGTGAGACTTTGTAGCTTTCCAATTTCTCTTCTTCCCATTCAAGATCAACAGGGGCTACGGATTCTGCTCTCTCTACTACAACTGAATCAGGCATCTTTCAAAAATAGAAAAAATCCAAAAAGTATCTACCAAAAAGTATGTGGTATCGTTATGGTCTGCACTCACTAAGTAGTGTTCACCAGTCACTGTACATGAGTCACAAATGCAAATCCAGAATCCTCACTGCTGACCACCATTGTTAGATTTGGGGGTCTCTAGTTGGCACAGGTAGGTACTTGTGACAAATAGGGACCCTCTGCTCTAGTCAGGAAAAGGGGATTACACAAACCCAAATAACCCCTGCTCACCCTCTTGGTAGCTTGGCACGAGCAGAAGGGCTTTACTTCAGAGGAGTTGTAAGTTAAGCAGTTGTGACCACATACAGTAACCCATTGACAACACTACAAATGGACACCACACAGGGTTTATATAAAAAATAAGTAGACTTTATACAGAGTTACCACAAGACCATAAACGACAAAAATACACACTATGATTTCTTTAAGATGGTAGTTTTAAGCTTAGTTCAGTTCAGTTCTTAGATGCAACACTTTGCGTCAATGAACCTTAAGTTGCATTGCGCTTCCACAACAAGCAACGTCGCAGCGATGGGAAATGCGGAAAAGTTCAGATACAAAGAAATAAAGACGTGAAGATCTTCCAGATGCGACACACTTCTCGGGGATGCGAGAAGGTCTCGGTTCGATGCGTGGACTGCAGCGGCGACACCCTTATGATGCGACGGCAACAGCTCCAGTCGCGATGCTCTTCTCTCACGATGCGTGAAGCTTCCGCTCGATGCAACAACTACAGCGGCGATATCCAATATGCGACGGCAGCAGCTCCTACGGCGGCACGCTTCTCGGGGATGCGAGGTGCTCTTGGTCGATGCGTGGCAGTTCCAGCGGCGACACCCTCCTTCAGAGTTGCGACGGCAGGCACAGCGACGGCGACACGCTCCAACCTCGTTGCGAGATTCTTCTCCTGATGCGGTGCAGTGCGACTGCTACAGTGGCGTCACCCTCCTTCGGAGTTGCGACAGCAGCAACGGCGACACGCTTCCTCTTCGTTGCGGCACGCTTCTCTCCGATGCGGTGCAGTGCGACAGTTCCAGCGGTGACATTCTCCTTTGGAATTGCGACGACCGGCACGGCGACACGCTTCTTCTCGTTGAGTCGCGCTTCCAGCGACACGCAGTTCCTCAGTAGTCCCAAAACCGCAGCAGTCACTTCCACAAGAACTCTGGGGAGCTGGGGGTGAAGTCTGTTGTCCCTGAGACTTCAGCAGGAGGCAAGCTCTTTTCCAAGCCCTTGGAGATCCTTCACAAGTTGAAAGCAAAGTACACAAAGTTCCTTTCTCCTTCCTTTGGCAGTAAGGCAACCACTGCAGGCCAATCCCCCAAGCAGCACTTCAATTTGGGAATAGTCTCTCCTCAGTTTCTTCAGGTTCCTATCCTCAGTAAAGGTTTCTCCTTGTAGTCCAAAAGTGATCTAATTTCATGGGCTCGGTGTCCCAATATTTATACCCCCAATTCCTTTGTTCTCTCAGGGGAGAGGGGCCTTTGCCCAGTCCAAACCAGTTCAGAAGCACTCTGATTACCAGACTTCTCCTTTCCTTTCACAGTGCAGGGCAGGCACATCAGATGCCCCACAGGAGGTGGAGCCAGCATTGTTGAAGGCAAGTACAGTCCTGGAGCACTTTGTTTACAGGACTCCTTCTCTTCTTTCAGTGTGCAGGGCAGAGACATCAGCCGCTCCCCACTGCGTGGAGCCAGTATTGTGGAAGGCAGGCACAGCCCTATTCAAGGTACAGGTGCAACTCCTCCCTCCCATCTAGATGCAGATCTCTCTATTCACCACTGGGTGACTCAGCCTGTCTCTTGGAATCCCCCATCCGTGTCGCTCACAAAACCAGACAAAGGAATACACAACCTAGCAGAGGCAGGTTTGAATGGTTAGACAAGCAAATACCTACTTTCTAAAAGTGGTATTTGCAAACACAGAATATTAAAATAAACTTTTTTTATTTATTATTCTGAGTCCAGGCATACTAAACTCGAATTTCTACCATGTTCCTTGAGTCTGTTAGGATTATAAACATGTAATAATCTACCAGCCCATTCTTGTCTATGGAGAACAGGTAGCCTTGCAATAGTGAAAAACAAAAATGGCTGTAATTCACTATTAGGACATGCCACACACATCAGGGCTTGTCCTACCTTATACTTACAATGCACCTTGCCCTTGGCCCTACCATAGGGGTGACTGATATGAAGAGAAGGGAAGGTTTAGGGACTGGCAAGTGGGTGCACTTGCCCAGTCAGCATGACAGTACCAGACTGCACGCAGGCTCTGCAATGGCAGACCTTAGACACACTTTATAAGGCTGCTTCTGTGGGTGGCACAACCAGTGCTTGAAGCCCACCAGCAGCATTTGGATTACATGCCCTGGGCACACTCAGTGCACTGTACTAGGGTCTGACAGGTAAACCAAACATCCAATCATGGAATCACTAATCCATACATCAATTTACAATAGGGAGCACTTGCACTGTGGCACTGGACAGCAGTGGCACAGTGCCCAAAGCATCTAACACCAGCAAAAACACATGAGGCAATAGCAAAAATGGAAGGGAGACCCACGCCAATGGTGCCAGGTCTAACACTCGGACTCAGACAACTCGTCACAACACCCACTCACTCCGGCGGCCACACGCTGGACCCCATCTTCTCAGCAAGCACCCATGTCTCCTTCTACCGCACCATCGAACTCCACTGGACCGACCACCACTGCATCCACTTCACCTTCCGGAAACCCACCACCGCACCCAACCAATACCTCGCCGCAGCTGGGACAAGTTCACCGAGGACCAGCTAACCATCGCCCTCGCCCAGTGCCCACCCGCAGACCCCACTGACCCCGACACTGCCGCCTGCAACCTCAGACGGTGGATCAACGAGTGCGCCAACACCCTCGCCCAGCTCAAGAAACCCCCCAACACCCAGACCAGCAAGAGAGACAGCTGGTTCACCGAAGACCTCCAGGCCTCCAAGCGAACCTGCCGAAAACTGGAAAAAAAACTGAACCCGCGAAAGAACACCGGAAAGCTACAGAGCCCACAGGAATGCCACCTGCCGACACCACCAACTCATCAGATCCGCCAAAAGGACCACCTTCAGAGACCGCATAGAGAACAACACACACAACAGCAAAGTGCTCTTCAGCATCGTGAAGGAACTCTCCAACCCCAGCTCCAACACCAACGACATCCCACCGTCACAAGACCTGTGCAACTCACTATCCACCTTCTTCTATCCTAGGATCGCAGACATCCACGACATCTTTGGCGCCGTAATCACCCCGGCAACCACCGGCACCCCCGCCCCCACAGCCACCACCCGCACCAATCGCCTCCTCGCATGGACCAACATCAACGACGACGACACCATCAAGATCATGAACACCGTCCACTCCAGATCCCCAGAAGACCCCTGCCCACAGCACCATCGCACCCCATCTACGTAAAACCATCAACATCTCCTTCAAGACAGCGACCTTCCCGGAGAGCTGGAAACACGCAGAAATCAACACCTTACTCAAGAAACCCAAGGTGGATCCCAAGGACCTAGAGAACTTTCGACCCATCTCCCTGCTCCCGTTCCCGGCAAAGGTCATCGAAAATGCCGTCAACAAACAACTGACCAGCTTCCTCGAAGAGAACAGCATCCTGGACCCGTCCCAATCCGGACTCCGTAGCAACCACAGCACCAAAACTGCCCTCATCGCCGCCACCGACGACATCACGATCCTGCTCGACAACTAAGAAACCGCGGCCCTCATCCTCCTGGACCTGCCAGCTGCTTTCGACACAGTCTGCCACTGCACGCTAAAAACATGCCAAAGATCACGGGTATGTAGTGCGCTTTACAAATGCCATGATTGATTGATTGATCCACAGGGTAAATCAGCTATGGCACTGACAATCTTAGTAGGAATTGGACGACACCCTAAGGAAGTTTAGATTTCCCAAAAAGTTACAAGACAGCACAACAGTGAAAGAGATAGGAAGTCACCTGGAACCACCCACCAATCTGTAGCTTTCAGAGGAGGAACAATAACAGTTCTATGAAGAATTATAGTAGTAGAAGCAAATGGTAAAGTTGAAAGGCACTGCAGAAGAGTTCCAGGAAGATATAGAAGCATGCTCACCAGATGAGAGCATAGATTCTTCCCGAACACAGCCCTCACCAGTGGGTGACATATCTGTGTATGATGCCTTTAAATTAAAGAATTACGGACTCCTACAAGGTACAAATAGAGGAAAAAGTAATGCTTCCTCCTAGAAACCATACTTCCTGCACAGAAAAGGATCCTGCATCTGGTTATGCAGCCAATCATTAGATACCAAGAAAGCAAGGCCTTCAAAGAACTACATGAAGATTACAATGGCGGATGTAGGAGAACATTTCAGCAGGCAGACCTTTCAGAAAGCTGATTCCCCCCTCCTCTTACAACAGACTTGGGTGCACATGGGATGTAAGGGGTCACAGTAACCCTCAAGAGGCAGTAAAGCACATAAATATCCTGGAATGCAAGACAGTGTTTCTAGCTCTGCAAGCTCTCTACAAACACATCTCAGGAGAACAAATACAGAAAGACAACATGACAATGATGTATTACCTGAACAAGCGAGGACAACAAAATCCTTTATATTGTCCAAACTAGCAGAAGAGATTTGGAGGTGGATGATACAAAGAAAGACAGCACTGATGACAGTACACAGTAGAGGCATGCAGGCTAAGCAGACGGGAATGAGCTTCACATGAATGGGAGCTCAACCAAGGTATAGTCTAGACAATCTTCCAATAGTGGGCAACACCACACATACACTTATGTGCAGTATGAAAACTCAAAATGCCTCAGAGTTCATGTTCCGGTTACCCTCACCAGCAGTCTGATGGGAAAACCCTGTTGATAAATTGGTCAAGAATATTTGCATATGCCTTTCTACCAATTTCCCAGCTATCTCTAGTGTTAAAAATGTGCAGGCCACTATGACAGTGATACTAATTGCTCCACAGTTTGCTAGACAAACCTATTTTTTGGGGCTTGGTGTAGCTGCTGAAGGGCAGAATATTAAGAATATCTGTGCAACAGATTCTCCTAATCTATGCATGAGTGGCTGGTTTGCCACGCAGAACCAGCCAGCCTCAGCGTAGCTGCATGACGTCTAAGTACCTAGAATTTTGACATATGGGTCTATCCCCAAGATTAATAGAGGTATTTAAAGAGGGTAGGAGGGTGACGATGTCTAAATGCTATATAGCAAAATGTAAGAGATACATCCATTGGGGGTATGAGGAAGAACACACAAGACTGCTTAAGGGACTCTACTGTTGCGAGATACCTAACGCACTACATGAATCTCTGCTTATGAGAAGCACATGAATAAAAAGCATTGTCATTTTCAATGCCAATAGCTCAAACTCTCGCAAATGCGAGACCTATTGCATTGCAAATGCTTATTCATTTTGAAAACCGTGGACTCCACAAGCTGATCGTAGCACATTGTGCTGCTAGCCTTACCCTGCCTCACCTTGTACTCCCAGTCATACCCCACATGCAACATAGTGCTTGTCTGTTAAGAACATGTGTAGTGTGCATTCCTATAATGTGTATGGAAGCACTTTCCAATCTTTCCATTTCTTGGATTTGCATTGATCAAGTCAAAGCGGTCTGTGGATATTGATTTTGGGTGCATTACATATTGTTTAGGGGTGAGTCATATCGATGTGTCATGATATGTCCACCTGGCGTATTAGCAGGGCTTTAAGTGGGATGAAAAAACTGGGGGGTCTCTCAAAGGGGCATGGCGAATGTAATTAGGGGCGTGACTTAAAAACACCTACGCTAAAAAATCTGCGCTTAGCATAGTGTGCCCCCGAGTTGTATTTTGCTGTTTCTGTCATTGCATCCAGATATATGATACAACAAGTAGCATCCTACCTACAACAAGTCAGGATTATTGGCTTTATCAATCCGTTGCTAATTGCATAAGATAAATAAGCAGCAACTATGGCTTGTATGTAATATTGAAAAAGCTTCCACTTAAAGCCCTGGTGACAACACAATGATGTTGCTGCTCCTGCGTTTCAAAAAGAGAAGGGAAATCCAGAGAGAAAATGACTCTTTAAAGGATTTCCCTTTCCCTACAATGCTCACCTGGCATGACGTCATGCCGTAACTTCTCTACTAGTGAGAAGTGAGCAGTGTGAGCAGCACACATCGATGTGCCTGCTGTCTCTGCAGTCCGGAAAAAACACGGACCACCTGTGCCAGGGCACAAAACAGAGCCTGATAGAGACCCGTTTCGAGGCCCCCTTAAAAAAACTGGCGGTGCGCAAACCCAGTGAGACCCGGCCCACTTAAAGCTCTGCGTATTAGCATTCTTCAAGAGCCACAAGTGGTATACACAACAACACATTACTTTGAAAAATCCGCCACAAGAAACTGGTATTGAGGGGACAAATATATGGGGTGGAAAAGATTTCAGGTTAAAAAAATTACAAAAATGAAATTTCTGGGACTTGTCCCACTTATCCATACATCCACAAATCTGTCTCCCCAGAATCCTTTGCTGAAAACCGAGATGTCACAAAACACAATAACCTTGCCTTGCATTTTGGGAGACGGGAGTGGACATTCACTGTTGCTGCTCCCAGGCTGGACCAAGGCTGTTTGGGAGATATTACTGACCCCACCCACCGCTGTAAACCAAGGTCACTCAGCTTAATAACAAAACAAAGTCTGTGGGGTACAGTTATGTCTGGTATTCCTCTCCACCCCCCTCCGCCATCGCTATATCTCCTTAAAAGACAGGTGTTCGTGGCTTCCATTGCTAATCCTTCATAATCTGCCCTCCGCATCTCGCCCCCAGAAAGGGAGCCACCCGGAGCACTTTGTAGTGCGGCCTCGCCTAATCCTCGCCCCCTTTATCTGATAGGGCGTAGGATTTAGGGTTTTAGTGGAGCGCCCCTGTCCTATCTCAATCCGTGGATCTCGATTTCCGGTACCTTTGCTTGCACTTCAACTGTCAGCTTTGTCAGGCCAAAGTGTGGTGCAGCAAACAACCCACTAGGTGGCACTCACCGTCACACGCTGAAGGATGGTCGCATCCTGGCAACCCTTGGTATCAGCATGGCAGGACACAGATGCCGACAGGAGCAGGGGCATCCTCTATTGTGTCTCATCGGAGCCTGCATCGCCCTGGCATGCTCGTGGCATCATCAGGCTGTTTGTTTCTTCCACGGGTCCTTCACAGGCCACACGCTCTGGCTGCAACCTTCTGGGCCTCTGAGCGGTGTGGCGAGCGAAGCTAGGATGCGCTGTAACCACTCTCTCAGCCACAGCACCTTGTCTGGTTCTGCAGGTGCTGCAGATGCAGGCATGGAAGAACTGGTGCTGCCTCAGCTTTCTCCCCTGATGGCGCGGTCCGAACATGGACTGTTGGCATGGTTTTACAGCGGGAGGCTTTTCACCAGCCACCGCTCATCTTCTTGTGACCCGCGTGGTGCATATCAGGTGGTGGCAGCTGCTTTGCTAGGAGGCTGACATGCTGGGTATGCTGGGGTGTTGCATGCGCCTCACTGGGAGGGCTCCCTCCTTTCGCCAGGATGGATAGTGGCGGGAGGTGGGATGTGTTGCTTTTCTGTTGGAGGACCGGGTCACTTAAGATCCTTCTGGGGAGCTTAGCTATGCCAGAGCTGCAGCAGCATGCTGAGTGCAGTCTTGGCGCTTCATAAATTGACATTGCATTTCCCTCGCTCACCTCAGCTTTGCTGATGTTGTGCTTCAGGTGGGGAGGGCACCTTGTCCTGGTGCGCTTAAACCCTTTTCTCAGCTCACTATTCTCTTCGGGCCGGTAGGAGTGCTGGCTTACAGCAGGCAGGAGCTGCAGGGGCTATATTCCCCTGCAAAGCACTTCAAGCGTCACGGCACCAACGCTTTACTTTTAATGTTAAAAGTAAAGCGCGGGTGCCGCGATGATACCAAAAGTAAAGAAATAGAATAAACATATATTTCTTTACTTTTGCTGTAATCGCGGCACCCGCACTTGACTTTTAATGTTAAAAGTAAAACGCGGGTGCTGCGATTTTAGCAAAAGTAAAGAAATAGATGTTTTTTTCTATTTCTTTACTTTTGGTATTATCGCGGCACCCGCGCTTTACTTATGGCATTAAAAGTAAAGCGCGGGTGCCGCGATTATACCAAAAGTAAAGAAATAGAAAAAAAATCTATTTCTTTACACCCGCGAGTTCTGCGCGCGCGCGCCACAGTGAACATGTGTTTTCACTTATCGCACCCGTGTCTGGGCACAATAATTGAAACCAAATGGGCTTTGGTGCGCATAACAGACACCAATAGGCCGTGGGTGGAGCAATGCGCCTGCTTTTGGCCTATTGCGTGCTCTGTTAAAAATAAACACACACTCAAAGCCCAATTACAGAAGACAGAACAAAAAACACGCACAAGCGTGTACAATTCCAGGGTCCATTTCTGAACCCGGGACAAAAGGACTCTAGCTGCGCGAAGCTAGGCGCGAGACCTCAAAACTGACCTGCAAATCTATTAAGGAACACCTGGTGGCTATAGGAGTATACACGAGAAGCAAAAGCATCTCCACCTTTTGAGTATTCAAGACATTCCTACAAAGGGTAAAGAGAGTTGCACAACCCTAGTCTGCACCCTGCCCTCCCCAAGTGTGGAACCTTAAACTGGTACTGAAGACTCTTTTTGCACAGACAGGACTAAAATTCCTTGACCGTGAAAACTGCCTTTCTAGTTTCTATCCCATCACACCAAAGAGTCAGTGAGCTTCAAGCGGTCAGGATGCAGGTGTCATACTTACATATACACAAGGACAGGTTGGTCATGAGGTCTAACTTGCAATTCCTACCCAAGATCATTTTGCTTATCTTGTAATTCCCTCTTCTGGGCCTAATTTGGTACTCCATTGGTTGCACATGTTAGCAGATTTACGCTGCCTTTGCTTCGCACAGCCACACATCATACATTTGTTTTTGGGACGTATTATTTCAGAAATACACTGCGTATATTATTTGTTATTCAGTGACTCTTCTTAGGATTTAGTCTGTATATTTAGGTCGAACAACATGGTGTACTGTTTTTTAGGTCTCGCTGAGTCAGCGCGCATGCGCTGCTCGGAGAGACATTTAGTAGCGGCTTTGGAAAGTGCTTCCAAAGCGGCGACCAGCTTGCTAGAACGTGCACAAGTACGCGCGCTTGCGTGTGCATCCCTTGCGTGTTTTAGCGCGTCATCGCGATCACTTTCGCTTTCACAGCGATCGTGATCGCAATGACTTTCGATGCCAATGCTTGTTTTTTTTATTGCTGCGGCGTTACTTTTACGGCCGTGCGTCCAACACGGGCACTCAAATAAAACCGCTACTCAAATCAGCAACTCAAGAAAACCGCGTTTTTTTGTGGGGGTTTTTTTGCATATCAAAGCATTATAGACTCAAACAGTTTGCAAATCCTGCCATCTAGTGGTTTCGTGAGAAAAGTTACCTTACATAAAATCATCTGTCGCGAGAAAGCTTTCGTTCTGGCAATGCCGCCACACCCATCACCCGAGTGTGTGTGCAATAGCGCCGATTCACCAAAATGCCTCTACTCAGCTATTTGTGAGCTTTCTTAACCTTTTATTATCTCTGTGACCTGTCATTCTCACCTGTTACTGTCTCTTTCTCATCCCTGCTGTCTATCTTTAACGTCTTTCACGCTGATCTCCTGATAATACGTGTCTCCCCTCATCTGGCTTTCTCACCTGTTCAGTCTCTTTTTTACTTAATCACCTTTCTCCCACTTGTATTACTCCCTTACCTTTCCCAGCTTTCCGAATATCCTCTACATATCGCTCACCTTTCCTCCTCCATGCCTCCCATAGCTGTCGTTTCTAACCTGTTTGTGTGTGCCTCACTCTCCAAACCGTGTAACCACTCTCCATCATCATACTCAACTGTGGCACTTTCTCACCGCTCTGTCAACTGCCTCCCTTCTCTCACGACCGCGTTCTCGCCTACCCGACTCTCCAAGATGTCTTTGTAACCTGTCTCCTAATCACGCTTGTCTCATACAAGCCTTCCCTTATCTCTGAGCTGTCTCCCACACATTATTGTATCTATCGCATCTCTCAACGGTCTCCTCTGCTTCGCCTTCTTTCTGAACAGACTATCACTATATTCTTGTCTGTCTGCCCACTCTCTCAGCCACCTCCATCACTGGTCTTACCTGTCCAGCTCTGACTGGTGCCTTTCCAACACGCTCTCACCTCCCTCTTCCTGCTTCTCCGTTCTCTATCACTCTATACCTGTTGTCACTCCTGTCTATCCCTTTCTGTCGTTCTAAGTCATCTTTCTCATTTGCTTCTAGATCACATCTCTCATACTGGAATCCTGTCTTTCTTGTGTTTCACGCTCACTCTTAGCTGTCTCCAACAACTCCATGTGCCATAAACAGCAGAGAAGTATACGTCACCAGGCAGTAGATAAGCATCTTAATGGGAATGGTGTGTTTGCCGCGTGACTGATGTGTATGTGTGGCGTAGTTTATGTGCATGCATGATGTGTGCGGTTGGTGTGTGTGCAATACATGCCTGGTGGGTGTAGAGTGGGTGCGTCGAGCCTGTTATATATTCATGATGTGTTTTCGCGTTGTGTGACGTTGCGTGTGAGTTGTTTGTGTTTGCATGATCTGTACTGTGTGTGTGGTGGTTGGTGTGAGTTTGCTGGGTACATGCCTAGCGGGTGTAGTGTGTATTCGTCAAGTTTGTTATATGTACATTATATGTCTAATTGTCTGGTATGTCTACTGAGTGTGCTATTAACGTGTGATTGGTGTGGTTCATATATTGCCGATAGTTGCACTGTGTGTGATTGATGTGCGGACTACATGTGGTGTGCGGGCTGCAAGAATGTGTATTAAGTGGTTTGAGTGTACGCATATCCATGAGTTTTCATTCCCACTGTCAGTTACGTTTATTTGAAGGTGCTTCATTTGAAAACATCAGTTGGTCGGCTTGTTATTTCACTTCAATATTACAGGGCTGCAGTATTTCTTTACAGTCACCTTAGATCTCGCAATGGAAATTGTTTTTGTCTAACATCACATAGTGTGTGTGCTGTTTGTATGTTTTCTGCCATAATGTCAACAGCTGAGAAAGTTAATTGTGACATCACACACACCTTGGCCTGTGAATGGAGGCCACAAAATAGTCAGTTATATCTTGCATCGTGGGGGATAGTTGTGAAACGTCCCAGTATATTTCCAAGCAGCACGTGTCCCTGAGTTTCAATTAGACACTAAAGTATCAACAAGCATTGGCATAGCCAATAGGTCTCGCCTTTGGAACCTTATACGTGTTTAGCCATGCAACAGTTAATGTTGTTGCAGTGAGGATATTGTGCTTCATAACTAAATACTTATAAGGTCCCAAAGGCGAGACCTATTGGCTATGCCAATGCTTTTCTATGCCTGGTCAGCAACATCGTCTTTAGACTATTTTTTATTTTTTACACATTTTCAAGATAGATTGCATTGAAATTATTGCCATTGCCATTATGTCGGACCGAAACATGTATAGTGCTAGATGTCTTTTACATATCCATTCCGTCCATACATATATTGCAAGTGTAGGACAAAGCAATAAGCAGCGTATTTCCTGAAACATGTGACGGTAATCAGTATTGAATGTTAACAGTCCCCCCGAGCCCCCAATTTGACATTAATCCGGGCATTCAGGTCTTGTTACAGCTTAGTAGATAGCAAGTATATCAGTTAATGAACATACCATGTTACTGAGTAATGGACGGGTATAGTCCCGGGCAATAAGGCTCAATTTTCTAGCCTTATACTTGTGCAGTCTCGAGCGTCGTGCGGCCCTGGCCTCCTGTCGTAAATCAACAACTGTGCATCTGTGTCATGCCCCTGCTCACTGCCACCAAGGGCCTCACACCGCCTGTGCCGGATCTCCTACCGGGTCACACTCGCCTGGTCACAGCCTCATGGGGCCATCGCCGATCTCAGCCGGTGCCCCGTGCACCGCAGTGCCCCACACCTCACTAGATTGTGGTTTCCGCGTCCCGTGGCCGGCCCTCATTCACAACAATATCACCCACCATCGACTCTGGGCGGCAACCGGGCCCTCGATAGTCCCCTGTTGTTCCCGCCCGGGAGTCTGTGTAGGCCGGGCTTGACCAGCATAGGCATTTGATAGCTCTCCCCGGGCACGGGCCCAGACAGCTGCACACTTCGCTGGGTGTTGTAGTGTCTCTGGCCGTCTCACCGACAGTCAGGCCCACCACGCAGCAGCCTATAACACATCCACAGGGACGCACCATATCTTTGCTGTCAAAGTTGCCACCCACAGCAGCCGGTAGCCGCCCCCCTCAGCAACAAGGGGCAAATATATATTGTTTTATGCCCCGATGGAGCTCCCGTACCGGCAGTAGAGTGGGATTGCCAGGTCCCATTCTGGTAGCTCTGTGTTCAAGCTACCGCTATCATCAGTGGTTAGCCACGCCCCCCTAACATCTTTAAACATAATACAGTAGCACAGTTGCAGTTTTCTAATACAACAGTTCTTATTGTTCTTATTATGTAAACTGTCTCAGCCCCTTGGAGGTCAAGGGGAGAATTCCTACAGAGAGACCAGTCTTGAAACGGCGGCAGCAGTCTGTGTAAACTGAGTTTACTCTTATGATGCGGGCCACGTAACCACACCTACCAAGTATGGGGTTCCGCGCTAATCCTAGAGATCACCAATATATCTCTGTGCTCACAGATTGTGAGTAGGCCTAGATATATTAGTTGCCATGGTCGGGTTGTTCATTGTTTGCAGCCTGTTAGTAATGTTGATTTATTTTCTTAGTTCTCCAGTTGCCACAAACTTGCTTCAAAATAGACTACGATAGTTTCAGTTAATACACTGTAAACTTCCTTTGTGTCTTACTTTGTTTACTATGGATATGCATAAGTAAGAACGAAAGGTGATGATCTGTTGCCACAGTTCCTTTAGAGACTAGAGGTTCATGTTCCAGGTTTTATCCAATCACCTGCTACTCTGGATGAGGCACTGTGAACTAGTCCGATTTGGGCCTGCAGGTACTGACGTGGTAGAGAGAAACAATCCAAATTTGCTACAAGGAGGCTGGCATGGCATTGGGGACAGAACCAAGAATACACTCAATTAGGAAAAAAGAAGTCACACACCAGTGTGCCTTGTGTGCGTATTTAAGGATAAATCCATATGTTCTTTTTCATTTTATGGTGTCGAGATAACATAAAAGGGCTGTCAAAGCACATTAACATACAATTTGTTCCAACAGCGCAGGTCATATAGGGAAAAAAGGCCGAAAAAAGTGCTGAATGTGAATAAAATATATACTGTGCTGAACGAATTGCTGAAACTGGTCATTCAAAGGACATCCCTCCCTTATGTCATCTCAACACCATAAAATGTAAAAGAACATATGGATTTATCCTTAAAGACAGACTTTGATTGATTTAATTGTGGTGTGTTTTTGTTTTCTTCGATTTTCATTGTTTATTACTGAAAAGGTGGGAGCATTGTGTTTCAATCAATCAAACAGTCATTTGTAAAGCGCACTACATACCTGCGAGAGTCTCAAGAAGCTGGGGGGGGGTGCTAATAATCGAACAGCCAGGTCTTGAGCATCCTCCTGAAGGTCAGCAAGTCTTGGGTCTGTCGTAGGCTCAGTGGGAGGGTGTTCCATGTCTTGGCGGCGAAGTAGGGGAAGGATCTCCCGCCGGTGGTTGTTCTTCAGATGCGCGGGATGGTGGCGAGTGAGAGGTCGGCGGAGCGTAGCTGGCGGTTGGGGATGTAGAAGGAGAGCCGTCTGTTGAGGTAGACTGGGCCGGTCTTGTGGAGTGCCTTGTGTGCGTAGATGAGGAGCTTGAAGGACATCCTCTTGCTGACGGGGAGCCAGTGCAGGTCCCTCAGGTGGGGGGTGATGTGGCTGTGGCGTGGTACGTCGAGGATCAGTCGTGCCGAGGCGTTTTGGATGCGTTGTAGTCATTTGATGAGCTTGGTCGGGGCTCCTCAGTAGAGGGCGTTTCCGTAGTCGAGTCTGCTGCTGACGAGGGCCTGGGTGACTGTCTTTCTTGTTTCTGTCGGGATCTATCTTTAGATCTTGCGGAGCATGCGGAGAGTGTTGAAGCAGGAGGAGGAGACAGCGTTGACCTGCTTGGTCATTGAGAGCGTTGAGTCGAGGATGATTCCCAGGTTGCGTGCGTGGTCGGTGGGTGTCGGGGCTGCTCCCAGTGCCGTCGGCCACCAGGAGTCGTCCCAGGCTGAAGGGTTGGAGCCGAGGATGAGGACCTCCATCTAGTCCGAGTTCAGCTTCAGACGGCTGGTCTTCATCAGGCGGCGACTGTCTTCATTCCTTCGTGGAGGTTGGCTTTGGTGGTGATGGGGTCCTTGGTGAGGGAGAGGATCAGTTGAGTGTCGTCGGCGTATGTTGAGGTTGTGCTGTCGGGCGACGTGTGCGAGCGGGGCCATGTAAATATTGAACAGTGTCGGGCTGAGGGAGGATCCCTGGGGTACGCCACAGATGATCTCGGAGGCTTTGGACCGGAATGGGTGGAGGTGGACGCTCTGGGTTTTACCGGAGAGGAAGGAGGTGGTCCATTCTAGCGCCTTGTCTCGGATCCCTGCGGCGTGGAGGCCTGCGCGTAGTGTGCAGTGGTATATGGTGTCAAAGGCGGCGGAGAGGTCTAGGAGGATTAGTGCTGCGGTCTCGCCGTTGTCCAGCAGGGTCCTGATGTCGTCGGTGGCGGCAATGAGGGCGGTCTCGGTGCGTTGGTTGCTGCGGAGCCCTAACTGGGAAGGGTCCAGGATTCTGTTTTCTTCGAGGTATCGGGTTAGCTGTCTGTTGATGATTTTCTCGATGACCTTGGCCGGGAAGGGGAGCAGCGAGATGGTCCTGAAGTTCTTGAGGTCTCTTGGGTCAGGCTTGGGTTTTTTCAGTAGGGCAGTGATCTTGGTGTGTTTCCAGCTATTTGGGAAGGTCGCGGTCTCGAGGGAGATATTGATGATGTTGCGCAGAAGGGGTGCGATGGAGCTGCTTGCTTTGTTGAAGACGTGGTGCGGGAAGGGATCTGACGGAGAGCCGGAGTGGATTGTGCTCATGGTCTTGACGGTGTCATCAATGCTCATGCTGGCCCAGGCTAGCAGAGGGTCGTGGTTGATGGTGTGCAGAGGGTCCGTTGTATTGCTGTCTGTTGGGTCTGTCTGGGTGTTGAAGCTGTCGTGGATGTCTGCTATCTTGCGGTGGAAGAAAGTGGCGAGGGAGTCGCACAGGGCTTGTGACGGCGGGATGTCGTTAGTGTTGGAGCTGGACTTGGAGAGTTCCTTCACAATGTTGACGAGCTCCTTGCTATTGTGTGCGTTGTTCTTGAGGCGGTCTTTGAACAAGGTTCTCTTGGCCCTGATGAGGTGGTGGTGGTTGCGGATGGTGTCCTTGTGTGTTGCACGGTTGTCCGGAGTTTGTTCGCTGAGCCATTTCTTCTCAAGTTACCGGCAGTCTTGCTTGGAGGCTAGGAGTTGCTGGTGTCTCTGTGGGGGGGTTTCTTCAGCGGGGCGAGGGTGTTGGTGCAGTCTTCGATCCAGCATCCGAGGCTGTGGGCAGCATCGTCGGTGTTGGAGGGTTTGGTGGGTGGGCTGAGAGCGAGGTTTGCATGTAGCTGGTCTTCGGTGATTTTGCTCCAGCAGCGGTGGGGGATCTTTTGGGTGCGGTGGTGTGTGATGGGTTTCTGGAAGGGGAAGTGGATACAGCGGTGGTTGGTCCAGAGGAGCTCGGTGGTGTGGCTGACGGAGACGTGCGGGCTTGAGGAGAAGACTGGGTCAAGTGTGTGGCTGGCGGAGTGGATGGGCGTTGTGACGGGTTGCTTTAGTCCGAGGTTGGCGAGGTTATCAATCAGGGTTGTGGAGTTGTTGTTGTTGTTGTTCTCAAGGTGAAAGTTCAGGTCTCCGAGGAGGATGTAGTGGGTGGAGGTCAGCGCGTGCGTGCTGATGAAGTCAGTGATAGAGTCGCTGAACTGGTGGTGGGGTCCGGGGGGGGGGGGGGATCGGTAGACGAGGGTGCCTCTGAGGGTGGAGTTGGGGTCTGTGTGGATCTGGAAGTGCATGTGTTCGCGGTGCTGAGTGCGGCGTCGGTGCTAGTCGAGACCCTGATGCTGTTCTCGTGGACGATGGCGATTCCTCCTCCGACTCCGTTGATGCGGTCACTGCGGGTGATCTTGTAGCCGTCTGGGATGGCTATGGCGATGTCGGGTGCGGAGGAGTCGTTCATCCAGGTCCTGTTAGGATGGTGACGTCCGGGGATTTGTCGAGCAGGTCCCAGAGCTCGACAGCGTGTTTGCGCGTGGAGCGGTTGTTCAGTAGTATGCTTCGCAGGTGGGTGCGATCACTCTTGGCGGGTGGTTCGTCGGTCGGAGGCTGGTATAGCAGCAGTTCCGGCAGGCGATGGGGCCGTGTGTGCGTTTCAGGCGGCCTTGAAGCAGGTGTGGGTCCCGCCGGGGTTGAGGGCGTGGAGTGTGCTGGTATCGTAGCAGGGGCGGTCGTCGTGGCGGGAGCGGGGGTCAGGGGTTCTGGCGCTGGGCGTGGTCCAGGCGCAGACAGGCTTGCCTTAGGCGCGCCAGCGGCGCGGCCGGCATATATGGGGAGGTGGGAGAGAGGAGCAGCTGGGAGGTGGAAGGCAGGGGCAGGGAATGGGCAGGGGGCAGTCAGGGGGGTGGGGTCACAGGGGACACAGTGGCGGGGGCAGTGAGGGACGACGGAGGGAACAGAAGGAAAAAGGGCACAGAATAGGGCAAAAGGGCACAGATATCAATAAAAAACGAGTGTCCCAGAAGGCAAAGGGGCACAAAAAACGATGGGGGAACGAGTGGCACAGAAAGCAAAGGGCACAGAAATCAATAATAAACGAGTGGCACAGAAGGCAAAAGGCGGTACAAAAGGGGGTGGTGATGGACAGAGCATCTGAACCAATCAAACACTCACACCCAGTCAAAAGATCTGGGTTTAATCCATCACCGTTCTTTAGCCCACTCTGCCACCCCAGTTCAGACATGGCTATATGCAAATCAGTCTGACCCTGTGCCTCATGGGAACAGTCCAGCCCAAACTGCCAAGCCATGCCTTCCCTGAACCGGAAACAAGCTTCCGAGGACCGGTTTCTGGCATTACAGCCGTCTTCAGCCCGGCTTGCTTGAATCCAGTGGCAAAGTGAGCAAGGGACTCACGTCTGAGCATACCCTGCCACACTCATGGCGACCAAAAGCGGTACAAAAGGGGGTGGTGATGGACAGAGCATCTGAACCAATCAAACACTCACACCCAGTCAAAAGATCTGGGTTTAATCCATCACCGTTCTTTAGCCCACTCTGCCACCCCAGTTCAGACATGGCTATATGCAAATCAGTCTCACCCTGTGCCTCATGGGAACAGTCCAGCCCGAACTGCCAAGCCATGCCTTCCCTGGACCGGAAACAAGCTTCCGAGGACCGGTTTCTGGCATTACAGCCGTCTTCCGCCCGGCTTGCTTGAATCCAGTGGCAAAGTGGGCAAGGGATTCACGTCTGAGCATACCCTGCCACACTCATGGCGGCCAAAAGCGTTACAAAAGGGGGTGGTGATGGACAGAGCATCTGAACCAATCAAACACTCACACCCATTCAAAAGATCTGGGTTTAATCCATCACCGTTCTTTAGCCCACTCTGCCACCCCAGTTCAGACATGGCTATATGCAAATCAGTCTGACCCTGTGCCTCATGGGCACAGTCCAGCCCGAACTGCCAAGCCATGCCTTCCCTGGACCGGAAACAAGCTTCCGAGGACTGGTTTCTGGCATTACAGCCGTCTTCAGCCCGGCTTGCTTGATTCCAGTGGCAAAGTGAGCAAGGGACTCACATCTGAGCATACCCTGCCATATGTCAGGACCTCTAATTTACAAGCTGCGGCAATGAGCTGCGCAAAGGATCACCCGGCAAGGCTGGAGCCAGAGACTAGTTCCTGGTCTGAAAGGTGGAAGATTTGGAACCTTAAGATGGCCGCTGGCTTTCGCCGCGGTCAGCATTCCAGTGTTTGGCGCCTCTAGTAGCCGAGTTCAGGTGAAGCGCGAGATGATTACGAACTGCGCACTTCACCAACGGCGAAATCTGAAGAGGAAGCGTGCTCAAGGTCTTGAGGGAATTTAGTTTAAAAGTCAATATTTTTCTTTGGTAGAAACGGAAGCAATTTAAATCTTTCAGGTCCGTTTCCTTTTAGATTCATTTCAAGTTAATGCGGAGGCTCGAAAAGAGTCATGAAAATGTCAAATTAATTTATGACGGTAAAGTCAAAGGTGAAAGCACATCCCGGCGCTCTGAAGAGGAGTTCAGTGACGTGCACCTGTGAGAGCAGCATCTCGTCTGGGTTTCTGACGGAAGGAAAAGAAGACAGAGATAAGTGCCATAGCATTATGAACTGTTGCTTAAAACGATAAATTAAAGCAGCAAAGTCTTACCTTGCTACAGTGGATAACAAGAATAAGCACAGCAGCTTATAAAACAGATTGGAGCCTCGATACAATCCCTAAGGGAAATACATTAAAGCAGGATTAGTTAATAATAAGGACAGGAGAAGGTACAAGGAAAGAATAAGAGAAAATAAAAGTAAGTCAGGAAATTCACGTTTAAAATACAAATAGAGCAGTATAGAAGGGTGACAATACAGAAAAGAACATTTACATTTTTGTGTTACAGTTTTACAGAAAAAATCATTAGAAGACAGGAACAGGCACTGGGAAAGCAAGAAGGAGTACAGATATAAGTGAGTAGTTAGAAAAAGAGATAGATAAGGCTGAAGGGAGATGAGAGCAGGTTAACATATAGTGTCATTGTAAATTGCAGGACGAAATTAAAAAGAGAAAAGGTCAACTAAACCCGGAGCCTTACCTGATAGAAGAGAGGGCAGAACTCTTGGCTGAAATGGTAGGTGTGAATTAGAAAAGAGAGATAGAGAAAAAGGCAGAGAGGGAGGTGTAGATTTTTAGTTAAGTTTGCTGTAATATTTCCCTACAGGTTTTCCAAGCCAGTGAAGGTCTGCAGGTCGGACTGACGAGCGGAGCCATCCAAGAGGATCTCTTCTTGTTTGTTTATTATTTTATCCAATTTCCCCTTCCCTCAGAGGTAAGATTTTGGAGTCTCGTATATTTATATATTGAGCTCTGGGTTGTTGCCTTTGGTGGATTTGGAAGCTTGCATCTCTGTTCCCGTGCTGCTACCAAGAGTATCCTTTTATAAGATCTGACAGAGTGAAGTGCCCAAGTTGCACCCTGCACCTGAACAGAGATGGCAGAAGGAATAAACCTGCAAGGTTTAGGAGTTATACTAGACACAATCCAAAAGGAGTTGAGTGCAGTTAGGGAGGAGAACCAAAACCTAAGACTAGAGTTAGTAAATAACAGAAAGGAAACAGCA
Organism: Lissotriton helveticus; assembly: GCF_964261635.1. Taxonomy (NCBI): domain Eukaryota; kingdom Metazoa; phylum Chordata; class Amphibia; order Caudata; family Salamandridae; genus Lissotriton; species Lissotriton helveticus. Next base: position 1,156,627,780 of record NC_136067.1, on the reverse strand, counting down.
GAATTAGCACATAGACTTAGGCACCCCCTTAGTACAGGACCGGAGACACAGAACCCCTTGTCAGACAGTACAAATAAAACGACTACCCAAGTGATCCATTCCTTGTCCCCAGTAATACCCTTGGCAGCCCCAGAGCGATTTAGTGGAGACCCACAAAAGGCGCAAATATTTATAACGCAATGTTCTCTCCATTACATGTGCCGCCCTTCAATTTTTCCTGATGCACAATCCAAAGTCGCTTTTGCATTATCATATCTAAGCGGGGACGCAGCGGCCTGGTCCATGCCACTTATCACCAGAAATGATCCAATTTTAAGAAACTATGAGGAATTTAAGGATGAGTTTTTGCGAATATTCGACAGGAGAAGAATATCTCAAGTCGTCGACAATGAGCTACTCGATTTGAAACAAGGGAACCGAGATCTGGTGGGCTATTTGGCCCAATTCAACAAGCTAGTGGTAGAGACCAACTGGCCGGAGAGTAAAAGAGCAGCAGTATTCTACCGTGGCTTGAGAGACGAACTCAAAGACGCCTTGGCTGGAATTCCAAATAGACCCACAGAGATATCGGCATTGGTGGATTTAGTACTAGAGATAGACTTTCGACAAGGAGAACGAAAGGGTGAAAGAAGAAGAGAGTTTCGACCAACGGTTCCCAGATTTGATCGGGCTCGATCAGAAACCAGTCGAAGTAACGAAAGTTCCTCAGGGGTCGAACCAATGCAAATCGGAACGATTCGTGGACCTCTGTCTAAAGAAGAGAAGGAGAAAAGAAGGACGGGTAATTTGTGTATGTACTGCGGGGCAGGGGGCCACTTTGTCAGGAATTGTCCAAAGAAACCCAAGACAAACTATAAGCCGAAGGAAAACTAGATGCACTACCTGTTAGAGGAGTCGAACAGGTAGGTGCGATACAGGAGAAGACTCCAGAGGAACACCAGGTGGCCAATACTCTACAGTCGGCAGCCCCTCATTTGAATCTGCTAGTAGAGGTAAAATTTAGACATATAACCCTGTCTGGAGTGTCAGTAATGATCGACTCAGGCGCCACGGGAAACTTTTGCGATTTGAGATTTGCACGTAAGGTGGGAATACAGGCGATTATGAAGAATAAAAGTGAACCAGTAAGAGCAGTGGATGGAACTAATTTATCATCCGGTCCAATAATTAGTCACACTGAAGTCATCCATCTTGTTTCCGATAGTGGTCATGAAGAAAGAATCCAGTTCAATTTGATAGATGCTCCCCAGTTCGAATTGATCCTAGGTCTTCCTTGGCTCACAGAGCACAATCCAACAATTGATTGGAGTAACCGAACGATCAAAATGGATTCGAAATACTGTTTGGAAAACTGTTTTGAACACAAAGAAGGAGGATTAGAAATCGAAGTTAGCCCATCTCACTCTCTATGTCAATTGGAAGGAACAATATGTGTAATCAGCACTCCAGAAGTACCAGAAGAATACAGAGAGTTCCAGGTGGAAGCAGAACAGTTGCCTCCACACAGAGAATATGATTGCAAGATAGAAATCGAACCTGGATCCAACTTGCCCTGTAGTCGGGTGTATGCCTTAACTGAGAAGGAACACCGTCACCTCAAGGAGTATCTAGACAAATATCTAGCTAACGGATTCATTCGGCCTTCCCAATCTCCGGTATCGTCGCCCTTATTCTTTGTGCCGAAGAAGGAGGGAGACTTGAGAACCTGTATTGACTATAGGGCCATCAATAGGATCACCAAGAAAAACCGGTATCCACTACCCCTAATATCGGAATTATTAGATCAAGTGAAAGGAGCCCAAGTATATACGAAGCTCGACCTGAGGGGAGCCTACCACCTGGTCAGGATGAGAGAGGGCGACGAGTGGAAGACAGCGTTCCGGACCCGTTTCGGGCTGTTTAAATATCAAGTCATGCCCTATGGGCTTTGTAATGCCCCGGCGGCATTTCAACATTTCATTAACGATGTGCTGAAGGAATTCATAGACCAATGCGCCATCGTGTACATAGACGACATTTTGATCTATTCAGCAGACCAAGAGAAACACAAAGAGCAGGTCAAGGGTGTTTTGAGGAGATTGAAAGAAAACAGATTGTTTGTAAAACTAGAAAAATACGCATTTAATGTGACTCGAGTGGAATTTTTGGGTTTTGTTATTTCACCAACAGGAATGCCTATGGACCAACGAAAAATTGAAGCGGTCGTCAAGTGGAAGTCTCCAGAAAGTGTAAAAGAGGTCCAAAGTTTTATTGGATTCGCCAACTTTTATCGCAGATTCATCAATGAGTTTTCTCACAAGATCTTGCCTCTTACGAAGTTGCTAAGAAAAGGCATCCAATTCAATTGGACCCAAGAAGCTGAGAAGGCTTTTAATTCCTTGAAGCATGGACTTCACTACGGCTCCAATTCTTCAGCATGCGGATCCCAATTAACCTTTTTATGTAGAGACTGATGCTTCTGACCAAGCAGTAGGAGGAGTCCTATCTCAGCGGAATAAGGTGACTGGACAATTGCACCCGGTGGCATACAGGTCAAGGAAATTATCTCCAGCTGAGTGTAATTATACCATCACAGAAAAGGAGTTGTTGGCGATTAAGGATGCCTTTAAAGAATGGAGACATCACCTCATGGGGGCTCAACACCAAGTGACAGTCTTCACAGATCATCGCAATTTAAAATTTCTGAAGACAGCTCGGACCTTGACTCCTCGACAGTTGAGGTGGTCGCTGTATTTTGCTGACTACGATTTTATAATTACATTCCGACCAGGAGCACAAAACGGAAAGGCGGATGCCTTATCCAGAATTGGCACAGAGAATCAGAAAACGCCTTTGGAAAATCAATCCATCATACCAAGTGAGAAGATTATTTGTACCGCCACTTCAGTCAGTTGGGAAACCAGTATTGTGGAGGTAATGACACCAGATGCGATGGAAGCCTGGTCAAGAGAAGAGGAAGGAAGAAAGGTGGTTGGTCAACTCCCCTACTTTCATGAAAGTCTGTATATTCCTACTAAGGAACTGCAGTTACAGGTCATGCAAGAAAATCATGATGCGAAATTGGCTGGTCACAAGGGTGAGGCAAAAACCAAAGAACTAATTAAGCGGCATTACTGGTGGCCAGAAATGAACAAAGATATAGAGAACTACGTTAAGACTTGCAAGATCTGTGCACAGGGAAAATCTGAACGGCAAGCCTTGAAGGGATTACTACAACCCCTGCCCACTCCACCTTATCCTTGGCACACTGTAACCTTGGACCTCATTACTGAATTACCACTTAGTAAGGGTTATGACACTATATTGGTAGTGGTGGACACTTTTACAAAAATGGCACATTTCACAGCTCTGAAGGGAATACCATCTGCCAAACAGTTAGCCTTACATTTTAGCACAGACATTGTAAAGATACATGGAATACCCAAGATTGTAATGTCAGATAGGGGGACACAAATCATTTCCCATTTTTGGAAATCCTTTATGTTGAACCTGGGGACAGAAGTAAGGTACTCCACTAGTTACCATCCTGAGACCGACGGCCAAACAGAACGAGTGAACCAAGAGTTGGAACAGTACTTGCGACTGTTTCTTCTAAAACAGGAGGGTGACTGGGTGGATTACTTGTGGGCAGCAGATTTCGCCCACAATAATGCCAAAAATGTGTCCACTGGGTTTTCTCCCTTCTATATGAACTGTGGAAGACATCCGAATTCAGCACTTAGACAGGTAGATTTAACAGTCCCAGCAGTTCAGGATGTGGTGTCCCATTTAGAACAAATACATCAAGATGCCATAGATAGTCTCCAAAAAGCAAAAGAAAAGTATAAGGGTTATGCAGATAAAAAGAGGCGAGAGGGTCCAAAGCTAGTGAAAGGAGATAAGGTTTGGTTAAGTACAAAGAATTTAAGACTAAAAGGAAACAGGAAGTTCCAGCCTCGTTTCATTGGCCCTTATCCAGTGTAGAAACAGATAAATCAAGTATCTTACAGGCTAACCTTACCACCGAGACTTAAGATTCATCCAGTGTTCCATGTTTCCTTGTTGAAGAAGGCCCAAAACAATTTACGGAAAATGCTACCACCAAAACCCATCAATCTAGAGACAGGAACCGAGTATGTAGTAAAGGAAATCTTGGACTCTAAGAATTCAAAAGGAAAATTGTTCTATCTCATAGATTGGAAGGGTTATGGTCCAGAAGAGCGATCATGGGAATGCGAAGAAAATGTTCATGCTCCCAGATTGGTTAAAAAGTTTCACCAACGCTTTCCCACAAAACCAAGGGGGGAGGTCTCTGCCTTGTTGGGGGGTACTGTCAGGACCTCTAATTTACAAGCTGCGGCAATGAGCTGCGCAAATGATCACCCGGCAAGGCTGGAGCCAGAGACTAGTTCCTGGTCTGAAAGGTGGAAGATTTGGAACCTTAAGATGGCCGCTGGCTTTCGCCGCGGTCAGCATTCCAGTGTTTGACGCCTCTAGTAGCCGAGTTCAGGTGAAGCGCGAGATGATTACGAACTGCGCACTTCATCAACGGCGAAATCTGAAGAGGAAGCGTGCTCAAGGTCTTGAGGGAATTTAGTTTAAAAGTCAATATTTTTCTTTGGTAGAAACGGAAGCAATTTAAATCTTTCAGGTCCGTTTCCCTGTAGATTCATTTCAAGTTAATGCGGAGGCTCGAAAAGAGTCATGAAAATGTCGAAGTAATTTATGACGGTAAAGTCAAAGGTGAAAGCACATCCCGGCGCTCTGAAGAGGAGTTCAGTGACGTGCACCTGTGAGAGCAGCATCTCGTCTGGGTTTCTGACGGAAGGAAAAGAAGACAGAGATAAGTGCCATAGCATTATGAACTGTTGCTTAAAACGATAAATTAAAGCAGCAAAGTCTTACCTTGCTACAGTGGATAACAAGAATAAGCACAGCAGCTTATAAGACAGATTGGAGCCTCGATACAATCCCTAAGGGAAATACATTAAAGCAGGATTAGTTAATAATAAGGACAGGAGAAGGTACAAGGAAAGAATAAGAGAAAATAAAAGTAAGTCAGGAAATTCACGTTTAAAATACAAATAGAGCAGTATAGAAGGGTGACAATACAGAAAAGAACATTTACATTTTTGTGTTACAGTTTTACAGAAAAAATCATTAGAAGACAGGAACAGGCACTGGGAAAGCAAGAAGGAGTACAGATATAAGTGAGTAGTTAGAAAAAGAGATAGATAAGGCTGAAGGGAGATGAGAGCAGGTTAACATATAGTGTCATTGTAAATTGCAGGACGAAATTAAAAAGAGAAACGGTCAACTAAACCCGGAGCCTTACCTGATAGAAGAGAGGGCAGAACTCTTGGCTGCAATGGTAGGTGTGAATTAGAAAAGAGAGATAGGGAAAAAGGCAGAGAGGGAGGTGTAGATTTTTAGTTAAGTTTGCTGTAATATTTCCCTACAGGTTTTCCAAGCCAGTGAAGGTCTGCAGGTCGGACTGACGAGCGGAGCCATCCAAGAGGATCTCTTCTTGTTTGTTTATTATTTTATCCAATTTCCTCTTCCCTCAGAGGTAAGAGTTTGGAGTCTCGTATATTTATATATTGAGCTCTGGGTTGTTGCCTTTGGTGGATTTGGAAGCTTGCATCTCTGTTCCCGTGCTGCTACCAAGAGTATCCTTTTATAAGATCTGACACCATACTCATGGCGGCCAAAAGCGGTACAAAAGGGGGTGGTGATGGACAGAGCATCTGAACCAATCAAACACTCACACCCAGTCAAAAGATCTGGGTTTAATCCATCACCGTTCTTTAGCCCACTCTGCCACCCCAGTTCAGACATGGCTATATGCAAATCAGTCTGACCCTGTGCCTCATGGGAACAGTCCAGCCCGAACTGCCAAGCCATGCCTTCCCTGGACCGGAAACAAGCTTCCGAGGACCGGTTTCTGGCATTACAGCCGTCTTCAGCCCGGCTTGTTTGAATCCAGTGGCAAAGTGAGCAAGGGACTCACGTCTGAGCATACCCTGCCACACTCATGTCGGCCAAAACCGGTACAAAAGGGGGTGGTAATGGACAGAGCGTTTGATTGGTTCGGATGCTCTGTCCACAGGGTCAGACTGATTTGCATATAGCCATGTCTGAACTGGGGTGGCAGAGTGGGCTAAAGAACGGTGATGGATTAAACCCAGATCTTTTAAATGGGTGTGAGTGTTTAATTGATTCAGATGCTCCGTCCATCACCACCCCTTTTGTACCGCCTTTGGCCGCCATAAGTGTGGCAGGATATGCTCAGACGTGAGTCCCTTGCTCACTTTGCCACTGGATTCAAGCAAGCCGGGCTGAAGACGGCTGGAATGCCAGAAACCGGTCCTCGGAAGCTTGTTTCCGGTCAAGGGAAGACATGGCTTGGCAGTTCGGGCTGGACTGTTCCCATGAGGCACAGGGTCAGACTGATTTGCATATAGCCATGTCTGAACTGGGGTGGCAGAGTGGGCTAAAGAACGGTGATGGATTAAACCCAGATCTTTCTCCTGGGTGTGAGTGTTTGATTGATTCAGATGCTCCGTCCATCACCACCCCTTTTGTACCACAGAAGGCAAAAAGGGCACAGGCCACAGAAGGCAAGAAGGGCACAGAAATACAGGGCACCTGGGAAACAGAAGGCAAAAAGGGGCAGAGAGGCACGGGGGCAGCGAGGGATACAGTAAAGAAAACCGGGCAGGGGCACGGGGGCAGCGAGGGGTACAGAGGGAAAGAAAACGGGCAAGGACCACGTGCAGGCATCGGGGGAAGACAGACAACAGCAGTCACAGACACAACAAAGAAATACATGCAGTACAGCAAAACAGTAAGGCGGAAGATGAACAGACTTACGATTCCTCAGCAGCGGCAGCTGGGCCAGGGGCACACAGGTGAAGCTGTGCGGAGGGGGAGCGACCTACCTGGTGGATCAAGGGTTGTTTGTTTCTATTGGTTATTATTCAGTAAACCAAAATCAATTCTGTACCCGGCAGAACCAACTTTTTCCACATTCTTGTACACCCAGGTTCTTCGGGGCACTGGGTCACCCCATTATACTAGATGTCCTCTGGAATTAGGTGCAAAAATCAATTATTTTCTTGGGTAACGCTAACTGTGCCATTTCCATTGAAAGGCGCAGGTCGCTGCTCATCAAGCTGGACCCCAAGATAGGTGAGCTAGCCACACTGAAAGTAGGCCAGGTGGCTCAGGGCTGGCTTTTTGGCGACCCACTTGTGAAAGAGCAACAACAAATTTGTCTCCATCTTCAACTCCCTCGACAAGGTCCAGTCAACAGTGAAAAACATTTTCAATGCGCGAGTTTTCAGCGGGGCCGGCGGCGCTAGCGGGGGGCTCATCTGGCCATTTCTCCCCGACAGCCTCCGGCAGAGGCCAACAGTAGCAGAGGGGACAGTGGCAGGATTCTACACCAGCAAGGTCGGGCCCGACACAGGGTCTACGCAACGGTGCTCGCGGCAGTGGAGATCCTGCCTCCCCCTATGAGTTCTTTACTTATCTCATGTCCCAGCTTGGGGGGCAGGTGGCACAATTCTTAGACAACTGCTGGGCCCTTACGGCTGGCACGTGGGTGCTCCAAACGGTGCAATAATTCCACATGGAAGTCTACTGCTCCCCCTTCCTGGTTTCCCCTCCGGCCCTGATCCATTTCTACGGCAGGGAATCCGCCCTCATCCAGCAGGAGGTGAGGAACTTTTGGAGAAACGGGCTATTTGCCATTCATCCCCTCACCCCAGGGGATTTTTAAGCATTCTGTTCTGGGTGCAAAAACAATACGGGGGTCAACATCTGGTGATAAACCTCCGGGAATTCAATTAGTGGTTGGTCTACTGCCACTTCAAGATAGAGGGCATTCACCTGCTCCGCGACCTCTTGCGTCCCAACGACTGGATGGTCCAGCTGGACCTCAAGGACGCTTATCTCACAGTTCCCATTTTTCCACCACACAGTCGATTCCTCCATTTTCTATGGCAGGGCCTAACCTTCGGGTTCAGCTCTCTTCCTTTCGCCCTGTCGTCTGCACTGTGGTGCTTCACCAAGGCGTTACAACTGGTGGTAGAGAGGTTGAGGACACAGGGCGTCCAAATGATCGTATATCTGGATGACATGTTATTCATAAATCAGTGTCGCCTGGCGTTGTCTCAGCAGTTGCAGTGAATCTTCTCCAATCTCTGGGATTTGTAATCAATCAGGTGGTGTCCTGTCTTCTGTCAGAATAAGGAATAAAGGGATTACAATGAACTAGATCATTTTTAACTTTGAGATATTTTTTACTTTTTTAGGATGTGTTTTGTATATGTTGATATTATTTCTTCCTCTGTGTTGATGCTGTGTAATTGTAATATTTTATGCATTTTTGTTGTATGCTTTTATGGTTTTAATTAACCAAATAAAGTGAATTTGACTGACTGTCTTCTGCCCGCACGTTCAATCACCTTTCTAGGTTTCGTGATCAATTCGATGGAGGCCACCCTGAGCCTCCCATCCAGGAAGATGGCAAAATCCATCACGAGATACAGCAGATTTTACGCAAACCTCAGACCTCCCTGCGCAGCATTTTCAGTGTAGTCGGCCTTTTGTCTGCTTCGATCCAGGCCATCTTCCTGGGCCCCCTTCACCTTCGAGCCCTTCAGAGACTCAAAGCGTCTCACCTGCACCAGGGTTTAACGTACGCCCAGAAGGGTCCTCTTTCCGAGGAGGAAAAGGAAGAACTTCATTGGTAGCTCTACCACATGGAGGCGGGGAACAGAATGGGCATTTTTGGCTCCCTCCTGGATCCGGTGATCGAGTCAGACGCCAGCCGCGTAACAGTCGCTTCACACATCAACTGTCGAGAGTTGATGGCGGGTTCCTTCGTGGTCTAGTTTTGGACCAAGGACAGAGTCCAGTCCTGCATCCTCATCAAGATGGATAACGTGGCAGGGGTCCGTTACATCAATCACCTGGGAAGTACTCGCTCCAAGACCTTGGCGGACCTCGCCAAGGAACTTTGGGAATACTGTCTGACACATCAGGTTTCGGTGATGGCTGAGCATCACCCAGGAGTGCCCAACCGGTTGGCAGATTAGAAATCCTGTCACCTGTGGGGCTGAAGCTTATGGAAGTTGTTTCCCCGGATGTTCCAAGCCTTGCACGAAATTTAGGGTCCGTTCTCGACTGGCCTGTTTGTGTCTCACCTCGACCACCAGCTGTAGCCACGGATGCGTTCCTACAGTATTGGGCATTGGAACGGGGTTATGCCTGTCCCCCGTCACCATGATAATGCGGTTGACGATCCAAGTGCACTATTACAATTCAACAAAAAGAAAGGCAGGGAGAACGTAATAATACACTCTTAGTCCCCAGCTATACTGAATCAAACAAAAAAAGAGTGTAAAAACTCTAATTATAACAACAAGAGCAGGGAAAGTAGGGATACAAAGCCCAATTTGGTTTGTATAGAAGGCCCTCACTCACCGACCTGGTCGGTGACATGCTTCATCATTCGGCCCCACTGGGAGGGGCCGAATGCCTCCCAAGTGTGCTTCAACGCAAGATTTACTGTGGAGCTGGTATTGCGAGATGGTGAGTGCTAAGTGATAGAGGTGATAGTGGAATTTAAAAATGTCTAAGTTGTATTCAAAATTTTTATTTATTGTTTGATCAATTGGACATATTAAAAACGATGTGTAGGAAAATAGGCCAAATAAATTGTTTGGCTATTTCCAATAGCTTACAAGTGGGTCAACATGTTTCTGCCATAGAAGGTGTAATTTTACCAGGCATTCGTCAGGACCATGCGTGGACTAAACCCCGGCGGTATGAGTAAGCCCATCCTAACCTAGGGACGTGAAAGTGAAAAATTGTAAAAAGTGGATGTGAAGGAAAAATTCCTTCTTTGGTACTCTCGATTTGAGAGACCGAAAAATTAATGTAATGCACCTGTAAAGGAAGTGACAAAGACATACATAAACAAAACAAACGATTAGTTCTTATTCTCAGTTCACGAGTATATCTATTGTAGTCTTATCGGTTAAATAGTAGGGTGCTCTAGTTTTTAAAAACTACCGACCGGTAATTTAGCGGTATAGTTAACACCAAACCATGTCAAGAGGGTAGTTGTCCGTGCCAGGGGGTGGGTTCATAAGTGCATGGTAGATCAGTGAAAATGCACACAGCGATATTCACATGCTAGTTGACCCACACGAGGGGCGCGTGTAGATTGGGGGATCAATGGACCAAACTGGCCAGTGACCCCAACAGAAAGTGAAAGGCACGGGAAAATGGTTAAAAGAAAATTTTTTCTCATTTGGGTGGTGAGAAACAATCACACCATGGATCTCGGGAGGGTGTGGTGGCGAAATCGGCACACCCTTAGGGATAGAAAAACACCATTCAGCACTATTTACATGCAGGTGGTACTTAGCTCTTTGCATCGGTGATGGTGGCGCTCGACTTACGCCCTCGACGCCAGGCACCCACTGGAAACCTGCAATCGCCCTCAGTTACCGGATCCTGAAGATGGTTCCTGGCACCGGTGAGAAAGTATAAGAAGGCGAGTTGGCCGCCTCTGTTCCGGAGTGGGCGTGGTTACGTCAGCGACGTCTGCTCATCTCCTGGGACACAGACGACCCAGTAGGCAACCACACCCGCAGCAAAGCATCGTTACCAGGAACGAGTGCGCAGTGAGTGTCATCACCAACCTGTCCGACAAAGAATTGACACCCATGGAAACCAAAGTTCTGGAAAAGGGTCTGGGATTTGTCCCAACCGCCCGTCCAGATAAATTCAGACTACACTGTGAGTTGACTGACTTCTTTTGGAAACTCAAATCCTTTTTCGAAGGAAAAGATGACCCCAATGGGGACACCCGTAAATGAGACACAGGGCTAAGATTGAAATCAACGTTTACCCCACCTACCTACACTGTACCGGCAGCTATCACAGCATTCGAACAGGCAGTTTTCCAGGACATGGAGACATGCCAAGAACCAACCACTTTTGGCAACTTCAGCACTGCTGAATATTAAGCCCTCCACGACCTTCAAAACAATACAGAGATCACCCTCAAACCGGCGGACAAAGGCGGCAGACTAGTCATTCAGAACACCAGAGACTATGAGAAAGTCTGCCAAGGATGGGCCTTAGCGTGCTCATACCGCCGGGGTTTAGTCCACTCATGGTCCTGACGAATGCCTAGTAAAATTACACCTTCTATGGCAGAAACATGTTGACCCACTTGTACGCTATTGGAAATAGCCAAACAATGTATTTGGCCTATTTTCCTACACATCGTTTTTAATATGTCCAATTGATCAAACAATTAAAAAAAAAATTGATACAACTTAGACATTTTTAAATTCCACTATCACCACTATCACTTAGCACTCACCATCTTACAATACCCGCTCCGCAGTAAATCTGGCGTTGAAGCACACTGGGGAGGCATTTGGCCTCTCCCAGTGGGGCACAATGATGAAGCATGTCACCGACCAGGTCGGTGAGTGAGGGCCTTCTATACAAACCAAGTTGGGCTTTGTATCCCTACTTTCCCTGCTCTTGTTGTTATAATTAGAGTTTGTACACTCTTTTTTTGTTTGATTCATCCAAGTGCACTGGCAGAAGGCGGAGCTGGTGGTGATCACCATGGTTTGGGGATGGCAGGTATGGTTTTCATTTCTCATTGAACTTTCTTGGGCTTCCACAATCCGTCTACTCCCACTGCCTCGTCTACTGAGCGATCCAGCAGGCAGTTCTCACCCTCTGTTGGTGAACGACTCCATCCCGCTCATGGTGTGGAGGATTACCGGTCTCATTGGAAGGCCCCAGGCCTTTCGAGAAGCACTGCGGGACTCCTCTTCCGAGCCTGGGAAGATGGCACGGTCAAGCGATACCGATCGGCCTGGTCTCGTTGGATGGTTTGAATGGGTTGGTGTCTGTGACGGAGTCTGGATCCTATGGGGGCAGGTGTTGTCCACATCCTAAACTTTCTAGCCCATCTGGCTTTAGAAGGCCTGGCTTACAGGACAAATCAGTACCTTCCGGTCTGCAATTTCGGCTGGCCTTGCAATTGTTGCAAACCAACCGGTTGGAGAGCATCCATTAGTGAAGAAGTTGTTGCATGGCATCCTGCTATCTCTTCCCCTAGAACCGAGGCATTCTGTTCTCATGGATGTCAACAAGGTCTTAAATCTGCTGTCAGGATAGCCAAGCAACAAATATCTGTCCCGTAAACAGCTATCATCCAAGCTGGCAATGTTGTTGTGCTTTGTGTCCCAGGCTCTCCACACCACTGGAGTCAAGCTATCCAGGCTGAATGACGGCTGATAGCCAGAAACCGGTCCTTGGATGCTTGATTCCGGTCTGGGAAAGACATGGCTTGGTAGTTCGGACTGGACTGTTCCCATGAGGCACAGGGTCAGAGCTGATTTGCATATAGCCAGTGTCTAACCCAGGGTGGTGTGGAGTGCAAAAAAAACGATGGATTTAGGCCCAGATCCCTGTACTGGGGTGAATGTATGACGTTGTTCTACATTCTGTCCATCAACTGTGTTTTTTGCAATTTTCACCCCGAGTGGGCTGGGTATGCTCAGACGTGAGTCCCAGGCTCTCCACACCACTGGAGTCAAGCTATCCAGGCTGAATGAAGGCTGATAGCCAGAAACCGGTCCTTGGATGCTTGATTCCGGTCTGGGAAAGACATGGCTTGGTAGTTCGGACTGGACTGTTCCCATGAGGCACAGGGTCAGAGCTGATTTGCATATAGCCAGTGTCTAACCTAGGGTGGTGTGGAGTGCAAAAAAACAATGGATTTAGGCCCAGATCCTTGTACTGGGGTGAATGTATGACATTGTTCTACATTCTGTCCATCAACTGTGTTTTTTGCAATTTGTGCTTTGTGTCCTGCCAACAATTCTCGGATGTCAGAACCCTGGATATCTCTGGACAGTCTTTCACTCCTGATGGAGTCACCTTCCATGTGTCTCGCTGTACCAAATGCCAGTCGGGGGTGATTTTGTATCCGGCCTGTACAGAGCTACCCAAACTCTGTAGTACAATGCATTAAGGCCTACAGATGTGCGCACTCATGGTGAGAGACAGTTGCTAATTGCCTTGAGGAGACCCTTTAGGGCAGTCTCGTCCCCAACTATTGCGAGATGGGTCCAATGGATGATGCTGGAGGCCGGCATCGATGCGAAGATCTTTGTAGCACCCTCAACAAGAGGTGCAATGTCTTTGATGGCCTTCGTACTCAGAGCTCGCTTGGCGGATATCCTAAATGCAGCAGACGAGTCTTCATATTCAACCTTCAACAGGTTTTGTTTTAAATCAGTCTCCTTAATTGCGGCCCTAGTGGTGGATAAGCTTTGAACTAACCTAATCCTCGCCTCGATGTCCTGACATAGAATGAAAAATTGTCCTAGCTTTTGTAACAAAGTTTTAATTCTATTAAGAACACAGAGGCGAGGATTAGCCCATCCTCAGGATGAATCATGACCCACCCGGGTTATTGGACCCACGTCTGAATGTAAGTAAATTATTTTCCTGGTTCCGCATGTGTTAATAGAAATTTTGTGCAAGATAGTTTGGCCACACGTAGTTATGTATTGTTGGCTGTCCAAAGCTAACCCTTTACTGGAAAGACATTCTTAGTCATATTAAAGAGGTGTTGAGATACCAGGATTTGTGTTGCTGGGACTCTGGAAAGAAATAAAAACCCCTATGCAAGGCTTGTTCATATCCGCATTGTAATTGGATTCTAATTAGATCTGCAGGAGATGAGTCTCCTGCAGATATAAGATTCTGGGTCCTGTTGAACTATATATAGACATATTATGTGCCTTTTATCTGGAACATTAAGACCCTTAATGTTTAGGGATAGTACTTTTGAAAGATGTGTTTTGTAAAGTGTCTCGTATAGTAGCCCGCCTGTCTCACCACAATCTGTGTTCACCGTAGAGCTGAGTAATTCCCTCCATCAAGTTCCCAAACAAATTCAACCTGTTCTTTACCCTCAACCAACAGGGTTTCCATACTTCAGTCACCTAAGTTATTGATGCATGGATAGGAACTTTTCTTTCATTCATAGAAAACTTATACTAAACAGTAATTTAGTCTTACAAAGTCCATTTGTCAATGTTTTATTTGCCGCCATCTCCTCCCACCTATCTCTCCCTCCCCTCATCTAATCCTCCTCCTTTCCCCGCTCTACCACCTCACCCTTCACCTCTACCCCTCGCACTCCCACACCCTTACTAGGAACTGAACTTATTGTAATAGCTATGGCGGAGGTCTCCAAACATTTCTGAAATTAGAGCTACTTATGTTCAATAAAATTCTCCTGAGTTACTAATATTATTAGAGATGTATTAGTAACTCTTATACGGTTCCTACAAATTTAGTAGGACTGTATTCGGTTAAAAAATGTTCACAATATAGAGACTGAGTCTACTTATATCATCATTAAATGCTGGTTTTGGCTAGTTCACAGGACCACATCTGAACTTCCAGAGTTATAGATGTGGTTGATAACCTCACATATGACCACTTCGATTCCCAAGGAATTCGTGGAAACAGATCTAACCCTTTTGTTCATCACTTTTCCCTGCCCAGGGTGTCACAAAGAAAAGATACAAGAATACATTTTCAAATGTTTATTGAAAAGATTACATTCTTGTAGCATGAGCTGCGATTATTAGGCTAGGACGCTTCAGGGGGACCGGAGACCCATCAGTAGATGACGAAGAAGACACCAGATTGTTCCTTTTAAACAAGCTTGTGCGACCCATGACTGCAACAAACTGGAGGAGACACTCCTCAGTAACCCCACTATATGGCTGAATAAAGACCATGCCGGCAACCAATAAAAAATTGCCACAAAAAATGCCCCCGATCAGTAAAAAATGCCAATATGCCCAAAATAGACAAATAACCGGTCAAAAACCCGGCCTGCCAGGTCTCAATCTATGTGCACCGTAAATGCCGCCTGCAGCCTCAATTCAACCCAGATACACAGCTCCAGATGTAGGAGGAGAGCCGGACTCCTTTGCGGCTTCCTGTGCAAGTGCTCTGCCCCTCGACTACGAGGAGACTGAGGAGACACAGCACGCTGGGAGAACGCTACTGAGGTCACCCCTGATGGAGAGAACCAAACCGAAAACTCCCTGGCACTGCATCCGATAGAAAGCCAAAGGTAAGTCTCACCTAGAGAGAAAAAAAGAAAAGGTGGCGGTTGAGGTGGGTGGAGTTTTAATGGGATGGGGTAGGTCTAGAAGGAGGCGGGCCTCATTTGTAAAGAAGGAAGGCGAGGGAGGGACTGGAGGTAATATGACATGGCAAAAATTGTTGGTCTGTTTCACATTACTCAAGCAACATGTTTCCAAATGGATAATCACTCGTGGCAAAGATTCTGTAGCCACTCACCTTTGTACGCACAAAGTCTGTAAATCACTAGGCTGAGAACATTTATTATACTATAAGTGGGTCCTCCTGAAGGATCATTTAAATTGATGTTTATTTTGCAATAGTTAAATCTTTCATCTAAAATATCTAACAATATTACACTGGATTTACAGCATTTCCGTTTGTCAAAACTGACGTTTGTTTGAGAAAAGAAGAGGAAGCAGGTCCAATTTTCATTGACCATCTTGGAATTGAAGTGAGAGAAAGCAGCAGAGACCTGAATGTAGGTATGTTACATATTTTCCTCAGCCCCTACCTTTCTGGAATCCGATGGTGAAAAACCCATTTACAGCTGGCAAAAAACTGTTCTTAAACATTGACCTTGAAGGTATAGTCCAGCAACTCACCTGTCTCAACAAATTAAAACCTGTTCTTAATTGGTGCGTTTTTTAGAATGCGTGATCTCTTCCCGGATCAAATAACTTCAATAGATGAAAATCTTATGTAATTCTTTGCTAGGTTCATTGGACCATATTGCAGAAAAGGTATAGAGAATTCTGCCTGCGCAAATCATGTTTTTACGGCGGGTGCCATGCATACTAGTGCTGTGTCATGTGAATGAGGTACTTCTCTTTTGGCATTTGCTTACTTGCATTTTTGATACTTGAACAAGCAAGACCCCCTGGTGATACCCTACTTGTTCAATGAGAGGGGTATCCCACCATCCTCTTAGTCACTCAATTTAGGTGCTCTCCTAGCGACCTTTTAGTTTATGGCCTGTGCAGCCCATATGCAAATCTGGCTAGAGTTGTGTAAATACAATGTATGCTACTGTCTGTGTGAATGTTAAAGTTCCTCTTATGAGTGGTTGCAATTTGGGACTGCACTCACCTCAGTCTGGGCAATCACGCCTGTATCTTTTTGAGTGGTCTGAATTATACCCTTACATTTTGGCTGACCGTGTCACGCTTTCAATACAGCATACTTTTAAAGTATGCAGCTGCCCAGCACTATGTGATCTTTGAATAGAGTCTCTTGTGTACCCTATTCAGACTTGGTTCAGAGCACTACATCAGCGTAAGCCAGTGGTGTGTGTATTTTACGTGATACAGATTTGTGGGATTTTATTAACCCTTATATTTTGCAAGTTATAATGTATATTTTTGTATGTTACATATAGAATTATGGATTGGTACAGTGAATTACAGGGATGTTTTTCACCAAAGGGTTCTGAGTGACATCAAATGAACAACCATCAATCAATCAAACAGGATTTATTGAGCGCTACTTCTCACCCATGAGGGTCTCCAGGCGCTGGAGGGGGAGGGACGATCTTCTGCTCTGAACTATTTGTTGAAGAGCCAGGTTTTCATTCTCTTTCTGTGCTCCAGTAGTGTTTGTGATAATTGAAGAAGTAGGGGGAGTTTGTTCCAGAGTTTGGGGGCAAGGTGGGAGAAGAATTGGCCGCCTCTTCTGAGGATTCAAGGAGAGTGTGCCAGGTGGAGGGAGGAGGAGCAAAGCTGTCTCCCGGGCTGGTAGAGGTTCATTCTCTGGTGGAGGTAGGCTGAACCTTCGTTGTGGAGGGCTTTGTAAGTGTGGGTGAGGAGAATGAAATGGCAGCATGTGCTGATGGGGAGCCTGTGCAGTGCTATGAGGTGGGGGGTCCGTCTGAGGAAGCCGAGGACGAGCCTAGCGGCCGCGTTCTGTATTCTCAGGAGCCTCTTTGGGAGTTGGGTGTTGATCCCTACATAAAGGGCCTTGCCTTGGTGCAGGCGGCTGGTGATGAGTGCCTGGGCGATTGTGCTGCTGGTGTCTATGCTGTTTTCTTCAGCATGCAGAGGATGTGGATGCATGCCGAGGAGACGGTGTTCACTTTTTTTTTATTGCTAGATTGCTGTTGCGAGTGATGCCTAGATATTTTGCGTGTTCTGTGGGCTCAGAAGAGGGTGCCAACACCGAGAGCAAAGCTTAAGTTATCTATGATGTCATTTAGAACCTTGAGGTGAAAAACATCCCAGTAATTCACTTTTTACCCATCTATAATTGTATGTTCTGTATGGCCTCCAAAATCATCTACCCCTGCCTTTAATTACTGCGTAGGGCCAGAGGAGAATGTGAGAGCTATTTATAACATGCCCTCTCCTCCTTGACGCAAATGTGTAAATAATTGTTTGAGGCATGTGTGCTGTAGATACACATGCTTTGTACACTCCTGCCATCTAGTGTTGGGTCCGGATGTTTGCACGTTTTTTTTTTTTTTTTAAGTGTTTCCAGTCACAAGGCAATGTGACTCCTCCTTTCGGTGATAGTGCGCATGGGCATCAACTCCATTGTTGGATTGCTTTTTCCTTCATCTGGTTCAGACGTGTACTGCTGAACTCCGGTTTGAAACCGTTCTTCGGGTTCCCCTCGGTACGCAATCCATCTACCTCCAACGGTATTGTTTCCATACACGTTCCTTGTTCGCCTCGCATCGAATCCCTTGTCAAACTCTCCAATTTTCGATCGAAAACTTTGCGAGTGCCCATCGGGCCTTGCCACGTCAGGCCAGTGTTCTGATGTCGGAATGGACTCCATTCCAATTCTGTCCTGGGTGCCACACCAAGTACGCTCACACTGATCTACATCAAATTTGTAACTTGTGCCACTCTCCGGAGCACAAGGAGGAAGACTGCGACACTTGTAAATCGTTTCGATCCAAGAAGAATCTACACGTTCGTCGGGCTCGACAATGGGAAATGCAACGTCAAAGCATCAAACACACTCTGGATATCTTCTTGTAAGAATCAGAGCAAGAAGAGTAGTAGACTTCGCATAATTCACTACAAATTCCTGCACAGGCTATACTACACCCCGGCACGAATGCATAGATCCAACACCGTTTTTTAGCTCACTGCATCATCCCAGTTTCAGAACCTGGCTGTATGCAAATTAGTCTGTTCCTGTCCCAGTGCATGATGGGAACAGGGCAAACCAAACTACAAAGCCAATTCTTACACTGGAAAGGAAACAAGCTACCGGGGACCGGTTTCTGGCATTTCAGCCTCTTCGGCCCGGCTTGCTTGAATCCTGATGGTGCAGTGAGCAAGGGACTCATGTCTGAGCATACCCTTCCACGCTTAGGGTGGACAAAATAATTAACAACAAGGGGTGGTGATGGACAGAGTCTCTGAATTAAGCAGAAAACTCTCACCCAGTCAAGAGATCAGGGCTAGATCCAACACCGTTTTTTAGCTCACTGCATCATCCCAGTTTCAGAACCTGGCTGTATGCAAATTAGTCTGTTCCTGTCCCAGTGCATGATGGGAACAGGGCAAACCAAACTACAAAGCCAATTCTTACACTGGAAAGGAAACAAGCTACCGGGGACCGGTTTCTGGCATTTCAGCCTCTTCGGCCCGGCTTGCTTGAATCCTGATGGTGCAGTGAGCAAGGGACTCATGTCTGAGCATACCCTTCCACGCTTAGGGTGGACAAAATAATTAACAACAAGGGGTGGTGATGGACAGAGTCTCTGAATTAAGCAGAAAACTCTCACCCAGTCAAGAGATCAGGGCTAGATCCAACACCGTTTTTTAGCTCACTGCATCATCCCAGTTTCAGAACCTGGCTGTATGCAAATTAGTCTGTTCCTGTCCCAGTGCATGATGGGAATAGGGCAAACCAAACTACAAAGCCAATTCTTACACTGGAAAGGAAACAAGCTACCGGGGACCGGTTTCTGGCATTTCAGCCTCTTCGGCCCGGCTTGCTTGAATCCTGATGGTGCAGTGAGCAAGGGACTCATGTCTGAGCATACCCTTCCACGCTTAGGGTGGACAAAATAATTAACAACAAGGGGTGGTGATGGACAGAGTCTCTGAATTAAGCAGAAAACTCTCACCCAGTCAAGAGATCAGGGCTAGATCCAACACCGTTTTTTAGCTCACTGCATCATCCCAGTTTCAGAACCTGGCTGTATGCAAATTAGTCTGTTCCTGTCCCAGTGCATGATGGGAACAGGGCAAACCAAACTACAAAGCCAATTCTTACACTGGAAAGGAAACAAGCTACCGGGGACCGGTTTCTGGCATTTCAGCCTCTTCGGCCCGGCTTGCTTGAATCCTGATGGTGCAGTGAGCAAGGGACTCATGTCTGAGCATACCCTTCCACGCTTAGGGTGGACAAAATAATTAACAACAAGGGGTGGTGATGGACAGAGTCTCTGAATTAAGCAGAAAACTCTCACCCAGTCAAGAGATCAGGGCTAGATCCAACACCGTTTTTTAGCTCACTGCATCATCCCAGTTTCAGAACCTGGCTGTATGCAAATTAGTCTGTTCCTGTCCCAGTGCATGATGGGAACAGGGCAAACCAAACTACAAAGCCAATTCTTACACTGGAAAGGAAACAAGCTACCGGGGACCGGTTTCTGGCATTTCAGCCTCTTCGGCCCGGCTTGCTTGAATCCTGATGGTGCAGTGAGCAAGGGACTCATGTCTGAGCATACCCTTCCACGCTTAGGGTGGACAAAATAATTAACAACAAGGGGTGGTGATGGACAGAGTCTCTGAATTAAGCAGAAAACTCTCACCCAGTCAAGAGATCAGGGCTAGATCCAACACCGTTTTTTAGCTCACTGCATCATCCCAGTTTCAGAACCTGGCTGTATGCAAATTAGTCTGTTCCTGTCCCAGTGCATGATGGGAACAGGGCAAACCAAACTACAAAGCCAATTCTTACACTGGAAAGGAAACAAGCTACCGGGGACCGGTTTCTGGCATTTCAGCCTCTTCGGCCCGGCTTGCTTGAATCCTGATGGTGCAGTGAGCAAGGGACTCATGTCTGAGCATACCCTTCCACGCTTAGGGTGGACAAAATAATTAACAACAAGGGGTGGTGATGGACAGAGTCTCTGAATTAAGCAGAAAACTCTCACCCAGTCAAGAGATCAGGGCTAGATCCAACACCGTTTTTTAGCTCACTGCATCATCCCAGTTTCAGAACCTGGCTGTATGCAAATTAGTCTGTTCCTGTCCCAGTGCATGATGGGAACAGGGCAAACCAAACTACAAAGCCAATTCTTACACTGGAAAGGAAACAAGGTACCGGGGACCGGTTTCTGGCATTTCAGCCTCTTCGGCCCGGCTTGCTTGAATCCTGATGGTGCAGTGAGCAAGGGACTCATGTCTGAGCATACCCTTCCACGCTTAGGGTGGACAAAATAATTAACAACAAGGGGTGGTGATGGACAGAGTCTCTGAATTAAGCAGAAAACTCTCACCCAGTCAAGAGATCAGGGCTAGATCCAACACCGTTTTTTAGCTCACTGCATCATCCCAGTTTCAGAACCTGGCTGTATGCAAATTAGTCTGTTCCTGTCCCAGTGCATGATGGGAACAGGGCAAACCAAACTACAAAGCCAATTCTTACACTGGAAAGGAAACAAGCTACCGGGGACCGGTTTCTGGCATTTCAGCCTCTTCGGCCCGGCTTGCTTGAATCCTGATGGTGCAGTGAGCAAGGGACTCATGTCTGAGCATACCCTTCCACGCTTAGGGTGGACAAAATAATTAACAACAAGGGGTCCATCACCACCCCTTGTTGTAAATGATTTTGTCCACCCTAAGCGTGGAAGGGTATACTCAGATGTGAGTCCCTTGCTCATTGCACCATCAGGATTCAAGCAAGCCGGGCCGAAGACGCCTGAAATGGCAGAAACCGGTCCCCGGAAGCTTGTTTCCTTCCCAGTGTAAGAATTGGCTTTTGTAGTCTGGTCTGCCCTGTTCCCATGATGCACTGGGCCAGGGACAGACTAATTTGCATACAGCCAGGTTCTGAAACTGGGATGGTGCAATGAGCTAAAAAACGGTGTTGGATCTAGCCCTGATCTCTTGACTGGGTGAGAGTACTCTGCTTAATTCAGAGACTCTGTCCATCACCACCCCTTGTTGTAAATTATTTTGTCCACGCTAAGCGTGGAAGGGTATACTCAGATGTGAGTCCCTTGCTCATTGCACCATCAGGATTCAAGCAAGCCGGGCCGAAGACTCCTGAAATGGCAGAAACCGGTCCCCGGAAGCTTGTTTCCTTCCCAGTGTAAGAATTGGCTTTTGTAGTCTGGTCTGCCCTGTTCCCATGATGCACTGGGCCAGGGACAGACTAATTTGCATACAGCCAGGTTCTGAAACTGGGATGGTGCAATGAGCTAAAAAACGGTGTTGGATCTAGCCCTGATCTCTTGACTGGGTGAGAGTACTCTGCTTAATTCAGAGACTCTGTCCATCACCACCCCTTGTTGTAAATTATTTTGTCCACCCTAAGCGTGGAAGGGTATACTCAGATGTGAGTCCCTTGCTCATTGCACCATCAGGATTCAAGCAAGCCGGGCCGAAGACGCCTGAAATGGCAGAAACCGGTCCCCGGAAGCTTGTTTCCTTCCCAGTGTAAGAATTGGCTTTTGTAGTCTGGTCTGCCCTGTTCCCATGATGCACTGGGCCAGGGACAGACTAATTTGCATACAGCCAGGTTCTGAAACTGGGATGGTGCAATGAGCTAAAAAACGGTGTTGGATCTAGCCCTGATCTCTTGACTGGGTGAGAGTACTCTGCTTAATTCAGAGACTCTGTCCATCACCACCCCTTGTTGTAAATTATTTTGTCCACCCTAAGCGTGGAAGGGTATACTCAGATGTGAGTCCCTTGCTCATTGCACCATCAGGATTCAAGCAAGCCGGGCCGAAGACGCCTGAAATGGCAGAAACCGGTCCCCGGAAGCTTGTTTCCTTCCCAGTGTAAGAAATGGCTTTTGTAGTCTGGTCTGCCCTGTTCCCATGATGCACTGGGCCAGGGACAGACTGATTTGCATACAGCCAGGTTCTGAAACTGGGATGGTGCAATGAGCTAAAAAACGGTGTTGGATCTAGCCCTGATCTCTTGACTGGGTGAGAGTACTCTGCTTAATTCAGAGACTCTGTCCATCACCACCCCTTGTTGTAAATTATTTTGTCCACCCTAAGCGTGGAAGGGTATACTCAGATGTGAGTCCCTTGCTCATTGCACCATCAGGATTCAAGCAAGCCGGGCCGAAGACGCCTGAAATGGCAGAAACCGGTCCCCGGAAGCTTGTTTCCTTCCCAGTGTAAGAATTGGCTTTTGTAGTCTGGTCTGCCCTGTTCCCATGATGCACTGGGCCAGGGACAGACTAATTTGCATACAGCCAGGTTCTGAAACTGGGATGGTGCAATGAGCGAAAAAACGGTGTTGGATCTAGCCCTGATCTCTTGACTGGGTGAGAGTACTCTGCTTAATTCAGAGACTCTGTCCATCACCACCCCTTGTTGTAAATTATTTTGTCCACCCTAAGCGTGGAAGGGTATACTCAGATGTGAGTCCCTTGCTCATTGCACCATCAGGATTCAAGCAAGCCGGGCCGAAGACGCCTGAAATGGCAGAAACCGGTCCCCGGAAGCTTGTTTCCTTCCCAGTGTAAGAAATGGCTTTTGTAGTCTGGTCTGCCCTGTTCCCATGATGCACTGGGCCAGGGACAGACTGATTTGCATACAGCCAGGTTCTGAAACTGGGATGGTGCAATGAGCTAAAAAACGGTGTTGGATCTAGCCCTGATCTCTTGACTGGGTGAGAGTACTCTGCTTAATTCAGAGACTCTGTCCATCACCACCCCTTGTTGTAAATTATTTTGTCCACCCTAAGCGTGGAAGGGTATACTCAGATGTGAGCCCCTTGCTCATTGCACCATCAGGATTCAAGCAAGCCGGGCCGAAGACGCCTGAAATGGCAGAAACCGGTCCCCGGAAGCTTGTTTCCTTCCCAGTGCAAGAATTGGCTTTTGTAGTCTGGTCTGCCCTGTTCCCATGATGCACTGGGCCAGGGACAGACTAATTTGCATACAGCCAGGTTCTGAAACTGGGATGGTGCAATGAGCTAAAAAACGGTGTTGGATCTAGCCCTGATCTCTTGACTGGGTGAGAGTACTCTGCTTAATTCAGAGACTCTGTCCATCACCACCCCTTGTTGTAAATTATTTTGTCCACCCTAAGCGTGGAAGGGTATACTCAGATGTGAGTCCCTTGCTCATTGCACCATCAGGATTCAAGCAAGCCGGGCCGAAGACGCCTGAAAATGGCAGAAACCGGTCCCCGGAAGCTTGTTTCCTTCCCAGTGTAAGAATTGGCTTTTGTAGTCTGGTCTGCCCTGTTCCCATGATGCACTGGGCCAGGGACAGACTAATTTGCATACAGCCAGGTTCTGAAACTGGGATGGTGCAATGAGCTAAAAAACGGTGTTGGATCTAGCCCTGATCTCTTGACTGGGTGAGAGTACTCTGCTTAATTCAGAGACTCTGTCCATCACCACCCCTTGTTGTAAATTATTTTGTCCACCCTAAGCGTGGAAGGGTATACTCAGATGTGAGTCCCTTGCTCATTGCACCATCAGGATTCAAGCAAGCCGGGCCGAAGACGCCTGAAATGGCAGAAACCGGTCCCCGGAAGCTTGTTTCCTTCCCAGTGTAAGAATTGGCTTTTGTAGTCTGGTCTGCCCTGTTCCCATGATGCACTGGGCCAGGGACAGACTAATTTGCATACAGCCAGGTTCTGAAACTGGGATGGTGCAATGAGCTAAAAAACGGTGTTGGATCTAGCCCTGATCTCTTGACTGGGTGAGAGTACTCTGCTTAATTCAGAGACTCTGTCCATCACCACCCCTTGTTGTAAATTAGCTTGAATGCAGTGGCACAGTGAGCAAGGGACCCACGCCTGGGCTTACCCATCCCACTTAGGGCGAAAAGTGTTACAGCAAATAAATGATGGATGAATGCTGACAGTGCAAACCTTCTCCCCCAGTCAAAAGATCTGGGTTAAATCCATCGTTTATTTGCCCAGTACGCCACCCCAGTTTGGACCCAGCCATATGCAAATCAGTCTTGACCCTGTGCCTTATGGAAACAGTCCAGACCGAACTTCCAGGCCAGGTCTTCTCTGGACCGGAAACAAGCATCCTGGGACCGGTTTCAGTGTATGTCACCCTTCTTCAGCCAGGCTAGCTTGAATCCAGGGCACAATGACCAAGGGACCCACGTCTGGGCATACCCATCCCACTTAGGGCGAAAAGTGTTACAGCAAACAAATGATGGACGGAATGCTGACAATGCAAACATTCTCCCCCAGTCAAAAGATCTGGGTTAAATCCATTGTTTTTTTGCCCACTACACCACCCCAGTTTGGACCCAGCCATTTGCAAATCAGTCCTGACCCTGTGCCTCATAGGAACAGTCCAGACCGAACTGCCAGGCCATGTCCTCTCTGGACCGGAGACAAGCATCCTGGGACCGGATTCAGGGTATGTCACCCTTATCAGCCAGGCTAGCTTGAATCCAATGGCACAGTGAACAAGGTCAGCAAAAAAACGATGGATTTAGGCCCAGATCTCTGTACTGGGGTGAATGTGTGACATTGTTCTGCATTCTGTACATCAATTGTTCTTTTTGCATTGGACAACTCTTTACTACACTCACTTACTCCATTCTCACCCTGTAGTGGGAAAACATCTAGCAATGGAGTTGATGCCAATGTGCATTTTCACCGAAAAGAGGGGTATTTGCCGTCTGACTGGAAAGGCTTCTTCGAAGAAAAACAACTTGCAAACATCCGGGCCCCACACTAGTTAGTCAGGAGTATGCAAAGCATGTGAATCTATAGCTCTACATGCCAAGAACAGACGCTTACTGGGTAAGTAACATAATCCAGCTCATCTGCTACCCTTAACAAAAACTCACTACCTTCCCTGCCTTCCTTCCCCCCTCTTGCAGCTGTGCTTTTTGCTTTCAGTATAAGCAGACAAGAGGAGCTGCGCTGACAGGCTGCCAGAGAGCCCTGTCACCTGGCCTCGAAGGCCTTCATGGCATCACAACAGATGATAACCAGTTTTGTTATCTACTGTTGTGATGTCATAGCAAGGAGTTATGACTTTCAGAAACTGAAATAAACGATAGAGCGTCTCTATGAGGGCAACACATAACAATATTATCCCTAAATGTTTTTCTTTATTTCTAACAGGGCACGAGTTTGTTTCATTCAACATAAAAGACGAAGAAGAGACCTATTTTATTGACTCTCAGGAAAGTAGGACAATTGAAAGCAGAACTTCAAGTGAGTTACCAGTGCTCAGTTGCTTGCAATCAGCAGTGACATGCTTACTTGACCAGTACTACTTTTGCTGTCTATACGGTTTTACTGTGCATCTTCAAGTGATA
This sequence comes from Lissotriton helveticus, assembly GCF_964261635.1. Lineage (NCBI taxonomy): Eukaryota > Metazoa > Chordata > Amphibia > Caudata > Salamandridae > Lissotriton > Lissotriton helveticus. The sequence continues at coordinate 1,156,602,133 of NC_136067.1, read as the reverse complement.
AGGGATGGGGCAGCAGACAAGAAGCAAATTCTCAGCAAGTCTGCATCAGTTCCCCAGTAGCATTCTGGTAGATGCAGCTCACAGTGTTTCTTTTTTGTTATCAATCTTTTTATTAGTTTTATAGTGTTGAACAGACAGCAAAACAATTGCCACTACATCAATCCCCCAATCATAATACTACATTAAGGGGACCCAAATAAGGTCGTACCCACCCACAACGTGTAAGTACATAGTGTTTTTGAATTGCACACTAGTATAAGTGTGTTTACCACCAGCATTTATATAGCAAATGCTTGCATTTCTGTTCATGTATTTTCTGAGTTCTTGCTCGTTTTTGGGAAAAGTAGGTTGTGGGTGTTTGAAGTGCTTTTTCGAATATATCAGTTGAAGTACCTCTTCAATACATTAAAGTGCATTCCCCAGTGCCCAATCATCTACATAAATCCTAGAGGAACACCACAAGGAGGTGGTGGGAGCACACTGCTAACCAATAAACAAATCTCTTATTGCTTTCTGGAAGATGCAGTTCATAGTTGTTAAAAATGGGTTTCTCTAGTTGGCAAGGTTTGCACCTTCGTCCAAGTAGGGACCCTTCCTTCTAGCTCACCCCCTTGGTAGCTTGGCACGAGTAGTCAGGCTAATCTTAGAGGTAGTGTGTAAAGCATTTGCACATAACCAACAGTAACACAGTGAAAGTGCTACAAAAGGACACCTGACCAGTTAAAAAAATTATCCAATATTTTTATATAATCCAAACAAGACCAAAAGCGATAAAGAATCCACAATACATTACTTGGAAAAAAATGGATACTTTCTAAGATGTCTTCTAAACTGCAGAAATTCCTCAAAAATGCAGTTCGTACGAGTTGGTAGCTCCATCCGGGGCTACTGCAATGCTGAAAACAACAGAGATCAGCCGACCGCGTCAATACGGGTCAGTAAAAGCATGAACAGACTCGGAAACAGTACCTTTCTCGTTGTGGCTTATACGGGGTGCGAGCCGGTCGTGGCAACCGTTGCGGTTGCGTTGCAAAATGGAAGCGGTGCAGGGCACGGTGTCCTCTCGATGCGGTGCAGTCAGCGGCTCAGTGTCGGTCGTCCAGATGGCGTCGGTGAGACCAAGGCTTACGATGCAGGGAGAGACGGTGCTTGATGGGATGCTGGCAGTTTGTGGTGCAGGCGACAGAGCTGATTTGCGGGAGCTGGCATTGGTCAGCCCAGAAGGCTGTGTGGGACAAGGCGTTGCGTCGTGAAACTTTTGAGCGGTGCCCCCACCCATGATGTGGTCACGGATGTCGAGTCAGCAGCAGTGACCACGTCGGTGAGACCAGGATGGTGAAGCGAGGCGGTGTGGATTCCGGTGCCCACAGATCGCGGTGCAAGCAGCGGCTGGGTGGCGGCAGCGTCGGTCGTCGTCGGTGAGTCCCAGGTTGCGGTGCGAGATGCGGACGGTGCCGCCTGCAGTGCCATCAAGACACAGAGCCAGCGACGGAGTCGGTTGTGGTTCCCTTCTCTGTGGCCACTGAAACAGCGGTTCCAGAGCGGTACCAAGAATTTGGTGAAGTTGTTGCTGTCCTTGAGACTTCAGAACAGGAGGCCAGCTCGATTTCAGACCCTTGGAGATACTCAGCACAAGTAAAGAAAGTTCAGTCCAGTCCTTTCACTGCCCAAGGCAGAAGCAGCAACTGCAGGCCAACCCACCAAAGCAACAAAACAGCAAAGGGGTAGTACTCCTCCTAGCAGCTCTTCCAGCTCTTCTTCTTGGCAGGTTCCTTGATTCCAGCTAGTTTCTAAAGTTTAGGGGGTTGGGCCTCACTTTTTATATCCCAAAATCCTTTGCCCTCTAAGGCAGAGAGTGTCTGTGCCCAGCCAGACTAGTTCTGCCCTCTCTGGTGTGGCTATCTGGAAGGAGGTGGAGACTGCATTGTCGGAGGCAGACCAGGCCCATTCATGTGAAAGGAAATCTCCTCCCCCTATTCTAAATGCAGCCCATGTCTATTCAGCCCTTTCCCGACCCACCTAGACTATCTGGAGCCACTGCTCCTCTCCAGGCCCGGTCATCCTAAACCTAGATAGTCAATCCACAAACCCAGCAGAGGCCTACTGGATGGCTGAGCAAGAAAATACCTACTTTCTAAAAGTGGTATTTTCAAACACAGAATGTAAAAATCACCCTCACTAAAAGATGCTTTTTAGATTCTGAGATCAGGCGTAATAAACTTAATTTCTCTTCCTAGTTCCCAGGGCCAGTTATGTTTACAAGATGTTAACAAACTCCCCATTCTGTCCTATTAGAACAGGTAGCCTTGCAATAGTGAACAACAAATGTAGCAGTAATTCACTATCAGGACATGCCACACACACCAGGGCATGTCCTAGCTTTCACATACACTACACTCTGCCCACAGGGAAGCCTTGGACATACCGTAGGGGTGACGCACATGTAAGAAAAGGTAAGTTTAGGGCCTGTCAAGTCGGTGCACTTGCCAAGTCTACATGCCAGTACCAGACTGCACACAGGCTCTGCAATGGCAGGCCAGAGTTACATTTACAGGCTGTTTGTGTGGATGGCACAATCCAGTGCTGCAGCCCACTAACAGCATTTGATTTACAGGCCCTGGCACACTCAGTGCACTTTACTAGGGACTGACACATAAATCAAATATGCCAATCATGGAAACACTAATCCATAACACAATTTACAACAGGAGCACTTGCACTTTAACACTGATTAGCAGTGAGAAAGTGCGCAGAGACACTAAGCCAGCAAAAACAGAATCTGAAAGAACCAGCTAGTTATAGATTCCTTACCTTAGAATTACCCCCAGGCTCCAGACTGGATCTAGAGAATTTTCGTCAGCAGTACCCCTGCGTGTCGGAAGCTGGCGTCGGTCAACACCGCGTTCGTCGTTGGCATCGTGGTCACCGGGGTGATGTTACGGTAGCTACATAGACGCAGCCCTCGCGTGCTGACGTCCGTTCTTTCTTTTTCCGCGCCAGCAGGTGCAGATTTGAAGAGAGCGGTACCTCCAGTCACTTTTTGACTAACTTTTTCTTGACTTTTGTCGACATTGTTTTTCAAGTCCATCATATCCTGGTGCATGAGGGATGCCCAGCTTAAAGGCTTGCGGTTCCTGTAGCCAACTGATGTCAGTGACGGCTCCGCGCCGTGTGTGTCTCTTCTGCTTGGAGCGTGACCACGACCCCAAGTTGTGCTCCAACTGCCAGACCATGAATCCAAAGACTTTGCGGGAGTGGTCCCGAAAGCTTCTTGAGGCCCGTCAGTTGGATCTGTACAGTTCGAGGTCTCAGTCATGTAGGAGGTCGAGGGACCGGTCGCGGAGCCATCATTACTCTTCATCCAAGTCTTTGCACTCTGGGTCAGGTGAGTCAAAGCACAAGAAGAAGTCAAAGAAGCATCATCGCTCTTCGACTTCTCCCCGTCCGTTGGCCGATGCAACGAGGGATGCGGTGGTGCCCCTTCCGCGACTCTGCGTGCAGAGCCCAAAGGGCCGACTCCGGGCTTCCCTCCTTTCCCGGGACCTGGAGCGACCCCTGCCCAGCTTTGTCAGTTTTACGAAGCGATGCATGCCATTTTTGGTCAGCCCGACTCTGTCTGCGTGCCTTCGAGCCCCGCGGACTGGGCTGGGGGCCTTGGGCGTTCGACGCCGGTGGCTCCGGCCCGGGCACTGCAGGGTCCCCTTGGATCCAGGCCTGGATCAGGATCGGCGCTGGTCGCCCTTGTTACACCTCCCCCAGCGCCGATTCCACCAGCACCACATCTGCAACCGGCGGCGCCTATGTACCTAGCCGACGCCGACCCCAGCCTCCACCTCGAGGTAGACATGGAGCTGGACGCCTGGTCGAGGTCAACTGTTTTTTTAGGGGGTGTCCACTCCACTCCTGTGGACATGCCCTTTGATGGCCATCACCTATTCGGCGACAACGCGCTAGAGCGCTTTAAGGACTCTCGAGCTACAGTGAGTTCCTGTCCCAGAAGTAGGTCATGGTTGCTATTACCACTACTTTCTGGTGCCCAAGAAGGACAAAGGCCTGCAATATATCTTGGATCTTAGGAACGTCAACCGCTTCCTTAAGTTCAAGATGTTGACACTGGCTCAGGTCCTGTCTGCCCTAGACCCTGGAGACTGGATGGTAGCGTTGGACTTGCAGGACGGTTATTTTCACATTCCCGCCCTGCCGGCCCAGCGGCATTACCTGCAGTTCACTGTAGGCCACAAGCACTTTCAGTTTACAGTGCTCCCCTTTGGCCTCACAAGCGCCCCTCGGGTGTTCACAAAGTGATGGCGGTGGTCGCAGCTCATCTGTGCAGATCAGGGGTCCCAGTCTTCCCCCTATCTCGACAACTGGCTGTTGAAGGCAGGCTCGCCCCAGGCTGTCATCTCCCACCACCAGACAACGGCCGACCTCCTGCATTGGCGGGGGTTTTCCATCAAAGTGCCGAAGTCGCACCTGACTCCCTCTCAGGAGCTCCTCTTCATCGCAGTGGTTCTGTAAACGACGCAGTTTCGGGTCTATCCTCCCGAACAGCGATTCCGGGATATTCGGGCTGTGATTCTGATTTTTCAGCCTCTTTCCCGGGTTTCGGTCAGGATGACCTTTCAGGTACTGGGCCTGATGGCATCCTGCATCCTGCTGGCGGACCGTGTTATATGGCATATGCTGGCTCTGCAGTGGGACCTGAAGTTCCAGTGGGAACAACATCAGGGGAACCTGTCCGATTGTGCCCAGATCTCGGAGGACACTGCACATCAATTGCAGTGGTGGCTAACAAACCAGTATTGGGTCAACAGCAGATCCCTCTCCCTTCCTCAACCAGAGTTCACAGTGGTGACCGATGCATCACATCTGGGATGGGGCGGCCACATGGGGGAGGCGGAGATCAGAGGCCTCGGGTCTCTGATGGAGCCGGGCTCCACATCAACCTTCTGGAGCCTCAGGCGATTCGTCTTGCACTCAAAGTATTCCTTCCCTCTGTCTGGGGAAGAGTAGTGCTGCTGTTCACGGACAACACCACCACCATGTGGTACATGTGCTGGATGGGGTCGCGGACCCTCTCTCAGGAGACCCTGCAGCCTCTGGACATGGCTGGAACATCAGGGCATATCCCCGGTGGTTCAGCACCTGGCAGGTTCCCTGAACTCCAGGGCCGACGAATTCAGCCGCAGGTGCATGATAAATCACGAATGGCGTCTTCACTCTGGGGTGATGCAAGGTCTCTTTCAGCAGTGGGGAGAGCCTTGGTTAGATCTATTCACCACCGAAGAGAATGCGCAATGTCAGTAGTTCTGCGCATTGGAATTTCCAAGGCAGCACTCGCTAGGCAACGCTTTTCATCGCAAGTGAAGTTGCAGTCTTCTAAACGCCTATACCACTTCTGCCCAGAGTGCTGCAGAAGATCATGCGAGACTGAGCCCAAGTCATTCTTGTGGCTCCAGACTGGGCATGAAGAGTCTGGTATCCCGAGCTGCTCAACATGACCATCGATCCTCTGATCAGACTGCCTCTTCGGGAGGATCTTCTGTTGCAGCAGCAGGGGACTGTCCTCCACCCGAACCTGTCCAGCCTCCACCTCCTTGCATGGAGATTGAGCGGCGGCAGTTGACGTTGTTTGACCTGCCTCTTGAAGTCTGCGATGTTATCATGGCAGCCAGGCGTCCCTCCACTAAGACGGTATACGCCTGCAGATGGAACAAATTTGTGGCATGGTGCACAGAAAAGACTGTGGATCCCCTTTCCGCCCCTCTTTCTGAGATTCCCTTGTTCCTTCTGTCTTTGGCCCAGCAGGGCTCTGCTCTGGGTACTCTAAGGGGCTACCTCTCAGCCATTTCAGCCTTCCTTAGGCTTCCTGATCAACCTTCTCTTTCAAGTCCCCTGTTGTCAATAGATTCCTTGAGGGCGTTACTCCTCTTTTTCCTCCTGTTCCCTTCGTAATGCTCCAGTGGGACTTGAACTTGGTTCTTACAAATCTTATGTGCGCTCCCTTTGAGCTGCTACATAACTGTCCTCTCAGGCTTCGCACTTTGAAAACTGCCTTTCTGGTGGCCATCACCTCTGCACGCAGGTTGAGTGAGCTACAAGCTCTTTCTTCCAAGCCTCCCTTTCTGACTATCCATCCGAACAAGGTCGTCCTGAGAACTAGACCTTCCTTCCTTCCCAAGGTGGTTAATTCTTTCCACATTGGCCTAACCATCACTTTGCCCACCTTCTTTCCGCCTCCGCATCCTTCAAAAGAGGAAGAGAGGCTCCACCGTCTGGATCCAAAATGTGCGCTTTCCTTCTACTTGGATCGCACCAAACAATTCCAGGTGGACGACCATTTCTTTGTTAGTTAAGAAAGGTCGGGCCATGTACAAACGGACCATCTCCAGGTGGGTCGTTCTGTGCATCAAAGCTTGCATTTTCCTCGCTTGCCACTGTATTGCTGTAGCGCCGGGAAACATCTGTTTTAGGTAGCTGTTCGCGCTCTACAAATGTGGATATTATTATTATTATTATTATTCTTTGGCAAAGAAGGAGCCTCAGTTCAGCAAACACTACTGCCTGGACAGCCAAGTCCAGAGAGACAGCAATTCTGTTCTCCAGGACTTTCTGGTGTGAACTTAGTTCGCAGACCCACCTCCGGGTGGTATTGCTGGGGTATCTATTCTAACGTAAGGACTCTATAACTAACTGTTTCTTTCAGATTAACAAGTTATTTACCTTCTTTAACAATATATCTGTAAGAAACATAGGTTAGTTATAGATTCCTTACTGCCCCACCCATCCTCCCCGTTCTGAGAACTGACTTTTAGGGTTAAGGACTTCCTTTCAGGGCCCTAGTTTTGTGCACCAGTGAACAGTGTCTTGCATGTTTCTGCGCTGCTGGAGTGGAAAGTCGTGTGCATAACTGACATCGGTGCGCAAGGCGATGTCTATGTAGCTACCGCGACGTCATCCCGACGAACATGACGCCAACGATGAATGCGGAGTCGACCAATGCCACCTTCCGACGCGCAGGGGTACTGCTGACGAAAATTCTCCAGATCCAGTCTGACGCCTGGGGTAATTCTAAGGTAAGGAATCTATAACTAACCTATGTTTCTTACAGATATATCGTTATGAAGGTAAGTAACTTGTTTGTCAAAACATGGAGGTCAGAAAGCAAAAACTCAGGGGAAACACGGCAAAAGATGCCAAGTCTAACAATAGTGTTTAAAAAAAAAAGGTATTGTGCTTTAATACACATTAACAATGCAGCATCAAATAAGGTTCTAATTGAGCTTAGGTCGAATCAATGAAAGGGCATGGAAATCATCGGAGTGTGTGTTATAGTATGCCATATCAGTTTGCCACCCTTTTACTGTTGGAAGAGGCCCCTTCATCCAGCGCATTGCAACTGGACGCTGCGCTAATAAAAGGCACAACGCCACAAGTTTCTGAAAGGTTCACGAGACATCACAATAATACCCCAGTAGTGCCAACAGAGGTGAGCAGGTCAAGACCTTACCTGTGATCGCTCCCAAAATATTAAATACGGCCGTCCAAAAGTGGTTTCACCTGCCCAAAACCATGCCATGTGCGCAAACCCAGAGCCCTCTAATTCCCCAGCGAGGTCATAGGGAATCATATTATAAACTAACCGGGGTGTAATATACACGATTAAGAAATTTAACGTGTATCAGGCTATGGTGACCATTCAAAGGTTCATAGTAGGGTGACCAACCGTCCGTAAATTTCTTGGACTGCCCGTAATTTGGATCTCACATCCATTGTCTGTGACGATCCCTTTTACGGACGCCTTTTGTTTGTAATTTTGGGCATTGGGGGACATCACTGTTCCCCTGCAAGAAGCTTCAGCTCTCTGATGGGGCCACCTCGCAGTCCCCTGAGCACAAGAGCAGCCCCACCCGAGTACTTCACAGGTCTTTAAAAGACCATTTACGTGTTAAGGAGGCTTTGTTGTTTCTTCGCACTGCCTATTGCTAGAAGAATTAGCCCCCCCCAACACGCTGCCGAGATTTGTAGTAGCCTCGCCCCTCCCCCGCACCCCTCCCCACCCCGAAAATTGGCTCTAGTTGTGCCTATGATTGTGAATGACAGATGAGGCTTGGCTGTTTAGCTGTCGATGCTGTAATTGGATGTGTCCTCTGCAGGTGGTAGGTCTTTAAGAGGTATGAGGTGTGAGGAGAAGAGTGACTGAACATTACTGACAAAAATAGGCCAGCGAGTGGCAGTGCTGGGAAGAGCAGGCCTGCAGGGCCATGGCTTTGAAGAACAGTGCTCCCAGGGACCTTGATCCGAAGCATATGGATGACCGCATTTGGGTGTAAAGGGCAAGGACAGTACAGGACTCTGAGGGGATTGCCTCTGTGTGTTGGGGGGACAGGCCCATGGAATGTGGCTCTTGAACCGCAGAGTTGCAAAGTGTAGGGTTCTGAGGCCAGTGGTGAGTGTATGGCTGCAAAGTGACAGTGTACGGAGGGTGGGGCTTTTAAAAAGTAGAACTTATGACGTGACCCAGCCAAAGCTGTCGAAAGGTCCCACATCACATATGAAACACTAAACCAGTTCTGGCCTTTTAGCCAAAAGTAAATTGTAAATATGGGCATCAAAATCCCAGCATGGAGTGTTTGATTGGCTGGAAACAAAAAAGATAAACGAGTCGCACTTGCCTGGGCCTGGCTGGCAGCTGTGGTACCCACGGAAGTAGCTGCACTACAGTTCAGAGCGGCGGGTAACATCACATACAGTGTGATGAAATTCTTTACTTTGCAACATCCTTATACAACTAATAAAGGTCATGTGTGGGAATTGTCATACTGATGCCTGGTACCAGGTAGACCTAACCATGATCGAGCTTGATGACAAGCCTTCCAGCAAATGACACCATGATGTGACCAACCCAGGAGCAGAGCTTCAACCGAAAGGCTACCAGTAAGACACCCTTCATTTCAGTCCAGCCCGAAACCCACCTCAGAGTCCTTTTCAGGAGTTTTAAATTGACCAAAGATGCCATATGTTTGTCCGTAATATTTGATAGTTTAGGCTTTTCTGACTGCACCTTTGACATTCCGTAATTTAAGGGGTTTGGCGTATTGAAAATTGCCACTATGTGCAGACAAGGGAGGGGGGCAGAGTAGACCGATAGGGCTTGCTATACTTCCTCCAGGCTTTTAAACCCCACACTCCCCGCCTCGTGCCTTCCATAGATGAACATGGTTATGCAAAGACCACTGCCTCTCACAGGAGTCCCTACTGATAGCATATGGGAGCAAAGGATAGGTGTAGGGAGGGTGGGAGCTTCTGAAGAGCTGTTTCCCTGTCAATGGATAAGAAAGAGAAGCTGTGTGTGGGATCTCCCTTGTGGCAGATAAAAATCCCTTTCCATGTTACTAATGTGAAAGGCCATCACAATGGGACAGCAGAAGAGGCAGTATTCCCCAAGCCTGTGATGCAAGGATGAATGGCTAAATGAAAGAGGGATGGAGAAAGAAAGGGAGGATGGATGGATGGATGGATGGATGGATGACTGAAAGGGTGAATGGATGGAAGGATGAGTGACTGGGTGGATGAATGAGTAAGTGAAAGGATGGGTGAAAGGGTAGATGGCTGCACGGATGGATGAGTGAATGGATGGATGAGTGGAAGTGTGTATGGATGAGTGTATGAATGGATAAGGTGAAAGGATGAATGGAGGGATGGGTAAGTGAAAGGGTGAATGGGTGGAAGGATGAGTGACTAGGTGGATGAATGAGTAAGTGAAAGGATGGATGGATGAGTGGATGATGAGTGGAAGGGTGGATGGATGAGTATATGGATGGATAAGGTGAACGTATGAATGGAGGGGGGATGAGTGAAAGGGTGAATGGGTGGAAGGATGAGTAACTGGGTGGATGAATGAGTTAGGGAAAGGATGGCTGGATGGTTAAAAGAGTAGATGGCTGGATGAATGAGTGAATGGGTGGATGAGTGGGAAAGTGGATGGATGAGTGTACAGATGCATAAGGTGAAAGGATGAATGGAAGGATGGATGAGTGAGAGGGTGGATGGAGGGATAGATGAGTATAATGATGGATGGATGGAAGGATAGATGATGGATAGGTTTGCAAATGGTTGAATACTGATATGAACGGTCATACAGATAGATGGACATAATGAATGGTGAAAGACTGAATGATGGATGAGAGATTGATTACACCTTGTAACCCCCTTCATCTTAAGTACATTTCCTATAGATTAACTTTCATTTTTATGAGTCATTGTCTCCTTATAATATGTGTGTGATGTAACTCACTCTGAAACGCTGTCCTACTTACTTGGGATGAGTAGCACTATAAAAGAAATTAAATACACATGAGAGAGGGTCTATGTGAAGAGAAGGGTCACTATTGGAGGGTGGTAGCAGTGGTAGCAGCTGGCCGGTCCTGGAATCGGGCGTTTCCCTGGGGGCTGGAAAGGTGGGGGTGGCGGCGGTTTTGTTACCACAAGAAGACCTGCACATTTGCCCAAAGCTGCGCGCATACTGAAAAACCATGAAGTGCCCAATTATCTCAACCTAATATAAACCTATTTTCACTCATACTTGAGTGGTTGTCTATTTACTTTCTTCTATACTATTGCACGACCACTTCTGATGTGTCTGTAAAATGTACCTTTTGTCCTGAATTTTGACCTCCTGTCCGGAATTTTTGTCCGGAATTTTGACCCTTTGTCCTGAATGTTTACACTCACTATCCTGAATTTGCACCCATGCCAGTTGGTCACCCTAGTTCATAGTGTTATTGACTTCCTCACAGGTGGAAAAGTATTTACCACCAATTTTAGCACAACTAGTCTTTGCATTTCTGGACATGTATTTCTGGGTATTGCCCCCTTCTCAATTAGTCTGCCTTGATGAGCTTGGCTGAGCAGGGTTTTTCTCTTTTCGCAGTTAAGGAAGACCATTTCAAAGCATCTAATGCTGAACATTTTTCAGTTAGACCACGACTTGGTGTTAGTTCCCAGATCACTTCTTGATGTTGAGGTGAAGGTGGGCTTGATGCACCTGCGTGTGGTGATGCAGCGCGGCTTTCAAACAACCCTCACAACCATCTCACTAATCCAGGAGTAACTTATTTTACTCGTTGGTGGGGCCCATAGCACCGCGAGTCACACACTTCACACAAAATCCACTCTGCCTCTGAATCAGTGACAAGTAGGCGAGCTGCTGGATATGCAGGGTACCTTGTTAACCTATACAATAATTTTATACATTATATACATTATACTTTTCAAATGTTCTACAGTCATAAGGAACAAACATCAAGGTACTCCGCTATTTGGTCGATGGATCAACTAGTAGGAATCAGTTGATGGCGATTAAGTCCAGCTTCATCACAATATTCCCATAAATTTCTAACATTAGATTGTCATGACTTATACTTTAATAAACACCACAGACACGAGTTTATATTTTACAGGATTTTATCTAGATTCATTAGGAGAGAATTTTATATTGTAAAGATCTTATTAGACAAGTACATTCTAAACATTATTTAAAACATTTAAGCAAAGAAAATTGATAATTACGCATTACCAATCCACCATAGGAAGATGACAGAATTGCATAGAAAAGGTTCCCAAGCTGACTGTCTTTCTAACCTCCTCGATGTCACTCTCCTGACATAGAATCTCCGTGAAATTTCTCGTTTCCTTTCCCCATCAAAGTTTAAAGTCCAAATTATTTCAAAGTCTCTTGCACCGGAAAAATTATCCAAGCCGACTGCATGTGGTGGTGTGAAAAATAAAAACTCATGGAACCAACTTCACCCTCGTTCCCACAAGCTCTCTTAAACCCTTTTCACTATCTAACCCAAACTGAAACTTTTAGGGTCCACACTCATTTCTCATTTGTCCATTAGAGGGGTGGTGATGATCACCTCATGTCCTCCTTGCTCAAACCAGTTCGTGAAATTGCAAAGTCACATCGAGGTTTCTCATGACTTAATGTTCACATTTATACTTGTCTATCATTTGTATCCATTCCAAACATTCAGATTTCAGTTTTGTTCCTTTCCCAGACTTTTTAATGCAGGCAACTTTGGCACAACTCCCGTTCATAGGCCAGGCTGGCCTTGACATCTCTTGCTCCGTACATAGGCCATACACCATACACTTGTGACTTGTCATTTAATTCGCACGTGTGTGGGGGCCATCTTTGGATTTCATTTCCACCATCGCGTTTAAACAGCCACTTTTGGATTAGGCCGCGCAGGCCAAAACGGGAACTAATATGAAAACAAACACAACAGAAATTAGATATAAAAATTAAGCCCTTCTGTTTACCTCCCACCATTCTAATTTCCCCCTGTTAGGTGTTATCTAGTGAAGCAAACATATATGCGATTTGTTACTTAAGATCTAAATTTATTTGCCACAAAACACTTCTACCATAAGCACAAAATACATGCGTTTATTCAGTTATATCTACGTCATCATAGTTCTTATATTAGTTCGACTCATGGTGTTTATTACCAAATTAAAGTTTTGCAAAATAGCAGTTAGATTTTCTCATGTGTTGTGTCTAACTCAGGTGCATTTGGTTGATTAGTTTACATGCTTCACACAATTAATATTATTACGGTTATGAGAGAATAACTTTACAAGGGGTACAACAATTTTTTGTCTCTCCCCTGCTCCATCAACTCCCCCCTTTGGTGAATTTTCTAAGAACATGTTTCAGGTTCTTTCTCTTTTGTTACAGCTTAAACATTAGTATCTTTCATACCTTGTCTTTTTGAGTTGTTAAACACCTTTTCTTTATACTCTTCAACTCAATTTCTCCCATTTCTCATTCTCTCTGCTTATTTTTCTCAATTTTTACTCTTGTTCGTTTTTCAGCTTTTCTTTTTCCAATACATATGCACACTAATCTTAATATTAATATTACTATTGTTATTGGTATTAGTATCTTTCCTACCAATGAACTACCTATTTCTGAAAACCATTTCTTTACAGCAAAAAAACTCTTACCAAGTTTCTCTAGAACACCATCAACCTCCAGTGGAGTAATTTCTTTATGTAATTCAGGAATATTCTTAATCTATCTTTCAATGTTCTGACTTTTATCAGGTATGTAGGTACAACAGTGTTGCACTTTCAGTACTCCACAAACTCTTCCTTCTTTTGCTAATAGAATATCAAGCGCAAGTCGATTTTGCATCACCATAGCTCTCATGGCAACCATTTCGGTATTGACCATTAAAAATCCTCCGGCAGTATTAGTTGATAAACGATCTACTATTGTTGAAGGTTTTCGAATTTCATTTGCATTAAATGATGTACCCACTACTGGTATTAATGCTACAAAAATGTTCTATTATCTCTGCAAAACTTTCACTTCTTCTACTTGTTAATGGTTTACCTATCTCACGAGTTCTTTTAGTTCCCCTATCTACATGAAATATTTTTGGAAAGACCCGACCCAAATAACAAGCCCCATACCAGTGGTCTGGCAACCTATAATAAGCTTTGTTTCCTCATATGAAATAAATCCCTGGAAACACAGAATAATTTCCACCTTTAAATCCCATCTCCCCCTTAATTATGTATGTATCTTTACATTCACTTGCACCCACAAAATAATTGTCAAACATAGTGTTCTCTACGAATACACAATTTCCCTTGTTGAGGCAAATCTAATCCTATTGCTACATTAGTATTACTCTTCTCATAATTTCCATCCTCGAAATTCCACAGTGGTGTTTTCAATTTATTTTCAGTTGCTTTTCTGTGATATTTAATTCTCCTGTCCTCCACCATGTCTAAAAATGCTTTTTCTTCCTTTCTCAATTTGCATGTTAAATTATATCTAAAAGCATATTCTAAAGTCATTTCTTTTGTTTCAAGAAAAAAAATCACCAAAAACTTTGCCAGGTTTTACTTTGTTCAATCCATGTGCTATAGAAAGTTTAGCAAAAACATCATCTACATCTGAATGATAATATTCTAATTTACCTGTTTTATAAAATAAGCTGGTTAATTCACTACAAGTTATTCCATACGTCAAAGGAAGGTGATGACATGTTACACCCTCTGATACAGACGCAGGTAAATGCATGCAAACGTAGCAATCGTGTATATCCATAGTCTCTACGTACTCATGAAGCAATCTTGTAAAAATATTCTTCGAAAAATCATTTTTTGAGTTCAAATCTTTTTTTTTTATTGAGCAATAACAAAGATGATAACGGCCATAGGACATCAGTAGAATTACAATCGTATTGTAATAGTGCCACAATCAAACATGGATCATTACATATAAAACAATACATACATACAGTAAAGGAAAATAAAGTATATTGAAAACGAGAAATTAAACATCAGTCCGGATCTGCAGAATAGATGCGATGAATGAATAAACACAATAAAATACCAACATTGCATTCTTACGGTTGTACACAGTTCCGTAGAGCCCTCCATCCAAATCTAGCCATATATTACCATGTATACTTGTATACTTGTATACTTTGTCGACTTTGTCGTCCCTGCACAGTGTGTCTAAGGCTGTCAGCCCATGGGTTCAGGTTATAACCAGTACAGTTCATGCAGTGGGCACCCACGCTTACTAAGTGTAGACCTCGTCAGTTAGTACTTCAAGGTGGGTCGAAGGTGAAGGAGGCCTGATCTAAGGAAGACCATAGTTTTTTGTTGGTGACTTGCCATGGTGATGAGTGTAGAGCGGGATTGTCCGTGCCCCTAATGCAGGACATCCATTCCCTCCAGGCATTGAAAGAGACCTCGGCCGTTGATTTCCAATTGCATAAGACCACCTTGCATGCTAATGTTAGGAAAAGATCCAGGAGCTGGCGGTCATGGTCCCCCTTTAATAGTGGGTCTAAGGCTCCCAGAATAATTTAGATGAATTCCCTTACAGGATGTATGTCAAACGTGTGTCTAATGTAATCAAAGATTTTGGCCCAAAATGTATGAAGCGTGGGGCAATCAAATAACATGTGTGGAAGGTCACCAATGCCCGAGGAGCAATTCCAGCAAGTCAGTGTTTCTCGCAAGCCAACCTTAAATAGTCGCTGTGGGGTCCAGAATGCTCTGTTAAGAATCATATACTTGGTCTGTGATAGTATCGGCGAGACCTTATGTGTGAGTGCTGATGCATGTATCCTGACCCAGTCTATGCTTATGCCAGTGTTATTTGGTTCTGATTCCCATTTGACTTCATTGCGCCTCATCAATATGTTGGGTGTTGGTGCAAGGAGTTTATAAATTTTTGAGACAAAATGTCCAGAGGAGTGAAAGTGAGGGAGCATAGATTTTAGCCATTGCGTCGCCGGCTTGAATGTTCTAGTGGATAGGGCTGACTTCAGCTTCAGGAAAGCGTAAAAGTCAATTGGTAACAGGGAGTGTCTGGCCTGCAGAGTCGAGAATGGTAGTGGCATGTTATTTTCGTGGAGATCAGCAACCACATTAATACCTTTATCAGACCAGTGGTCCCATATGACGGGTGATCCGCCGATTTTAATTGATGGGTTACGCCATAAAGATGCAGAAAATGAATTTTTGATTTGTAGACCAGTGTTGTGAATACGATCTATCCGCAAAAGAGCTCTCTTGGTATTAAGCATGATATATTTGGAATTCGTAAGGTGTGAGAGGTCTATTGTAAGCACAGCAGAGAGCGGGGCCTTGCCCACAATGGATCTCTCAATATCAATCCATAGGGGCGTATAAATAGGGTCTTCGGTAAACCAGGAGGCTCCCTGCTTGCAGAGAAAGGCGGCTTGGTAGTTTCTGAAATTTGGTAAACCTAAAACCCCCTTAAGTTTTGGAAGTTGCAGTTTCTTCATGGCAATTCTCGGTTTCTTCCCTTTCCACAGGAAGTCCGTGAGCGACTTCTCAACTTTATGTAAAAAGTCCTCCGTGAAGGTCATGGGGAGCATACAAGCCATGTAGTTTACCAAGGGACTAATCATCATTTTTGGGTTTCGCCTGCCGAAGGCTGCGCTCTGCGCAGCTTTTCGGCGCAGGTGAAATCCTTTGTTGACAATAAGGACTTCGGGAACGTCCCCCGGCTCTCATTGGCTAGCTCCATAAATGGAGGCTAGCCATTGAGTGCCGGATCTGTCCGTCAAGGCCGGACCAGATTCGGGGGCGTTCCCGAGATTTTTTCCCAGGGCGGAGTTACGTTTTTTCCCGTTCCCTCCCCTTTCACGGAAAGTCTGTCCATTCCCGCCCCCTCCGTGTGCCTTTCCGCCCCCCCCTCGCTGTCCTGTGCCCGTTTCCCGCCGTCCATGTCCTCTCCCGCCCCCTCCCGCCGTCCGTGTCCTCTCCCGCCCCCTCCCGCCGTCTGTGTCCTCTCCCGCCCCCTCCCGCCGTCCGTGTCCTCTCCCGCCCCCTCCCGCCCCCTCCCGCCGTCCGTGTCCTCTCCCGCCCCCTCCCCTCTCCCGCCCCCTGTGTCCTCGAATGGAAGGAATCTCTCTGAGGGAGTGAGTAATTCCAGGAAATTAACCCGCCGCTCACAACTCAGCACATTCCGGAAGCATAACAACAGAGCGGGCCTCACCCCCAGAGAGCGGGGTGCGCGGGAGCCTACACCCGATCCTTAACCCGGTAAGAGAACGCACGCAGTACTCACCGTGGTGACTCTTGTATTCTCTATTTGGTTTACAGAGCTAGGGGTTGTCTGTGGGGTCCGCTGGGGCCCAGAGATGACCCAGATCTTGGACCACTCTCCTCGTAGGCCGCTGTACCGCCGCAGACATTGGGAGGTGGGCCGGGCGAGTGGGGGGTGAGGGTACTGGCCTCGACCTTTCCACTGGTGGCTTCCACTTTGCCCTGACGTAGGGGAGAACGGACGCCGAGCCTTGCCAGCCCTTTAAGGGTTGCAGGAGGTCGGTTTCGAGACACGTGGTGCGGCCTGGGTGTGCCCGGGTTAGTGGTGGAGGCACATCTCCGCAGTACACACATTCATCTTAGTTAGTGGTAAGTGCTGTTTTACTATGTTTGGAACCCGTAAAGTGAAGGCCTCGTAATTATCTCTACTGCTAGCCCCTTGATGGATATGCAGCAGTTAGACGAACCCCCTGAGCCATTTCACCAGTTGGAGCACGCCCACTCCTGTGTAACCCGTTTTACTAGTTGATCAAATGCGATAAATGTAACCCCCCCCCCCCCATGAGACGGCCAGGATTTCCTAGTTCAATGCGTGCAGTCAACTGTCTGCTCGTGTTTATTTTAGGAATATGATCGTCTGCATACAGGCCCTTTCAAAGTTGAGTGCAGCTAGTGATTCCTGGGCAGCGTCTCTACATTTTATGCAAATCCGGAATTCTAGCGACTTGTTGAGGCTTTCCTGGTGAGCAGACTTCCCTCGGTGGAGTGACAGGGCACTTGACACAGTAAAGGGGAAGTGTCGCCCAACGGTTTTATTTTCGGTAAAAAGCTTAACAAAGTGACTGCAGGTATCTTAGTTTAAAAAGTACGTATTCGCATACCATTTTTTGATTTTTTTTTTAAAGCAAGGTTCCATTTTGGCTGTCGTGACCCTTTCCCGACTAAGTGTGACCTCAGTCGGTCTCTGGTTGAACCAGTGATGCCCCTCGGAAGGGTGGGGGGTGCTGTTTTACTATGTTTGGAACCCGTAAAGTGAAGGCCTCGTAATTATCTCTACTGCTAGCCCCTTGATGGATATGCAGCAGTTAGACGAACCCCCTGAGCCATTTCACCAGTTGGAGCACGCCCACTCCTGTGTAACCCGTTTTACTAGTTGATCAAATGCGATAAATGTAACCCCCCCACCCCCCATGAGATGGCCAGGATTTCCTAGTTCAATGCGTGCAGTCAACTGTCTGCTCGTGTTTATTTTAGGAATATGATCGTCTGCATACAGGCCCTTTCAAAGTTGAGTGCAGCTAGTGATTCCTGGGCAGCGTCTCTATATTTTATGCAAATCCGGAATTCTAGCGACTTGTTGAGGCTTTCCTGGTGAGCAGACTTCCCTCGGTGGAGTGACAGGGCACTTGACACAGTAAAGGGGAAGTGTTGCCCAACGGTTTTATTTTCGGTAAAAAGCTTACCAAAGTGACTGCAGGTATCTTAGTTTAAAAAGTACGTATTCGTATACCATTTTTTGATTTTTTTTTTAAAGCAAGGTTCCATTTTGGCTGTCGTGACCCTTTCCCGACTAAGTGTGACCTCAGTCGGTCTCTGGTTGAACCAGTGATGCCCCTCGGAAGGGTGGGGCAGGTCGCTTACAGTCTGAACTGGAGGTGGCCTTGTCTTCTTATTAACCTCCGTCTATTACAGGGACTTGAACCTCAACTCACGGTACTAGTAATGTTGACCCCTGCGCCGCTGTGATGTTTTAGACCCTGGTCAACCAATTCCGCCGCTGCCTATATGGCCCGTTCATCTGAACTCATTCCGTCCTTATGTGCAGGCCTCACCCTAACCTTATACTCGCCAATCAACTCGCCGTCACTTAAAGGGCGTCACCTTCTTTGAATCTTCGCCCCGGCGGGGCCTACCTACACTCTGCTGCTGTTATTGCATGCCAAGATGTATACATTGCACCTCTCAGCCTCTACAGAGCGAGAACATCTTGCTCCAAAAAAGAGAAAACTCTTGCTCCAGGGGCCTCCAACCTATTCTGTAGCAAGACCTACTTTTATTAAATGAAAATCATCGTGAGCTATTAATAACTTTGTCACAGTGACCCCATCATATAGGATTACTTTAGGGGCCACGTTATGCAGGCTTACCAACAGTGATCCATTCCATGCATCAAGAGGGTTGCCAGCAGTACTGTAAAAAAAAAAAAAAAAAGTGTCAATTTGGAACGCTTTTACATAGCTAATACATAACCGGCATAGCTGCAATGCCTGATCATCAACGTAAAACTGTCAGTAATATGTCTCCCAATCGCCCCACGATTTATCACTCCAACATCGGCTTTAAATATATTTTGGAACGCCAACCATTTACTCCAGCTGTCAGCTTATGAGTTCTGAAAATACACACATTTTTGTCTCAAATACACGTTTTTATTTTGGTTTCCACATATTCACCCAACCAAAAGCTTCAAATTGAGTAGGCTGGGCAACACACAGGAGAGCTACTTACAGATAGCTGGAGAGGGGGAGTGTGCAGAGTAAGGAGTGTGCAGAGTAGGGAGTGTGCAGAGTAGGGAGTGTGCAGAGTAGGGAGTGTGCAGAGTAGGGAGTGTGCAGAGTAGGGAGTGTGCAGAGTAGGGAGTGTGCAGAGTGACTAGGGAGTGCAGAGTGACTAGGGAGTGCAGAGTGACTAGGGAGAGCTAGGGAGTGCAGAGTGACTGCCGAGATTAAGCTAATGGCAATGTAAATGACAATGCCATTTATTTATGTTTTCAAAACCAACACATAAATACAAATTTTGTCATTTACAATGCCAATAGCTCTAACTTTTCCAAAGGCGAAACCATTGCATTGTAAATGCTTGTTAATGTTTCCGCCCTACCCCACCATGAGAGGAATTTTGGAGACCAGCCATCTAATAGTTTTTGTATTTTTTTATAGAGCATCTCCTCATTAATTTTTAGGGTGGTTATCAAATCCCTTTCAAATTCCAATCCTAAATATTTAAAACTCTTCGGCTGCCAGGTAAGCCCGGAGTCACCCAGGATGTTTTTGTCACACAGATTATTTAGTGATTTCACTTCAGTTTTATCCTTGTTCAATGAATATCCAGATACACTCGAGAATTCTTCGATTGTGGAGAGTAATGCCGGTATAGCCTTATCAGCTTTTTCACTCATGACCAATACGTCATCAGCATAGGCCGTGATTTTAATTGTACAGCCTGCGAACCGAATTCCTGTAATGTCTGGATTTTCCCTAATATAATACAGAAAGGGTTCAATTGCCAGGAGGAATAAGGACGGGGACAATGGACAACCTTGCCTAGTGCCCTGCTCTAGACCAAAGGGGGAGGAAAAAGCACCACCAGCCCGTACTCTAGCGGAGGGACAGGCATAGAGGGACATAACTAATTTAGTGAATTGGGGACCCAGGTCGAATTTGTGTAGTACAGCATTTAAATAAGTCCAGTCTACTTTGTCGAATGCTTTCTCAGCATCTAATGTAATTGCTACGGTGGGTGTGGTTAAAAATTTCGCTTTTTCAATAACGTGAGCCAGAATTCTCGTATTATCGCTCGATAGCCTGTTCTTCAGGAAACCCGCTTGCGAGGGATGTATTAGGGACGGTAGGACCTTCTGGATGCGTCTTGCTAAAATCGATGCCAGGAGCTTGCAGTCTAAGTTTATCATTGAGATAGGCCTGTAATTTTTGGGGAGTTTATGGTCTTTGCCTTCCTTGGGTATTACAGCAATTACGGCTTCAGCCATA
The DNA here is from genome assembly GCF_964261635.1 of Lissotriton helveticus. Taxonomy (NCBI): domain Eukaryota; kingdom Metazoa; phylum Chordata; class Amphibia; order Caudata; family Salamandridae; genus Lissotriton; species Lissotriton helveticus. Next base: position 1,156,581,752 of record NC_136067.1, on the reverse strand, counting down.
GTTCCCTTAACCTCTCCTGTGGTGCTAATTTCTTGAAAAACCTCTAATAGAGGGGTTGCAAGAATATGAGCGAAGGTCTTATAAAATGGTGCTGTATAGCCATCAGGGCCAGGGGCTTTCCCCTGTTTGAGGGATTTGATCGCGGTAATAACCTCCAATTCAGAGATCGGCTCGTTCAGGGAATCCCTTTCTGTGGTCGTAGGTGTTGGGAGTGTGCAATTTGAGAGGTATTCCTTCATTTTTTCACTGTCAACGTGCTTGTTCCTAGCATAGAGTGTCTCATAAAAGTCTTTGAAAATATTCGCAATCTTAGTGGGATCAGAGTTAGGAGTACCATTTCCATCGAGTAAGGAAGTAATGGTGCTCTTTTGAATTTTAAATTTAAGATAAGCCGCTAGTCCCTTTCCTGCTTTGTTCGAGTCACAGATTTTAAAACGCTTCCTCTTATCCAGCCAGATTCCCGCCTTCTCACTGATAAGTTTGTTATAGGTATATTTTTGATTTGACAGTTCAGTTAGGACTTCAGGGTTTCTACTCATCAGGTATTTGCGCTGGAGTTTTGAAATGTCCTCTTCTAGCTTCAACAAGGCCGCGGTGCGGTTCTTATTGATTGCAGAGGATATTTTTATAATAAGCCCCCTTATATTGGATTTCAGTAAGAAATCTTTAATGGCAGTGTCTAGGGTTTCTTTGTGTTTCGTGTCATTAATGATAGTATCATTGAATCTCCACATAGACTGACGGATAGTTGGTTTAATATTAGATAGTGTGAGGGAGACGCAGGAATGATCAGAGACTAGTCTGGGAGCAATGTCCGCGTCCTCGACTCTTGCCACCGCGTTTTTAGATATGAGTATGTAGTCAATTCTCGAAAACGAGTCATGCGGTGGGGAGTAGAAGGAATAGTCTCTACCATCAGGATGCATTAAGCGCCACGTGTCTACCATATGGAACCTATTGCACAGCTTCATGAATGCCTTATGGGCTTTGCCTGGACGAAAGACGCATTTAGAGTCTCTATCTAGTATAGGGTCATATGGGAGATTGAAATCACCCGCCAAAATATGGACTGCCGTGTCAGGGATGGAAATGATCTGCTTCGTTAGGCCTACCCAGAAAGACGGATCGTGTGTATTTGGGGCATAAATAGTCGTGATGAAGAATTCAGTATCATCTTTGAGTAGTTTCGCCGAGATCCATCTACCTTTTGTGTCTGTTGTAGTAGAGACTACCTCCACATTTGCATTCTTGGCCACTAGCAACACCACCCCATTCTTTTTAGGGCTCGGCTGAACGCGCGGAAGCGCGTCTCCGCCGAGAACTTATTGTGGCCGTGTCTCCTTTCCAGGAGACATTCCTGGCCGCGCGCATCGCCTTGGAGGCAATTCGAAACGATCACGCGCACGCGAACGCGCTTGCTGCATTCTCTCAGACCAGACAGACACAAGCGCCCATGCACCCACGCACGCACATACAGGCCCCCCCACGCTGCATTCTCCACCCTCTCTGTTTATGTGTGTGCGTTTGTGTATATTCACCACCGAGGATGTTATCCAGAGTCTTTCCTCTCAGCCTGGCGCTCACTGTTTCCTTCTCCTATTCGTCGGTCCCGTCTCCACAGTACTCTCTCTGGTTGATGCAGCCCTTTAACGTGTAGCGCTTTAGAGTCCCTTGAGGCGCTGTACAAAGACCGCGTGAATTTATTTGTGCGATTTTATATAGCGCAAACTTTACCCGAAGGTGTCAAGATAATTTCACTTTCGCGGACGCGCAGCCGCATCAGTTTCACGGCCGCGCGGGTCTCTCACTGTCTGTATCATTGAAGATTTACCCGAGGCTTGCAGGGCTTTATTCTACGACACACCCCAGTACTTGACCAGCTTTTCTGCTTACTGTGACAATGTTTTCATTACCTTGCGCAGTGCTATTGTTCTCCGTGCTGATGCTGTTCTGTGTGCCCTTGTTTCATAATTTGAACAATTCAAGTAATATGCTCACACTGCACGGTGTTGCTTTGTTACCACTTCTTCACTCGATTTGCCCTTTGCCGCCACGTTTTTATATGCCCTCTATGCCTGCTTTCTTGCCTGTGGAAGCCCCACTTGTTCACCATGGCTGTCCCTGGGCTTTTTTCTCCTCTGTTTGCCTGTACTTCCTCTGCTCACCATAGAGCTTATTTCAGTGCGTTTCTTTGTGGTTTTTTGACTCGGCATATGCAGAAGCTTGAATTACATTGGTCACTCCTATGTTGTTATGATTTGTGTATCTGTGTCATCTCCGCCCATATAGAGCCCGGCAGCCCCGGCCTGCCGCCTCCAGCCCCGCTCCTGCCCAGCCCCGACCATCCCTCCCAACTCTCAGCATGGATGGCGATGGCCTCACATCCCGGGCAGGTGAAGCCCTGTGCCTCTCTGTTCCTCCAGCAGCCGTGTCCACCAGTGCTGCTGCCTGCAGTAGTGCATTTCACCGCCCCGTCGCAGCAGCCCCTTCCAGCCGTGCCCCCAGCTCCTGTCCAGCAGCCCCTTCCACCCAGGGATCCATCAGCTCCTGACCAGCAATCCAAGGAACCGTCTCTGTGCAGTAAGAGATAGCTCTGGGGCATTCGCGCTCTCCTTCGCCCTCTCTGTTTCTCGCTCTACATATTTCTCTCTCCATTCCCCTTCGCTGCCCTCCCTTCCCCTATCTCTCGTTCATCCACCCTCGTTCTATTTCTCGCTCCTCATTTTGTTGTTTTTCTTTCGTTATTCATTTAATTTTCTATATCCCTATCTCTTTCTTCACTCGGGTTGTTTTTATTTTTTTCAATTTATGTGACAAAAAAAAAATCTATTTCTATTTCAACAGCTCTGTCTATTTCTAACTCTCTCCCTTTCTATATTCTTCTAAACCAAAGAACAGACTCACCGTCTTTCTCATTCCATTATTCATCTCCAATCACCGTCTATCCTTTTTTATTCTTCAGTCTGTCTCTTTTCCTTGCTCCCTTTTTTGACCCCTATGTTTTTGTACTACCTCTAAGTTTGCATCTCTTTGTATTTCTTTCATTTCTTTATTTTTCTTGTTATATATTCTCCCACCTTGTTATTCCACATTTCAGATTGGTGCAGAGCAGCACTTATAAGTAAGGTTAGGGGAGAGGAGTTGGCCTAACGGCTAGGGTGCTCGACCTCGGACCTGGGGACCTGGGTTCGAGTCTCGGTAACGACGCCAAACTTCCTGTGATTCTGGGCAAATCACTTAATCTCCCCGTGCCTAAAAATGAATGTGTGTCTGTTCTCATGTAACGTAACTGGTGGTATGTAAAGCGCTCTGATACCTGATTCGGTTCGGGTCTAGTTCGCGCTAAATAAAACTAAAAAAAAAAAAAAAAAAAAAGATAAGATACACCGAGTTTTCCTGCTTTCAGTTTTCTGCGCTGCTTTGTGCAAGTGCCCGAAGCATCTACGACCGCTATATGTCATGCCATAAACCTAGCGACCTTTAATAGGATGCAGGACATTACCTCCCCATTACACACCCCCCCCCCCCAAGTAATCACTTAATGAGGCCGCCGTGCCTCCCAAAGACCGCGTGAATTTATTTATGCAATTTTATATAGCGCGGACTTTACCCGAAGGTGTCAGAGCGCTTCACAAAAGGACCAATAGTGATACACGAGGAACAAAATACAAAAACAAACGAATGATATGTGTTGCGGGCAGTTCAGTGCATTCTCCCACATACCATACACCTGGGGCTAAGGACAGCTCATTGCCTAAAAATCTTTCGACATTCACGTGTTAAATTAATCATGTCATGTACAATGCTAATAGCTCTAACTTTTGCAATGCCGAGACCGTTGCATTGTAAATGCTTGTTTGAGATTGCTTCAGAGCCTATCACCTCGGTGTAGTATTTGTTGCGCAGTGTGTGAAAATGCTTCGCTTCTAGTTTTGTCTCCTGCAGTAAGGCTATATCTCCACGTTGCCTACGTAGATAATCAAGTATTTTCTGGCGTTTAACCGGCTGGTTAAGACCTTTCACGTTCAATGATAATATTCTAAGGTTAGCTATACTTGTTGTCCCTATTGGAGTATCTATAACAGGAGCCATCAACTATACAACAAGTGATATCGTCTCATAACCCATGTGTATGCATAGGAATTGGGTCGTGAAGAGAGTCTCATACCTTTGATAAGACCAGCAGTGTCATTTCTCACGTTGAATGTCGGGCTGGTACAATATGCAGGGAATTGAAGGACAGAGTATAAGCCTCGGAACGTATTGTGGTACAGAGGATGCAAGCTAGGATGCAAGGTTGACTAAACTAAACAAAACAATATACAAAATGCGAAAACAATCCCCCCCATCTTCCCTACCAACCTCCCTCCACCCTCCTCCCTCACCCACAGCCCACCCCTCCCTCCCCAGTAGTAGAAACAACAGAACATGGCGACTCGGGAATGACGACCACGAGACCGCCTCCAGGCAGCTTACTCTTAACTAGTAATCTTTTGGGCTGCAACCCTAATCTTGAGAAAAAATAACCCAAGTTTGTAGGCAACAATAAACAACGATGGTGCCATAACATTAAACACAGGAAAGACACTGCATTGACTTCAGTTTCGTGAACCAAGCACAACAGTACTTGTAGAAGAATTATCGTAGGTGCATTCAACAACAAGGCGGAGTGCTACAAAGCAACACCACCGCATAGCGCCTATTTGAGGTCAATAAGGGACATGAGCAATATCATGGTAGCATAGATATGGTAGCATAGGTATGGTAGCATAGATAGAACCTTAATGATAAAATCATTAAATGATCTATCTCTATGAAGCTCAGTATTATCCACAATTTTTACATCATTCTTTAAATCATGTATTCTTTTTTAGACAATCAATTTTATTGAGTTCTGAATGTAACAACAAACAGCACCATTCAGAGCTACATTGTACACTGTCAGAGTAGGGAAAAAACACATCACAGTGACATCAAGGCTACACAAGTAAATCAATAATGACGTATCCACGTGTACCTGAAGAGCGGACCACTCCATATCAGTCTTATATTACCCCAACCCATTTGCCCCACATGTGGCGAAATTTCTCAGGACCTCCCCAGGCTACATAAAGAGGCCGCTCCTGCGCTGCGCACCAGTCCACCCGCCAGCGCCCTAGAGTGGGTGCGGTAGTGTCCAGCCAATGAGCAGCAATGTCCCTTTTGGCAACCACCAACGCTGTATTGAGAAAGAGCTTCTCAGCCCTGGAGCCATCCAATCAGTCGGTGATGCCCAGCAGAACACGTATGGGATCAAGAGGCACCTCCCATCCCAAGACCCCTGTCAGGTCTTGTGTTAAAGATTTCCAATACCCCTGTATCTCAGGACACAACCACACCATTTTTTTTTTATTTAAATATATCCTTTATTAGTTTCACAGGATGAAAGAAAATATGAATTGCACATTATACAGCATCTCGCATCACGAGGATGTGTGCGATGGTCTCGGAGCGAATCATATAGTACACTGTTACATCACAGTTAGTACAATGGTAGGATTATATCACAATCATATCAGCCACATTAGCATTGTGAAAAGGAAAAGTAAAAATAAGAAGGTGGGGGGGTGAGGTTACTAAACTCGGAGGTGTGCGTTGTGTTGTGTGTTGCGGTGGATGCGTGTCGATTCAATTGGTGGCTCGGAGGTGATACCGTAGCCTGCCTGTTGTTGCTCTACTAGTTCGGGGAGGGTGGTGCATCATCAGCGGTGGGCGTATGTCGCGGGGGGGGGTGGGGGGTGGATCCCGCCTTGCCGGTCGGGTGGAAGTGTCATCGGCGGGTCTAGCATTAGCCCTGTCTGGTGCTTCGTGTCCATCCTCGTGGTCTCTTCTCGGGGAGGCGTCGCTCGTGGGAGCTCCCGGTATCTGACATTCTCTACGGAAGGAGTTTAGTATCTCGTCCCAGAGTGTCGCAATGGGGAACTGTCGCAGTCCTGCCGTCTCCTCATTGTGAAGGGAAATGCTTTCCGCCTTTGCCCAGTTGTCCAGGGAGGTGCGCCAGTGTTCTATCAGGGGCGGTTCTGCGCGTTTCCAGTGTTTGGTGATTAGTCTCTTGGCCGTGATGAGGCCAAGGTCCCAAAAACGGGAGGGGACTTTATTGTGTTTGGTCCTGTGGTAGAGGCCTATTAGGCATGCCTCCCATGTGTGCGGTATTGGCATGGCCGTGCTCCGCTCGAGTAATGGCAACACTGACCGCCAGTATGTTTGGATCTGTGGACACTGCCACAGCACGTGTAGGAGGTCCGCTCCCTCTAGTGTGCATCTCGTGCAACCTGCCGCGGCTCCTGGGAAGTATTGGTTGATTTTATCCGGGGAGAGGTATGCCCTGTGTAATATGTAGAACTGGATCTGCTTGAAGCGTGCGTTGCGGGGGATGTTTTTGGGGCTCGCCAGTACCACCGCCCACTCCTTATCCGTCCAGCCTTTCCTTCTGTCAACTGCCCACTTATCTCGCAGTGGTTGCAAGGTATGCTGTGTGTGTGTTAATAGCGCTTGGGTCAACCAGTGCACCACATGTGTGCCATTTCCCATGACATGAAGGCATTGTAGCAGCTGATGTGTGGGAGGTTCTTCAGTGATGTTTCCCCACCTTTGTGTGAATGCTTTTATTATCGAAGCGTGTTGTAAGAACTGTCCCGCCGGTAGTCCCGTGTCGTTGGCAATCGTCGCGAAAGGTATCAGGGCGCCATCAGCATATAAATCCGCCATGGTTTCTACTCCCGAGCGTGTCCAGTGCTCCATTGCTACTTCTGTGACCATGGTTGTGGCCTTGGGGGTGCCCATGAGCGGGAGCGCTGGGGCATACGGTTTAATAGCTTTGGTAAGCCGTAGACTCCGAGAATAGCATTTTAAAGCCACTGCTACATGCAGTTGGGGTTGTTTCCTTGCTTTCGTCAGTGGGTGGAATAATGAGTGTATCTGTAGGGGGGATAGTGTATCCACAGCCGTGGCTGTGTCCTCCTGGTTTCTGCCGAGAGCCAAGCCACTACCCATTGTAGTTGTGCCGCCAGGTAATAAAGTTCTAGGCTTGGGACCGCAAGACCCCCATCACTGACGGGTGTATATAACTTTTTCAGCGCTACTCTGGGCCTTCCTGCGTTCCAGATCAGATCTCTGATCATGGTTTCTAGTTCCCTGAAAGTGCGGACCGGGAGGTATACCGGAATGTTGGCAAAGTAATATAGGAGCCTGGGTAGGACAACCATTTTCGTTAATGTCACTCTGCTCGGCACATTGAATGGAAGAGTCTTCCAAAAGGCGACTTGGGATCTGATAGACGTGATGGCTCGTGTCAGGTTACCATCCAGGATATCCGGGGGAGTCCTGTATATATGTATTCCTAAATATTTGAACGTGGTGTAGTGCCACGGCAGCCTCTCACCATTGATCCTGAGCTCAGGGTCTGGGGTGTCAGGAGCAAATGGGTACGCCCCCGATTTGGTCCAGTTGACTTTTAGGCCCGACATGATCTCAAATGATCGGAAGATGTCAGATAATTCCAGTGGTAGATGGTTAAGGTCTCTAATGTATAGGAGCAGGTCGTCAGCGTATAGTGACACAATGTGTGTGCCATCTGCTAGGGGGATGCCCCAGTGTGTGCCTCTGCCACGCAACATCTCAGCGAGAGGCACCATCGCTAATGAGAAGAGCAGCGGGGACAGCGGGCAGCCCTGTCTGGTGCCCCTTTTGACTTTAATGGCATCGGACAGCAGCCTGCCTGTGCGTACTCTTACCTCGGGCCTTCTGTACAGCAATCCGACTAGCTCGATGTAGTCGTCTCCCAGGTCGAATTTACGCAGCACTGCCAGTAGGTAGGGCCATTCAACCGAATCGAACGCCTTTTCGAGGTCTAAAACTAAGCAGCCGATCTCGGCCAATTCTGCACCGCGTATTCCTGCACTCGGAACAGTCTCCTTATATTTTGGGAGGTGCACCTTGTGGGCACAAAGCTGTTCTGGTCACTATGTACCAGGGCAGGCACTAAGGTCGCCAGCCTCCGGGCTAAGGTCGAGGCTAGGATCTTGTAGTCCGTATTCAAAAGTGCCAGAGGCCTGTACGAGCCTAGGAGTGTGCCATCTCTTCCCGGCTTGAGGAGAGACACCAATGTTGCCTCATTCATCGACTGGGGCAAGGACGAATCCTCTAGCGCCGCCGAGTATACTCTGAGGAGTTCTGGGATTAGGGAGTATACTCTGAGGAGTTCTGGGATTAGGATATCAGAGTAGGCCTTGTAGTATTCGGCCGGCAGCCCATCCGGGCCTGGGGCCTTGCCATTTGAGAGGGCGAAGATGGCGTCACGTAGCTCATCTGCCGCCATCGGTGACCCAAGGTCGTCCCGTTGGTCATCAGTCAGGGTAGGGAGTGTTACCTCGTCTAGGTACGTAGTGATATCTGGTTGCGGATTCTGCAGTTTCGACCGATACAGTGCATGGTAGTGCGTCACAAAGAGGACACAACCACACCATATGGTAAAAGTCGGCGTGGGGGTGAGAGCAGAAACGGCAGTGGGTGTCGGGCCGAAGCCCAGCGCGGGAAGACGTAGGGGTGTAAGATAGGCGGCATGCAAAAAATAAATTTGGACCAGGCGGAGCCCCGCTGATACCGCAATCACTCTAGGGGCCATCAGGGCATCCCTCCAATCCTCATCCTCCAGAGCCCCAAGCCAGCCCTCCCATTTGCCTCGGAGTAGGGAAAGGGAATTAGGGGTATTGTTGGTGAGTGAGTGGTAGATCTGAGAGATCCCACCCTTCCCCAAGTCGCCGGTCATAACTTGCGCCTCAGGCGGGCTATATTTGGGCAGGGAAGTGCCATCTGGAATGTAAGAGTGAAGCGCGTGGTGCAACTGCACATATCGGAAAAATTGACAGGGATGGAGGGAGTGTCTAGCCTGTAAATCTTGAAAGGATCGAATATGAGTACCGCTCCAGACGTCACCCAACAAGGTTACCCCGATGAGATCCCATTGCCGGAACCCTGACAAGGAGGCAACTTCACGGAGCCTGGTGCCACACCACAATGGAGTCAGCCTCCCTGCCCAGTGAGTATAACGTAGTGATGCACGCCAAGCCAGGAATACTCCGCGCGTGACCTATGGGAGAGCTCAAGGAACTACAGCTCCGTAAAGCATCCCCTGGATAGAGGAGAAGCCCATGGTGTGATGCGCCAAGCAATACGCCGGGTTGGACCAGCCGCCATTAAACCAGTCGTGGATCGTAAGGAGAAGAGTTGCTAAATAATAGAGGTAGAGGTTTGTCATTCCGAGACCTCCGTCAAAAGGTGGGATTCGGCAGCGGGCCAGGGCCAGCCTGGGCTTCCTGCCACCCCAGAGAAACTTAGTGGCCAAACCGTCCATATCCCGGAACCAAGATCTAGCAAAGGAGAGATGTGTGTTCTGGAGCATGTACCAAAAACGGGGTAGGATCATCATTTTGTATAGGGCTATCCTGCCCAGAGGGTTCAGGGTCAACATGCACCATTTAAGGAGGTTGGCACGGACCCGCTTAACCAGCGGGGTAACATTGAGCTTCCATGCGAGGTCGGGGAGAAGGGAAACCCAAATCCCCAAATACTTGAAGAACAGCCGCCGAAGGGGGATCGTTGACTGCCAGTCAAAGCACTCGTGCGATAAGTGCAAGGGGACAAGGACGGACTTAGCCGGGTTAATCGGTAGACCGGAAACACGTTCAATAATGGCCATTGATCGAAGGCATCGAGGTCCCGATCGGGCCGGGTCAGCCAGGAACAGCAGCACATCATCCGCGTATAGCGCAATTTTATCCTCCGCTAGGCCGGGCCACCTCCAGCCAGTCAGGGAGTGAGCACTGCGTATAAGGCAAGCGAGCGGTTCCATCGCCAGAGCAAAAAGTATCGGGGACAGGGGGCAACCCTGACGCGTACCCCGTCTAATGGGGAAGGGGCGGGAAAGAGCTCCGTTGACGAGGACCTGTGCCTGGGGACGGTGATAGAGTATTCTTACCAAGTTGCGGAAAGGAGATACCACGGAGGGGGGACTGGGTGCGCCGGCCTTTGAGGCATACTTCCTAGCGGCCCAACTTCAGTGGCTGTCCTACTGGACGGCGGGACGTCACACAGGGGAAACCATCACAGCTAATGGTCCTATGTCGCAAGCCGCGATCGTCAGACTTTTGCTGCCAGGCACTAAACCCCTACGGACTCGACCCATGCAAGTATCCATTGCCCGTGCTTGCATGATGCGCATCCACCGCATGTCCAAAACACAGCCACCATATTCGCCCCTGTTGCCACTGGTGGGTTTCCCTCGCAGGGACTCATATTATTCCCCGGACGCGCTTCGAGTCTGGACAGAGTTGGCAGTCACGGAGATCGAATCCTTGTTCGAAGACGGACAGCTAAAAACGTTTGCGCAGATGATGGCCCAGTATGATCTCCCCCGGGACAGTTTTTAATCCATAGACAATTACTAGATAGCAGCCGCGCACACTGGAACCCAGATGCCGGTGAACCCACGACACATCCAGTGATTCACGCGATTATGCACATGGGGGTGGGGAGACACCTAGTAACATGGCTCTACAGAGCGGTGCGTTCTTTACTCCTCCCATCCCTCCAATCTCTGCGCCAGAAGTGGGAGACGGACTTCGGCAGAGTGGTCCACGATGGGGAATGGAACTCAGCCTTGGAATATCCTAAAAAAGTCTCCAGAAACGCATGGTTCCGCAATATACAATTCAACATCCTCCATAGGGCCTATCTCACACCGGGCCGCCTCCAACGGTTCTTCCCGGACACCCTCTTCGAATGTCCCCGTTGTCAAACCCCGGGAGCGGATTTCAGACATATGTTCTGGGATTTCCCCACCCTCCGCCGTTACTGGGACACAGTCCACCGAACCCTAGAAGAGGTCACGACCATTGCCACCATGAACACATGGGAGGCATGCGCGCTCGGAATTTTTCGTAGACGGAAAGCCGAGAAAACACAACACCGATTCCTATCACTAGCCATCCTCCTGGCAAAGCGCGGAATCGCCATGCACTGGAGGGCCCCCGCGGGACCACCGGAGGCAGTGTGGATCGGCGCGGTAAATAAATGGGGTAAGGCAGAGGAGGAGATACTCCGGGAAGAGGAGGCACGCGGACATCGCAAGCATCCCATATCCCTGGAGTGGGCTCAACTACTGTATAACTTCACACAGGCGACACGCCCCCAAGAGTCACCTATAGCCTCGCAATCCCAAGTACGACCGACCACACCGACCCCCACACATCCATGAATATGCCACAAATACTGCACAAACGTCATGAGTGGCCGCACCCAGCGACCCTCTAACACCCGGACACATACCAACAACGCCCGATATGTACTTACGCCAGTCGACCCGAGAACACGGACTCTGTGCTTCGATAAGGAGACCCAGACCACTCCCTCCCGCCTTTCCCTTACTTTCTTCCCCATCCCACGTTATTCAGTTCATCCCCTCAGTTCCTGGGTAGGTTGGGAAGCTCAACTTAGACAGGGTGCTACCCTTGCATATGATTCACTGATCAGGCCCACTGATAACGTTGCCACGACGCCACATGTCATCACGAATCACACCCACATAGTCGGTGCCTCCTGCACCGCCTCCATAGTGACCGACATATCACGAGTTCACCCCCCCACTGGTGCAGTTGACAGACTTACATGAACGAGACGGCTCCTCCCTGGGGGGTGCATACGCTCTGGTGGGAAGCCACGCTACTGAGCACACGGATAGTGGTGGTCGACGGACAACAAACCCCGAACTGAGAAGTGCCAAACAGTGACTATTTCTAAAACTATATCTCTACGACCTCATTTTGTAATGCTCGTCTACCTTTTTTGATTACTGTCATATTGTTAATGTAATGCAACCTAAAACCCAATAAACAAATTTAAACAAAAAAAAAAGTTGCGGAAAGGAGTGCCAAAACCCATCAGGTCCAGCACAGCATCTAAATAGCTCCAGTCAACGGAGTCAAAAGCCTTCTCAAAATCAATAAGGAAAAGGGACAATTATGGAGTCAGCAGGTGTCGGTTGGCAAGGGCAAGATGAAGGCGTTGGAAACAGTGTCTAGTCCCTCGGAGAGGCATGACGCCGCATTGGTCAGGGTAGACAAGCTGGGCTAAATGCGGCCGAATGCGATTGGCCAATATGGAAGCGAAGATCTTGAGCTCCGTATGGATGAGCGAAATGGGACGATAGTCCGAGCAGCATTTTGAGGGGGGCTGGGACTTAGGGATCACTACGATGGTAGCGAGATCCATCTCCGGCCGGAATGGCCGCGCTCCACCGCTTTATTGTACATCGCTATGAGAGGCGGAACCAGGGTATCGTGGTAGGACGAATAAAACTCCTGGGGGAGCCTGTCCAGCCCAGGAGTACTACCAGGCGCGAAGTGGCATCAGACACCTCCGCAGGGGTGAGCGGAAGGTCCAACGCAGCCGCGTCGGAGCCGCTAAGGCGTGGAAGAGGGAACTCTTCCCGTCGGAGGAGGTCAGCGAGAGAAAGACCAGGCGACCACGCCAAATAGAGGGTAGCGTACTAGGAGGCAAAGCATTGGGCCACTGCTACCGGGGCACGGTGGAGCTTGCCGTTTCCGTCCGCCATTTCCGGTATGATATGGTTGGTCATAGGGTAGGTGGCGTGGCGGTGTAGGAGCTTCTCATTTTTTTCTCCCCTGCCGTTCACCCTCGTTCGCACAAGCTCTTATACACTTTTCACTAACTATATAGACCCAAATTGAAACTTTTAGGGTCCACGCTCATTTCTCATTGGTCCATTAGATGGGTGGTGATGATCACCTCATGTCCTCCTTGCTTAAACCAGTTTGTGAATTTGCAAAGTCACATCGAAGTTTCTCATGACTTAATGTTCACATTTGTACTTGTCTATCATTTGTATCCATTCCAAACATTCAGATTTCAGTTTTGTTCCTTTTTAATGCAGGCAACTTTGGCACAACTCCCGTTCTTAGGCCAGGCTGGCCTTGACATCTCTTGCTCCGGGCATAGGCCACACACTTGTTACTTGTCATTTCATTCGCACATGTGTGGGGGCCATCTTTGGATTTCATTTCCACCATCGCGTGTAAACAGCCACTTTCGGATTTGGCCGTGCAGGCCAAAATGGAAACTAATATGAAAACTAACACACCATTCTAATTTTCCCCTGTTAGGTGTTACCCAGCGAAGCAAACGTATATGCGATTTTTTACTTGCCATCTGAATTTATCTGCCACAAAACACTTCTACCATAAGCACAAAATACATGCGTTTATTCAGTTATATCTACGTCATCATAGTTCTTATATTAGTTCAACTCATGGTTTTTATTAGCAATTAGGATTTTGCAAAACAGCAGTTAGTTTTTCCCACGTGTTGTGTCTAAAACAGGTGCAAGGACATTGGAGCTTCCACAGTATGTTCCAGGTTAGAGCAGTTAGAGCAGTTTTAAATTAACTTAGTTTTACTGGGCACCAACATGGTTTGATAGCAATATGCAGATGCAACGTTCGGGTGCTGACTTCATGAATGCCGATAATCGATAATTTGTGTGCAATTTTCTCTACCTTTACATGTGTGCTTTCATGTTTTGCAATCTCATTCTCAGTTCTTTATTTGTTAAATGAAAAGGCAACAGACGTTCTGGCAGTGTTTGGTTACATTCAATGTGACATTGCCTCAGCAAATGATGTAACTTGTCAGCGGAATGATGTCCGAACCAGGGGTGGTGTTAGTGTGCACGATTCTAGAAATACAGTAATCCCCATTTCCCTCTTCTTGCTTGTCTGTGAATTGTTGGGTAGTCCAGGTAAACCTCCCTTATTTAGAGTGTTGTCTGGAGACCTCAAGTGAAAGCATCAGAAATGTAAGTAAGGACCTGCTGCAATGGTGACTTCACTATTGGCAAGAACAGTTTTTAAGCTGTAGATATGGTATTTATCATGCAAGATCTAAAATATCTAAAAACAAGTTTGCATTAGACTTGAAATTCAGTTTAAATTCAACAACGTTTATAGTATTAAGTCATGGTACAGATATTTGTATTACCATTAATATTGTTTTGCAACACTTTTGGAATCCAATTAATTTTTTTCTTGGTTTTGGGGATTTTATCACTGTCTAAGGCTTAGTTTCTGACAGTTTGATTTAGCTCATCAGTAGTTTATAGAGTCATAGATATGTGTGATTGTGTTACCGTTGTCCACAACCCAAGTGACAAGTATCTGTCTGTTTAATTAATGTTAAAGTAATGTTATTGCTTAATAATTGGTTTACAACTATTGTTTTCATATCTGCACACTCAAGAGTACACTTGAATATTCTTGTTTTACAATTGCGGGTGGTTAAGCTATCCTGTTGAACTGTACTGAAGCAAAAGTTTGGACATATGTTCTGGGATTTCCCCACCCTCCGCCGTTACTGGGACACAGTCCACCGAACCCTAGAAGAGGTCACGACCATTGCCACCATGAACACATGGGAGGCATGCGCGCTCGGAATTTTTCGTAGACGGAAAGCCGAGAAAACACAACACCGATTCCTATCACTAGCCATCCTCCTGGCAAAGCGCGGAATCGCCATGCACTGGAGGGCCCCCGCGGGACCACCGGAGGCAGCGTGGATCGGAGCGGTAAATAAATGGGGTAAGGCAGAGGAGGAGTTACTCCGGGAAGAGGAGGTACGCGGACATCGCAAGCATCCCATATCCCTGGAGTGGGCTCAACTACTGTATAACTTCACACAGGCGACACGCCCCCAAGAGTCACCTATAGCCTCGCAATCCCAAGTACGACCGACCACACCGACCCCCACACATCCATGAATATGCCACAAATACTGCACAAACGTCATGAGTGGCCGCACCCAGCGACCCTCTAACACCCGGACACATACCAACAACGCCCGATATGTACTTACGCCAGTCGACCCGAGAACACGGACTCTGTGCTTCGATAAGGAGACCCAGACCACTCCCTCCCGCCTTTCCCTTACTTTCTTCCCCATCCCACGTTATTCAGTTCATCCCCTCAGTTCCTGGGTAGGTTGGGAAGCTCAACTTAGACAGGGTGCTACCCTTGCATATGATTCACTGATCAGGCCCACTGATAACGTTGCCACGACGCCACATGCCATCACGAATCACACCCACATAGTCGGTGCCTCCTGCACCGCCTCCATAGTGACCGACATATCACGAGTTCACCCCCCCACTGGTGCAGTTGACAGACTTACATGAACGAGACGGCTCCTCCCTGGGGGGTGCATACGCTCTGGTGGGAAGCCACGCTACTGAGCCCACGGATAGTGGTGGTCGACGGACAACAAACCCCGAACTGAGAAGTGCCAAACAGTGACTATTTCTAAAACTATATCTCTACGACCTCATTTTGTAAGGCTCGTCTACCTTTTTTGATTACTGTCATATTTTTAATGTAATGCAACCTAAAACCCAATAAACAAATTTAAACAAAAAAAAAAGTTGCGGAAAGGAGTGCCAAAACCCATCAGGTCCAGCACAGCATCTAAATAGCTCCAGTCAACGGAGTCAAAAGCCTTCTCAAAATCAATAAGGAAAAGGGACAATTATGGAGTCAGCAGGTGTCGGTTGGCAAGGGCAAGATGAAGGCGTTGGAAACAGTGTCTAGTCCCTCGGAGAGGCATGACACCGCATTGGTCAGGGTAGACAAGCTGGGCTAAATGCGGCCGAATGAGATTGGCCAATATGGAAGCGAAGATCTTGAGCTCCGTATGGATGAGCGAAATGGGACGATAGTCCGAGCAGCATTTTGAGGGGGGCTGGGACTTAGGGATCACTACGATGGTAGCGAGATCCATCTCCGGCCGGAATGGCCGCGCTCCACCGCTTTATTGTACATCGCTATGAGAGGCGGAACCAGGGTATCATGGTAGGACGAATAAAACTCCTGGGGGAGCCTGTCCAGCCCAGGAGTACTACCAGGCGCGAAGTGGCATCAGACACCTCCGCAGGGGTGAGCGGCAGGTCCAACGCAGCCGCGTCGGAGCCGCTAAGGCGTGGAAGAGGGAACTCTTCCCGTCGGAGGAGGTCAGCGAGAGAAAGACCAGGCGACCACGCCAAATAGAGGGTAGCGTACTAGGAGGCAAAGCATTGGGCCACTGCTACCGGGGCACGGTGGAGCTTGCCGTTTGCGTCCGCCATTTCCGGTATGATATGGTTGGTCATAGGGTAGGTGGCGTGGCGGTGTAGGAGCTTCTAATTTTTTTCTCCCCAGCCGTTCACCCTCGTTCGCACAAGCTCTTATACACTTTTCACTAACTATATAAACCCAAATTGAAACTTTTAGGGTCCACGCTCATTTCTCATTGGTCCATTAGATGGGTGGTGATGATCACCTCATGTCCTCCTTGCTTAAACCAGTTTGTGAATTTGCAAAGTCACATCGAAGTTTCTCATGACTTAATGTTCACATTTGTACTTGTCTATCATTTGTATCCATTCCAAACATTCAGATTTCAGTTTTGTTCCTTTTTAATGCAGGCAACTTTGGCACAACTCCCGTTCTTAGGCCAGGCTGGCCTTGACATCTCTTGCTCCGGGCATAGGCCACACACTTGTTACTTGTCATTTCATTCGCACATGTGTGGGGGCCATCTTTGGATTTCATTTCCACCATCGCGTGTAAACAGCCACTTTCGGATTTGGCCGCACAGGCCAAAATGGAAACTAATATGAAAACTAACACACCATTCTAATTTTCCCCTGTTAGGTGTTACCCAGCGAAGCAAACGTATATGCGATTTTTTACTTGCCATCTGAATTTATCTGCCACAAAACACTTCTACCATAAGCACAAAATACATGCGTTTATTCAGTTATATCTACGTCATCATAGTTCTTATATTAGTTCAACTCATGGTTTTTATTAGCAATTAGAATTTTGCAAAACAGCAGTTAGTTTTTCCCACGTGTTGTGTCTAAAACAGGTGCAAGGACATTGGAGCTTCCACAGTATGTTCCAGGTTAGAGCAGTTAGAGCAGTTTTAAATTAACTTAGTTTTACTGGGCACCAACATGGTTTGATTGCAATATGCAGATGCAACGTTCGGGTGCTGACTTCATGAATGCCGATAATCGATAATTTGTGTGCAATTTTCTCTACCTTTACATGTGTGCTTTCATGTTTTGCAATCTCATTCTCAGTTCTTTATTTGTTAAATGAAAAGGCAACAGACGTTCTGGCAGTGTTTGGTTACATTCAATGTGACATTGCCTCAGCAAATGATGTAACTTGTCAGCGGAATGATGTCCGAACCAGGGGTGGTGTTAATGTGCACGATTCTAGAAATACAGTAATCCCCATTTCCCTCTTCTTGCTTGTCTGTGAATTGTTGGGTAGTCCAGGTAAACCTCCCTTATTTAGAGTGTTGTCTGGAGACCACAAGTGAAAGCATCAGAAATGTAAGTAAGGACCTGCTGCAATGGTGACTTCACTATTGGCAAGAACAGTTTTTAAGCTGTAGATATGGTATTTATCATGCAAGATCTAAAATATCTAAAAACAAGTTTGCATTAGACTTGAAATTCAGTTTAAATTCAACAACGTTTATAGTATTAAGTCATGGTACAGATATTTGTATTACCATTAATATTGTTTTGCAACACTTTTGGAATCCAATTAATTTTTTTCTTGGTTTTGGGGATTTTATCACTGTCTAAGGCTTAGTTTCTGACAGTTTGATTTAGCTCATCAGTAGTTTATAGCGTCATAGATATGTGTGATTGTGTTACCGTTGTCCACAACCCAAGTGACAAGTATCTGTCTGTTTAATTAATGTTGAAGTAATGTTATTGCTTAATAATTGGTTTACAACTATTGTTTTCATATCTGCACACTCAAGAGTACACTTGAATATTCTTGTTTTACAGTTGCGGATGGTTAAGCTATCCTGTTGAACTGTACTGAAGCAAAAGTTTGGAGATGTGGCTGGATGTGGACACAGTGGCCTCAGGGTGACTGAGATCCCAACCGGTAGCCATTAATCACTTGTTCTCCGACCAACATTCTTTGTTCTGCCCACTCCATAGGCCATTAGTATAGCAAAATTACTCCTGTGACTGACATTTCTGGCAAATTTTCAGCTAGGTGTCCTGTTGGAGGTGCTACATATAAAACCAACTCCTTAGTTCCATTGCACTCACACTTATCAGGTAGAGGATGTCTGCCGGAAATCAGAGAAGGTGTTGCATGCACACGCTATAGTGAACCTGAGTTTGCTTGTGCTGGGGCTGTAGGATAGGACGAGGAAGCTGCTTGAAGCATACGGACACCAGCAGTGAGTGCTTTCTCTAAGGCCAGGCTGTCAATACCCTCAATGTCTTAGGGCATGTCACCAATAACGAGCCCTGTTGTAGGTGATCAGTCAGCGGTATCCTGATAGTTTTAAATGTTCCCGCTCTTTCAAATTATATGACAACCTTTTAATCGCCATAATTGTCTGTAGAGATTGGACTAACCAGTTATGAAAGTCGACAGATTTTCAGTCAGTTGGCAGCCAACATGTTCATGAGTAGCATCCAGTCATGATTTGTTACATTTCCTAAAGTTATGCGTCTAAAACCTAATAATGCAATAGCAGGATCACCAGGAATAGTGTACCCAAAGGTTTTTTGGGACATGGCTTAGCACCTCTTTGCAACCTTTTTGGGATTTGTGTGCAGGACAGTCGTGCAGGTCATCATGCTCACCTCTACATGGTCTTCAACTTCCATCACTGGTAGCTTGTTTCATGCATGTTGAGGTGCCAACTAAACATTATCATATGTAAAGTTTCTTGTTTCTGGACTCTTCTAAATGTTTTCATTGGGTTCCTCCATAATGTCTACCATTTGTTCTTACGAAGTTTTCACTCACAGTGTTTGCTCACATCTTGACATATGTTATAACTTTAATGGATTTTACCTTTTGTCTAACACTAAATAAATATCAGAAACAACTAGTTTTGGTATATAAAACTTTTTAAAGGGCTGTTGAATTGGAGTTCCATCTCTCACCTCTGCTTCCCTGTTAGTGGGGAAGAGAGCCCAGTATTCCAATAGAATATAATGTAGTCTTTCCTTCTCATCAATATCAAATTGTCTTTTGTATGTATCAAATTATTTAATTTTCACTAAACAAAATAGATTCCCAAAGGTATAATACTCTCCACCTCCTAAAGTGGTCATCTGTAAATGATCCTGTAAATTCTGGGTTATAGTGTACAGATGTGAATGGGGAAGGAAATGTGGTGATGTTGGGGTTTTTGATAGCACCATGCTTCAATGATTGGTCTGATTATGTCTGAAACATAAGGTACAGTAGGTCTACTATGGCTCTGCAACCATTGAAGTTCCCCAAGTGGTCTTGTCAGTAATCTCTCTATGTGTAACTAATGCTATTCAGTTTCATGTAAGGCTCTATTTAAGGTTACTCTCAATTGGGCCATTAGGTACTAGTTGTTAATACTGGGAAATCACAGTCCACTCCCTTGCCAGCCTGCATGAGTTTCCTAGATAATCTGGGCTTTTAGTCCCCATTCCTGACAGACAAGTACATTGCATGCTGGTTTTTAGCAACAGCGTATCATGTTTTATAAAAGTCGCTGGTAACTTTTATAACTGGAATGAGATTATATTAATTTTCAATGTCAATATTCTCCTTAGCTAAAAAATCAATCTGCAAATTTAGTGGAGAAGATCCTTTTTGATGAGTCAGTAGTTGGCGGAAACGTGTAAACGGCTTAATATAGTTATTGCAACAGTGGAGTTGTATAATTTCCGAAATATTTAATTTTGTTCTTAGTTTTTGTTTCCTGGGACCGCAGAGACCTGTTCATTTCACATTCCAAGTTGATCCAGGAGATAGTGTGGTCTACAGCATCCTCTGCTCATGATAAGTCAAGAAGGATAAGGATTTTTTTCCGGTTCCGGGTTGAGTCACGGTAGCAGCAGCAGCAGCCGTGTGTGGAGACTGAGGAGCGGAGTGATACACGGCGGCATACAGCGCGGAGGCTGTGGAGCAGCATTGCGGCTCTGCGGGATAGCGGGACAAGCTGTGCTGAACCGCTGCCACACCGCTTCCACAAACCGCAAGCAGCAAGCCAACGCCAGGCGCTAAGAAGAAAAGGAAGGAGACTCGCGGGCGGGAACGGCGGTTCGGCGTACTGTGCTGAGCCGCGTCGCTGCTGTGTGCTGTGTGGCAAGAAAAGGAAGGAGACTCACAGGCGGGAACCGCGGGAGCAGCGGTGCGGCAGACTGCGCTGAGCCGCGTCGCTGCCGAGCCACGAGCCACAGGTCAAAGAGGAGAAGTGCGGTAGTACGGCAGGTATTTAGAGCTACAAGCCGCGAGCCGCGACAAAAGTTAAAGCTAAGGATGGACGATCCTGTTCGGAGTTGCCGCTACCGCTGATTGAGAGGTGAGGAGCGGCTGGCTAGTTGGCGAGTCGGAGAGTCCAAGGTGCGTCGGGGCTAGCATCTGCCCGCATTTTGTGCACGAAGTTGTTCCTGAGTTGTTCACGAGGCAGGCGGCTGGAGGCAGGAGGCAGGCGGCAGGGTTTTGTGAGACTGCATTACGCTCCCTGTCTTACCTGCCTCATCTGGAGGTGTGCGTCATGAGATCTCCGGGAGTAGTAGCAGCGGAGGAGCAGTGTGGAGCAGTGAGCTCAGTGAGCACAGCGAGAGGCTGAAACGGTGTAGTGCACGGAGTGTAGTGCCCTGTTGTGCACACAGCGCACGAGGCATGATGTGGTGAGGTCGGACGAGGCACAAGACACTGGGACAAGGCAGCAGGAAAGCGTGCAGCGGAAAGTAACGAGAGCACTGAGACACAGTGAAACGCCAACAAACGATACGAGGAGAGAGAAGAAGTGGCAGTATTGGCACTGGCACCAGTTCCTGCTTTCTAGCGCTCCCACTTTCAAGCGGCGTCCCCCCACGGTGCCTTTGTTTTGTGGTCGAACATTATCGTAGCTTTGGGCACGCTTTATGACCAATTGACTATTTATCTGTTCTTTTTTATTGTATTCTCGTTTGTGACACTTATTCTAGTATCCGGTGTTTTATCTTAAGTAACCACTAAACATAATGACAGTGAAATAGCTAAGGTCTGGGCGGTTACTGGTAGGAAGGACTTGTTCAAAGACTAAATCTAATCCCCTACGTAACAAGGATGTTCCTGGTATGTTGTTAAAAGGACAATGCCAACTTTATAGTTTATGGGAAAGGGGAAAGGACAGAGTCCCCCAAGTGGGACCAAATATTATAAATAGTCAGGGGGAGGGTGATGGACATGGAGGAGTAATTGTGAGTGGGAACAGCAATTATGTTGAAATAGTTGAATCATTAGATATGGCAGATGTTAAAGAAGCACTTACTGTCAGGGTGGGTAGGTCTCCAGGTCCCCCAGAACCCCTGAGCCACTTGATGCAAATCCCTGGGGTTCAAAATGGTTCTCAAATAGTTCTCAAACCCACCATGTATCCTCTGGACCTACTTCTAAAATAGTGGAGGTGAGTGTGCATAGACCCTTACCTGCCCCCGGTGGAATCATAGAAGACCTTCTCGGTCCTTCTCCGGTTGCGGAGGTACGAAGTAATGATTTCACCCTTCCGGATCTAGATCTAGAGCTTTATAGGAGATATATCGCCTGTGATACCAGCAAGATTACAGAATTGGCAAATACCCCAATAGTAACAGCCCCTATAGGACTTCAATTATTCTGTAGTACTCCATCTAATAAATCTAATTATTCTCTATCACAGTCTGGCACCTCCACGAGCCCTGATTTAAATATTACTGATATCCAACCCAGTCAAACCACCAGGAAGGATATACTCGTTTCGGACTCTTTGTCATCGTTAGAACATCTGTTATCCTCCATTTTAAAGTTACTTGAAAAATTCGTTGGAGGGTCAGATTGTGTGCTGGAAACCGTAACACAAATACTAAAGGTATTATTAAACAGCAAACAGAGGAGGGAACTTAGTTTAGAAACGGACTCTATTAAAGTAGGATTGGAAGCAAAGAGTGATTGGGTGGTGGGGAACAGGTTTGAGAACGCTAATTGTGATTCAATCCCAATTGACCACGATGGTATACCCCAAATCTTTGAGCAAAAGAATATAGTGGCTACGGTAGAGAAGATTCCTGATTCCTCATTAAACCCACTATTAGTTGATTGCGCTCATGAGTGTGTTCAAGAAGATAAAATCGCGGTGGATCTAGAAAAAAGGATAGATAAGGAGATATTTCCTATTTTTAAGACCCAAACAAATGAGGAGAGAGAGTGTGTCCTGGATTCATCATGTTTGGGGAAAAAAGGAAAAGGAGATATTTCCTATTTTTAAGACCCAAACAAATGAGGACAGAGGGTGTGTCCTGGATTCATCATGTTTCGGGAAAAAAGGAAAAAAATGGGAAACTTAAAAAGAACCGAGGGAAACAGTTGAAACCAAAACGAAGATTTGCAAAAAAGAGGCAAAGGAAAATTTGTTTTAAGGAAGATGCAGAAACCCTCATGGGAAAGGAGCCTTCCCTGGGGTTATTGCACAATGTATCACAAGATATGAACCAGCTTGTCGAAGTAGATCAAGTGATCACAGAGCCAAAAGATCTGCCGTTAGGGCCTTTGCTGATTTTTAATGCTCCCCCCCCAAATACTATACATGCCCAGTTAGCTCCCTATACTATTGTAACAGAGGGACCTCCAAGTGTTAAATGGCGGCACAGCAGACGCCTGCTAGCCTAGTTTCTTCAGCACTTAACCACTTGCATGCTAATGACAAGGTGAACTCGTCATGGTGCACAGTTAAGCTGTGCTCATGACAAGGTCAACTCGTCATGTATAATGGGATTTACAAATATGCAGCACAGCACGGGAAAACCCCTTAGCAGCCAAGTGGTTAATCCCTTGGCTATGCCGTCCCCGGAATTAGAAGAAAGTAAAGGAGAATCAAAGTTACCTAATGATGTTCGCGTAAGGGAATTGATAGAAACATTTCATTTAGACTTCTTGCCCCTGTTTGATAGGGATCTCATATTGAAAAGGTCTTCTCTCCTCAAATGTTTTTGGAAGATCGAAAGTTTTGAAACTCATTCAAAGTAGTGACTTAAGTTTAGTCTCTATCCTTGAAATAGAAGTTGGGCATATAGCGAGGGTAAGGTTTAATTCTAAAATCATTGTAATCTTATACTCCAATGGTCAGAAGCTCTGCAAAGTAGGGGGATCGATGTCCTCCCTTTTGTAGAGAAACCACGAAATAGAGTTTTTGATAACAAGCCCCCGATAACTCAGGCAGACTCTGTCACTAGAGATCGCCTTCTAGAATTTGAGGACTTAAAAATCTGTATTTCTAAAAAGGGAAGACAAGTGAGACTCATAGACCCTATCTCTCTCCCCTTCCAACGGAACTCCATAGAGGAGAGCCTACAATGGAATTGGTTACCTGGTGTCCTGTCGAGAACTAAAAATAACATCATGGAATGCTGCAGGAATAAAGAATAGTAGGGAAAAGCTGCAATTTCTACACACACTAGATGCAAACGTGATCTGTCTCCAAGAGACTTGGTGCACAGAGAATTTATTACTGGACAAAGATTACCTTACGTTGGACGGCAGAGCAATTCCATCCAGGAGAGGACATGCAAGGGGCGGGTGGCTTGCCTGTTGTCTAATAAGATAAAATGGAGTTATGCTTATTACATAGACCCTAGTAACCTTTTTCAGGCAATAACTTTGTTCAACATGGCCAACGCTGGAAAGGGTAAACCATTGATTCTGATAAATGCTTACATTCTTCCGGATGCCTGCCACAATGTACTTTTAAAAAATTTATTTTCATACGTAAAGAAGGTCACTGAAGCAGAACCCATCCCTCATATAATTTTAGTAGGGGATCTTAATTGTAAGATCTCCAATCTTAATCTAGAGATTTTCAGAAATAAGGATAAAGAAGAATCCTTGCAGATTCCTCAAGCGATTTTTCCACAAAACATCAGGACAAATGTGGTAAATAAATAATTAATTACCGGTTCTATTTTTCGGGATACTCATACAAACAGATAGCTCAATAAATAAGAGTCAAGATTCGAGGTAGCTAGAGTGTACAGGCTTTAATCAGGCATAAAAGGACAGGAACAGGACAGCCTGCATGGGAATAGGATGGCAGCTGCCGGGGGCAGGAATAGGCTAACTTTTAATAACAGTGCACAATATTTATAGTTAAACAGAATACATTACATTCAATATAGTAGGCGTAGCAGTAGGCGGGGTTTGTAGCAGTCGCGAAAGATAAGGGCAACATGATGTAACAAGAAGGCGTGTACAGGGCGTATACATAGACATGTGATGTAAACGTAACAGAATATGTCATAAAAGGGGCGGAAACATGGAGGGGGCTACCTGAGCAGCTGGGACCTCTAACCTAGTGGTGCGCGTAAACTGGCAATGACGTGTTACCAGGAGGAACTGGGGGCTATGACTTCTGCGCTAGAAGAGGAGACTAAAGTCTGGAGGGTCAGAGCGACATGTACCCAGGCATATCTAGTATCTGGTGTTTATAGTACATGTTGATAGAATCCAAAAGTTATCAGGGTAAAGGCTAACAGACACTAAGACTGGTGCATGCATTATTCTAAATGTATTGCGTGTGCGAGGAATATTCTATGAATATGAATACAGTATTTCTCTTACATGGAGACATAAAGGCTAGACTATGACGGAAACTATTGATGCGATTCAGTAGCTTAGGAATGCAGAGAAGGAGGGCTGGACTGATAACTCGAATCATAACATACTCTTGGCAGACTGGGAGGCAGAGCCAGGCCGAGCCGGGCACTGCGTGGCAAGAAGTAGGCTAAGGGTCAGGGATACAGGTGGGGGCTGTATCGCTCCTCGGAGAGGGTTCAGGAAACAGGAACTGCATCTGAGTCCGGGCCCTTTTGAGGCCTAGAAACGGGGACAATTCAATGAATTAACGTGCACACTGTAAAACGTGGCAACGTAGCTTTACATAGGCCTAATATTCGTTGTATTCACGAGGACTGGAAACTGACATACTAGAGATGGACACAACTGTAATTGCGTCTTTAATTGATCAGAGGGGAATACATGCATATCGATCATGCACATATGACATAACATGGGGAACACGTAGGCACATACAACATGGCAAAATTTACTTTTCCACATTCCCTCCTTGTGCCCTACGTTTCCATCAGGAAACATCAATATTCATGATACCATCTATCATTTCATATAGCATCATTTGCTCGTCTCGAATTGTCTTGGAACGGGACTTAGGACTAGGAATACAAGAAGTAGCACAAATGCCGCAAATCGCAGGGCCACATTGTATACAGAGGCAGCAACTGAATATGATCATTACTGCAATACCTAGAAATGACAATACTTTCCATCCCCAGGCAGATATGATACTCCAGAGCCAACCGGACCATGTCCAGGTGCCTGGATTCTGGTGTAACTGATGGGCAATTTTATGAAGTCTGGTTATAGCTGAATAAACAGACGGCGCTCTATTAGGAATGAAAATGCAGCAACTAGATCCGATGACTCTACATGCTCCTCCTCTATCGGCCAGTATGACGTCAAGAACGAGACGATTTTGGAGCACGACAAATCTCATAGCAGATTGCTCTTCAGTTAAGTTACCTAGAGCAGAAGTAGTCTCATTCACTACTGCTTCAAGGGTTCTGGTTAACCTACGGATTAACTTACTATTCTGGATAGGGCCTATAAAGAAGAAGAAACCTTTATTGAAATCTGTATACTGTTCTAGAGTAGTTTCAGTTTGATCGACTATTGGGGACTCGATCTCCCTTTTATGTCTGACGTGTACTAGATGTGTGTTTCTGTGATAATCAGATGGGGCTAGAAAAACTGTTGGCAGTAGGAAGGCAATGTAACATGTTCCATCCCAATCGAGGGGCAGACGAACATATGCGGTCTGACCACAAACAAAATAAGAATGACGTGAAGCTTTGAAAATAGATTTCCCACTGTCACTATACTCGACAGTAGTAGTACAATCACTATGTCCTACATGTGCGGAACCATTCTTTCTGACACATAATTCGCCTTTGACTGGTAGTACTGAAATAGCAGGTAAGTCTGGAGTAGTATCAGACTGAACATTCAGGACCATAAAATTCGAAGAATAATTACCTAAATTATAAACTTCATTTTCTAGATCTAACCCTGTTCTATGGGAGAGACCTTGCTTGTCTGGAAAACATGTTCTATTCAGAAGGGATATATCATTGGAGGATGACGTTAACGTGGACCATGCTCCACACGAACCATTATGTGAAAACGGATAAGGAAAGAGTGGCAGAACTCCCTTCGGTGTCTGGAAAGGGGGGAGTCGACCACACACCCAACAATTAGTGGCATTGCTGGTCTGGTGTGAATAGTGTAACATTCTTATAAAGGTGTTATTGCGCATAGCAAGACGATAGGATAACTCGTGAGGAGGCAGATCACTGAATGTGTGCTCTACTGTAGCATTAGCAAACTTATTTATATGCGAAATTGGAAAACATAAATGTAATGCATAACTTGTGCAGGTAACCATCAAACTTAGAAACAATAGGAAACTTAGAAAAACGATACATCTTATAGAGTTTTGACTAACTCTCTCACTATGGGGGTCTATCTCATACATGTCAGGGACCTGTCTAACCGTTTCACCCGAGAGGGACTTAGACAATTAAACTGGCTGACTTATTTTACTAGACCGGAGCTTCTTTTTATACTCCTGCTGCGGAGTTTCTTCTAACAGGGGAGGCTTGAATTCAGAGTCAATTTTTAGGCAGTCCTTAGAAATGTTCTTGGCAAATGTTTTTATACGCAATCCATGGAATTTCTTGATGTGGGACATATGTACCCAGCCTTTGCGGCCCTCCAACTTCACGGCCGTGCGGGTGGTCAGAAGAACTAGTCGTGGCTCCTTCCAACGAGGCTCCAGTGGACTTGAACGATCAAAATTGCGGACCAATACGAGGTTTCCTGGAACGATTTCATGCGGTTTCACCTCGGTATTGTCTGGAAATGCGGCGGCAACCTGTGAACGACAAGAGTGTAGGGCAGACATCAAGGAAGCTAGGTAATCTGTCAACATATTGCTGGAAACATCTGTAATACTGCGGGGTCTAGGTGTACCCCACATGTTTGGGGGGCGGCCGAATACGACCTCATAAGGGGACAGACCTGATCTGGAATGTGCGACCATTCTCATGTAGAATAAAGCAACTGGCAGGGCAACTAGCCAGTCTACACCTTTCTCTTTACATGTCTTGGCAATACGGATTTTCAGGGTCTGATTATGTCTCTCTACGAGACCGGCTGCTTCAGGATGGCGCACACAATGGAACTTCCACTGGTACCCTAACAGAAGGGAAAAATGTTTCATGAGTTCAGATGAGAATGGCTGGCCGTTATCAGAATACACGACCCTAGGGAGTCCATAGCGGGGAAAGAATTCACGAACCAACTGCTTGGCAGTGGTCGCTGCTGTATAATCTGGAACTGGATATGCTTCTGTCCACCTGGACAAAGCGCATACAACTACAAGAACATACTTGAAACCTCGACATCTCTCCATCTGAATATAATCCATCTGGAGGACTTCAAACGGGTGGTTAGGAGGTTGGAATCCACCTTGTTCCACCGGGACACTTTTACCTGGATTGAACTGGCAACATATCATACAGGTACGGACTTTCTGCTTGGCTGCAGCTCGTAAGTGCTTGTTGAACCAAAGGTTCTGAATACTGTCTAACATAGCTTTTTCTCCTAGATGTGCTGGACTATGTGCGGTATTAATGATGACTTGAACCATAGAGTCGGGGAGAAACCATGTGGCTTTTCCCTTCGTCACCCATCCTTGATCTGTCTGGACCCCTCCTTGTTCGGACCATTTCTTGATTTCTTCAGGAGTAGCATGTAACTGTATGTCTATGACATCTTGTGTAGGGTCCTTAACTGTCATACAGGTAGTCTGTTCTGGAGTGGATGTCTGTGTCTTGTTAACCGGAATGTCTGGTGTCTGAGCTGTAAGCTTGGCTGTTCGATCTGCTAGATCGTTACCTTGAGAAATGATGTCAGTAACTTTCGTATGTGCCTTGCACTTCATGATAGCGATAGCTGTCGGTAAATGTATTGCATCTAACAGAGCTTGAATCTGCTGAATCTTGGTTCCATGAGAAGTCATGAAACCTCTCTCCTGCCAGAGTACTCCGAAGTCGTGTACGACTCCGAATGCGTAACGTGAATCTGTATATATGTTTACTTTCAGGTTCTTGGCACGTATGCAGGCTTGGGTCAGAGCAACTAGCTCTGCTGCTTGAGCAGACAGGATGTCAATACGGTGTGTTTCAATAACTTCGGTGTCAGTAGTCACTGCATACGCGGCTACTAGTTCTCCTGTACTAGTTCTCATACATGAACCATCCACATAAAGTGTCAGGTCGGGATTAGGTAATGCAATGTCTGTCAGATCTTGTCTTGGCTTAGTCATAGTATTAATGACTTCCACACAGTCATGTGTGGCAGGATTTGAAGTAACTGACGGTAACAGTGTAGCAGGATTTAGAACGTTGCAGCGTCTGATTTCTATGTGTGGCTGGAACAGTGTCAGTTCATAACCTGTTAAACGTGCAATTGTCAAGTGCTGTGTCTGTGTTCGGTTTAAAAGAACTTCCACGGAGTGTGGAACTTGTACTGTCAAGGAGTGTCCTAATACTATGGAATCACTTTGTCTGATAGCTAGAGCTGTGGCTGCAACTGACTTGAGGCACGCAGGCAGAGCCTGGGCTACTGGATCTAATGTGCTCGAAAAATAAGCACAAGGCTTGTACTGTCCTGCTTGATCTTGTGTGAGAACAGATAATGCAGTACCATCACGTTCTGTGACAAAAAGTGTAAAAGGCTTACTGTAGTTCGGTGTAGCTAGAACAGGTGCTTGGCATAAGGCTTTCTTTAATTCATTAAAACTAAGTGTATGTTCAGATGTCCAAGGGAGAACAGTCGATACGGCTGCCTCCTGTGTCGTTAACTGTATCAGTGGCTTGGCTAGAAATGCATACTGAGGAATCCATTGTCTGCAGTAAGAAGTGAGGCCAATAAAAGCACGTACCTCCTTCTGTGTCTTGGGCTGTGGAAGACTCGCTATCAACTGGATACGGTCTGGTGTCAACTGCCTACCCCACTTGGACAGTAAGTGGCCTAAGTAGATCACTTGCTGGACACAGAACTGGAGCTTTGAAGGGGACACCTTGTGCCCCATCTCGGCCAGAAAATACAGAACTGTAAGTGACGCTCGTTCGCAGTCACGTTCAGAACGGGCTGTGATCAGTAGATCATCGACATACTGGAGCAGGGCAGTGTCAGTTGGCATGTGGATATTGTCTAGTTGTCTTTTAAGTGCTTGACTGTAAATACTAGGACTTTCTGTGAAACCTTGAGGAGCTCGTGCGAATTTATAGCTCCTTCCATTTAAACAAAAACCGAAAAGGTACTGGCTGTCTGGATGAATGGGAACACTGAAAAATGCATTCTTGAGGTCGATAACGGTGAAAAATGTAGCTTCAGAATCAATAGCTGTCAATAGGGATGAAATATCTGGGACTACTGGATACTGGGGTAT
The DNA here is from genome assembly GCF_964261635.1 of Lissotriton helveticus. NCBI lineage: Eukaryota > Metazoa > Chordata > Amphibia > Caudata > Salamandridae > Lissotriton > Lissotriton helveticus. The sequence continues at coordinate 1,156,552,031 of NC_136067.1, read as the reverse complement.
GATACATTTATTAAGCTCTCGAAGGTCAATCACTAATCGATATACCGGAGGTGCATTTGGATCAGTACGTTTCATGACTGGAATGATAGGAGAATTACATACATTGGAGTCAGTTTCTACAACCACTCCTTGAGCAATGAGCTCATCAATAATTTTGGATAAGGCTGCTACAGCCTCAGGTGGCAATCTGTACTGTCTGATTCGTGGCAAGACTATACCTTGCTTGAGAGTCACACGATGGGGTGTGATTTGCATAAAACCTACATCAGTTGGACCTTGCGCCCATAAATGCTGCAGTACATTGGATAATCTTGGATCAAAATCGCGTAATACATAGTGACCTTTAAAGTCACGCAAAAACAATCGTATTCCTTCTGGAGAGCAGCAAATAACTGCACCTAATTCTTTCAATGTTTTAATGCCTAACAAATTTTCTGGACATGATTTCGTGAGTAACAAATCAGTAGTTCGGGACAATGGACCGACTTCTAGAGTAACTGGTTTTGAAATCTCGTTCACAATAGGCTTTCCTGAAAATCCAAGGGAAACATTTTTAGAGCCTGAGAGCGGAGCCCCTGGAACCTCGTCATGACTGATAGTAGTCCTACTTGCCCCTGTATCAATCAAAAACTTTCTGTCTTTCCCTAATACTTGACTGTGCACATAGGGACCCTCTTGATCTACAGGTATCTCGATGAGAGGCAAGCCTACCTCCCTCTCTAGGCTGTTTCATGAATACTGTTGATACTCTGGATACTCTGTCTGAGCATACTGGTACATTTGCTGTGTAACATGCTGTGTTGCAGCGATAGGCTGCGATGCTGGAACTGTCTGTTGTGCATTCTGCGGTGACTGAGAAGTCTGTGAGACTTGTTCTGGTCTAGGCGGACGTGGTCTTTCTTTAGTCTTACCAGTAGCTATGTTGTGTTTCAGAACTGCACACTCGTTTATAAAATGACCTGGCTGTTTACAATAATTGCATGTCCCTTTAACGGGAGCTGCAGGATGACTGGCTTGATTCGGACCCCTCTTCTGACTGTCTTGTGGAACAGATTGTGCAACTAGTACTTTCATTTTCGTGTCTTTCATACGTCTCCTTTCGTGTTCTTGCTCTTCCCTGATTCTATTCTGGTGATACTGGAGCATTTGAAGCATTTGTGACGGGGTACTAGCTTGCCAGGTACTTTCGACTTTCAAAACTCGATTTTTAACTTGTGGACTTGAATTCTCGACTAGTTTAGTAACAAAAAGATGAGGGTATGACTCGCTACCTGTCTTCAAACCACTGTTTATAATAAAACATTTTTCAAATCTAGAATAGAAATCACTAGTGTCTTCATCCTGTTTCTGTTTACATGCTCAGATTGCATCCCAATCTTCCTTTTTCGTGGATAATAACCTTGGCAAAACTTGTATCAATAACTCGGGCAATTCTTTACATTTGTCCCCAACACCTGGTACTCGTGTTTTATCTTCAGCTTCTAGAGCTGTCCAATCAATCTTTTTCTCTCCCACCTCCCATTCTTTTTCTTTGAGTTTTTCATATACCCCTGCGGGCAACAGGACCTTTAGCATTTTAATGATATCTGGATACGTGTATTCTCCCATACGGAGCATGTCTTTTAATTCTCGATGGAACCCTGCTGGATCTTTGTCGTGACAAGGAATTAATTTCTTCATCTCTAAGAGTTCCATCTTTGTAATAGGGGTGTAAACAAATACTCGTTGCATTTCACCACCCGCTGTCCTAACTGGGTGTACTTCCCGTAACGGATGCTGTCTATGTAAAATGATTTACTTTCTGGAGGTGAGACGTGAACAAAATGCGGATTCAGAAACGTTCTATATTTGTGGCGCTGTTCTAGAATGACACTAATTAAATCGGTACCTAAACCTTTCCATCTATACTGGAGAAACTCGTTCAGAACATCATGTAACGGACCTGGATCAGAATGCTGACCCTCATACAGTGTGATGAGGTGCTGGATCATATACATACCCACCAGTCGCTGTTCGGCTGGGGGCAGTTTCAGAAACATTTGTGCCACTATTTCATCTGGAAAAGTGGTAGAATCAGTAGTCCATCGGACTGCTGATCGGGCTAGTTCTAGTTCATGCATGGTACTAAGTTCACTATAACCGATTCGTGATTTCAGAATGTGATCGGTAGCTTGAAATACTTGTTCAAGATTCTCTTGTTCTAGTGCTGGAAGGTGAAAAACTTTCTTGTGTTCTAGGCGTGAATGTCGGTCTAGAAGTCTAGATTTACCTACATACGCTATTCTGGCGGTATTCTCGTCTTCTACCTCTTCAGTATCAGTGTTGTCTTCTTTCTCGCTTACTTGTGCTGCTTTGCGTTTCTCGTGTAACCTTATTATTTCCTTACGAATTTTCTTGTACATACTCTCTATACTACTGAGTGTCTTGTGTCTTCCCTCGGCTATATGATCACTCCACTTTGTCAGAATTCTCATTTCGATCGGATCTTTAGTCGGACAATCTTGTTCCCTTACTAAACAATTGATTAGAAATTTTAATAGCATGAGCTGGGTCTCAGCTTTCCTTAGAGACATGATTTCGCCAATACTTTCTGGATCGTCTCCTGTACGGATGAAACAATATATTCTGTCTAGATCTTCTTTCATATTTGGTAGGGTGTCCAAATACTCGGTCACCCGTCTTACACGCAATGAATATATAACCATATTATCATCGCCTGGGACTGGATCATAACGGCATTCGGTAAGAGCTCGCCTGATATCTGCAACGGACTGGTGTTTGGGCGTACGCTGTAACGCACGTTCATGTAACTCGACTAACGTTACACGTTTGTGTGGCGGCGGGGTACCAGGAGGACCTCCCCCCGCGGCCCCTACACTAGAATCGTCGACTGATACTCTTCGTGCTGGCAGAGTGACCGATGTAGCGGGAACTTGTACTACGGGCTGGACCGGGGGTACCGTAACAGGTGCTGTAACAGGTGCCCCGGTGGCTGGAGGAACAGGAATTACATTATTTACAGGAGCAGGCGGAACAGGATTTGCATATTCTGGGACTGTGTCGTCCAAATAGGACGAGAGAAAAATATCAGCTGCGGTCGGTTTGTGACGTAGCTTAATGGGAACCAATGTCGGCGGAAAATTACATGGTGCTTCCGGGGTTGCTTTTGGCAAGCCCTCGGCAAGAAGAGGATACATACCCTTAATAAGGGCATTTCTCTGTCTGTCTGACTGTTCGGCTTTAACTCGTTCACCTACTTCGATTAATTCCCTTTCTTGGGCTCTTTCTGAGGATTCTCTACTTAATTCTGACTTTCTGATTTCTTTTTCGGTTCTTTTATGAGATTCTTTGCGCCATAACTCGATGGCATCTTTCTGGGACTGTCTGGATTTCTTTTTCCATAATGCTTCTTCTACTCGCATGATGCACTCGGCATCCCATGTACCTGATACAGGCCATCTATATTTCTCTTCTAGATCTTTAGTATACTCGACCCATAAGTCTAGATATAATATGGCACTTATGCCATGCTTATGATACATAAAATGACCTGGACTGTCCCTAGGCGGGACAGGAACTGCTTCTTCGAGCAGACCTTTTCTGGTTTTTAACTGACGTAACTTCGAGAACAGAGGCATGACTTAGACTGGAATCTGGACACAAATACAATACACGATAAACACAATAATAACTTGAAAACAAATCACTCATACCACAACATTGAAAACACATGAAATAACATTTAAAATAACAGTTCGGACAGAATACTACCTGGAATACTGAAAACAGAAACACATGAATTTCTCGAGAACAGAACAGAACTTACTGGAATGACTAGATGCACTGCTAAAACAGTACGAAACTTACCGGTCCCATAAAGAGACACGTCAGGACCCGCATCCACCTAGGTGGACACTTCGTGTTGGATCTGTGTACCCAAACCCACGGACCAGAGACAAATTAATTGACCCTGTCTAGATACTACCCCAGCAACGGTACTCACCGGGCAGCAAGAACGGAAGGCCTCGGACTGGACTGGACTGCTACGACGACGGACAGACGAACTTCGGACTTCAGTTACAGGTGGGCCTCCGGATACCTCGGACCTTGGACTCTCGGCGTGGGCTCTGGTCGGGACTCGCCGCGTTCCTCCACCGCCTCGTCTGGACGCTGGACCGCAACCTCCGTCTCCTCCGTGGGCCTGAGGGATACTTGAAGCAGAAATATCTGCACGTGGCCGGTATGGTTCCGTCACGGCTGCAGAGGATCAGGGGGCCTGCGTGGCTTCTCCGGCGCGTGGGGAAAGGGCAAGTCCCTATTCGGGCGCCATTATGTGGTAAATAAATAATTAATTACCGGTTCTATTTTTCGGGATACTCATCCAAACAGATAGCTCAATAAATAAGAGTCAAGATTCGAGGTAGCTAGAGTGTACAGGCTTTAATCAGGCATAAAAGGACAGGAACAGGACAGCCTGCATGGGAATAGGATGGCAGCTGCCGGGGGCAGGAATAGGCTAACTTTTAATAACAGTGCACAATATTTATAGTTAAACAGAATACATTACATTCAATATAGTAGGCGTAGCAGTAGGCGGGGTTTGTAGCAGTCGCGAAAGATAAGGGCAACATGATGTAACAAGAAGGCGTGTACAGGGCGTATACATAGACATGTGATGTAAACGTAACAGAATATGTCATAAAAGGGGCGGAAACATGGAGGGGGCTACCTGAGCAGCTGGGACCTCTAACCTAGTGATGCGCGTAAACTGGCAATGACGTGTTACCAGGAGGAACTGGGGGCTATGACTTCTGCGCTAGAAGAGGAGACTAAAGTCTGGAGGGTCAGAGCGACATGTACCCAGGCATATCTAGTATCTGGTGTTTATAGTACATGTTGATAGAATCCAAAAGTTATCAGGGTAAAGGCTAACAGACACTAAGACTGGTGCATGCATTATTCTAAATGTATTGCATGTGCGAGGAATATTCTATGAATATGAATACAGTATTTCTCTTACATGGAGACATAAAGGCTAGACTATGACGGAAACTATTGATGCGATTCAGTAGCTTAGGAATGCAGAGAAGGAGGGCTGGACTGATAACTCGAATCATAACATACTCTTGGCAGACTGGGAGGCAGAGCCAGGCCGAGCCGGGCACTGCGTGGCAAGAAGTAGGCTAAGGGTCAGGGATACAGGTGGGGGCTGTATCGCTCCTCGGAGAGGGTTCAGGAAACAGGAGCTGCATCTGAGTCCGGGCCCTTTTGAGGCCTAGAAACGGGGACAATTCAATGAATTAACGTGCACACTGTAAAACGTGGCAACGTAGCTTTACATAGGCCTAATATTTGTTGTATTCACGAGGACTGGAAACTGACATACTAGAGATGGACACAACTGTAATTGCGTCTTTAATTGATCAGAGGGGAATACATGCATATCGATCATGCACATATGACATAACATGGGGAACACGTAGGCACATACAACATGGCAAAATTTACTTTTCCACACAAATACGAGAGGGAAAATGCTTCTTGATGAATTGATAAAAGTTGATGGCATTATAGCAAATGAAAGGGTCCCGTCAGATACACCGGCAAACTTCACCTGTAAATCAAATAACAGTGAATCCATCCTAGACTATGTGATAGTGGGAAGTACCTCCTTCTTCCTCTTGAAAGATCTTAAGGTCTCTAATACTCACCATAGCGACCATAAAGTGCTAACTCTTACTGTAAATTTAAACCCAACTCAGACCGATCCATGGTCGTTAAATAGTGATCTGGTCGGCTTCGGTAAGTAATCAGGAAGATGTCACTGGGATATCAGGACTAATAGGGGTTTGGAAAGTATCTTAGAGGCCGCCGTGGTCAATTTGGTTAACTGGAACGGCTTTGAAATAGCATGTTTTGCTGATTTTATGGAAACAGTGATTGCAGTTGCAAAAAAGTCGATCCAAAGAAGTAACATTAGAGTAACTCCCAGATCTCTACGCCTACTTAATATTGAAATAAATGAATTAATTAGGGAACAATATCTGACCAACTCCTCAGAAAGATATCGTAGAATTTTACTACTCAAGAGAAGGAGGACTAGGATGAAGGTTAAGATGAGAAAAGAAAGGGAGGATAGTACATGGATTAAATTGAGGGAAGCTGCATTGAAAGGTCAAACAAGAACATTCTGGTCTCTTATCGGGGAGGGTTGTGGAGTTAGATCAAGACCACTTCCAGTTCCTATTGAGGAGCTTATATGGGTTGGCTATTTCCAGAACCTTTATGCAAGTAACAGGAATGTGATTGATTGTAGCAGAGTAAATGAAGACCCCTCTCCATATGAACCACCTTCTGAAAAAGATATTGAACTGGCCATCAAGGGTATGCGCTCCTCTGGGGCGATGGGCCCGGATGAACTCCTGATCTAGGTCTTGAAACAAAACAGTGCAATGTGGAGTAAAATCCTTTTTCCGGTCTTCAGATTCTGTTTTGCAAATAAAATCGTTCTCCCATCTTGGAAAGGGAGTATTTTAGTCCCCCTCTTCAAGAAGGGAGACCGTGACGCCCCACACAATTACCGTCAAGTTGCACTTTTGGATGCCGTGGGTAAAGCCTTCGCCAAATGCCTTTTTTTTTTTTTTTTTTTTTTTGGTTAAAGACTTTTATTGAGCAATCAAATAAGAATTACAGAGATGGGCCTACAACCACACGGGCTGGCCGCTAATAGCAACGCACAACATAAGAAGCAAACGATCACTTCCGTGGCCAGGCACAAATCAAATACCAAGTATTGCTCAAAACATAGGACAGAACATAACAATTTTCTGTATTAGGCATAAAAAACAACGAACTCTAAACAAGGCGAATGCACATTAATCAAGTCAGCCCAGAAGGCGGAGGGGAAAGCCACTAATCAGGAAGACGAAAGCACAATCAATGGGACTCGGCAAGGCCGGGGGGGGGGACAGCGGGGAGGACAGGAAAATCCTAAAACAGCATGAAAAATTTCGGGAACGCCAGCCTAGGGAGATAGGGTAACATCGGGAGTGTCAACCAAGGGAGGGGTACAAATATCTCCACGATATGCGTTCCACTGACCCCAAATCTTCGTCCACGCCCTGGGTCTGCCCCTAGCCACATAGACGGTCTTCTCTCGGAACATGGACCAGTCCATGTTATCCTCCCACACCGAGACGTCGGGAGGTCTGGATGCGCCCCAGAGTTGCGCAATGTCCCGCTTCGCGACCATGTATCCCAAGGTCGCCCATCTGGTCTGGGCCGCAGAATAGTCGGTGGGTTCCCACACATTCAACAGGCATCGTCGGGCCTCAGGCCGCAGGGTAATACCAGTCACAACAGTCATCACCGCAAGCACATCAATCCAGTAGGCTGCTACCACCGGGCACTCCCAAAGAATATGCAGAAATGTAGCACTCATCCCACAACCACGCTTGCATAAGCCATCCGGGGAAAAACCCATTACAACCAGACGCGGACCAGTTACATACACCCGGTGGAGGATCTTAAGTTGAACCAAACGAAGACGGGCGGGGATGGCGACCTCTTTCGGAGAAGAGCGTGCCGACTGCCAATCCTCGTCATCCAAGTCCAATCCGTCACCGACCCAAACCTCCCTAAGTCGGACCAATAAGTCAGCGCGATTATTAATCAGTTTCTTGTAAATAAGGGAGATAGTGCTATCGGGCAGGTGTCCATCCAGTATGCGATCCTCAAGGGGGGAGGACTCGGGCAGGGTCACATCAGGAGTCAGAACTGAGGCCAGGGCATGCCGGACCTGCAGATACCGAAAAAACTCTCTATCACTCAAGTCATATTCTGCCTTAAGGGCCTGGAAAGACTTCACTCTACCCTTCACACAGACATCACCCACTTTACATATCCCAATCATATCCCAGCGGTCAAAGCCCTTAGTAGACCAGAGACACCCCAAACGTTCAGAAGCATAAAGCGGAGTCGCCATTGTCAGTCGATTCTCCCATCCCAAACTCACATTCGCGGCGCGCCACACTTTGACTGCGGTCCTGGACGGGCCCGTAAGATGGCGCCCGGCCGATCTGGAATAAAGCGCTCTATTAAAATCCCCTCCCGGCAGCTGGAGTCTATCCATCTCAAAGGCCGGATCTCGACCCGGGGAATACATTGCGTGGTTAATGGCAGACAGCTGGGTAGCCCAATAATATCTCTTGATATCGGGGAGCGCCATGCCCCCGTCATACCAAGGGATGATAAGTTTCGCAAGGGCGATACGTGGACGCCCGTCCCAGATCAGTTGCCTCTGAAGACTCTCGATCTCTCGGAAATAGGTAGCGGGAACGTCGTCATAAGAATTTTGAAGCGCGTATAGGAATCGCGGCAAAGACATCATTTAAAAAAGGGCAGCCCTGCCCAGAGGAGACAGGGGTAGCTTACGCCAACGGGCCACATCCAGTCGCAGTCTAAGAAGCGGGGGGAGGAGATTACGCTCGAACCGGAGTGAAGAGTCCAGCGTAATAAAGATCCCCAAATACTTGAAGCCAGACTGGACAACCTGGATAGGAAATCTGTCCGGTAATGGGGGCAAAACACCCGAGAGAACATACACACAGGACTTAGCCCAATTAATAACCAGACCCGAGTTAGCACCAAACGAAGTAAGAACGTCAAATAAGACATTTAAAGATTTGCGCGGGAAAGTAAGATACAGAAGAATGTCATCCGCGTAAAGCGAGACGCGGTCTTCAAAATCCGGTGACCAACGGATCCCTTTGAGTGAAGGTTCCCATCGAAGCCACGCAGCTAACGGTTCCAGGGCAAGCGCGAAAAGCAACGGAGACAAGGGGCATCCCTGACGGGTCCCCCTACCAAGACAGAAGGGGACAGAAACCCGACCGTTTACTACTACCTGTGCCAAGGGTTCGGCGTATAACAACTTCACCCAACCAATAAACTCAGGTCCAAAACCAAATTTCTCAAGAGCTGCCCAAAGATAGGGCCACTCTACCGTATCAAAGGCCATCGAGGCGTCTAGCGAAGCCAAAATGGCCGGCTCCGTCAGAAGCCCCGCCCTCGCAACAGCTCCGTGGAGACGACGTAGGTTAAGAGCCGTGTTGCGATGCGGGATAAATCCGGATTGATCCGGATGAACCAAGCCACTAATGACCGTCAAGAGGCGGGTAGCCGGGAGCTTAGCCAGGACCTTGGGTTCAGCATTCAACAGGGAAATGGGCCTATAAGACGAACAAAGGTCCCGAGGTTTACCTTCTTTGGGAATAACAACTATCGTAGCCAGACGCTGATCATATGGGAGAATACCCCGCTCCCGGGATTCCAAAAACATGGTACGAAGATAGGGCGCCACCTTGTCAGGACGTAGCTTGTACAATTCAATTGGCAATCCATTCGGGCCCAAAGCTTTGCCCGAACGGAGTGAGCGAATGGCCGTCGCTATCTCGTCCGTAGTGAAAGGGGACTCCAAAGAGACTCGGTCTAAATCGGAAACACTGGGCAGAGCTATATCACGCAACAAAAGGCGAGAGTCATCAACATCCCGTTCAGACACAGGGGTATAAACCACACGAAAATAATCCGCAAAACATTCAACTATTCCAACCGGGTCTGTCACTCTCACACCATTCGAAGTCTGAATCACAGGCACCACACGATTCGCCCTCTCCTTCTTATCCAACCATGCCAGTAATTTACCCGCTTTGTCCCCCACATCATACAAACGACCCTGTTGCTCCCGAAACATCAGTTTAGCCGCATCTGTGACCAAAGACCTATAAGCAAATTGTTTCAGACCCAGGGCGTGGAGTTTACCAGATGTAACATCCGATTCTAGGTCAGCCTCTATCTCAGCAATCTCCCTCTCAAGGTCCACCACCTCCCGATTCCTCGCCTTTTTGGATTCAGCAATAAGGGAAAGGGCCTGCCCGCGAATCACTGTCTTAAAGGCCTCCCACAGGGATACCGCAGAGGAGACGGACCCCTCGTTGTCTAAAAAATAATTATCCAAAGACTTAATCAAGAGATCGCGGGTCTCGGGGGAGGTGAGGTACCATGGGTTGATAGGAGCCACCCGGCCCGCCGCCTCCACCCCCACCTCAAAACAAAGCCAGAGCGGAGAATGATCAGAGATGCCCCGGGGGAGGTGTCTAATCTCACGAACCGCCGGCGACTGCGCCGCAGGCATCAGGAAATAATCCAGTCTAGACAGACTCCCATGGGCCCCAGAATGGAAAGTGTATTGAAGCTGAGTAGGATGCATAAGCCTCCAGCAATCCACCAAGCCAAACGTATCCAGAAACCCACCCAGCCACTGTTGGGCCAAAGGAGTGTCCCTAGGGGGGTGACGATCGTGTAGACCGGAGAACACAGAATTAAAGTCACCTGCTATGAAAAGAGTACTATCAGGGAGGTTCAACAACACACGGCCCAAATCGGAAAAGGTAGAGGTCTGTAGACCGGGGGGCACATAAACGGCAAACAAGGAAAGGGTCCGACCCTCATAGCGACCCATGAGGACGGCATAACGCCCCCGATCATCAAGGATCACATCATCAATAGCTAGGGGGAGGGAAGCCCGAACAAGGATACCCACCCCCCTGGAACCCGTGGTAAACCCCGAATGTGCGGCGAGGCGATAGCCCCACCTATTCATTGCACGACATGTATTGCCCACCAAATGAGTCTCCTGTAGAAAAACAATATCCGGAGACAAACGTCGTAGACATCGCAACACCACACCCCGCTTAATACGATCCCCCAGACCATTAACATTCCACGAAATAAACCTCAACCCGCTACCCCCCATCCCACACAGCAACGCCGAAACCCCCCTCCAATGAGCATGACATCAAAAACATCATTAGCAAGATAGAATCGCCTTGATAACACAAAACACAAACATCAAACTTCCCATCCACCCACCCCCCAACAATCAAGGAAACACCCCCCACCCTGCACCCCTGCAAGAAGCTAAAAAGCCACCCCAACATGCAGTGTGCCTGTCGCCCAAGAACCCCCATTCTACAAAAAGACCCCGGAGGAAGAAAGGCCCTGGCCCACCCGCCACCCCGATCAAGACAAATAACGAGGAGAACACACAGACAGTAGAGGCACTTAGGCATAGAATCCCAGAAGAAGTTACTCTACACGAAGACCCAGGCATAGACAAATAGTTCAGCTCTCTACACCACCCTCAGCACCACCCGGGTGGGCGGCGGGCTCAGTCGCAGGAGGTCGGTCCGGCAGAGAGTCCAGCCAGTCATTCACAGAATCAGGCCGATCAAAGAAAAAGGTTCGGTCATTGTACTCAACTCGCAGCCTGGTCGGAAAAAGCATAGCGTAGCGCAATCCCATGTCCCGGAGACGCTTCTTGACTCCACGGAAGCCCATACGCTGTTTCTGCACCTGTTGAGAAAAGTCCGGATAAAAGTTCACCGTGGCATTCTCAAAGGCCACCGGGCCCTTCACGCGTGATGCCTGCAGGATAGCGTCCCGATCCCTATAGTGGAAGAGTTTCGCAACAATAGGCCTCGGCGGGGCGCCTGGCTTACCCTGGCCTCCCGGAACACGATGGGCACGCTCCACTGCGAAGAATTTACTCAGCCCAGACGGAGAGAGGTAGTTCTGGATCAGGTCCTCGACCAGGAGATCAACAGAGTGCGGTTCTGGATTCTCCGGAACGCCAACCACACGCACATTACAGCGACGTGCCCTGTTCTCAAAGTCCTCCAAGCGCCGGGTCATGAAATCGTTCACCCTACGGAGATTGCCAATCTCCGTCTGTATCTCCGAGACGTCTGCCGTGAGGCTGGATGACTTGAGATCCAATGACTTCACCTTCTCATTGGTTTTAGATAGGTCGGCCCGAATCAAGTTCACATCTATGGCCACGGTGTCGATTTTGTGGGCCAAAGCTTCATATTGTTGGCCTATCGTTTCCTTCATGCCAGAAATGGCGCCCATGATGTCCTGGAAGGACGGCTCCGTTGACGCGTCCACAATGTGGTCAACCGCACTTGGGCCAGGCAGGGCGGCTCCAGGGGACCCCTTCGAATGGGTGTAACGGTCCATAACGTTAGACTGGACCGGGCCCCCACGCAGGGGCGTCTTGGTCTTCCGTGTCTCTCGGTCCCCTCTGCCCGCCATGTCGGAAACCGCGTCACCAGGAGACTCACTCGACCCGATGGAAATGGCCACAGGAAAGTAGGGCGTCGGGACCAAAAAGCAGCTGCAAGCGTACCACTAGGAGAGGACCAGCCCGGAAGGAGAATAAGCCAGCCAAAGGCCCGACAGCCGTCTCGTGCGCCGGACCCAGCCCAGGCCAGACTCCCCTGCCAGATGTCTCAGTCTGAGGCAGAATCGAAACCGAAACTTAAGAGGGGGACCCACAAGTCAAATCCCCCTGCCGCTGTTGTTCAACTCCGAGACGGCCACAGTGCCTCACCCAGTCCCGGGCGCACCTCAAGGGCGGACCCCGAAAGTTCGAATCGTCGTAACTTCGGCGCCCCGGGTCCAAATCAAATTCCAAAAATCCCAGGAAGATCAGCCCAGCGTCCTCTACACAAATCCTCGTGAAGAATCAGGATATGTTCAGGATATCATGCCGGGAGTGGCGGGGCTCCGGAGAGCGCTGTGCTCACGCGGCCATCACGGATGCCCGCCAAGCTCCTCCCTCCGCCAAATGCCTTTTGATGCAAACCAATGTCTGGGTGGACTCTGGTGAAATTCTTCCATTTGAGCATGGAACCATGGATAATCTAACGGCATTGCAAGTAATAACTGAAAAATATGTCAAAGTCCGAGGAGGGAAAGTGTACGCAGCTTTCATAGATTTCTCCACAGCATTCAACAAAGTAGATCGTCCTTTGCTGTGGAGAAGACTATCGGACCTCTGCATGCCGGCCACCCTTCTGGAGTTGGTTCGAGCTCTCCATACTGACACTTGGTGTAGAGTCTTGATGGGAGGGGAAGAGGTTTATCCCAAGTTATTTCTACGACAAACGGCCTAAAACAAAGTTGCTTGTTGGCCCCCTGTTGGACCTGCGATGGGCAAGCCCAGCACAAAGGGGGTAGCTTGGCTCAAGTGACAAGGCAAGTGAAGGCTGTAGTGTTAAGCCGGCTCTGACCCAATAATAACTCCTTGTACATCCACACCAAAAAGGACACCACACCACTGCTGTAGAAAAATACGATTCCTTTATATAAAAGTTCTTTGTTGTAAATAGGGTTGACTGGGAAAGCACATATACATTTCTTTTGGTCATACAGTTCTGGGTTTCAATTCGGTAATAAATAGTATTAATAAATAAGTCAGGAATAAATAGCATCAATCAATAGAATAAACTTTAGGAATGAATACCACAAATAAATATCAGAATAAATATCAGAATAAATACTGGTTCATTTAAATAAGCAACCACATGTTTCTTCTGGTATCGCTGCCACCAATTAAATACTTCAGGTTCATCACATTTGCAATACGTTTCAAATGGGAAAGATAACTCTTACAGTTTATGCTGTTTTCAATGACCAGGTATACGGCTTCTCTGAGCACAAAATAAGGTTTAGGACTCTTTAATAATCACTCAAGGCGTATGCGCGTATATCTAGAAGGCAAGGAAACACAGTAAATACATCATTTGCACTCGGCGGTCACCGGGATAGGATCTCTGCTTTGCCGGTGAAGTCTATGCGCGCCTACGGGCTTTAGCACCACTTGAGCACAGGCGGCACCAGTTCAAAGTCATTAGACTGACAAACGGGCTGCCGGAGAGGTCACACAACCTTCGCGCACAGTCAGGTAAATGCCGGTTCACAGTTCGTTCACAACGCTGCATTCACTATGAGGAAACGGGCCCACCTCACATCGCCTGCAATCCAAATACGATTCAGTCGGGCACAGCACTTCTCTCGTTAGCGACGGGGCTCTCAGGGGCTCCACGGACCTCCCTCCGACTTCCGCATACAGGGGGGGTTCCCGCCCACAGCTACAGCTCCCGGGTCACTGGGGAGTGGCAGAGACGCTAGTCCCGCCCAACGAAGGCCGGCCTTTCCCCGCCCCGGCGCACCACCTCACCTTCAACCTGCGCAGGAAGCGCTCTACGCTGGTGGGGCTCGGAGACGTCCGAGCTCCCCTCTAGAGGCACCTGTCGCGAAGGGGGCACAGCTGACGATCGCGGTTGCGGCGAACTTGCTCTCGCCTCGCGACTCGATAAATCGATCACAGTTCACCACCGGGGGGGCGGGGAGGCACACAAATCTGGCCACAGTCTTTTGGGGGCAATGAGGTACTCGCTGGGCAGGCGCTGTAGGCGCTAGATCACTTCTCACGTAGCTGACTGGAACGCCAGTCAGACACAACGCCAGCAACCCTTTGCTGCTCTACTACCTGCGCTACCAGCCACCTCAGGGGTCAACAGGGCAGGTGTCAATCTGGTGTCAAGTCTGGAATCTCTTAATCTCCTTCTCTAGTCTGAACAATCTTCATCTACTAAAATGGCCGCCAGGGACTGGGCCTTATATAGCCAGTGCCCTGGGGTACTGGCACTAGCCAGAAGGTTCTAGAACCTTCTCTGGCTGTGACAATGACAAGGCACTCTTGAGGGGTATTTAGGACACTCACAGCCACCGTACTGGGGTTCTAGAGCAGCCATTTTGTGTACCTGAGGAAAACAAAGGAATTCCTGTCAGAAATGCGCGCCAAACAAAGGGCGCCAAAACCTCAAAAGGTCAGGGTTCATGAAGGCTCCAATGGGAGTCACTTCACATGAGGAAAAAGGGTGTCCACCATTTTAGGTTCATTTATACAGGTTGACAACCCCAGTTTGTAATGCCACAGGTTTGGGCCAGGCGCCTTGTAAATAGGTGCCACAAACCTTGTGAGCAACTGGGCATCAAGGAACATCTAACCCCATGAGACAACACATAAAAAGTCCTGGTAGACAAATAAAAAACGACAAATTTTGGGAGGTACAGGGGAACAAAAGAAATCATAGTGGTGAGGGGACTCTCAGAAGCAGATGGGTCTAACACGCGTCCCCCCCAGCTGAAAGTGGGGAGAGCTACCCAAATCCTTGGGAGTCCTCAACACTAAGGCGGAAATACCTGGAGAGACCGTCTGCATTGCCGTGGTCAACTCCGGGCCGGTGTTCCACCCGAAAGTCCATTCCCTGTAGGGAGATAGACCACCTCAACAGTTTGGGATTTTCCCCCTTCATTTGCATGAGCCAACAAAGGGGTCGTGGTCTGTCTGAACAAGGAAGTGTGAACCAAACAAATATGGTTGCAGCTTCTTCAGTGCCCAGACCACCGCAAAGGCTTCCCGCTCGATGGTACTCCACCTCTGTTCCCGGGGAAGCAGTCTCCGTGACAGAAAGACCACGGGTTGATCCAGACCCTCTTCATTGAGTTGCGATAGCACCGCCCCAATGCCAATGTCGGATGCATCTGTCTGGACAATGAACTCTTTTGAAAAATCTGGAGCACTCAGGACTGGAGCTTTACACAATGCTTGTTTCAGAGTGTCGAAGGCTCGCTGGCAAGCCTCCTTCCAAATGACTCTCCTGGGTTGCTTTTTGGCCGTGAGTTCTGTAAGGGGTGCCACGATAGTGCCATACCCCTTCACGAATCGTCTGTAGTAACCTGTGAGGCCCAGGAAGGCTCGGACCTTAGTCTGGGTCTTGGGGGGTTTCCAGGCCATGATTGCCTCAATCTTCGCCTGAAGGGGCTGCACCGTTCCCCGGCCCACCAAGTGCCCTAAGTACACTACCGACCCCTGTCCAATCTGACATTTGCTGGCCTTGATCGTCAAGCCAGCCCGTTCCAGGGCCTGGAGAACGGCTTGCAAGTGCTGCAAGTGATCCTCCCAGCTGCTACTGAAGACAGCTATGTCATCCAAGTAAGCAGCAGAGAATGACTCCATCCCGGTGAGGATCGTGTTCACCAGCCGCTGAAAAGTGGCAGGAGCGTTCTTGTGCCCAAAGGGCATGACGCAAAACTGGTAGTGTCCATCAGGTGTGGAGAAGGCTGACCTTTCCTTGGCTCCATTAGACATGGGAATCTGCCAGTACCCTGCAGTGAGGTCAATGGTACTGAGATATTGGGCAGCTCCCAACCGGTCAATCAATTCATCCGCCCGAGGGATCGGATGAGCATCCGTTTTGGTTACCGAATTTAGTCCTCGGTAGTCCACACAGAATCTCAATTCTGGTGTGGTGCCAGGTGGGGCAGCTTTAGGAACTAACACCACCGGGCTAGACCAAGGGCTACTTGAAGGTTAGATGACTCCTAGCTCCAGCATCTTAGCTACTTCGCTTTGGATACTAGCCTTCACCTTGTCAGACAGCCGGTAAGACTTTGACTTTACAGGTGGGCTGTCCCCTATGTCCACGTCATGGGTACACAGGTGGGTCTTACCCGGGACAAGGGAGAACAGAGGAGCGAATGACCCTAAGACCTGGCGACATTCCTCCTGCTGCTCAGGAGTCCGGGTTGGCGAGAGTTTCACTCCCTCCACTGACCCATCCTTTTCTTGAGTCGCAAAAAGGTCGGGGAGAGGCTCCGTGTCCTCTTCCTCCGATCCGTCAGTCACCATAACCAACATGACTTCGGGCCTCTCGTAGTGGGGCTTGAGGCGATTGGCATGTAACACCCGATGCGGATGCCGAGGGGTCTTTACGTCCACCAGATAGGTAAACTTGCCCTTCTTCTCCAATACCTCATAGGGGCCTGTCCAACGGTCCTGGAGGGCACTCAGCTCTCCAGGCTCCATCACCCACACCTTCTGGCCAGGCTCCAACTCCACTGGGTGAGCGTTGTGGTCATACCACGCTTTCATAACTGCCTGACTGGCTTCCAAGTTGTCAGAAGCTTGCTTCCACAACTTAGCCATTTGGCTTCGGAAGGCCAGCATGTAGCTCACCACATCCTGGGGAACTTTCCAGGGAGATTTTTCCCAGGAGTCCCTCACCAGGCTGAGAGGTCCACGTACAGGGTGCCCGTACAAAAGCTCGAAGGGGCTGAAGCCCACTCCCTTTTGCGGCACTTCCCTGTAGGAAAAGAGCAAACAGGGTAGGAGGACGTCCCATTTCCTCCGCAGGCTTTCGGGTAGACTTCTGATCGTACCCTTCAAGGTTTGGTTGAACCTTTCCACAAGACCATTGGTCTGTGGGTGATAAGGAGTGGTGAACCTGTAAGTCACTCCACACTCCTTCCACATGGCCCGCATATATGCTGACAGGAAGTTGGTCCCCCTGTCAGACACAACTTCCTTGGGGAATCCCACTCGGGTAAAGATCCCCATCAGGGCCTTGGCCACTACTGGTGCAGTAATGGTTCTCAGAGGAATTGCCTCTGGATACCTTGTGGCGTGATCCACCAGGACCAGGATAAACCTGTGACCGGATGATGTAGGTGGATCTAGGGGCCCAGCAATGTCGATGCCCACCCTTTCAAAGGGGGTGCCAACGACGGGAAGTGGTTCCAGGGGAGCCTTCAGCTTCGTCCCTGTTTTCCCACTGGCTTGGCATGACACGCACGACCGACAGTATGTGTCGGACGCCACCCTCATTCGAGGCCAATAAAAGTGGGGGACAAGCCGGGCAAAGGTCTTGTCCTGACCCAAGTGTCCTGCCAAGGGAATCTCATGAGCCAACTCTAATAGGAAGGCTCGGTAACACTGTGGCACTACCAGGGCCCGTGACAATCCGTGCACTGACGCCCTGGGTTCACTGTAGAGGAGACCATCCTCCCAGTAAACACGATAGTTCCCAGACTCGTTACCTGCTGCCTGGGCTTCAGCCTGTTGCCTCAGACCCTCGAGGGTGGGACATTCCCTTTGTCCCTTGCTCAGTTCCTCCCTGGATGGTCCTCCTTCCACTCGCCACTCAGCGGGGATAGGCAAGTCCTCCAACGGAACCATGTCCTCCTCCGCGGACTCCGGGTCCACCTCCACAGGTGGCCTATCCGTCTCACGGGGCATGGACATCGAGGCAGGCTCCTCCTGTCCTCGAAATGTTCCCTCATCAGCAGCTGGGTGGGCCATTGTTCCAGGCTCCAACCCACGCGACTTCTCCTCCCGAGCAGCCGCAGACCTGGTACTCACACAGGCCCAATCAGGTGTACCCAGCATCTCAGTATGAGTCCGGTATTCCACCTCCTTCCAAGCATTGTGCTCCATATCATTGCCCAGCAGACAATCGACTGGCACGGCGGGGCTTACGGCAACTCGAAGTGAACCTGCAACCCCTCCCCACTCAAAGGGAACCTCGGCCACAGGATAGTGGCCCATTCTGCCGTCAGCCATCACGGCTGGATGAAGTACGCCTGGAATCACCTGCTCTGAGGACACCAGATGACTCCTTACCATAGTCATACTGGCTCCTGTATCTCTCAGAGCTTCCCCTCTATGGCCATTGATGGTGACCCATTGCCCATACTTGGTAGTATTTGAGGGCACCTGGATCTTTGGAACCACCTCCCGATCACCCAGGGACACTAAGGTGACACCCGCCCACTCCCCCCCCCTTAACTAAGGGCATCTCCTCCCCGAGCGCTACACTAGCGACTCCCGGGGCCTTTCCTCCAGTGGGAGGGGGTGGTCTCTTTGGGCATTTCATGTCTCCCTTATAATGTCCAATACCACCGCACTCATAGCAATGGATAACCCTTGGCTGCTGACTCTGGCCAGGATTAGGGTTCTTCTGCGGGTTAGCCTTAGAAGTGGAGGAGAAACTTTTCCCCTTAAAGGTATTTTGGGGGCCTTTGGAGAACTCCTGCTTCTTGTTATCTCCCCCCTCTTTCTTCTGGGGAGCGCCCTGTCCGGACTTCTGAGAATCTCCTCCCGTCCCCTTCGTGGACACTCGGGTACTTGCCCAAATGTCCGCCTCCTCAGCAAGCTTACGGGGGCAAGTAAGTTTGCGGTCTACCAGGTGTTGCCTCAGCTCGGGAAGACATTTCTCGAGTAGATGTTCCTTGAGTATCAGGTCGTACAACCCTCGATAGTCCTCCACCTCATTACCTTGTACCCACCCATCCAGGGCTTTCATAGCAAAATCCAGGAAGTCAACCCAATTCTGTGAGCTCAGCTTGTGGCTGCCCCTAAACCTTTGCCGGTATTTCTCGGGGGTCAACCCAAACTTCCTGATGAGCGCCACCTTCATGGCGGGGTAATTAACCTGTTCCTCCTGGTCTAGGGCCAATAGGGCATCCCTACCTGTCGGAGGCATGTACCGGTATAATCCACCACCCCAATGCTTCTCATGGATCCCATGGGCTCTTAAGGAGACCTCATAGGCTGCCAGCCACTTGGCTATGTCGTCTCCAGCGGTATAACTGGCGACTACGTCCTTGGGTAAATGGGGCCTGGGCTCCCTGGCAAATTCCTTTGACTCGACACCCTTCGGAGTGATGTTAGGGGCCTGGAATTCGAGTTCTCGTAGCTTGAACTCGTGTTCCAGCCTCCTCCCCTCCCTCCTTTCTTCCAACTCCATTTTTGCTATTTCCCACCTTAACAGTCTTTCCTCTCACCTGTCTGCTAACTCGGTTTCTGACAACCCTCTCGATGACACACTGCTGCCCTCCCGTGAGGTTGCCTTGGGGCTGATTGACATCTCACCCACCCCCGGGGGACATTCCGCAGTCCTATCAATGACAGTACCTCTGTCCGATTCCTCCTCCTCCACCGTTCCCTCCGTGTGTGCTTCCACCCATGCTCGCAGACTAGTACGGAGCTCCTCTCTTTTGGCCCCTCGCCTGACAAACACTCCCCTCTCCTGACAGAAATCCTTGAGCTGTGCCACAGTATAGGTCTCCAGCTCTGACATTTCGAATTCCATCCATCTTCCATTCCATCTTGTCAGTGAAAAGTGTGGACCACCACCCCGAAATAGGTGACCAGGATAAGAACTTTGAGGGTCACTTCCACCCACCTCCAGGAAAGAATTTGAAAAAAACAAAACCTTGAATTGGAGGGCCGCTAGGAGAAAACTCCGGGTGTGTACCTGTGGTGCACACTGAATTATTATGGGGTTCAAAACAAGCACGGCTCGCAATCCCACCCGCTGAGCACCAATTTTATGTTGGACCTGCGATGGGCAAGCCCAGCACAAAGGGGGTAGCTTGGCTCAAGTGACAAGGCAAGTGAAGGCTGTAGTGTTAAGCCGGCTCTGACCCAATAATAACTCCTTGTACATCCACACCAAAAAGAAGGACACCACACCACTGCTGTAGAAAAATACGATTCCTTTATATAAAAGTTCTTTGTTGTAAATAGGGTTGACTGGGAAAGCACATATACATTTCTTTTGGTCATACAGTTCTGGGTTTCAATTCGGTAATAAATAGTATTAATAAATAAGTCAGGAATAAATAGCATCAATCAATAGAATAAACTTTAGGAATGAATACCACAAATAAATATCAGAATAAATATCAGAATAAATACTTGTTCATTTAAATAAGCAACCACATGTTTCTTCTGGTATCGCTGCCACCAATTAAATACTTTAGGTTCATCACATTTGCAATACGTTTCAAATGGGAAAGATAACTCTTACAGTTTATGCTGTTTTCAATGACCAGGTATACGGCTTCTCTGAGCACAAAATAAGGTTTGGGACTCTTTAATAATCACTCAAGGCGTATGCGCGTATATCTAGAAGGCAAGGAAACACAGTAAATACATCATTTGCACTCGGCGGTCACCGGGATAGGATCTCTGCTTTGCCGGTGAAGTCTATGCGCGCCTACGGGCTTTAGCACCACTTGAGCACAGGCGGCACCAGTTCAAAGTCATTAGACTGACGAACAGGCTGCCGGAGAGGTCACACAACCTTCGCGCACAGTCAGGTAAATGCCGGTTCACAGTTCCTTCACAACGCTGCATTCACTATGAGGAAACGGGCCCACCTCACATCGGCTGCAATCCAAATACGATTCAGTCGGGCACAGCACTTCTCTCGTTAGCGACGGGGCTCTCGGGCTCCACGGACCTCCCTCCGACTTCCGCATACAGGGGGGGGTTCCCGCCCACAGCTACAGCTCCCGGGTCACTGGGGAGTGGCAGAGACGCTAGTCCCGCCCAACGAAGGCCGGCCTTTCCCCGCCCCGGCGCACCACCTCACCTTCAATCTGCGCAGGAAGCACTCTACGCTGGTGGGGCTCGGAGACGTCCGAGCTCCCCTCTAGAGGCACCTGTCGCGAAGGGGGCACAGCTGACGATCGCGGTCGCGGCGAACTTGCTCTCGCCTCGCGACTCGATAAATCGATCACAGTTCACCACCGGGGGGGCGGGGAGGCACACGAATCTGGCCACAGTCTTTTGGGGGCAATGAGGTACTCGCTGGGCAGGCGCTGTAGGCGCTAGATCACTTTTCACGTAGCTGACTGGAACGCCAGTCAGACACAACGCCAGCAACCCTTTGCTGCTCTACTGCCTGCGCTACCAGCCACCTCAGGGGTCAACAGGGCAGGTGTCAATCTGGTGTCAAGTCTGGAATCTCTTAATCTCCTTCTCTAGTCTGAACAATCTTCATCTACTGAAATGGCCGCCAGGGACTGGGCCTTATATAGCCAGTGCCCTGGGGTACTGGCACGAGCCAGAAGGTTCTAGAACCTTCTCTGGCTGTGACATTGACAAGGCACTCTTGAGGGGTATTTAGGACACTCACAGCCACCGTACTGGGGTTCTAGAGCAGCCATTTTGTGTACCTGAGGAAAACAAAGGAATTCCTGTCAGAAATGCGCGCCAAACAAAGGGCGCCAAAACCTCAAAAGGCCAGGGTTCATGAAGGCTCCAATGGGAGTCACTTCACATGAGGAAAAAGGGTGTCCACCATTTTAGGTTCATTTATACAGGTTGACAACCCCAGTTTGTAATGCCACAGGTTTGGGCCAGGCGCCTTGTAAATAGGTGCCACAAACCTTGTGAGCAACTGGGCATCAAGGAACATCTAACCCCATGAGACAACACATAAAAAGTCCTGGTAGACCAATAAAAAACGACAAATTTTGGGAGGTACAGGGGAACAAAAGAAATCATCGTGGTGAGGGGACTCTCAGAAGCAGACGGGTCTAACACCCCCCTATTATTTTCTTTATATATATATCTGATCTACCCTATGCCCTGTCCTTAAGTGAAGGTATCGCCCCATTATTGGGGGGAAAATCGATAGTCTGTTTGCTATATGCCGACGACATATTAATACTGGATTTAACACCGAAGGGATTAAATAGTCGTCTGCAGTTATTACATGAATATGCAGAGGCCCATCACTTAAAGATAAATGTGTCTAAAAGTAAAATAATGTGCATGCGGGGAAGGAAAAAGTTGAAGTTTGGGAACTATGTTTGGTCTGTTGGTGGACAAAAATTGGAAGTGGTAAATTCATATGTCTTCCTAGGAAAAATAGTGTGTGGAAACTTAAGTGAAAATGCTCATATAGGAAATAATATTAGGAAAGCAATGGCACAAGGTAAAAGCTTAATCTCCCTTTACAGATCCACAGGCAGAAGACACTTCGCACTTCTAATAGAGGTTTTCCGTGCTAAAATCCCAGCGTCCCTGTTGTATGGTATCGAACTACTCGACATAAGAAAATGGGGCTTTTTAAATACAACAGAAGGTTAAATTCTTCGGAATCTAGCCTCAGTTAACTCTGCCTGTTCTGTTGCGGCTCTTAGGCTGGAATTTGGGCTGCGCAGTAGTTGGGTACAGGGTCTCGCAGGGATAGTGCGCTGGGTCTCAAGCCTTGTAAAGGGTGATCCTGGTACATTAAGATCCTTTATTCAGAAAGAATTATTAGGAACCCTAAAGGAGCAATCACTAGTTGTAAAAATTTTTAGAACTGCAGTGAAGTTGCTTCAATTGGATGAATCGGTACTTTTTACTTTATCATCATATCAGCTTAAGGCAACTTTGAAGCAGGCCACCTGGAAATTAAGTTTTACTATGGACAGGGAAGCGCGTATTTCAAAGAGAGGCATTCATCCAGCTACTGATTCTTGCCTGATAAACAAAGTACAGTCCTATATTACTTGGAACCTCCCTCATGGAGTGCTTCGTTTTTGGCTTTTATTGAGGCAGGGTTCTCTCCCACTTAACAATGTATTGTCCAAATGGTACGGTTCCTCCCCTATGTGTAATTTGTGCAATAATTCCACTCAGGATGTTACACATGTGCTCTTTGTCTGTCCGGCTCTTTTATTGTATCGACGTAAGTGGATGATGTCAATCTGCCTGCAACTATCCATTTTGTCCACCACCGCATTTATGGATGCCATTTATAATCCTCCTAATGAAATGTTTTGCCACAGGATTTTTAACTTTTTTTTAATGTTTTTTAGATATATATTAAAATTTCTAAAGGACGTTATGACTATCATCAGTGATTTTACTTGACGTTTTACATGATTATGTATATTTGTATATTTTATTCTATTGTTCAAAATGTATGTTTTATCCTTTGTGTTTCCTTTTATGTGGATCTCATCCGAGTTCCAAAATCATAAATAAATTGAACTTGAACTTCTTAGTTTTTCAAAATGTAGAGGCTTAAGACTGTCCTACTTCATATGAGCGTTTACACCATTGCCCATTAATTCAGATTAATCAAACTTCCCTTCAAATCCTGAGATCATACTGTAGCACGCCAGGATGTCTAAGATGTCTATAGTGAAGTCACAGAGGTCTTTCATAGTGAGCAGTATTTTGCCCAAATATATTTTTGTATATGTACACATTGTCACATTTTGCCAAGAACATAACCATTGTCAATTTCCTTCTATTTGATTTCTCGACCGCTCAAGAGACAATGTCAAAAGTTTGTTTTATGAACACTGATTCATCTGGGTAAATTCGAAAGTCCTATAATTCTCAATACTGGAAGCCAACATTTTAGTATATAGCTTGAGAACAGCATTTAACAGGGATAAATTTCTCTTTGATTAGCAAAATTGAGCTGGTCTGCCCAGCTTATGAATACACATTATGTCTACCTCTCAGAGGGAGATACCTTTTCGGTCTCGAGGAATATGTTGTAGAGCCATGCCCATCTGAGCGCTAATTGAGTACAAAACGCTTTTTAAAATGTACTGGCGAGTTCATCTGGCCCTGAAGGTTTATTAGGTTGTAACCCCATATTTGTAGGTCTCGCTGAGCCAGCGCGCATGCGTTGCCCTGCGGAAGTTAAGGGCTTTCAAAAATGCTTCCAAAGCCTGCAGGCGGATCCGGTACAGGGCATGTGCGCCAGGCACGCGCACCATTTGTCCGCCTGCAGCCTTTGGGAGGACTTTCGCGGCTGCTTTGATGTTCTCAGTGAGCCGCGCGGCCAGAACATCAAAGCGGCCGCGAAAGTACTCACCATTTGACACCCCCTCCCTCGGTCAATTCAGTTGCTGATCCAGCCAAACTTTGGTGTCTAATTCCTCCAGAGGCCTATCCCTGATAACATGCTAATAGGCAGATTTGTCCGAGGTTATCATTATGGATGATTACCAAATACTTTTCATTAAAAGTCCGCACCTGGCACCCTCATTCGTAATTCCTTACGTAACCAAGCGTCTTTAGCATTTTTACAGGGGGAAAAAAATCAACATCCGTGCGTTTGCCGTCCTAGGATTTGTGTAACATGGCATCTAACTAATTGATATTCACACAACAAATAAAATGTGAAACAAACGTCAACGGTGCATAAAAAAGTAACATATTTTTGCATACATAAACTATATTTTGTGGGTTTGTGACAGTTGTCTGCGAGAAGATACAATGCCTCGTCCCCAATAATAGTTATTTTATTGTAGAACCCGACTGTCCACGACAAACGATGGCGCAGACTTTGCTTTAATGCCACAGTCGAGCGTGTGATGTTTTGAGGAAGTGCCCGTGGGGGTGTCGGCCTTGCTGCCTTCCACAAATCGGCTGTCTGTAATTGCTGATATGGTCTTCTAGGCACTGGAACGGCACCGTTTTCGTTGTGCCCCCTCTGAACTGCACGGTTCCTCGAAAATGCAGTAGCCTTAGCCCGTTTAGTCATGTTGAATGAAGAAGAGGTCCCATTGAGTACTATTCCTTGGTAAATGAAGTTACTTGTTTGAGATAATGCTCGAGTTTAGTTTGATTTATATTGAAGCATGTCTTTCTGAAAGAATGTGCACACTATTGCAGTGCCAGAATAAAACGTATCAATTATGGAGCTTTACCGCTCACATCTTCCCTACTCCTACCCTCCCCCTCGAAGAGAGCCTTTCTTCAGATACAACCAGACGCGTATTGTGAGTGCCTATCTCGTTCTTTGACCTGGATTTTTTTTAAAGGCGTTGACCATCTGCCAAGAGCCTTCTTTTCACGTCTGCCCTTCTCACTTTATTACTTTACTTTATTACCTTTTTAGGTTTCGCTGAGCCAACGCGCATGCGTTGATTAGGTCTCGCTGAGCCAAAGTGCCAAGCAAACACACACACAACCCCCCCACACACACACACACAACCACACAATGCCACACACACAACCCCAAACAAGCACAACCCCACACACAACGCCCCCACATACACAACCCGCCCACACACACATGCACACAACCCCACACACACACAACCCCCCACACACACAACCCCCCACACACACAACCCCCCACACACACAACCCCCCCCACACACACAACCCCACACACACACAACCCCCCCCTACACACACACAACCCCCCCACACACACACACAACCCCCCCACACACACAACCCCCCACACACACAACCCCCCACACACAACCCCCCCACACACACAACCCCACACACACACACAACCCCACACACACACACAACTCCACACACAACCCCACACACAACCCCACACACAACCCCATACACAACCCCACACACACACAACCCCCACACACACACACCCCCCCCACACACACACCCCCACACACACAACCCCTCCACACACACAACCACACACACACAACCACACACACACAACCCCCCACACACACAACCCCACACACACAACCCCACACACAACGCCCCCAAACACACATACACACATACACAACCCCACACACACACAACCCCACACACACACAACCCCACACACACACAACCCCACACACACAACCCCCCCACACACACAACCCCACACACACAACCCCACACACACACACAACCCCACACACACACACAACTCCACACACACACACAACTCCACACACACACACAACCCCACACACACACACAACCCCCCCACCACACACACACGCACAACTCCACACACACACGCACAACTCCACACACACCTCCACACACACCCAACCCCACACACACAACTCCACACATAACCCCACACACAACCACACACACAACCTCACACAAACACTCCTACACACACAACCCCCTACACACACAACCCCCTACACACACAACCCCCCACACACACAACCCCCCACACACACATCCCCCACACACACACAACCCCCCCACACACAACCCCCCACACAAATCCACACACACACCCCCAGAACCCCCACACACCCCCAGAACCCCCACACACACCCAGAACCCCCACACACAACTCCACACACCCAACTCCACAAACACACAGCTCCACACACACAACTCCACACACACAACTCCACACACACAACTCCACACACACAACCCCTCTCACACAACCCCTCTCACACAACCCCTCTCACACAACCCCTCACACACAACCCCTCACACACATCCACACACACAACCCCCCACACACACACCCACACACACAACCCCCCACACACACACCCACACACACACCCACACACACAACCCAACACACACACAACCCCCCCACACACGCAACCCCCACACACAGCCCCCCAACACACAACTCTCTACACACACACACCCCCCACACACACACAACCCCCCACACACACAACCCCCCTCACACACAACCCCCCTCACACACAACCCCCCACACACAACCCCCAACACACACAACCTCCCCCACACACAACCTCCCCCACACACAACCCCCCCACACACACAACCCCCCACACACACACACACACCCCCACACACACACACAACCCCACACACACACAACCCCACACACACAAACCCACACACAACCCCACACACACACAAGCCCACACACAACCCCACACACGTACAGCCCCTCGAACACACATACAACCCCCCCCACACACACACACCACCACACACAACCACACTCAACCACACCACACTCGACCCCACAACCACACACAACCCCACAACCACACACACAACCCCAAATACAAAACACACAACCCCAAACACAACCCCAAACACAAAACACACAACCCCAAACACAAAACACACAACCCCAAACACCACACACACAACCCCACAACCACACACAACCCCACAACCACACACAACCCCACACACAACCCCATACACAACCCCACACACACACAACCCCCCCCCCACTCACACACACACCCCCACACACAACCCCTCCACACACACAACCCCACACACAACCCCAAACACAACCCCAAACACAAAACACACAACCCCAAACACAAAACACACAACCCCAAACACCACACACACAACCCCAAACACCACACACACAACCCCACACACCACACACACAACCCCACACACCACACACACAACCACACACACACACAACCACACACACCCAACCACACACAATCACACACACAATCACACACACAACCACAACCACACACACAACCATCTATCTATCTATCGCCGTTTATCTATCTATCGCCGTCACTCTATCTAGCTATCTATCTATTGCCCTCACTCTATCTATCTATTGCTCTCACTCTATCTATCGCCCTCATTCTATCTATCTCTCTATCACCGTCACTTTATCTATATATCGTCCTCAATGTATCGCCCTTACTCTATCTATCTATCTATCGCCCTCACTCTATCTCTCTATCTATCGCCCTGTGAGAAGTTGACCTGATGTATGATGTTCACTATTCTAGTGAGCACCTTGTATCAGTCCAAACAACCCTTATGGAGGTGGTTGTAAAGTCAACCTTATAGACAAGCTATCCTAGGGGTAGCATGGACTAAGCAGTCTTAGGCTTAACTCAAGAGGGCATGTGAAGCCAGCTGTTTTACCATATGCAATCCTGTAATATCAAATGAAAGGATACCACACAAGTTATATATTATAAAAATATATGTATTTATTACTAGAATAATCCTCTGTACTCTTTGAGTCCAGAGGCTCAAGCTTTTAAACAAAAGCACAGTTAAACATACAAAAGTTGCACAGTTATGGATAGGCCCGGTGGCCACTTAAACCATATACTAAATAAGTGGTATAAGATACACTTCACGAACAATGGTAAGGCCTAGGGCCTTGGGAATCGCTGGAACTACACTGGACTAACAGTAGTTAGGACGGGAGTAGCCTGCGGGATTCGGGTGCAGCGCTAAAAGCACACGCATGCACCAATGCAAAGTCAATGGTGCGTAAAAGTTACAATGTTACTGTTTTGGAAGTCTTCCGACTGGACTAGAACTTAGCCACTTTAAACTAGGACACTAGAGGTGTAAACCACTACAGGAGCACCGGTGTTTGATCGTTACCTCACCCACAGGAAGCGGGTGCATAGGTGCCAAAGTGTGTCGGGTTTCGTCGTGGAGTTCTATGGAGCCTAGAGATGAAGATGGGTGGATCCAAGGGTGGATCGAAGATGTAGAGTACCTGAAAGCAGAGGGGACAGAGTCTGGGTCACTAGCCAGTGACTAGGATGGACCCAGGAAGGAACCAGGCGATATCGGGTGCAATCAGGTGGTTGTCGAAAAGCTTGTCTCCGCGGCCACGTGGACTCTGGGGCATCGACGATGACCAGGAGTGGAACACGGACTCACCCACGAAGGCTCTCGCTGTCGGCGGTGTCGGCTTCCGGATTGGAGTCAACAGGCCTTGGCAACCCACACAGGATATGAAGATCGCTTCTTACTCGGATCAGCAAGGTCAGAGCGGTGGCTCCTTTTCAGGGGAGCGAGGGCCAGTCTGGAGCAACCAGACCAGCAGAGTAGTTTCAAAGATTCATCGTCGTAGAGGCCACTAGCCAACGGGCAAGTGACCGGACAGACGCGTCGAGCAGGAAATTGCAAAAGGGCCCCACGCAGCACTCGATGAGTGTGGAGGGGAGATCTTCGGTGCACAAGCTGCTTGGGGCTGGGGCTTCTCAAACCCCAATGCACAGCTTCGAGGGTGCCTCGGGAGCTACACGGTCAGCACTTCGCAGTCTTTTCAAGATGGCCGGTCCCACATCTCTCGTCGCCTCCACGGGTCTCAGCTTTGCTGTGGCTGTGGATCGGGCTGTTGGATGTCTGGAAATCCGGTTCTTGTCAATCTCTGTCGCTCGAGCTCCGGCGGGAGCTACAACAAAGCAAACCGTTGGGCGCTGGATGGTGCCTGTTTGCACACGGTGGTCACTCCTTGACCACAAGAGAGAAGTCTTCAGTCTTCCACGTCGAGTGGGATGTCGAAGGGTCCAGAGTTTCTTTTCAAAGTTTCAGTCAGGATTATCTAAAGTCTATGGACACAGCTCCTACCTTTATTCCAAATCAAGGGGCGGGATTACCTGCTAGGTCCCTCCTATGGGTGGGACCCAGGAAGGGGGTGGTTACACCCCTTTCCCTTTGTCCAGTTTCGCGCCAGAGCTGGGGCTGGAGTGCCCCAGCACCGGTTCGAACTGGGCTATGCATGGGGAGCCTTGCGCGCCCCAGGCAGTGTCTAGTTTCACTCGCCCTGCCTGCCTCAATCCATTATCTCCTGTCTGGGGTTGTGTAACACCTCCCTGTGACAGGATACCATTTGTCCAGGCCTCCCCTGCCAGAGTTTCGGTCAGCAGCAGGAGGCCAGACTTGTGTCTGTGGCAGCAGCATCCATTTTGTGATGCTGAGGCTCTGGTTAGTTTTAACCGCATTTACAGTTACCCACATGTCTTACCCCTCTAGAAGGGTGGAATGCTACCCCCGTCACCAGAACTGGCGAGGGGGTAGTATTCCAAAGTGTATGACACCTTACACGACATGTTTTGATAAAGCCAAACCAAAGTTAGCAATAACCGCGAGGATTATAATGCACTTAAGAGTATATGGTTTGGCAATACCCTGGAACAGCTATAAGGACATGGATCCGAATGCTGCAGACAGGCTCAGCTCATGCTAGAGCACCATCTCACATAAAACCAAGCACTCTGCCTCCAGGATTGTTAAGGCCTGCCATAGGAGTGACTTATAGGTGTATATGTGTCCAGGTATAGGTTTAGACATAGGTATACTATATCTAAGCAAGGGGTGATTACACAACCTTGCACCAGCTGAGTGATCAGCCAGTTGTGTCAGTTTGGATGGCCAGCCAGGGGTGGCAAAAGATATGCTGCAGCCCCTGGTAGGCCTTGGATGCACCTATGCCCTGGGTACCTATAGTACACTGCACAGGGGCTGATAAGGTGACCCAATATCTAATTAGGTTTGTACCTAGGGCACATGGAGTCCATTTTACAGAGAGAGCAGATAGCCTGGGACCCTGATTAGCAGGATCCCAGGCCAACTAAGTCGAAAACCAGCTAAACACTAGGCAAAAATCTGGGGTAACCATAGTCCGGTATCCACCCTCCTACACACCCTCACTCCTTCTATTGCCCTCACTCTATCACCCTCACTCTATCTATCTATCGCCCTGTCTGTATCTATCTATCTGTCTATCGCCCTCCCTCTATCGCCCTCACTCTTTCTATCGCCCTCACTCTTTCTATCGCCCTCACTCTGTCTATCTATCGCCCTCACTCTGTCTATCTATCGCCCTCACTCTGTCTATCTATCGCCTTTCTGTCTATCTATCTATCTATCGCCCTCACTCTATCTATCTATCGCCCTCACTCTATCTATTGCCCTCAGTCTATCTATCTATCTATCTATCTGTCGCCCTCACTCTATCTATCGCCCTCACTCTATCGCCCTCACTCTATCTTTCTATTTCCTGTCTATCTATCTATCTATCTATTGCCCTCAGTCTATCTATCTGTCTATCTATCACCCTCACTCTATCTGTCTATCGCCCTCACTCTATCTGTCACCCTCACTCTATGGCCATCACTCTATCTGTCACCCTCACTCTATCTATCGCCGTCACTCTATCTTTCTATCGCCTGTCTATCTATCTGTCTATCTATCCATCTTTCGCCCTCACTCTATCTATCGCCCTCACTCTATCTATCGCCCTCACTCTATCGCCCTCACTCTATCGCCCTCACTCTATCGCCCTCACTCTATCGCCCTCACTCTATCGCCCTCACTCTATCTTTCAATTGCCCTCACTCTATCTATCGCCCTCACTCTATCGCCCTCACTCTATCTATCTATCGCCCTCACTCTATCTATCTATCACCCTCACTCTATCTATCAGCCTCACTCTATCTATCTATCAGCCTCACTCTATCGCCCTCACTCTATCTGTCTGTCTTTCTATCGCCCTCACTCTATCTATCGCCCTCACTCTATCTATCGATCGCACTCTATCTATCGATCGCACTCTATCTATCGCCCGCACTCTATCTATCGCCCTCACTCTATCTTTCAATTGCCCTCACTCTATCTTTCAATTGCCCTCACCTTTCAATTGCCCTCACCTTTCAATTGCCCTCACTCTATCCATCTATCGCCCTCACTCTATCTATCGCCCTCACTCTATCTATCGCCCTCACTCTATCTATCTATCGCCCTCACTCTATCTATCTATCGCCTTCACTCTATCTATCTATCGCCCTCACTCTATCTATCGCCCTCACTCTATCTATCACCCTCACTCTATCTTTCTATCGCCTGTCTGTCTATCTATTTATCAATCTATCTGTCTATCTATCTATCCATCTATCGCCCTCACTCTATCTATCGCACTCACTCTATCTATCGCTCGCTCTCTATCTATCGCCCATACTCTATCCATCTGTCTATCTATCGCCCTCACTCTATCTGTCTATCGCCCTCATTCTATCTATCACCCTCACTCTATCTATGACCCTCACTCTATCTCCCTCACTCTATCTATCTATCGCCCTCACTCTATCTATCTATCGCCCTCACTCTATCTATCTATCGCCCTCACTCTATCTATCGCCCTCACTCTATCTATCTATCACCCTCATTCTATCTTTCTATCGCCTGTCTGTCTATCTATTTATCAATCTATCTATCTATCCATCTATCCATCTATCCATCTATCCATCTATCGCCCTCACTCTATCTATCGCCCTCACTCTATCTATCGCCCTCACTCTATCTACCGCCCGCACTCTATCCATCTGTCTATCTATCGCCCGCACTCCTATCTATCTATCGCCCTCACTCTATCGCCCTCACTCTATCTATCGCTCGCTCTCTATCTATCGCCCGCACTCTATCCATCTGTCTATCTATCGCCCTCACTCTATCTATCTATCGCCCTCACTCCTATCTGTCTATCTACATATCTATCTATCTATCTATCGCCCTCACTCTATCTATCTATCTATTTCCCTCACTCTATCTATTGCCCTCACTCTATCTATCGCCCTCACTCTATCGCCCTCACTCCTATCTATCTATCGCCCTCACTCTATCTATCTATTGTCCTCACTCTATCTATTGCCCTCACTCTATCGCCCTCACTCTATCTATCTATTGCCCTCACTCTATCTATCTAACGCCCTCACTCTATCTATCTATCGCCCTCACTCTATCTATCTATCACCTTCACTCTATCTATTGCCCTCACTCTATCTTTCTATCGCCTGTCTGTCTATCTATTTATCAATCTATCCATCTATCCATCTATCTATCTATCCATCTATCTATCGCCCTCACTCTATCTATTGCCCTCACTCTATCGCCCTCACTCTATCTATCTATCTATCGCCCTAACTCTCTGTCTATCTATCACATTCACTCTATCTGTCTATCTATCTATTGCCCTCACTCTATCTATCGCCCTCACTCTATCTCTCTAACGCCCTCACTCTATCTATCTATCGCCCTCAATCTATCTATCTATTGCCCTAACTCTATCGCCCTCACTCTCATCTATCCATCTATCCATCTATCCATCTATCTATCTGTCTGTCTATCTTTCTATCTTTCGCCCTTACTCTATCTGTCTATCGCCCTCACTCTATCTGTCTATCGCCCTCACTCTATCTGTCGCCCTCACTCCGATCTATCTACCTATCTATCTATCTGTCTATCTATCACCCTCACTCTATCTATCTATCGCCCTCACTCTATCTATCGCCCTCACTCTATCTATCGCCCTCACTCTATCTATCGCTCGCTCTCTATCTATCGCTCGCTCTCTATCTATCGCCCGCCCTCTATCCATCTGTCTATCTATCGCACTCACTCTGTCTATCTATCGCACTCACTCTGTCTATCTATCGCCCTCACTCTATCTATCGCCCTCACTCTATCTATCTATGACCCTCACTCTATCTGTCGCCCCCACTCTATCCATCTGTCTATCTATCGCCCTCACTCTCTGTCTATCGCATTCACTCTATCTGTCTATCTATCTATCGCCCTCACTCTATCGCCCTCACTCTGTCTATCTATCACCCTCACTCTATCTATCACCCTCACTCTATCTATCTATCACCCTCACTCTATCTATCTATCGCCCTCACTCCATCTATCTATCGCCCACACTCCTATCTATCTATCTACATATCTATCTATCGCCCTCACTCTATCTATCTATTGCCCTCACTCTATCTATCGCCCTCACTCTATCTATCGCCCTCACTCTATCGCCCTCACTCTATCGCCCTCACTCTATCTATCTATCTATCTATCTATGGCCCTCACTCTATCTATGGCCCTCACCCTATCTATCTATCTGTCTATCTATCTATCGCTCTCACTCTATCTCTCTATCTATCGCCCTCACTCTATCTATTGCCCTCACTCTATCTATTGCCCTCACTCTATCTATCTATCGCCCTCACTCTATCTCTCTATCGCCCTCACTCTATCTATCGCCCTCACTCTATCTATCGCCCTCACTCTATCTATCGCCCTCACTCTATCTATCGCCCTCACTCTATCTATCGCCCTCACTCTATCTCTCTATCGCCCTCACTCTATCTATCGCCCTCACTCTATCTATTGCCCTCACTCTATCGCCCTCACTCTATCTATCTATCGCCCTCACTCTATCTATCTATCACCCCTACTCTATCACCCCTACTCTATCTATCGCCCTCACTCTATCTATCTATTGCCCTCACTCTTTCTATCGCCCTCACTCTATCTATCGCCCTCACTCTATCGCCCTCACTCTATCTATCTATCGCCCTCACTCTATCTATCTATCTATCTATGGCCCTCACTCTATCTATGGCCCTCACCCTATCTATCTATCTATCTATCGCTCTCACTCTATCTCTCTATCTATTGCCCTCACTCTATCGCCCTCACTCTATCTATCGCTCGCTCTCTATCTATCGCTCGCTCTCTATCTATCGCCCGCACTCTATCCATCTGTCTATCTATCGCACTCACTCTGTCTATCGCACTCACTCTATCTGTCTATCTATCTATCGCCCTCACTCTATCTATCTATCTATGGCCCTCACTCTATCTATGGCCCTCACCCTATCTATCTGTCTATCTATCTATCGCTCTCATACTATTTATTGCCCTCACTCTATTGCCCTCACTCTATCTATCTATTGCCCTCACTCTATCTCTCTATCGCCCTCATTCTATCTATCTATCACCCTTACTCTATCTATCGCCCTCACTCTATCTTTCTATCGCCTGTCTGTCTATCTATTTATCAATCTATCTGTCTATCTATCTATCTATCCATCTATCTATCTATCGCCCTCACTCTATCTATCTATCGCCCTCTATCTAACTATCGCCCGCACTCTATCCATCTGTCTATCGCCCTCACTCTCTGTCTATCTATCGCATTCACTCTATCTGTCTATCTATCTATTGCCCTCACTCTATCTATCGCCCTCACTCTATCTCTCTATCTAACGCCCTCATTCTATCTATCTATCGCCCTCACTCTATCTATCTATTGCCCTAACTCTATCGCCCTCACTCTCATCTATCCATCTATCCATCTATCTATCTGTCTGTCTATCTATCTATCTATCCATCTATCTATCTATCGCCCTCACTCTATCTATCACCCTCACTCTATCTATCGCCCTCACTCTATCTATCGCTCGCTCTCTATCTATCGCCCGCACTCTATCCATCTGTCTATCTATCGCCCTCACTCTATCTATCTATCGCCCTCACTCTATCTGTCTATCGCCCTCACTCTATCTGTCTGTCTTTCTATCGCCCTCACTCTATCGCCCTCACTCTATCGCCCTCACTCTATCGCCCTCACTGCTATCTACCTATCTATCTATCACCCTCACTCTATCTATCAGCCTCACTCTATCGCCCTCACTCTATCTATCGCTCGCTCTCTATCTATCGCCCGCACTCTATCCATCTGTCTATCTATCGCCCTCACTCTCTGTCTATCTATCGCACTCAATCTGTCTATCTATCGCCCTCACTCTGTCTATCTATCGCCCTCACTCTATCTATCTATGATCCTCACTCTATCTATCACCCTCACTCTATCTATCACCCTCACTCTATCTATCGCCCGCACTCTATCCATCTGTCTATCTATCGCCCTCACTCTCTGTCTATCTATCGCATTCACTCTATCTGTCTATCTATCTATCGCCCTCACTCTATCTATCACCCTCACTCTATCTATCACCCTCACTCTATCTATCGCCCTCACTCCTATCTACCTATCTATCTATCACCCTCACTCTATCTATCTATCAGCCTCACTCTATCGCCCTCACTCTATCTATCGCTCGCTCTCTATCTATCGCCCGCACTCTATCCATCTGTCTATCTATCGCCCTCACTCTCTGTCTATCTATCGCACTCACTCTGTCTATCTATCGCCCTCACTCTATCTATCTATCTATGACCCTCACTCTATCTATCGCCCTCACTCTATCTATCTATCGCCCTCACTCTATCTATCGCCCTCACGCTATCTATCTATTGCCCTCACGCCTATCTATCTACCTATCTATCTATATATCGCCCTCACTCTATTTGTCTATCTATCGCCCTCACTCTATCGCCCTCACTCTATCTATCGCCCTCACTCTATCTATCGCCCTCACTCTATCTATCTATGACCCTCACTCTATCTATCTATGACCCTCACTCTATCTATCGCCCTCACTCCTATCTATCTACCCATCTGTCTATCTATCGCCCTCACTCTCTGTCTATCTATCGCATTCACTCTATCTGTCTATCTATCTATCGCCCTCACTCTATCTATCTATCACCCTCACTCTATCTATCTATTGCCCTCACTCTATCGCCCTCACTCTATCTATCTATCACCCTCACTCTATCTATCTATCACCCTCACTCTATCTATCGCCTTCACTCTATCTATCTATCACCCTCACTCTATCTATCTATCGCCCTCACTCTATCTATCGCCCTCACTCTATCTATCACCCTCACTCTATCTATCGCCCTCACTCTATCTTTCTATCGCCTGTCTATCTTTTTTATCAGTCTATCTGTCTTTCTATCTATCTATCTATCCATCTATCTATCCAACTATCTATCTATCGCCCTCACTCTATCTATCGCCCTCACTCTATCGCCCTCACTCTATCTATCTATCTATCGCCCTCACTCTATCGCTCGCACTCTATCTATCGCCCGCACTCTATCCATCTGTCTATCTATCGCCCTCACTCTCTGTCTATCTATCGCATTCACTCTATCTGTCTATCTATCTATCGCCCTCACTCTATCTATCACCCTCACTCTATCTATCTATCGCCCTCACTCTATCTATCGCCCTCACTGTTATCTATCTATCTACATATCTATCTATCGCCCTCTATCTATCTATCTATTGCCCTCACTCTATCGCCCTCACTCTATCTATCGCCCTCACTCCTATCTATCTATCTATCGCCCTCAATCTATCTATTTATTGTCCTCGCACTATCTATTGCCCTCACTCTATCTGTCTATCGCCTGTCTGTCTATAGTGTTCGCCAAGTTTGTCCGGTTTGTACATACTCCAGGGCCACTTGCAGTACTCTTGCTCTGACTGATCTTTAATCCTTCTGCCAAGGAGTGTGAGTCATTAGTATTCCGGGTCACTAAATTTGTCTCGATCTGAGTCAGTCTCTCCACAATGGGGCTCAGTTTTAAGTCCAATAAGCTGGTCATCACTGCCTGGAAGGGGTCCAACGATCCAGTAAGATCCAAAATAGAAGTATGTGTAGAAAGTATCATGGCGGGCACCAGGATTTTAGAGACCAAGTTGAGTTTTGATTTCTTTGCTTTAACCCCGATCGGTTGACATTCACGTTTAAACCCCCCACCTACCCGTAAATTCACTTTATCTAGCAAGTTAGTGTCTTCACCGCCAGAGGCTGGGGTTACATCGATCAGCTTGCTGGGCGCCTTGACACCAATTTCCAAGGGAGGGATGGGTTCACTGACCCCTTTATTACATATTGTAATGATAAGCAAAAGAGGAAATGGTGCTTGCTCAGTGGAGATAGTTAACGCATCAGTTGCTCCCTCATCAACCTGTGAGAACTCGATGACCCCCGAGCTTTTAGCTATGCTTGAAGGTTCATTGTCGCCCTCTATCCGAGGTGCAAGAATGCCTATAAGGGGGCGTTGCACCATGCTGATAAGGGACCTAGAAAGGCGCCTGTTGACCAACTCAATCTTCTTATCTATCACTGTCACAGGCCGCTGCAAAAACGAGTCCGTGGTGGTCACTGACGCAGTGGAGACAGTCCTTCCCTTCACTGGGGCACTAACTGGAGCAACCTTATGTCTAACGAGACTGAGGAATAAAGGCTGGTAGACTAGAGGATTAATAAACAGAAATAAGCTAAACCAACAGGATATAATAACTAACAATGGGGCAAGACAAACAGGCCCGCCTATCGCTATGGGCAAGAGATCACTTCAGTCACGAAAATGGACTGAACCGAACCACAACGAGGACCAGTCCCACCTCCTAACCGCTACTTGTAAAAGGAAGGCTGATGGATGTTCATTCAGCACTCCACTTACTTTAGCAGTTTGCTACTCAAAGGCTACCCGTAGACCAGGCAGATGATCAAATTACAATTCTGAAGAGGGAGGCCCCAGCCCAGCCTCGACCGGCATCAGATGAGCACAGACGGGCCCGCACGAGTCCTGCACTGCGGGAGCCCGCGGCCACTTTTGAAGCGCCTCCTGGCGCTTCCTGTTGACGTATGCGGCCAGGCGCCACGAACGAGAAGTTCACTATTGCGGCAAGGAAAAGCGGGTCCCTACTACACACACATGCTGCAGGAGTAAGTGTCAGCTCCCTCTACCGTCTTTTTCCCATTAGGACTGGTTGGGTGTGCCACACGACATTGGTACACTTGGGAACTGGCAAAATGTGAGAGTTGTGAATGCAGCCGTGACACTCTGGTGTGCAGTATTAAACACTCACGTTTGTGAAGTATTCAGGCACCCCCGTTTGATGTGTTGCACACAACTCAAATTACATCATTGATCAATACTGTAGTGTAGTTCCTATATTCCCAATAGGCTCTGCGCATTGGAATAATATAAACAGCAGTGTAGATGTAGGACTGAGGTCATCTAGGTCTCTACTGACTATATTAGACTTAATTAGGTTTGCCAGCTAGCTCAGAGGTCACTAGAAACTTTCTCGAATGAACAGGAAGGAGTTCTCTTTCCTGATTAGACAAGAAGGGATTAGTTTCTGACAACCGCATAAACATGACAACTTTGGTCCCTCAGAATAAAGAGTATATCTCTAGAGTTGTGTGAAAACAATAGACAGCTATTTCACTCAGTCAATCGTGCATGCTTAATTTCACCAGGAGTGCAGAGAAATGAAGAGACTGGCGTTTTCAATAAAAGTTGTTATTTATTGAGCAGTCTTCTTTCTCATGCAAGAGAAGTGAGTTGCCACAATTGCAATACTTATCATAAAGTAAAGTGCGTACAGTAAAAGGAGTATTATGAAATAATACTGTAAAAGCATGGATATGGTTTCTTAGCCATATGATACTTTAAAACGGATAAAATATATACATACATAAAAACATTGACTAACGTACTCAACTGGTGCTTCTAAGATACGCCTACCCCGGTGTACCTGACCTAAGCCTAATACGTGGGAAGGAGTAAGTAAGTTGCAGTTTAAGTTAAGTTGGTTTTTGCCAAGAATCTGAGTCAAGAATTCTCTTAAGGTTTTAATCAGCTCCGTACCTTGGTTCTAGAAGGAAGGAGGTCTTGTATCTCTCTCTCTCTCTCAGGACTCGATCTCCCAGCAACCCGCAAGGGTGACTGGAAACACCGGAGCTGGAATTTCTCGGCAGGAGAAAAGACCGCGTCTCTCTCAGTGCGTCAAATGGGAGGGTCGGCTTCCTTCAGCACTCGCATCAGCTGGACATTGGGCAAGTAGATGGCCGCTCTGCTCCAAACCACTGTGTGTTTGCTTAAGGCAACGTTGGTATATTTATACCTGGAAGGTGCCGGGTTTGACGTAAGGTTGGACATAAGACGTCACTAAGAACTAACAGTTCTTTCTGGACTACAGGCGTTCTTGTGCAAATCAAAACAAAAGCAGGGGGATTTCCCGGGCTGCTGGAGGCTTGGTTTGTTTAAAGAACGTGTTGTACTTTCTAGGAGTCTATGGGAGTAGCCTTGCCGTATTTGGACTGCATGGGCTATGACTAGATATGGACATGATTCCTATGCCTTTATAAGGATATTTTTTATTATAACCATATAAGGGCATGTATCGGGGATATCTTGATTAGGGTCCTAGATAGATTCACAACACCCACTCCACGTATTAATGTCCATCATTACTAAATACTAAGCAATACTAAACATATAACGATGCATGTGTGTTTTCCAACCCACCCCAGAATACATAATTGCATTTGAAATGGTATATGGTAAATACACAAAAATGAGTATTTATACTGTATGTTTTTCAAGCAGTGTTATCATTCAGGAAATGCATATATAAATATCGGCTGAATGAATTGCGAAAATTACATTTATGAAATGGCTCTGAATACAGAAAAGAAGGTCGAGACCATTTCATCACATATTTATACAATACTGTTCATGTGCTAGAGGCTGAGGTAAAATATTGTCTCTAGTATCTCTAAAAATAGAAGCTCTGTTCTCTAAGAATAGTTCTACTTTAAGCAGAGTAGCATGTGCCAGAAAAAAGGTAAATA
The DNA here is from genome assembly GCF_964261635.1 of Lissotriton helveticus. NCBI lineage: Eukaryota > Metazoa > Chordata > Amphibia > Caudata > Salamandridae > Lissotriton > Lissotriton helveticus. Next base: position 1,156,511,678 of record NC_136067.1, on the reverse strand, counting down.
TTTTGGAAATGGAAAAAATAATTTCGCTTTCAGTGGAAAAAATAGTTCCAAATGTTTTCAGTAGTTTTGTTTATCAAAAACTGAAGGCCGAATTCAGAGTTCAGGGAACGCTGTGTGCTCGTTGCTTTAAAAGTTATTCTCGTTGTTAGGAGAGAACATCATATCAGACAGGCTTGCAAAAAATTGGTCTACAACAGTAGGTGAAAGTTCGACCAAGTTCGAAAAAGTTGAAATTGTGCATATGTGAGAATGATTGCTATCATCGGTGTCTGGATCAGCAATGCTCACAGAAGGTTGTACCTGTGTGGTGCTGCTTTCATCTCGTACTTCACCGCCACCTACTCGTGATGGTGAAGTCTCAACGAATGCCGTCATCAGAATAGGTAGCCGCTGGGGACAACATGTTGCATGAGTCGTTACCGGACCGAGCAAAGTATCGATATCCATTGGTACTGCTGATGGTAGTGTAAGACAGACGTCCAACACGCATTCTTCTCCGCATAGCAGACATCGAAGCACAGGTAATATGCAATCTTGCCAGATTGGTCTGAATGAAAGAAACCAGGTTGTATTCAGATCTCTTAAGCAGGCTAATCCGAGGACTCTAGTGATTCGGTCTCGGTAGCGTATTGCTAGGATCGTTTCTTCCATCGTAGCTGGAGTTTTGTCTGTGGCTTGGCTTGTCATATCGGAGCAGAAGGATCAAAAATAAAATTCCTGCTACGAATCCCAAAAGAAGAGGGAGGCCACCGAATAACAAATGCACAAAACTCGGGGAAAATGCCCAGAACTGTTTCAAAGGGTGCTAACAGTCCCGAAAAAATTGTCTTAAATACATGTGCGATGCCACTGGTATCAGACATGTTTAAGATTTGACCCAACATTTCTACGAAATGCACGGGGCAATTTGTCGATAATAGGGAATGTATCTCTGCAGCTGTCCTTGCAACTTGCAGATCATACGTCTCTTTGGACGAGGTTAAAGGCACAGTTGTCTGTAAAAGAATAGACTTCATTCTGCTTAAAGTATCAATTCGAATAGAAGAGATATTCAAAGAAGGCCATATTGCCGCCTCCATGTCTGGATTGCTGTTTGGATACAATACTTGCATGCAGCAAATGACCCTGGAAGTAACGGTTACGAGATAGGCTTTTCCTGGCACCATGCCACAACAGCTGTGGTCACTTATTAGAACGTAGCTGCCGTTGGAAAGCTGTCTGAAAAATGGCTCTATCTGTTTTACAGGAGTGACATGCAGGTCACATGAAAGGTTATTTGATGAACCCTCGCAGGCTCCATGCAAGTTAATACCTTGACACAGAAGTGTACCGCTTAGTGATTTTTTACAATTGTTACCACTAAGAAATACCTCTTTTTTCCCTTCACTGTAACATTTGTGTGTATAAGGTAAATTCCAGGTTGATTTGATGTATCCTTTACCCAACCTTTCATACAGGCCTGCTGGTATATATTTTTGGCAATACTTAAACTGGAAAGTTGTTATCGGAATTGTAATTGTTCCGTGTATTATCCATTCAATGACGGGTCTCTCTGACATTGTCAATGGTAATCTCTCAAGTTTTTCAATGCTCAGAATCGTATAGTCTGCTCCTTTTTGTGCCAAACTGATTCGTTTATCAGTAAGGTTAAAGATAGAAAATAATGACGTTATGTTGATTAGACGCCATGGCACGTAGCCTGAAGGCAGGATTTGCAACGTCCAGCCTAGCTGTACACTAGAACGTAATTGGGACTGACCATGTTGTAACATTAGCAAGTCCTGCTCTATTATATCAATAGCAGATGATCCAATGCTGTCCAGTGAATATATTCTGGAGGACCGAGTCGTTAACCCATTGTCCACTACAGAAAGTTCCAAATTAATACGATCAATTTCTCATATTTTTTCAGCAGTTTTAATTTGCGTTACTTTCCAAGCTTCGTTGTAAGCAGCGTATATACAGGCGTATATGAAACGTTTTTGACGCTGTTTGCGAGGTCCCAGTATGAAATCTCGCAAGTCAGCACCGTCTTTAAGTAAAGTCAAGTGTTGCTTAATTTCAGCCAGTGTGGATTTCTGTAGCCACTCAAGGCATAGTTTCCCTACACTGTATGTTGTAACTATCCCTGGATGTTGTCTCTGGGAATATCTTGGGTCTGGCCTGTTCTGTTAGAACCCCTGTGTTTTGTTCAGGAATCTATCTTGACAGTTATTTGTGTCTGTGGGCCAGATCAACCATTTTTCCCAATCAGGATTTGTTCTGTTTTGGTGTAAAATATGGGATACGTCTATCTCCACATCTGTAGTGCTATTACTATCAGGTATGGGTTTTGGAATAGACGGTTTATTTAAGTCTTTTATCTTGGCTAAACCAAGACAAGTTGTTTGCTGAATGGTGTCATTCAGGAATATTATCTGTTCTGGGATCATGCGGGCTCTAAATAATGCTTCTAGACCTTGTACCTGCCAGTCTTTTGTACCCCAGATGGTTTTTGTTTCAATGTTGTTTTTCCAAAATTTAAAACCAAATGTAGACATTTTATCATAAAAACTTTCAGAATAAATCAATTTAGTATTTGTCAACATTGTTTTCATTCCTGTCTTATTTAACATTTTAAAATAAAACGTTTCTGGATCACTGTTGTTAAACCCTGAGAAGTATGGGAATTTCTCATAGAATGTTTTCGAGCTGCCTTTTGGCGGAGTTGGACAATGTTCCCATTGGTTATAATTAAAAACATTTCTAGGTTGAGCAGATTTATGCAAATAGTGATGACCAAAATGATTATAACAATACAACTCTTCATAATTTGATGAACCCTGTAAATAATCATGTTCTGTGAATTTAGCTGACATTACTAAATCTGACATCATATTGATATTTTCAAAGTCCCAATCATCAGAGAAAGTACTTTGTGTCACAAAGTCACTTAATGAAACCTTGAATTGATGTGGATATTTCAGGAGCTCGATCGGGCCATAGATTTCATAATCTGTTCTGTCCCATGCTACCCCACCGGGTATTGGATTGGCTGTGATGTTCACTGATGACAGTTCTCTTTTCTCGATGTGAGCGGATCTGTGAGGCTAGGACCAAGTTGATGTTCTGACTTGCTGTGTCCATTGTACTATATTTTCCATCAATAAATCTACCCAAACATAAAACCATGATGAGCCAAAGCAGGAGGAAAAGTACACCTAACACAATCCAAAATTCAAACCATGGTGAAATCAGATATGTTTCTTTGAGTTGATGAAAAAGTTCAGTCATTTTTTCTTTGAAAGTTTTTGTTGCTGGCGTTTCTTCATGTTCACTTATCTCATCAGAAAAGTCATTGTAACGGGGACGGGCCGCCTCCGGTTCTGCCTCAAAGCCCTGCACCCCCCTGTGGGTATTTACCATGTGACTCCCCCCTCTTCTCTTCACAGCCACCCCAACCGCAGGTATGGACTATTCCTGACGAACAGTACAGATGTGATGCTGAGGAAGACGACGGCGGGCCCTTTAACTGGCCAGGTACTGGTGAAGGGTAGGAGCCTGGCCACGCCTCAAGTACGACCAGTGACTGCACTCAGGTGTGCTTGTTCACCGGAGGCACGGAAGGAGAGTGGAGCGGAGCAGATTGGAGCGAGGAGAACGAAACGAGAGAGGCAAGCAGAGGAACCGGTATACCATCAACGGAGAAGGAGGACGAGAGGAGAGACCCGTCGGCGGTGCAGGAGCCAGGAGGCCAACGGCAACACGAGCCGCCCAGCCGCACGCCAGGAGGTGTGTGTCTCACAGAGGTACGAAAGCGTATCACGGGCTGGGTTGGGAGAAGGGGTGGGTCCGTACTGTGACCGTATACCCTTACTGTTTCCTGGTTTACCCTTCCCACACTCCCCGTTCCCCTCACTTATTGTACATAGTCACTGCTGGCGTGTCCTCACCCCCTTACCTGATAACCTGCCATTTGATCCGTCTTGGGACTGACGTCAGCCTCTCTTGTGTTTCCCCCACACGGTGGAGAAATCATCACCACGGAGACGGAAGACGCCGAACCGCGAAGGAGCCCCGCCCGAAGGGAGGAGGACGGAGCGAGAAGAAAACGCAGAACCGAAAGAAGCAGATCTCCTAGGAGGGCCCCTTCCAGAAAAACTTGTACCGACTATCTCTATCATCAAATAAAGCCTACCCTTACCAAAACTCGACTTCTGCCAATTTTTACCAACCCTGCTACAGTCATCGAAATTGATGAAGTAGCCAGATGCAGTTCTGTCAATTGTTGGAATTGCTTCCGGATTTTCATTAGTCTTTGGATCTGTCTTTGTTTCATTAGCATATTTATTTATTTATTTTTGACACTTGTAAAGCGCTACTTATACCCTTAGGCGTCAAGGCGCTAAAAACCATTATTGAAAAAGTGGGAGAGCAGAGTAAACAGAATGACAGCTGAACATGGTTAATGAGAGAACAGCCAGGTTTTCAAGAGTTTACGAAACTGAAACAGCGTAGCACTTCGTCTGATGTTGAGAGGCAAGGCGTTCCAAAGTCTGGGGGCCGCCACCAGAAAGCGACGGTCTCCCCAGGACACTGTTTTGGTGCGTGGGACAGACAGTTGATTAAGAGTGGCTGAGCGTAAAGCTCTTGTCGGTTTGTAAAATTGAAGTTTGTCTCTCAAAAAATGTGGTCCTCGATTATTAACTGATTTAAAAACTATACAGAGAGCCTTGAAGTGGATCCTTTTTTGTACAGTCAGCCAGTGAAGGTCTTTTATATTTTGGGCAATAGGTTCGAACTTTGTTTTGCCGGTAATGAGACGGGCTGCTGCATTCTGTATAGTTTGAAGTTTTGTGGTGACTCGAGATTGCGCATTGAGAAATAAGCCGTTACAGTAATCCAGGGATGAGAGGACAAGAGCCGAGACCAGTGTCTTTATCGCAGAATCGGGTAGAAAAGGACGAATTTTGCGAATCATTTTTAGTTTTAGGTGCGCTGTGGATGCTGTCTTATTGGCATGATCCATGAAATTCAGTCCATCGTCGAAGATAATCCCCAGATTCCTGACCTTCGAGGTCGGTGTGGGAGGGGTACCAAAGGTTTCTGGCCACCAACTGGTGTACCAGGCTGGAGACAGTGGACCGAAGATAAGCACCTCAGTTTTCTCTGAGTTTAGCTTTAAACAGTTGGATTCCATCCAGTCTCCTATGTCTAGGAGCCCTTTCTTAAATTTTTCAGCTACTTGCTCTCCGTCACCCTTGATCGCCAACACTAGTTGGGTGTCGTCGGCGTACGAGGTAAGGCTCATCCCATGAGCTTTGATGGTCTTAGCTAGGTCCGACACATAGATGTTAAAAAGTGTCGGACTAAGGGATGAGCCTTGAGGGACACCACAGGGAGAGTTGTGCTGATTGAAATGGTCCTAGGATGATGCTACATCATTGTAGACTGGTGTTTCTTGAAGAAATGTTGCAATTTGGGTTTCAAGAGGCACAAGTTCCATGGCTTTGTTGCATAGTCACTGCAGGTTTATCAAAGGTTATTAGTCTCTCAGTTTGAACCTCTTGGATTGTAGCAAGATTTGGTCTTCTGCTATTTCTTGGGAGTCCACTGGGCCTACTACTTATTATTGGCCACAAGATTGTGGTTTTACCAGGTCGATGGATACAACTCTGTTCTCCCTTTTACCAGCAAGGGGCGGTAGTACTACTGATCTTGTTCCGCTGACAGCTAAGACAGATGCTGCTTTTCTGTAAGAAGGCCCAAATTCCTTCTTCACCGCTATCTTTTCTCTGACCAGATCCCCAATCTTTGGGATCCAGACAGGTCTTGCTGGGACAGGTGGTTTCTCTTCAGTGGTCGTTGGCTTTAACTTTGTTACTTAGACTTCTTCTTGTTTCATTTAAGTTCTGTAAAACAGCCAAACGGTCTTTGATATCAAAGGCTTTTTCTTTCACCACTGAAGTCTGACAATCTAAGTCCTGGATTTGCATTCTAGTGCCGAACAATAGTTCGTATGGAGTGACACCTTTTAGAGAATTTCTTGGCAGATTGTTAAGACTACGTTGGACACTTGTTAGATGTTTGACCCACCCATCACCCGAACCTAATACCCTCGCCGTTATAGATTGCTTTATGTCACGTTTTTTTCTTTCCACTACCGCATTTCCCTCAGGATGGAAGGGAGAAGAGTACCGCAATGCAATGCCCATGCTGGTCATGGCCTCTTTGTAAGCTCGAGAGCTAAACGCAGGACCCTGGTCAGAATGTAGCATGCCAATTGCGTATGTGCCGATAAAGACTCGCAAATCTTTTATAACAGTTCTGGCGTCAGCCGAGCGCTGGTGTCTACATCTTAAATGAATCTAGTCTTAATAATTATGGGAACGCATTTCTCCAGCTGGATTTTTGCGTGTAGATAGCCTGATGCTTTCTAATAAAGGTGTCCTGGCAATAGTCTGGTCCGGTTCACAACTGCAATCTCTGTTGCAGTTCTGACAATCCATTGCAAAGTTGTACATTTGCAAGCTCATCCCCGGCCACCAGTATTCTGATTGTAATTCTATTAGAGATTTCAAGATCTTTTGGTGCCTCAGACCCTGTCCCATGTGTGCTTCTTGAATCAAGTAAGCCCTCCGGTTCGTGTTTGGAATTACTCTATCCCCCACTCCAGGGATTTGAGCAAAAGGAACGGAGTTTGCATCAATTAAGTATTTATTTCCGAGTGGATAATTTAGAGGTAACGCCGCATAGTTGCTTTTCATTGAGGCTTTTTCTGCTAGTAGCGTTTCACCGTCTATTTGTTTTTTAGTACGCTTTTTTGTGACTACGGAATCCGGTTGAACCGCTGCCGCTGTGGCTCTGTTAGCCAATGAATTCCCTGCAACGTGAACGCCATCACGTTGATGACTCAGTGTATGTATCACATGAGTCTTTTGTAGTTCTTTCTGCAAAATAACTACTTGTTCCCAGAGCTTTTTATGCTTTATTGTGGCACCTGTGTCATCTTTGTAACCGTTTTTTGATCCATGTCTGCATGTCATTATTGTAAGACCTGACGCAGTAATGCGAATCGCACACTATTAGTGTGGGGAATTCGCGATCGGCATTTTCAAGCGCCATCTTTAAAGATCTTATTTCAGCTCGCTGAGCTGTTCAGTTTCTGAGTGATTCAGTTTTGTTGATTATCGGTCTGAATTTACCAAAGCGCCAGCGACCTTTAACAATTGCGCACGCTGCATTGTAGGATTTTTTATCCACATCGTAGTGTTGTTCAAATCTGTCCATGTAGATTACACAGGTGTACTGTTCGAGAGGCAGAATTTCGATTGACAGAGGATATTCATGTTTGTATTCTAGATCTTCTATTTTTTTCATTTTCGGGTCAAAAGCGTGTTTCACGTCTTCTGCAGCAAGATAATTTTCCCATTGTATCCATTTTGGATCTAATGCCACAGCATTCGGAATGCGTGGTCTTGTTACTGCCTTAAGGGCTGATACTGCTGTTAAAACAGATATGCTCCTGCCTTGGGCTAGGGCTCTTTCTTTTGCTACTGCAGTTTGAACCGCAGTTACAATTTTTTCAGTAGAACTGAATTTTATTTCAGCTTGTGTGTACAAGTGTGATTTGTAAGCTATTGGTACAGTTTCTCCCTCATTAGAGGTCAGGTGGGTGAATCCGCATCTTCCTGGGATGACTCGGATTACAAGGTTGCGTACGTTATCGCGTGTTTGCAGTTTTGTTTTAGCTAACATGTCTGTTTGTAATGATCTAAAAATGTCTGTGTGTTTCTGAGTCCAATTGATTTGTTTGAAATCAGGTTTTATTAATTCATTCAGAGGTTTAACCCTCTCTGCATAATTTAGAATGTATGTTCTTCCGAAATTCAAGAAACCTAGTATTGATTGTAAATTCTTCAGCGTTTTTGGTGCTTGGAGTACAGCACACTTCTCTAAGAAGTTGTCTGATGGGCTTTTGCCTTCACTTGATAATTCATATCCTAAAAACACGACAGTTAGGTGAGCAATTCGTGACTTTTTAAAGTTGAATTTGTACCCTTCAGCTGCGAACCCAAGTATTATGGTGTTCACTCTTTTTAAGTGAGTCTCCAGGTCATCATCTGTGAGATAGATGTCATCGACATAAGATAATGCTTCATCATCATATATTTGTAGTAACTCTGTTACCCTTGCTGAGAATAATCCTGGGCTATTCTTGAATCCCTGTGGGAATCGACAGAATTGTTTTTTGTGAACCCATTGTTGAGAAAGCGGTCAAATACCTGCTTTCAGGTGCAATGTTTTGACAAAAGAATCCTTTAGAGATATCTAATGTCGATTTGTATTTTTTGCGCACAATGTTATTTATTAGTGCTGCACTGTGTGAGTTTTGTACTGCAAATGTTTTGCAACATGAGTTTAAGTGTCTGTAGTCCAAAACTAGACGATCTGAATCGTCTGGCTTGGAGACAGGAAACAAAGGATTGTTCATTTGTGAGGTGCATGTTTCAATCACCCCCTGATATTCAAGTTGATCTAAGATCTCCGTGACTTGCTTTTTAGCTTCTTGTTTAACTTGGTACTGCCCTTATGCAGTAGGTTGACTTTTTAACTGGAGTTTGTGGGGAGGAGAATCCTCATCCCATCCTACATGGTTTTTATATAATGCAGGGGCTTGGGCCACTGCCCATTTTCTTGCAAATGTGTATTTTTTATGAATTGGAATATGATTTAAGAAGGCAGGCATAACCATTTGTTCGCCATGTGGGCACTCCCTGACAAACTCTGGTGGCCAGTCTTTTTCAGCTAACAGGATATCATAGCCTTTCGGAAGTTTGTCCCAAAAGAGATCCCTTACTTTCCTAGTCTTGTCCCCCTCTATACGCAATGTTATTTCGTATAATTTATGGGGTTTGCTAACTCTGGTATCTGCAGTTTCCACTTGAATGTATTCATTCGTGTCCACTGTCTCCAGAAGATTCATCAGGATCTTGCGAGCTATGGTCACTTCTGCTGCGCTGTCTAGCATTGTCTGGGCCCACTCTCCGTTTTTAGGTTTCGACTTGCCGAAAGCTGCGCAGCAGCGTTTCGCGCAAGGCGAAATCTTTTGAGAAGAGTATGTTGGCTTAGCCCCGCCACTGTCTTCCATTGGCTAGCTCCATAAATGGAGGCTAGCCATTGGAAGACAGATCTGTCCGTCAATGCCGGAGCAGATTCGGGGGCGTTCCGGCGGTTTGTAGGCATTCAGCCCTTTTGGTAACATAATTGCGGTGGTGGGCGGTTCCTATTTTTTTGGGGGGGGAAGGTTTGTTTTGGTCATTTCAGGCCGACCGCCGCCGGAAGAAGTCCAGGTCAGTGCTTTTTCTTGCCTTCTGCTTTGCCTTTCTTGCCGTTTGCTGTTCCCGCCCCCCCTCCCGCTGTCCGTGCCTTTCCCGTCCCCCCTCCCGCTGTCCGTGCCTTTCCCGCCCCCCTCCCGCTGTCCGTGCCTTTCCCGCCCCCCTCCCGCTGTCCGTGCCTTTCCCCGTCCCGCTGTCCGTGCCTTTCCCGCACCCCCTCCCGCTGTCCGTGCCTTTCCCGTCCCCCCTCCCTCGTCGTGAATGAGGCCAGGCTCTTGCTCTCTTGTGAGGCAGTCGTCTTCCCTCCTCGTGAAAAAGTATGCCCTATATTCCTCGGCGGTCGGCGCCAATGAGGGGACCTTCTTTTCCCCGTGTGAATGACCATGACCTCGTTCCTCCTGCTTCCGTGATGGTGCCTTCTTTCTCTTCATTTGAATGAGCATGCTCTCTTTACACTCGCGACAATTAGGGTACCATTCATCTACGTGTGTAGGCGCAGCCCTCCTTCCCTGCGCGACAGTTAGGGAGCCGAGCCTTCCCTCTATGTAAATGAATAACTCTTTTTATCTCCGTGCCAATGAGGGAACTTTCATACACTCCATGTGAATGAATGCCTGTTTTCCGTTCGCCTCAAGTGTGCCTTATTTTCCTTCCTATGGATGATTTCCTTCACGTCATGTGCAATGATGGCTGGACTCTCAAATCTCTCGTTGTATGCCGCTGCACTTTATCCTGTATTTCTCTCGTATGGTATGTGTGCTAAAGCTCCACTGTTTCATGAATCACGTAGGGCATGTGTATAGGTGCTACACATATAGCCAAGGCTATTTCAATGCGCTATATGTCCGTGTTGGAAGACATCTCTTCTTTTTCATTTCTATGGTCTCTCCCTCATCATGTAAGAAGCGTGTTCTCTTGTTCGTTTAATATGTGGATGCATGCTCTCTCCTTTCTTCACTCTGTGACTGTGCCTTTCCCGTCCCCCCTCCCGCTGTCCGTGCCTTTCCTGCCCCCTCCCACTGTCCGTGCCTTTCCTTCCCCCCCTCCCGCTGTCCGTGCCTTTCCTGCCCCCCCTCCCGCTGTCCGTGCTTTTCCTTGTCTAAAATAAGATTCTAAAATTACTTTTGCATTACAATAAGAAGTGATCAAAGGCACAAGGTGCGAGTATTTACGGTGCGAACATTTAGGTAGGTTTCAAAAGCTCGGTATCTGATCCGGGAAATGCTTACATGTGTTTAATTATTCAGACTGCGTGCTCAGATGGCTACAGTATGCAAATGAAATATGCGTCTCTGCTGGAAAAACTGGCTGGCACAACCCTGCATGATCCAGAGTTACATGCAGCGTGATGCAGAAGCAAAGGATATTTCAATTTATTTTTAGGTAAAAGGAGGCTATTTTTTTTCAATGGTCAGCGCCGGTGAGAGAGAATTCCTCTTAGCAGGATGAAGGTTTCCCCAGCATCCGAGCAGCTGTGTCTGTGTAGGCCTGTCTAGTCTGTCCTTCCCTTGCGTGCCCTTCCACTGCCCGCTCCGAGCACTTTAAGCGGTCTCCAGTCGCCCCTCTTTTCTATCCGTGCTATTTCTTGTGCGTGAGACACTACACTTGTATCCCTAATGTGCTTGGTCTTCAGCTTTGCCCTTTCTTTCGGAATTCCCTCCTCCGTATCGCCCCCCCCCCCCTCACCTCCCCCCTCTGTTTCTGCCCAAGGCCTTTTTGAAATCATTCCGATTGATAGAAAGCCAAGAGGCCCTCCGAGATGAATACAATATTCAAATTAAGAGCTGACCTTTCCCACGGAGTGTCCCGTGACCTGTGAAATATTTCTACCTGCTGCAGAGGATTGTTGTGGCGTGGGGGTCATGGCCTCGGGGGTCGGGCCCGTTTTTCCTGTCGTCCTTTGGTCCGGGGAAGATTATTGGCGCCTCGGCCAGTAGCCGGAGGGCACTCTGCTGGGTGCTGGCTGGCATGCCACTAATTCAGGGCACTCTGCTTGCCCTTGGGCTAGCCTCATATTCTGGCTTCAGTTGAGCATACAAATTCACCAAGCCTGGGAAATCCTTGCTGGAAGGAAACAGCTTACCTGGAGATGTGCACGTAAAATCGTGGGTTATGAAGCTGAGTGGAACAATGCACGTGCTGCACAAATCTATCTGCAAGCAGCAAATCACAGATTTAAATCTCAAGGTAGTAGGGGGGGTAAGGCAGCAGCTTTGGGGGTGCGGGGGCACTACGTGAAAATGTCGGGCTAGGACTGGCCAGGAACCAGGAGTTTAGGCAGCTCTGGCTGTTACGCCACATCATCTCCCCTGTATGATTTGTGCCGGGGGACACAGGCATCTGCTGGTCAGTAATGCCCTCCAGCTTTAAGAGAGAGGCTTATCGGGACGAACAGAAGGGTCTTCTTCGGAGAAAGGTGATGGTACAGCCATTTAATGGGAACGACGTGTGCAAAATCAAACTACCAGGGCAGCCTTACAGCCTGAGACCAAAGACAGAGCTGGACACCAAGTAGGATTCTGTTTCAGAAGATATTTTAACCATTCTTAAAACGGTCTGCCCAATGCTCCAAGTCTTTTCAATTGTAAACCCTATAACATGATTATGTTGTGCAAATATGTGGCATTGTTTTATCAATTTTGAGGATGTAAGTGTATATGCAACTCCAGTTTTACAAGCCATTGCATTTACGCAAGTTTGAGCTATTGCCAATGTAAATGACAATGCCATTTCTTTATCTGTTTTCAAAACCAACATATAAATACAAATTTTGTCATTTACAATGCCAATAGCTCTAACTTTTCCAAAGGCGAAACCGTTGCATTGTAAATGCTTGTTCAGTTGTGTCCTCAGTATCCTCGGCATGTTTTATTTTAATACTGGCTACCTTCTTCTTTGGAAATTGTAATTTTTTACTTTGATGAGCAGGTTCCTTGTCTTTGGACTTGACGTGCTCTTCTTTGTGTTCTGACCGTCCTCTTCTTTCCGATTTCTGTGAGGAAGTCTGAAAAGATCGAGAGGGACGTGTATCAATATCTTGATCTGTCAGGTTTTCTTAATTTATCCCTATCTCTAAGGCTGTATCTTTTCTCAGAGGGCTCCCTCTGGGGAGACTTGCTTCCTCAGTCTGGAGATCTATCTCTCCGTTGAGGAGACCTTCCTCTGGACTGAAAACGTTTTTCTCTGGGAGTGGATTGTTTATTACCCTCCCAACTCTTTTTTGGAGTGTTGAGATTATTTTTAATAAAGGTTTTTTCAAGATTTTCAGTTAGTTGGGGTTTTACTGGTTTCCCACCCAAACTATCTCTACCTAGTTCTTCATAGGATTTTTCAATTATTGGGCAAGTTCAAAAGGTTGTTCTGCTATATCTGTTTCTTTCAATTTCTGGCGGATCGCCACAGATGCTGCTTCTCCTTTTACGTTGGCTAATAATATAGCCGAGACCTGTTTAAAGTCTTTCAGTAATTTCATACCTAGAGTTAAAGCAGGTTCTGGACCGTATTCATTTTGAATCTGTCTTAGCACATCTGGTATTATCGCCATAGACGGAGCACCATGTGTTTTTGTGTAAATAGAAGCAAAGACTGTGCCCCAAGTGTCACAGTCCTCCACATGTGGTGCGATCCCCATTGGAAGACAGATAGTCAGAATTCTGTGGTTTTCATGAGGTGTAGTATCAGAAAATACTGCCTCTATCTGAGTGATTTTTTTGTGCTAACCAGAATGGAATTTGTTCCCGTTTTGCGGGTATTTTGCCAATGGCTGATTGTATATTCTGTGGTGTGATTTTATTTGTGTTCCCCTGGTGAGGGGTGTGCTGTGGAATTTTTATTGCTGGTTGGACTGTTGAAGTCCGCATGACATATTGGACAAATTGTCTATGTATTTTAATTAGCAGTTTTAGCTGAGCTAAAAGTTCTCGATCTGAAATTTTTTCAATGTCGGGATGTGGTGTGTAGACAGCTAGAACTGGCCACGTGGCTCCTGGTCTACCTAGTGGACCGAGCCTGGTAATGTGATTTTGATGTTTTAGGGCGCCATTAAACCAGAGCAAGGTGCTCTTGGTAAGTTAGTGGGATTTCAACGTCCTCGAAAGGAGCGTATTCATCCGGAGGTTCCTCTATTTTGTAATAGTGGAAGTCTTGTGTCACAGCGTGTGCTGCTGGAAAATGTATCCATGAATAGAATACCTCTGTCTGCCGATATTCATGGGCCTCTACCACAAATATGACTGTACCACCTCTTGATGATAGTCCATTTTCTATAAGTTTAAGAGTTATAGTTCTTCTTACTTTGACCGGAATGATTATAGCATTTGGGTCATTCTGTTGGAGAGTTGTGTCATCTAACAACAGTTGAGACGCTAAAGCATCTCTTTCTTCATCACCTTCCGGAATTTTATTGACAAAAAGTTTTTTGTTGCAGATCAAGTTTCAAGGAAACAAAGATTAGGTGCACAATATTTTGGAACACTGTATCCTTCAACGTTGACTAAACCAAAAACTAATACATAGGAATCTCTTCCTACTAAGTTCCGGCGGATATTAACCTTTTACCCACTCCAGACGTCTTTTGGAGTTTTTACGGGAAAAGGGGTCTGTGTGAAAAGCACGACTGAGTTACTCTAGTGTCTTGCGTTAGATTATCGCCTTACCAAACGTTGGGCGCCATGTAGTGTAGTTCCTATATTCCCAATAGGCACTCCGCATTGGAATAATATAAACAGCAGTGTAGACGTAGGCCTGAGGTCATCTAGGTCTCTACTGACTATATTAGACTTAATTAGGTTTGCCAGCTAGCTAAGAGGTCACTAGAAACTTTCTCGAATGAACAGGAAGGAGTTAACTTTCCCGATTAGACAAGAAGGGATTAGTTTCTGACAACCGCATAAACATGAAAACTTTGCTCCCTCAGAATAAAGAGTATATCTCTAGAGTCGTGTGAAAACAATAGACAGCTATTTCACACAGTCAATCGTGCATGCTTAATTTCACCAGGAGTAGCTATTTCACACAGTCAATCGTGCATGCTTAATTTCACCAGGAGTGCAGAAAAATAGAGAGACGGGCGTTTTCAATAAAAGTTGTTATTTATTGAGCAGTCTTTTTTCTCATGCAAGAGAAGTGAGTTGCCACAATTGCAATACTTATCATAAAGTAAAGTGCGTACAGTAAAAGGAGTATTATGAAATAATACTGTAAAAGCATGGATATGGTTTCTTAGCCATATGATACTTTAAAACAGATAAAATATATACATACATAAAAACATTGACTAACGTACTCAACTGGTGCTTCTAAGATGCGCCTACCCCGGTGTACCTGACCTAAGCCTAATACGTGGGAAGGAGTAAGTAAGTTGCAGTTTAAGTTAAGTTGGTTCTTGCCAAGAATCTAAGTCAAGAATTGTCTTAAGGTTTTAATCAGCTCCGTACCTTGGTTCTAGAATGAAGGAGGTCTTGTATCTCTCTCAGGACTCGATCTCCCAGCAACCCGCAAGGGTGACTGGAAACACCAGAGCTGGAATTTCTCAGCAGGAGAAAAGACAGCGTCTCTCTCAGTGCGTCAATTGGGAGGGTCGGCTTCCTTCAGCACTCGCATCAGCTGGGCATCAGGCAAGTAGATAGCCGCTCTGCTCCAAACCACCGTGTGTTTGCTTAAGGCAACGTTGGCATATTTATACCTGGAAGGTGCCGGGTTTGACGTAAGGTTGGACATAAGACGTCACTAAGAACTAACAGTTCTTTCTGGACTCCAGGAGTTCTTGTGCAAATCAAAACAAAAGCAGGGGGATTTCCCGGGCTGCTGGAGGCTTGGTTTGTTTAAAGAACGCGTTGTACTTTCTAGGAGTCTATGGGAGTAGCCTTGCCGTATTTGGACTGCATGGGCTATGACTAGATATGTACATGATTCCTATGCCTTTATAAGGATATGTTTTGTTATAACCATAAAAGGGCATGTATCGGGGATATCTTGATTAGGGTCCTAGATAGATTCACAACAATACTGCGTGCCAAAGGTGCATGTTATCGTTACTTAATTTAGCTGTAAATGGTGAATTTTAGTGGGGCCTTTTCAGTTTAAAATGTTAATTTTTATTGACATTTTCACCTTACCAAAACATAACTTTATCCTTTGTGTTTTTTCAGTGACTATAGAATTTTTTGAACTGAAAAATAACCAATGGTTAAAATGACGTTTTAGTGGGGAGAAAATGTGAGTTAAATGTTACATTTGAAACTCAAATAAAAACACTGAAATTCACCAGTTTTATTTAACGGTACTACCTAGGTATAGCGTCACTTTAACCTTTGTTTTGTCAGTGATTGCTATTTTAGCCCGTAAAAACACACGTTGCACACCTCCCTACCGCAAATGCATTTGGACTAATGCCATTGCAATGGGGTAACCCTTATTATAAACCTCACTGAGGCAAAACCATACAAATGCTTTACACAGTAGAGTATTCTTTAAAATATGCAGTGCTTCCTACTGGGCAAGTGTAACAAAATGGATTCTACCCATTTAATTAGTCCAGATTTTTCACGTTTAGATCACTGATTTTTTTCTTTTTACCTTAGGTGAGCCCCACAACTGGTGTCTCATCCACGGAAATCACCCGTTAAACGGACTGCACTTGTTTACCACCATTGTTTGCCTTTTAAGATAAGGCTGCTGCAACGCAGCAAGGTTAAGGAGCACTTGGCTGGTTACATGTGAACCTACATGCCTGTGCACATGTTAGGGATTCACATGTGAGACTACCATTGGGTGCAGCGTGGATACTTCACCTAGGTAGCCTGGCATGGGAGGGGGGGTCTGCAGGGTTGCAATTTGACCTAGGGTAGGCCTTATAATATTAGTGGACATTCATATGGAAAGTCAGTGAGGTTTACTGTTTTGTCTGCAGTGGCACTTTATTATAGACATGGAAGAAATCTGCCTTAAAGTGCAGTTGGCCTACAAGTTCAAGTTCAAAAGACCTTTATTCGAATTTCATAAAATTCATAAAAGTTCCACATAAAAAACAACAATTCATT
This sequence comes from Lissotriton helveticus, assembly GCF_964261635.1. NCBI lineage: Eukaryota > Metazoa > Chordata > Amphibia > Caudata > Salamandridae > Lissotriton > Lissotriton helveticus. The sequence continues at coordinate 1,156,495,321 of NC_136067.1, read as the reverse complement.
TGCATTACACATTATTACAAAATTATCAAGTTTAAAAATATATATGATACAGTACGATGCCTACAACGTCCACAGAGGTATTGAATAACAATATGAAATTCCCAAACAGATGTATGGACACCTTATGAGTCTTCCAGAATAGTCCCTTTTTTCTGTCTCAGCTCAAGATCAAAGTCCCGACTTTTTGTTGCCCTGCTGGGCCAAGATAATTCCATTGCTCTCCAGCAGAAGGAACTAAGGCCTCCCCATGCAAAGGGAGCAATTAACAGTGCTGAACTCCCCTCCTGAGGAGGAAGGGGTAGGGAAGAAAATCTGCATCCCTTAATTATTTGGCACACTGTACCAGGGTTGGGACAGCCCAGGCCCACTGAACAAAGGAGGGAGCCCAGACCTGAGGTGCAAACACAGGAGGGGCTTCCTCTTTAAAGTTTGATGGAAAAGGCCCTGGCTGTGATGTCAGTGAGAGGCAAAGCTGATACCCATATAGGGGATGTGACCAATAGCTCCTGATGGCACCATCTTGAATTGTCCCAGCATGCTGTGCAGGAGGGTTGGGACAGGGGTGGAGAGGTGATGTGGCACCATAGGATTGACCAGGGACGCCTGGCTTCTAGGACTTTCCACACCCAATTAAAAAATCTTGCACACGGGGGAAGAGTGCTTTTTGTTGAAGCTGGACATTGCGACTGGACAGTGGCAGACATGGACAACTGGAAGGAGAAACCCCCTGATGCCGTCTTGGACTAAGGACTCTGGCTACAGTTGGCCCCCAAGGCCAATGGACCACTCACCAGGATCAGCAAAACTGGTCCCCTTACGCCCTAAGGACCAGTTTGGGAGAAGAACTGTACTTCTGCTTCCACACAGGAGGAGAGAAGCTTCAGAGGACAAGATGATGGACAAATGCTGGTGCAGGGAGCCAGTGGAACCAGCTCCCTGTGAAGTGTGCCACCTTAGAGGCCAGGTGGTCTGAGAAAAAAAAAACCTAGGGCTCACCACCAGGAGCAAAATGAACTAATGATTGCAAGAATCTGCATGATGGGGCCTGAGATCTCCAGGGAAGAAAAATGTGATATTTGACTCCAGCAACCCTTCAGCGAGGAAATGGAGCATTTGGAGTTATACTGCAAGGCCAGTAAAACCTCCGGCATGCACAAGCTCCTGGGGGTCTATGAGAAGGACCATTACTTATTGAAGATCCCTGGGAGGGGGTTGAGTGGGGCCATCTTCCCAGCACTCAGGAGGCTATGGATCCCAACCCCCTGGTCCATTTTATGTATGTGGAGGCTCAGACCCCCAACTCGGGCGCCTCCACCACCAAAGAAATAAGGGAGCTTTGATGCGCCACCCCAAAGACAAAAAGGGCCCAAGAACCAATTGTTGGGCCCCCGATGCAAAAGGAACGGGGGAGCTTCATAACCCCCCCCCCCCCCCAAATCAAAAGAATGCGGCAGTAGCCGCTTATTCCAAATCATGCTCCTGCAAGGGTTCACCACATAAGGACCGTGGGGCTGTTTCAAGCCCAAACTTCTCTTTTATGTTGTGACCTCCAGATGACAGAGTTACCATTAGCGAGCAGAAGAGTGTGTGGGAGGACGGGGGTCTGCAGGAATGCAGCAGCTCCCTCCCAAAGTAAGTTTCAAAAAGGCACTGACCATAGGTTGACAGGGTCAAAGGAATAATGAGCCCCCTGGTTTTGTCTCCTAAAGTTAAGCACTCCAAAGGCTGCAACTTTAGTTGTATAGCTTGGGAGTACAGCTACTTCTGTTGGTTGGTCATATGGTTGCAGATTTTGTGGCCTAAATTTAAGAAAGACTGGTTTTATCATTATACAGTTCTTTATTTAAAGGTGTTGCTAGTGCTGACGGTAATGTTTATTCCTGAAAGGCTGCAGTGTTTTATTAATTATAATGTGTGCACTTGGTTGCAATACTTTATTAAGTATAGTGATGGCAGATGGATCAGGATTACTGAAGTCGGTGAAGGCATGATGTGCATGTGATTGTAGACTTTAAAGGTGGTAACCTTGACATAATTTAAAGTGACTCCCTCTTATATGGTATTTTGCTATATTGTACAGAGTGCGGGATACTGTGAATTTTAGGGGGGTGACCTTTTAGGGGTCAAATGAACTGTTATAAGTATTTTCACTAGTTTAATGTTGTCGTGCAGTTACTACTAATCTTTTAAGACCAGCACGTTTGTTGGGGTTGATGTATAGATTGATTCCGGACCCCCCTGTAGGATTTGTTGGCCTATAGACCAGCAAGCTCACAGTGCCACCGTAAGCACTTCTGACCTTATCAAGGAGTGAATGGTTTCTGGCAACCACTGAACATGACAACCTGATCCATCAGGGATCGTGGAAACAGTACAGAACCTTTCGCTCAGTCACTCATGCTCATTTTTTTTTCAGAGAAGTATACAGAGACTACATAGTGTAACGTTTACAATAGGATTATTGAACAGACGTTATTCTTCTATAAAATACATGTGATGCAATGATTAGTAGACAGAAGCAGATAAAAGTAATTGATGTATAAGCTTTATTTCGACAGTACATGTCATAAAAGCTATAAAAACACTGTAATGAATAAAAAGTGAGCAATATAAGCAACAGTACAATAGGAGATAATAGATATATGGAAGCAGCCCGTCCAGTGTCCGACGTCAGCCAGGATACAGTATACAAATTGACAAATTGACAAACCTACTAATACAACATGACAATGAAAACATGCTAAAACAGGTTATAAATGAGAGTATAAAAACATTAAAGTGCTGTCTAGGCTAATACTACCTACACATCGGTCCTTATTACAGACCATAATTAGCATTTCCATCCCTCCTAATGACAGCAACTTAGTGGGGCTAAAAGCGATAAAGTGCAAGTGCAAAACCAATATATGAGACTAGGAAGTGCCAGCCAGAATGCCCTGCAACAACCACATGCGATCTTCATGCCACTGGGTGCCGCAGCATTCCTGACTGGATCTTCCGTCTAATGAGCCATGCATGGCTTAAAAATGGGGCTAATTACAAGCACCATATGCGTAAATAGTAGATATAGTTCTACCACGGTGCTTAAACAGTCATGTAAAAAAAGGCAGTAATCTGGTATACTTCTCCTATGCAAACCCTACCCTAAGTGTACCTAGAATGTGTGTTGGTGTGGAGCAAAGAATCTCCCCAAGAGAGGATCTAACCCCATTACCTGATGGGATAGAATGAAGGACCCCATCTTGGTCACAAATTGGATACCCCTCATGAGATGTGAGACTGCTCCGTGGTGAAGTCTCAGCATGCAGGGACCCTCAGTGTCAGCTGAAGTGCCTCCTCTACCAATCTATCCACATGCTCATCTTTTATATTAGAAAGCAGCCTAGCGATGTGCGTATCGAGTTGTGATGATATGGATATGTAGGTAGCCCTGTCGCACTGTGGAAGGAAATAGAAAGGGCATTTGTACATTGTGCGAAAAGAGACCTTTTACATGATGTTCAGGGTATTGTGATAATGTTGTGTGAAGCTAGATGTGTAAACAAGTTTAGTTTCAGGGAAACTAATCCAGCATTGTCGTAAACTCAAATATGTGCAAACGTTCATGGCTGAAATGGTATTGTGAGGACACAATGTAAGAAATAAGCTGCGTAGGTGCATGATCCTAGCCCGGGAATATAACAAAGTGTATTTGTAAATTATGTGTGTGTTAAGTAGTGCATGTGTAATAAATTTACCTTTTTCTTTTCTAAAGAAAAAGCACAGACTGGGCAGTCCTTTATTGTTATTATTGCGTCCCTCTCCTGAGTAGGTCTTCTACTACTCTGCTTCGGCACCCTGAGAGAGTCAGGCGCTACAATGGGGTGTTTGATTCTCAGTGAATGGGAGGATTGTGGACCCATTACTTGTGCAGACCACACAACTAATTCCCTGTTTCCTTAAAGCAAGCTACTCAGCACAAAGTTTCTCTTGAAGGTATTGCTTACAAGACTGTACTTTTTGCATGACAGTTCAGATAATACTGTTGTTCTGAGCAAGCCCAGTGCAGCACTTTCTTGATAAAAATGCTCCCAACTATGTTGTTAAGAAGGTTGAAAATGTCTCTGCTGGTCAAACACTGGTTATGGAAAGAATTCCCGCTATTACAACCAGAGTTGATATTTCAGAATCAACGCGTTGTGATACTCGCCGAACAAGGTAAACATTTCCAAAATAAATAAACCTTTCGCTGTTTGTATATGATAAACATGTACAATAAAACAAGGACGTAGTGGGAAATCCTACAATTTCTACCCAACAAAGGCAAATCTAATGGGGAATCCCATGCCAAGAGTTTCTTCCGTAATCAGTATGGTACCCAGTAGGAAATGTAGCCCATTGACTCTCCTCAAGGTTAATTAAGCATTTTCATCCAGAAATTGGAGTGTTCATCAAATTGTGAATCAGGTCCTTGGTGTTATATCTGACAGGCTCGTAATTCTTTACTTGAAACTGTATTCTTACTGTGATGGATCAGAGCCCTGTTGGTGTTCAGTGCTGGGAGACCCATTAAGTAGCCACACGCACTACAAATCGGCTACAATAGAATGTATCATTGTTTCATCTCATACTGCTTCAGAATGTAATGCTTTTACACACATGTACGTTGACTAATATTGCGGGATTAAGTACTGTTTCTTTCTTGTAAGCATATTTTTTATTGGCATGACTGACTCTTCTTTCAATCCTACAGGTGACGGAAGCACAAACAGGCAAAAAAAAGCTGGGGAGTCGAAACAATGCACCAGGAACTCTACAGCACCCTATAAAACCTCATCAGAAAAACCAAATGCTAGGATGTTCCATAGCTCTCTTAGGGTGACGAATTCTAGGAGTCAACAATGGTCGGAACGCCATCAAGAAATGAGTGGAAAGAAACCTATTCAAAGTGAACATGGTTTCAACAACGCAGAGCATTACGGTTTACAGCAGGGACGATCGAGAATAAAGATAACAAAAAAATATAATGAATATGAAGACAACTTAAGGACTTCAGCTTTTCTTAATGGTATTCCAGACGCTCAGCAAAATCACGCATCGTGCACAGATGATCAGTTTGAGAGAAGTTACATTCTGGAGAGGGACTTCAGTAGACATGCGGGAGCACGTTCAGCAGCGAGACCCTATGCATGTACTGTTTGCGATAAAAGTTTCTTTCGAAAGGGCCATTTGATCACACACTATAGAACACATACTGGCGAAAAACCATACCCATGTCCTTTCTGCCCTAAAAGATTTAATCGGAAAGATAATCTTAATGGACACATAAGAATTCATACTGGAGAAAAACCGTATACGTGTGTTGAATGTGAAAAAAACTTCACTTCAAAAAGTGACCTCAATCAACATCGGAAAAGAAGGCACTAACTCGGAGAGGATGTATGCTTGCGAAGAAAACCTGGATCATAAATGAAAAAAATAGTAAACAACACTAACAAGAGGTGCTGCAATCTCTGAATTTTGACTGAGTAGCAAACAAGACTATAACAGGGAACAAACCTAACAACCAGAGGGAAGTGGCACTAACGCACATCGCATAACATTACCGCAGAATTAGCACGGTCAACCGCTTGCCCATTTGAATTGATTTTATACCTGGTTTACCGCAGGTGTAAATAATTCCATCACAAAGAGAAACAAATATGTATTGCATTCCTGTATAGCTTGGCAGCAGAAAGATTTAGCTGGACAGGCATTCCATAGTAATTATGTACTATAAAAAAAATATGACCTGTGATGTTGCATAGACAGTAAGACACAGATTCCCAACTGAAAAAAAATGTTTTATATTAAAAATCAAATCTTTGAGTAGGAACATATCACAGAGGACATAATTCTCTTAAAATGGAAAGGTTCTTGTAGATCACAGAGTACGAATGTCTGTTAAAATCGGAAGTACCCATGCTAATTAGTAACTGATTCATAAATGTTTGACTTGCTGGAGGTACTCTTAGGCCTACCCATCGTTATTCTTCACAGTGTGTGATGTCCATCGCCACGTAGATGGAAGCAGAGCCCAGTAAAGTGGTGTTTTAAAAAATAATAGCCCAAATGTCGGGCTAGATTTACCCTCTGTTGGTAAGCCCTAAACCCATATACTTCCTGCTACCCGTTTTCTCTGCTTGTACAGCCAGTTTCAAAGGGCATGATGTTTTCAAAAACACACCCTAAGTGCCCAGAGTAATACTTTTCATGGGCTTTTCTTCGATGCGCAGTAGATCAGATTCCCGTACTCATCAAACACCCTATTTTATAGCACAAATGTGAAGGCCTTGTGGGACAGAGATGCATGTCACTTTTGTCAAAGTACCCCCTCCCCTGTTTGGGCATCCCTCACTTCACCTGCTTTGTGTATCCCTTTCACACCGATCTCACCATACCTTTTCACCTTGAGAAGACTTGGTCAGGGACCCAGCACACAGGAAATACTAGGAACTCATTTTTATGACGCAATGTGGGTTTACTTAATAGCGCTTTGTCTTCTTCCCCAGAGGAATCTTTAGGTTCTGCAGCCCGATTCCTTCCCTGAAAGAAAATACAAGAGACGGTACCCTACTGTCACCATATTCATGCTTCAGTTCGCCATGCAATTCGTCAGTTCTAGTAAAAGGGTCCCAAAAATGCCATTGTGAAAAGAGTATCTTTTGATTAATTAGCGAGAGCTTCAAAGAAGTTTGGGGAAGTAGTCCAGTTTCTTTCCTAGGCTACAGACCTAGCAGGCTAACATGACTTCAGTTGCATTGTGGTCCCCTTCACGAAGTACATTCCTAGTTACAGTTTTGTGTCATCAGTCAGAACCTTTCCTAATTCGCTATCCACTCAGTGACAGTTAAGGGAAGAAGATTCCTGTGGCATTGGCCTCCAAAGACCTCAGCACAGACCCACCCCTTTAGAGAAATATTACAAAGGAGTATGTTTCTCTTCAAGGACACAGCTGTTCAGTCATAAGCGCCTTATTATGTTCTTACTTAAGAGGGCAAAACGATGCTTCCTGAACCTAGATATTGGAAGAGTTTTGAAGTTTGATCTGAATTGCATAAAGGCCTTTCACACCTATACTGGGGTTCAGAGCACCACTGGCAACCCTAACCCTAGAAACAGTTGATCAAGAGCCCAGTTGAAAAATAATTATTTGCTGCATAAAAGAATGCTAGGCTATACTGTGGTCCCTATTGTGAGTAGTTTTCATGGACACTTCAACCTGGTTATTTTTATCGGCATTTCAAAAACACAACTGTAATAAATTACTATGCAATGCTGGGCTGGGCATTACTTATTATGCTCTGATTTAAGAGATCACTTCCACCAACCTTCGGTGGGAAGCACCATTACGGAGGCCAGCTCCAATTGTTTCACGCTTCTTATGCTTGGGTATTTGCTATCTATCCATTTAAATAAACGGAGGCTGGGTGAGTGAGTAAGAATATCTTAATTTTCATAGTAAAATCAATATTGTCCTTTCGGAAGTGCTAGGGTACACTTCTGTTTATCTTGGGGTTGTTCTTTCACACATTGAGGCTCTTAGACCCATCAGATTTGGAAATACTGCAGTAAGTAATATGTTCTTACCTTTATAACAACCCATGATTAAACAGGTTCTGGAATTTGTCATCCTACGGCTTTGTGAGAAAGGTTCTTTAACATAGTCAAACCCAAAAAAAGAGAAGGAAGAATGAAAGCTCTTCTCCTTGGAAAGGCAACATTGAAAATACAATGATGAACCTAAAGGTGGAAAATGTTAAACTCCAAAACCACAAGGAGTGAATACAAATATCATAATTAGTAGAAAAGATTGAGGTCATTAAGCAAACCAAGCTCATGGTTACTAGAATACCATTTTCCCGTTGCCACCAATAAAACACATCAATTTCTGCAGCAGCTGTTAAAAAGACACGAAGACCCTGGTAAAGGAAATAACCGATTAGGTAGAAAAATTCCAAGAACGTTCTGTACGTATTATGGGCAGAAGAACAAAATATGATTTAGCCACAGATATTAAAAACTGGTGCATTAATTTTGGGTGAGATTATGGAGCTGCTTTTGCTTCGGGAACAACCATAAACTCACAAGAGGCCTCCAGACAGTTGGCCACTTGTGTAAATACCTGAAAAATGATAAACCCTCAACATAGCCGTCTGCTAACACTGATAGGTTTTTTGATACAGACACTAACGCCTCTGTCCACCCACTACCTACAGATCGTGATTATGAGATTATACAGGTCAGATATGGCGGCAAAAGATTAAAGGTTTTCTCACTTGTATAAATGGCTTGAAACTAAGGACCAAATTAGGCAGATACAAATTCGACAACGAGTTGACAGAAAGCTCAGTCTCAGATTAAATACATTATATTATTGAAGTGCTGCATTCGGGGAGCACAAGCGAAGTTGCAAATCTGCCAGATTAAGTTATTAATAGATATTCAAAAAGGCTGCCGCACACCTTCCAGATTCTAAATTGGGATACGGTATTTTCAAATAACACATGAAACAGTGGTGGCAAATGGGGTTTCACAGAACATCAAAAGGCCCCCAGTAGTTAAGGAATTCCATTATTTGCCCCAACTATTATTTTTCAGTTTAGAAGTGGATATCGAGAGACCATCTCATCTCGTTTATTTGAAAAGATCCAAAGATGTTTGGTTTTAAAAGTGTATGAAAGTACGATTTGCCAAGACAGAGAAACTTATTTGAAAGATCCTCCCAGTACTGTGCATATGAAATAGAAAAGGATTCAATCTACAAAGTCAAAGACACAGATAAGAGCAAAACCTTTATGAGAGACAAAATGCAAGGAAAGGTGTAAGAATCTGTACGAAAAACTCTGTAAAGGAGTCGAACAAAGTACCAGCTATAAGTCATCTTGGTTTTATCGGAATCATGACTTTGCCTAGGCGCAATGAAATCCATTGTCATGCCAAAGAAGAAAGATAATCCATTGTTACATGTTAATATGCACTGAACAGAACAAAAAGTCAGACTCTTAACTATCTTCCATTAAACGTACAAAAGGTTTTTGCTAAGGATGTCTGAAGATACAGAAATAAGCAACAGAAGTATAAAATAGCAAAACTGCATTAAGAAACTTGAACACTGGCATTTCTCTGCACTAAATTGGTGCCAAAGAGACATTTGACCACGAGTAAAGCATACTTGGAGACAGCAGCCAATTTGTGATTGCTTGGTATAGACTAATCACCACTAATAGAAAAATAGTTTCCCGCAACAGAGTACAGGAGTGGAAGAGAAGCCTATGAAAATGTTGATCTCCATAAAATCAGTAGTTCAATAATAATAATTAAAGGTCTGGTTGATTATTTTGAATTATGTGTCGAGGTAGTCAGAAGGAAATCAATTTTTGAACATAACTCTGTCAGCTCATGTGCAGCATTTCTGAAAGATGGACTGAATTGCGTACCTGTGAAAACTACCTTCGGAAAGTGTGCCTTAAAAAACAATGGAGAGGGACTATCCTTGGCACAGATTGGGTACTGAAGAAAAAACATCCTAGTTAAACGCCCCAACTCACACCTCGTGTTCATTTAGAGTTCGATAAATCAACCCCTAGCCAGCGTCCATTATAAAGCAGATGTTATCAGCAGAGTCGGGAAAATAAAGGCAAAAATGTAACGTAAACAGGGAATCAATAAGAATCCCATAAATATATAAAAACAACAATGTAGAAATATAGAAATATAATTATTTGACCATTCTTTAAATAGAATTTAGCCAAACGAAGTCTACAGGACACGATTAGCATGCATGCATTAGTCTAGCGATGTAGTTGTCTGCTACTGTATTTGACCGCACGTTTTTGTCCTCACTGGACTTTTACTTAACCACCTTGATATGGGATTTTGGAGCCCCCACAATGGGCATAACATCTTACCAGTAAGCCAAACTCACCACCACTACTTTGTGAATCTAACTAGTAGCATGTTATTGCAAATCCTGTTAATATGTTAGGGAAAATTATTAAATACATCTCTGTGGCAGCAAATATCAAACCTTGCATTAAAAAGCTTAACAATTGAGCCTACACACATCGTTAAATGCCTTCAAGTTTCAGGTTTAGCTGAAAGCTTGTGGCCTTTATTATGAGGTACTCGGTGATCTTCGTTGGTTGCTGCCTGTTCTTCCCACTGGCATTACTACCGGAGTCTACAACTATAGTTTTGTAAAAAGAAGTGCTTGTACATCTGCAGAAGTCTTTTCATAGAAGTGCTTCAGAGGAGCTAATACCCCCAGAGTTTGAATTAATTACACAGATCAAATTCTTTAAGCAGTTCAAACCCTAAGACTGTGTTAACCATTTCAGCAATATTTTCTCTGATATTCATTCTTGGGTTCAAGCCTTCCTGAACGTTTATAAAGATTTGCATACATTTCTGGATTAGTCACTTGATTTTACATAATTTATAAATTGTTGCATAATCACCAAAATGAAGCACGTGCTACATATTATAATTCTGTTATATATAAAATGTTGCCTCTCATCTGGCTGCACCGACAAAGCAATATGTTAATTATCAAAACGTATTAATGTGTATAATACCATATGTATTCACATATAATGCTTAAACAACATACCCATAATATTGTAGTTTTTAAATTAAACCACAAGTATTGAACCTCATTAGTAAGCCCAACAAATACATACTATTTTATTGGGGGTATTTCTCACAGCACATTTTTTTAAATCTTTGCATTGACAATATTTTTTGCATTTATTTAAAATCCTAATATTATTTAGATGGCTACATGGTAACTAAAAAGCATGTGTGTATTTGTCAATTGTTTTGCTACAAGCTCTTCTCACAGTGATAAAACTCCCTCGGGCAGGAGCATGTGCTTAATAATCACTTTTCCTTTCATTTAATAAATAATATGTATTTTAAACCCAGAATGTGTCTACCTATACTCTAAAAGTAGGCGAAAATTTCTCAGAAGACATTTTAAGTGACAAGACTTGACAGCAATCATATCGAATAGACTTTGGGTATTTCCTATGTTGAGCCTTTGAAGAGTCCCTCACCATGGCATTTCAACCAAATAACTGATTTGGTATAATTTGATTGTTTCCATATCTATTACTATAAATGTTTACATATAAAAAAGGCTTGTTCTAGGAATGCGATGGTCACAATGATCTTGGCAGTTTGTAAATCAGAAAATTCTGAATTTCTTTTTGAAGCAGTGACATTTTGGTACGTTCTTGGGTAAAATAGCAAGGGACCTTCAGCAGGGGAAATGTTTGTAATCTTATGCATTATTAAGGCAGAAGAAAACTCTTCACCCAACTTCTGACTTTAGAATGTCCCTTGATCCTCCTTTACTGAAATGAAATTGCAGCTGCCAAGTAGGTCATTCTTTCAGCAATAGTCTGTGATCCACAACAGTGAAGAGGGTCCTTTTGAAACTCTCATTTCAGTTCCCCTAAACTTGTAAGAGCACAACAGGTGGCCTCAGGTTTACAACCCCAAAACTCTCATTTCAGTTTGACACAGTCCCTCCAGTAGCCATTACTTATTCCTCTTTTGGTACATGAAGCGCAGAACCCTCTGAAGCTCTGCTTTAGATGATCACTCATCCACTTGTGGCACTCTTGGGATTCTGTAACTGTATTATGTCCATAATTGGACGTGGCAAGTATTTGCTTCAAATGCACCTTAAAGAAATGTGCGTGGAGACTGCATCGGCATCGCAAATGCAGTTCATCTGCTGCCGCTCAGTAAAAAGTCGATCATTCCAGGGTGTCATGCTGTTGTACACAACAATTTGCAACAGGGAAACAAGAAAATACATCGTATCATCCTTTGCCCCACTTTTCCCCTGATTCTGCACGTAACTGCTGCTGAGCATTAGTTCCTCCAGTTTGCTACTAATATTAAGACTTGTTCTGGTATTTTGCAAGGAAGGTTGTACCCTAGTTGCACATATATCTTTGCTGTTGTTTTTTCAGTGTGGGGGGGGGGGATTAAGCTGTTGGGACAAGTTAGGTTGCAAAACTGCAGACTAAAATACTGATTAGAAACTTGTTGAAGAGGATTTCCCGGTTGAAATGTTGAGCTAGGAAAAAGTTGCTTCTGCTTTCCCATGCTTTGAGGTCACTGGAGCTGACCCGGACTGTGGGATAGATAGATCCTCCCATGTAATAATTTTCGATCAAGCACTCAATCTACATTTCCTATGATGCACTCAATCCACTTGATCACACCACAATGTGATTGCTTGCTTTCCTAGTGGCAGACTGCCCTTGTGTATCTACATAAAAAAACTCACAACTTCTGTTACCTATCCTAGACCCGCCAAATACCACTTGTAAGGTGAAAAGGCAATACTATGTATAGATTTGGCCTGATTTCCCTACTCCGTGAGGGAGGCAGTCTCTGTCGGTTTACCTTTGGGACTGCATACTTTCCATGTTTTCAGATCTGAGTCTGCTTAGCTCAATTCACATCAGTTGGCTTGCTCACCAAAAGAAATTGTTTGTCCCTTTGTCCCCTTGTGATCATGATGCCTTATCAGAGTTGGTAAAGAGAAACTTTGAAGGACTTACATTTCAGCAAAAATGTATTATTGGCTTTATGTGCAGGAGGCTTTAAAGGGTGCCAACCCATATCCAGTTAGGAGATGCCACCTGCCAAGCAAACTGACCTTGTGGTACCTAAGTTATGTACTTGCGAGGATGAAGTGAAGAAAGAATGACTGTATCTGGATAGCTGACTGGGTCCAGCAGAAAGTATCGAGCTTAGACCTGATTGTGATTTGACTGGAGTGGTAGAGACACTTCCTTTTCCAGTCAGCCTCTAGGTGTCTCCCTTCTTCTGATAATTGGTAGGCAGAGCAGAGAAGCACCTGAGACAGGCCTTCGACTGCCGGAGCAGACTTATGCATCCTGATGCTAGAAACTTTCAACGAACATGCCAAGTCAACTGAATAGTCCCTGCTTCTCGCTGCTCTGTTTTCCCAAACTTTGCCCAACAATTTTTGCCCCAGACATTGTAGGTTTAAGAGCTCCACATTATGTGCCATAGCCCCTTCCCATAAGTGTTGCCAATGTGGTGTCCTGGCAGCAACCACCAGTGCTGCATTAGACAACCCCTGCCACTGGATGCTGTGTCCAATACTAGTTGTAGCTGTTTCTGCATCGTTTTCAGCCTTGGCCTACGCCCTTTACCCTAAACATTTCAGAGCGGTGGCTGAGAGGGGGTTAGACAGCAGAAAAATACTCTGTTTTCAAAGATTTCTCCATATTTTGTATTCGTTGGATTTGTGGATGAAGCATTCTCTGTAACCAGTCATGCGACCTGCTAGACTAGGCACCAAGGACACAACCCTCAGTATCTTTGGAAAATCCTCATTAAATCCCAGGAGATGGTATAGTATAGAGAATAATCTGTCACCACTGTCTTTCCTAGCTCGTGAGTGCGGAGGTAGACCTAGAGAAATAAAGGTATGTTATCTGAAGGCATTTTATGTCGAGGGATCAAGCATAGTGGCTCAGGAATCTTGTGTTGAGAAATGTTTTTTAACCACAAATTCACTGAGACGCTATGTCGTCTGCAATCCTGGGTGGCAAAGATAATGAAGGATTCGACACGCGTCCCTTGCTAGGAATCTCTGGGGCTTGTTTTCTCTTTTTGCACTTCAACAATAAGAGACCTATTGATTTTCCGTTAGTGTGCAACTTAAAATAGAAAACCTGGATAAAACTCAACACTCGTGTATCCAGGGAGCACAGTTATATTCCTTTCTAGCATTCTGAGGGGCAGAGACTGGTTCTCCACCGCAGTCGTTTTCCTATTGACCTACTTCCCAGACTACTGTCATCACCAACAATGGTTAGAAGATCCTGATGCAGTCCTTCTCTGCAGTGTCGTAGTCTTGTCTCCTTTCAAGCATGTTCTACGACATGGGAATAGAGTGTGTGGAATACGTTTGCCTATGCAGTGAAGCACCCTTTAACACCATACTGCTTTGCAGCTTTCAGGAGCAAGTAATGCCCCTGGAAAGTAGGTTATCTGAATTTTACTTAAAACTAAATGGGATCCCATCATGACTTCCAGTACTTAGGTGTTGGCAGGTAAGATGCCTGCCAATCTGAAGAGACCGGAAATAAGGATGTTTATGTGAAGTTAATTTTCCAATCCTGCAGGGATCCACATATCATGAAATGGAATACCCTCACACATTGGGCCACAATACTGTAGCAAAGATGATGCGCATGGTGGTAATGCCTGATCTTAAGGAGCCCGAGTTGTGCTGCATGTACTGAATCATGTTTTAGGAATGGTGTAAGGAGAGTACATGAAGCAATGATCCTAGGGACTGGGCCAAGTAGGAATTCGACTATATGTTAAGGTAAAAAGATCAGCGTAACTGCACTGGTCTTCATTGTGCTGTGGTGAAAGATGCATGTACCGTCCAGATTGTTCAGTAAGCATATAAGTGTTGCACTGTCACACAATTGAATGGTGTCCAGTATTAGAGAAAGTAGGTGTGTGAAGGATTACCCACTTAGAGGTAATGTATTTATGCTAGCGACATGGAGTCTACAGGTGCACAGGCTTCATCTTTCAGGTATTGCGATGCACTGCTCTCTCTGCTAACCCTGTAAATTGTCCATCCGAGCACTCGTTCAATATCACAAAAGTCCTTTCTGGTTTTCACCAATCCATTTAATATCCAATATCTTCAGTTGTATTCCAATCATACATCCAAAATATGAAACGATGCAGCCAACACGTGTTTCGTCTGGTCAGTAAGACCATTGACTTCCTCAGGGCTTCAAACGTTAGTGTCCAGCACCGAATTCCATAGTATATGTGAATATCTATTCACATAGCATCCTCCTAATCTTGTTTTGTTTCAATGTCTTCGTATTCCAATCCTATCTCTAGCAGCCACACGTGTACGTGTCGTTTAGTTTAGTCTTCTCGCGTGTAGATTGGCGTCAATCTACACGCGAGAAGACTAAACTAAACGACACGTACACGTGTGGCTGCTAGAGATAGGATTGGAATACGAAGACATTGAAACAACACAAGATTAGGAGGATGCTATGTGAATAGATATTCACATATACTATGGAATTCGGTGCTGGACACTAACGTTTGAAGCCCTGAGGAAGTCAATGGTCTTACTGACCAGACGAAACACGTGTTGGCTGCATCGTTTCATATTTTGGATGTATGATTGGAATACAACTGAAGATATTGGATATTAAATGGATTGGTGAAAACCAGAAAGGACTTTTGTGATATTGAACGAGTGCTCGGATGGACAATTTACAGTTTGTACCCTTGTGGTTGATCTTTGGGGCTGTGGTAACCATCCCCCTCATTCCTTGAGCACCACATCTACTTTTGATTCAAGAACTTTACTTGTACCTTAACTGTGCTGAGCGCTCATACTAACTGTTACCACCAAGAATTGTCTCTCTGCTAACCCGTCTGCTTTGAAACCAGGAGAACATGCATGCCAGTGAGGACAAGTTTGTAGTTCAATAATGCATTGAGGAACCACATAGGTAGGCAATATAGTAGCAAAGAATAGTGGGGTCTGTGGGAAATATGTTATGAATTAAGTATTCCCATTGTAACTCTAGAGTTCCCTATTAGCGTTTTGTTTTTGTTTGTATTTGATTACAGTTGTGGTTTTGAGAGCCAATACACACAACACCCCTTGAAATTAGTGTGTGTCGGAACCTGATGTATATGTGTCTGTGAAATGTTTTCATATTTGTTCTTCAATAAATAGAATAGTTATTCTCTAATTTCACCTATGAGTTTGTTCTGTGACATTCGCACAACCAACAATCTCAAGTTGCTCACTCAGAAAGAAGAGTGATATGGAGTAAGAATGACTGCTTTGTGCTTACCTCTTTTTACTGAGTGCAGATATTTATAAAGATTGCCTTAGGATGATCTGGATTTAGTCTTCAGTCTCTATAATATTCTCCAAATGGTAATTCTAACATAGTGCATGATTCTTGCTGTACTTTTGTGAAATTAAATTCACAGTTGGTGGTTACTGCACACTCTGAGAAAATGATCAGTGGCCATGTACAGTTTTCCATTCTTTCTTGCTGAGCTATCTGTTAAATAGTCAGTGTAGGAGAGTAGGGTCTGCTTCCTATGGTCACCCCCACTTTTTGCTGTGATTTTCAGTTTTTTCGACTTTAGACTGGCTGTGGCCCTACTAATCAGGCCCACAGCCTAGCTGTTCTCTCTATAAATTGATACCATGTACTTTAGGTATACCAGATTGGGTATTGGGTCACCTCTGTGAGTCCCTGTATAGTGTACCATAGGTACCCAGGGCATAGGTGCATCCAAGGCCTACCAGGAGCTGCAGCATGTATTATGCCACCCCTGGCTGGCCCTCCAAACTGACACCACAGGTCTGTTCACACAGCCTGGGTAAGGTGGTGTAATCACCCCTTACTTAGATATAGTATATCTATATCTACCTTATATATAGACACATAGTAACCTATAAGTCACTCCTATGGCAGGCCTTAACAATCCTGGAGGCAGAGTGCTTGGTTTTATGTGAGAGGGTGCCCTAGGATGAGCTGAGCCCCTCTGCAGCTTTCGGAACCATCTCCTAATAGCTGTTCTATGATATAGCCATACCATATACTCTTAAGTGCATTATAATCCCCGCGGTTAATGCTAATTTTGGTTTGGCTTTATCAAAACATGTTGTGTAAGGTGTCAAACACTTTGGAATACTACCCCTCGCCAGTCCTGGCGGCGGGGGTAGCATTCCACTCTTCTAGAGGGAGAAGACATGTAGTTACTGGCTTACCCGGTTAAAGTTAAACAGAGCCTCAGCATCACAAAATGGATGCTGCTGCCATAGACACGAGTCTGACCTCCTGCTGCTGGACGAAACTCCGGCAGGGGAGGCTTGGACAATAGGTTTCCTGTCCAGGGAGGTGCCAGCACCTCCCCAGACAGGGTTTTGTGTATTGGGGCAGGGAGGGCTGCATCAGCAGATGCTTTTCCAGACACTGCCTGGGGCACAGAAGGTGCTCCATGCATAGCTCGGTTCAAACCAGTTGCTAGGGCACTCCAGCCCCACTCTGGCGCGAAACTGGACAAAGGGAAAGGGGTGTAACCACCCCCTTCCCAGGTCCACCCATAGGAGGGACCTACCAGGTAGTCCAGCCCCTAACCTTAGTATAAGTATCGGAGCTGTGTCCCTAGGACTTTAGATTACCCTGGACGAATCTTTGCAAGTCATATCCTGGACCTTCGACATTCCATTTCGACTGGAAGACGGAAGACATCTCCCTTGTGGTCAAGGAGTGACCACCGTGTGCAAACTGGCACCACCAGTAACTTGCCGGTCTGCTTTGTCGAAGGCTCCCGCCGGAACTCGACAACTCTGCGACTCAGGACACGGACTTCCAGACATCTCTGACCCTGCTCGACGATCCCAGCAAAGCTGAGGCCCGTAGTGGACACAAGAGACGTGGGACTGGAACTCCTGGACATCCTGCATTTTGCTAACTGCATCGACTCCTGAGGTAACTCGCAGTTGTGCATTGGGGTACAAGAAGCCCCAGACCCGAGCACTATTTGCACCGAAGCTCAGCCCTCCACACTCCACAAGTGTCCCGTGTGGCACGCTCTTGCATTTCAGCTTGATGCGTCTTCCCGGTTCCTAGTCCGTTGGCTAGTGAGCCCCCGGAGGACTCCATCTTGAATCTAACTTGCTCCCCTGGTTGCTCCAGGCTTGCTCCAGCTTCCCTGCAAAGGGAGAAGCGCCACAGACCTTGCTGGTCTGCACCAAACCCAATCTTCATCCCCTGCGTGGATTGTGTTTGCCAAGGCTTGTTGGGTCCAATCCGGATACCGATACCGCAATCAACTAGATCCTTTGTGGGACAACTCTAATCCAGCTCCTGGTCATTGTCGACACCTCCTGGACCTCGTGGCTGCAGAGACAAGCTTCACCTCTTCAACTGAGATCAACACGACATTGCCTGGTTCCTTCCTGGTACCTTCCTGGTCACTGGCCAGTGACCCAGACTCTGTCCCCTCTGCTTTCAGGTTCTTCAGATCTTCGATCCACCCGGACACTTTTCCTCTGGTCGCCTGCAGCACTTCTTTGCAGATCTCCATAGAAAACGACGACGAAATCCAACACCAAAAGGCGCCTATGCACCCGGCTTCCCTGGGTGAGGTAACACGAGTACTCTGGTGCTCCCGTGGGTCTTGACTCTCAAGGTGTCCTAGTCTAAAGGGGTTTTGTCGTAGTCCATCCGGACGTGCCCTTAAACAGTAACTTTGTAACTTCTTCGTTTCCTATAGAAGGTCAATGGTAACTCGCGGCTGTGTTAGCCACTGCATGCATCTCCCGTGGGCCTCCTACTTCCTAACCGTTGATTGTTTAGTGTAGCCCCAGCGATTCCCTAGGCCCTAGGCCTACTTTCTATTCCAGACGTGGTTCTTATACCACTATTTTAGTATATGGTTTGTGAGGCCCCTAGGGCAAAACGTATACTGTGCATCTTATCGTATGCTAATTAAGTAACTTGTATTGTGCTTTTACCTCTGACCTCATAAAGAGTGCAGAGGGGTTGTGTTTAGAATAAATATATATATATTTGATATATACCTTGTGTGGTGTCCTTTCATTTGGTATTCAAGGGATTATAATTGGTAAAACAACCAGCTTCACATGCTCTCTGAAGTCCTAGCCTGATGACTTGCTGGTCCATGCTACCACTAGGATAGCTTTCTATAAGGTTGACTTTACAACCACCATCAATAGGGGTCGTTTAGACTGGTGCAAGGTGCCCACTAGAACTATTGAACATCATATGCCAGGCTAACTTCTCACAGTCAGCAAACGTGGTGCGACTCAATAAATGTCCTTCTTTTAAACATCTGTTTATTGTATTTTAGAGGTAGGTGCGTTTACACTTATTGTACATACTTATCATTTTGCTTTACTTTACAAATGATGGACAGATATGATATACTCCATACGATACTTAGACATATTTTCTCGCTGATACATGATCTAACAATGTCCCATTGCATCAGGGTTGTCTAAAGAGTATGTGTGAATTCAAATAGGTCGTACATTTGTGTATTTCATCAATTAGACAATTATGCAACATATTTAAACGTGAAAAAACTAAACTAAACTTCTGAGCATGCTAATGTGGTTACTCTACACTGCGTGGGGTAAGTTATCCATGGCCTGCTGTTCTCCCTCAGGCCCACACAGCGCCTCAGCACCCCGGTGCATACTATGTGGGACACTGCACCTGTTCACTGATGTACCCCTACAGGCGAGCTAATATTACCGAGATGGCTGAGATTCACCTCCGCTATGGTGTATTGTGAATGTATTGCTTATATGATATGTTTGGTTTGTGTTTGGGTTTAGTATGCATGACGCCATAAGGTTTTCCAGCTAGGCTCATCCTAGTTGTGCCCTGGCCTCCCCCAACATGCCGCAACGCCCCAGAGGGCGCAGAAATGCAACAGTCCCATGGAGGAACGGATGAGGCAGCAATGTAGGTTTACGCACCCCAAACGGAAGACACGGTCTGCGGCCCCTTAGCAGGGGTGGCACCAATTAGGGGGGCAGTGTCTTAATTTCCCGACCCTCCCTCCAATGATCTGTGAAATTCCTGCAGTATGGTCTCCCACCGTGCGGCTCCAATGATCTGTGAAATTCCTGCAGTAGGGTCTCCCACCGTGCGGCTCCAATGCTCTGTGAAATTCCTGCAGTAGGGTCTCCCACCGTGCAGCTCCAATGATCTGTGAAATTCCTGCAGTATGGTCTCCCACCGTGCGGCTCCAATGATCTGTGAAATTCCTGCAGTAGGGTCTCCCACCGTGCGGCTCCAACGATCTGTGAAATTCCTGCAGTAGGGTCTCCCACCGTGCGTCTCCAATGATCTGTGAAATTCCTGCAGTATGGTCTCCCACCGTGCGGCTCCAATGATCTGTGAAATTCCTGCAGTATGGTCTCCCACCGTGCGGCTCCAATGATCTGTGAAATTCCTGCAGTATAGTCTCCCACCGTGCGGCTCCAATGATCTGTGAAATTCCTGCAGTATGGTCTCCCACCGTGTGGCTCCAATGATCTGTGAAATTTCTGCAGTAGGGTCTCCCACCGTGCGGCTCCAATGATCTGTGAAATTCCTTAAGTAGGGTCTCCCACTGTGCGGCAATAGGTACTTTCCTAAGGCCACGGATGTCGTCTACGCGGAGCCCTGCCTTCTGCTCTTGCCCATACTAAGAGTGATTGACTCCATGTTGATTTTACGGGGGGATCGGATTTTCTCCACGTTTTGGGAATCAGGCGTTTCGCATTTAACATGCCTAGGTCTAATAAATGGGAGGCTCCGTTAATTTCCTTCTTTACATGAATGGTACAGTATTGAACAGTATGGTGAAAAGATTAAGGCAGGGGAACCACTGTCCTGCACGGGGCTGAAATTCTTATCTCCGCATTCAGTGGGCCAGCTGTTGTTTGGCTTTTGTAGGGAAGGCCAAGGTGTGAATGTGGTAGATAATATAGCACACATGTTGCAGCAATTGAATATGATGTAACTAGGGCAGCCTGCCATGTGCTCTTGGATGTTGAAGAGGATGAGGGCCTGAGGTAAAAGATGCATTGATGGGAGGTTGAATGATGGGGCTCAGGCCAACAGAGAACTGCGTGGTGATCCCTTCCCCTCCCTTAAGCATTGTGTGGAGGCTGTCGGAGCCCACCTGGAAGCTGGGAAAAGCAGGCGTCGGGCTGAGAGGAAGGATGCTAGGACATGTGTGACTAAAGGTGAAGGGCTGATCAAAGGTCCCTGAAATTGTGGTAGGTGTGAAGAAGGGACTGACGTTGAATCATCTGGTGATGTAACCCCCACAGTACGAAGGAAGACTAGAATTTTGTGACCAGGCAACGTACTGTAACCAAGAATTTGGATGAGACCAACCCAGGAAGATTTTATGAACCACCTCAATCCTTGTGACCTCTGAGCAGACTTTGGGACAGTGATGCAGTGGATATTCAGTCAGTGTTGGGTCCCACTCATTCTACAAGGACCGCAAGGCTCTTGGAAGAAATGAAGATTGGTTAGGAACACTTGTGTGATGGTCAGTGAAAATGTACATCTTGCTACTGCTCGACACAGTGATGCCCTTTCCCACAGTTGGTCGGCTTAAAAGGTCACTACTATGGCTTAAATGGCTCTACTTTGAGTTAAAGGCAGGCTTGGGATTATGGGGGTCTTAGCTGAAGCCCAGAATACCCAAGTTGGGCTCCCTGCTCTTTGGTGCACACATGCTTCACAAATATTACTGAGTGAAGGTAGAGATCTGCACACCATGATACAAATGGAGGCAGACTCCTGAGGACAATCCAAGTCATTTGAAGCATGAAGTTAAGGACTTGGTTGGAAGCAGAAATGTGATGATGGCATCACATGGAGTGCTAATTCATGATTTAGTTTGACAGCAGTCTGCTTCTTTATGGTGCTGTGGCTCCAGTGATACAGGACAAGGCATCGTCATAAACTATCTGCAAAACGGATGGAAATAGTTGGGTATATATTCTCCGATATTGAGAAAATATGGAGCGTTTGAGTGAGCAAACCACATGGGGTAAGGAGGTAGGAGCACTCATAGTTTCCAGCATTGGCTATCGACCATGCATATTTGTGTGTAAATGGCTT
Source organism: Lissotriton helveticus (assembly GCF_964261635.1). Taxonomy (NCBI): domain Eukaryota; kingdom Metazoa; phylum Chordata; class Amphibia; order Caudata; family Salamandridae; genus Lissotriton; species Lissotriton helveticus. The sequence continues at coordinate 1,156,473,575 of NC_136067.1, read as the reverse complement.
CCTGCTCCAATCAGCTGACTGCAAAATGGTGTCAATGTAAGATGAAGTCCCTCTAACAAAGTCAGATTTTCAAACATGTTTGCTGGACAAAATTAGGAAATGAAGGGTGTTAGACCCGGTTGTGAAGATGTCTGTTCTGCCCTGTGATCTAATATTGAACTGACTGGTTTTGAGTAGTGGAGATAGGGAAGAAACTCCATGAGATAGTGACAGTGGCCTTCATTAGAGAGTGCAGACAGCAGAGGAATGCTTCAGTGCTCTGTACCTCAGGTGCAAGGACTTGGAGAACAGCACCTGTATGAATTAAGGTCCATAATGTCAGAGAGATAGCGAGAGAGATGACGTAGTGAGATATATGTGTTCCTTTTTTTGCACAAATCCTAATATAAAGAAAGGTAAGAACGTAAGGAGACCTCAAGTTTCATAGAGTTGAGTCAGCAAGGGGACATTTGAAGGCCAGACGAGGGATATATTACTGAGGAGGATGTCATTCTCCCAGCAAAAGCAACTAATATTAAGGGAAGCTAATCCTTCAAATTTAACATTTCAGGATTATACTGCTTCAGTATTTAGCTCAAAATACCCTGGTTAAAAAAACTAGCAGATTTGTAGTTAATGTTCTTATCGAAATAGTAATGCAGCTCTCCATTTCCAAGTAGTATTTCTTTTTCCCAGGATCCGATCACATACCACTTAACGTCATTTGAAAGTCAACTAGAATTCTTGCAAACAGATGATTAAGGAATGATGACAGACTATTCCCACAATGAGATGTCCATGGTAGCAGGGTCAAGTAACAGAAAAAGGTCCATCAAGCAGGGTAAGTTCAGATCATTAAAACACACAAGATGATGGACGGAATATTGCACATTGGCAAATCATTCACCCCCCAGTCACAGATCTCGGTTTAAACCATCGTTATTTTGTTCACCACGCCACCCCAGTTCAGACATGGCCATATGCAAATCAGTCTTGACCTTGTGCCTCATGGGAACAGTCCAGACTGAACTGCCAAGCCATGTCTTCCCTGGACCGGAATTAAGCATCCTGGGACCAGTTTCGGGCTTTCAGCCCTCATCAGCCAGGATAGCTTGACTCCAGTGGTGTAGTGAGCAAGGGACCCATTTCTGCGCATACCCTTCCCACATAGGGCGAACAGCAAAACACACAAGATGATGGATGGAATGCTGCACAGTGGTAAAACATTCACCCCCAGTCACCGATATGGGTTTAATCCATCGTTATTTTGCTCACCATGCCTTCCCAGTTCAGACATGACCATAGACCAATCAGTCTTGACCCTGTGCCTCATGAGAACAGTCCAGACCGAACTGCCTAGCCATGTCTTCCCTGGACCGGTGTTATGTTTTGTCCTCGGGATCGGTTTGTTGATTGGTAAGCCCACCTCTAAATCGAGCCAACGCCTGAATTACCGTAATGGCACAGAGTGTTGACAGGATTAAGTGAGGGGATAATAGAAAAGATTAGGGAAGGAAAGGAAGGGGACAGCAGGGAGGGAGATCTGAAAGACAAACAGAAAATACACATGAGACTAGATTCCTATGCTTTATACATCACAATGATCCTGAAAGTACTATAATGAGCTATACCTGTAAAAGAAATAATAGAGCTTTGTAGATGTGTAGAGGCAACGTAGGGATTGATACGGTGTAACTAAAGTAATGCACAAAAGACAAGAAAAATCGTGATATACTTCGGGAAAGAAGATCCAGCGTTCATATACACATCCAGCTATACATGACATATGAACATACCTAAGTATTGACTCCACTAAACCTCACAGGGGAAGAGTGTAGCCTACACCTCCAGAACCCCTGTTAATTAGAAAAGGCAAATACTCAGTTAACACCTAAAAGAAAAGTTAAACGCAATGCCTTTAAACACAGTCCAGATACCAAACACAAGGCTCCACTGGAACTCAGGAAGGTTCACAACACCCAACTAATACTTCTTAGCTGGGTGCAAGGCGTAATCCACAGTACAGTAAAGCAACCCAGTACAGCAATTGATGCTATCCAATGTCTGCTAGCACCAAACAGAATCGCCACCGTTGGCCGAAAATGCCAACCGAGATATTTCCAAAGAACACCCAAATCATAGACCCAGTAACACGATAACAGCCGTTATCATAGAGCCCCCAAAGCAAACAGGAACCAATATGCAGCAACCAGTGAGCTGCGGCGAAGGACTGTGGTGCAAGCACCCTTACCGCACCAGGACCGACGTTATCCAAATCAGAAACTGCTCAAGGACCGGAATACCCGACACCGATCCCCGGCCGCCATTCTCTTTAAGAAGTTCATCGCGAGAATGAGCGCGTCACGGAGGATCTCGGGAATGATAGTTCCGGCCCAGAGCATGCCGGGAAATGTAGTTCAGGAAACCCTCGATCGTGACAGTACATCCCCCTCTCAACGGAGGGGTCATGGGCCCGGCTTCGCGGGACATCTCCGATGAAAGGCAGACACTAACCTGGGGGCATGAACACCCAGAGCAGGTTCCCATGAGTTTTCCTCCGGCCCATACCCCTTCCATGACACCAGATACCACAATTTACTCCTCCGATATTTAGAGTCCAGAATCCGACGCACCACATACTCCATCTCACCCCGTACCAGCAAGGGGGGAGGACGATGTTGGCCCTTGGACAATGCAGGTTTCAATAAAGAGACATGAAACACCGGATGGATGCGTAGGGAGTTTTAGTTTCACTGCCACCGGGTTCACACGTTTCAGCACCTTATAGGGTCCAATGTATCTAGGGTTGAACACGCTGTGTTTTCTGAAACGCATGTTCCTTGTGGACAACCACACCTCATCCCCCGCACAGTACAGTGGACCTTGCCTCCGGTGTTTGTCAGCAGCAGCCTTGTACTTGAGTTTCACGGCCTGCAGCTGTTCCTGCGCTTTAACCAGAGTCTCCTTAATATGGGCCACCCTGTGTGCCACCCCCGGAAGTAGTGAGTCCGGTTTCGGATGCACAAAGGGAAGAAACCGAGGGTGTCTGCCATACAAACAATAGAATGGAGTGTTCTTGGTGGAACCGTGCGTGGCATTGTTGTAAGCCACCTCTGCCAGCCACAAGTAGTCCACCCAGTTCTCCTTATCATTATCCACATAGCATCTCAAATACTGCTTAAGGGTCGGGTTTAACCGTTCAGTCTGGCCATCGGTTTGCGGGTGAAAGCTGGTGGAAAGGGCGGAGTCAATATGCAACGAAGAACACCATTTCTTCCAGAATTGGGCAGTAAACTGTGACCCTCTGTCGGATACAATGACTCTTGGCAGACCATGTAACCTAACTACATTGACCATAAGTAATCCAGCCAGCTGACCCGCCGAAGGCACTTGTTTGCAGGCCACATAATGCCCCATTTTGGACAGATAATCGACCACCACCATAATAGCCGTACAACCCACGATGAAATCCACCGATATCCGATCCCAGGGGATCGTCGGAGTAGGGAGAGGCTGCAACAACCCCTGCGGACGAGCGTGGTCGGATTTCATCCTTGCACATTGAGCACAGGCGGATACCCATCGCCCAATATCAGGTCTCACAGAAGGCCACCAGAACTGTCGAAGTACACGCTCCAGAGTCTTGGCAACACCAAGATGTCCCGCACTCGGCGACTCATGGCACCATATGTAGACCTGCTTCCTCAAGGCCCATGTAGGCACCAGTAACCTGTTACGAAACATTGGCAGGCCCCCATGCAACCTCCATTCCCGATGACAACCAAGCCAGGTCTTCCAGACGAAGGAGTCCACCCCTTTCCTGACATCCATCAAGAAGGTATCAGGCTGCAACACACACACCACTCTGTCCGGAGCCACGATGCTAGCCTCAGCCTTCTCCACACAAGTGGTACTGGTAGACTGGCGGGTGAGAGCATCAGCCTTCCTGTTGTCAGCCCCAGGGCGGAACGTAATGACGAAATTGAACCCAGAGAAAAACATCATCCACCTGAGCTGTCTAGGTGAAAGATGATGCGCAGCAGACATGAATTGTAAATTCCTGTGGTCGGAATTAACAGTGACCACATGCCGAGCACCCATGAGGAAGTGCCGCCATTCCTGAAAAGAGTCACGTATAGTCAGCAACTCCTTTTCAGCGATGTGATAGTTCAGTTCTGCTGGATTCAGCTTACGAGACATATACGCAACTGGGTGTAACTGACCCGTATCCGTATGGCGCTGAGATAAGATAGCCCCGATCGCCACCTCCGAAGCATCCGCCTCCACGATATAGGGCTTGTCCGGGTCAGGATGGGACAACACAGGAGCCGATACAAACGCTTCCTTGAGGGCCGTGAAAGCGGATTGCGCTTCCTCGGACCACACGAATCCCTTCCCTTTCCTCAGCAGCTGTGTGATAGGCGCTACCAACCGAGAGAACTGATTGATGAAACGCCTATAGAAATTGGCGAAGCCTATGAAACACTGTACGTCACAAACATTACTTGGAACAATTCCTTACCGCCGCCACCTTCCGTTCCGCCATCTCTTGACCCTCAGGACTCAGCATTACCCCCAAAAACTCCACAACACGAACATGAAAATCACACTTACTGATTTTACAGTACAGATGGTTAGCCTGTAAAATGGTAAGCACCTTGGCTACGTGTTGATAGTGCAGATCTTCCGATTCCGAATAAACCAATATATCGTCTATATAGACTATCACATATCGGTCCAAGATGTCACTGAACACATCATTTAGGAAACATTGAAAGGCCGCAGGGACATTACAGAGACCGAAGGTCATTACTCTGTACTCAAAGAGTCCGTATCTGGTCTTAAATGCCGTCTTCCATTCATCCCCACTACGCATGCGGACCAAAAGATATGCCCCCTTCAAATCAAGTTTTGTGTATATCTGAGCCTTTTTCACCTGCTCTAGTAAAACACTAATCAAGGGCAAAGGGTACCTGTTTTTAACAGTAATGGCATTTAGTGCTCGAAAGTCAACACACACGCGCATCTCCCCATTCGCTTTTGGAATAAAAAATAGAGGCGAGGCTGCTGGGGATTTGGATGGGCGTATAAAGCCTAAATCTAACAATTTGTCCAGATACTCTCGTAGGTGTTGGTTCTCTGGTTCCGTTAACGCATACATCCGCCCACACGGGATCGTCGCTCCCGGGATCAGATCAATTTGACAGTCGTACTGTCTATGAGGAGGTAGCCCCTCAGCATGTTCTTCATTGAACACTTTACCAAAGGACTGATACTCAACAGGGAGTTGAACGCATTTTTCAGCGGCTGTAGCGATACAAGACCCCCCAGATAAGGCTTGAGCAGGTTTCATAGCTCCCTGAAAACAATGATGCCGACAATACTCAGAACCCATATGCACGGTTCTGGTGTCCCAATTTATACTGGGGTTATGTTTCTCTAACCAAGGCAAACCAAAAATGATACCGTATTGAGGAGCCCTGATAACACCAAAGGTAAGATACTCAGAGTGTGTGTCCTCTAATATCACCTCAATTTCTTCTGTTTCGTAGCTAATGGGACCCATGCTCAGCTTCCTCCCATCCACAGCATCAACTTCTTCGGGCCTCTCTTTTTGCACCAAAGGTATTCCCATGCGTCGGGCCTCTTGTAAGTCAATGAACATGCCCGTTGCCCCTGAATCCACCATAGCTGATGTTACTACTGCTTCCCCCGCCCGCATTAATACTATGGACACAAACAGATGATTCGTCACCTGTTTTGCTCTGCCACACAATGAAGGGACATATTTTGGACTCCAAGAAACCCCTTCCTGTTTCCCAGAGTCAGTTAGTTTTCCGACCTCTTTTCTGCATCCGCAGCAGCCACTCGGTTACTCCTGAAACGGTTTGTTTTAGGTTTCACTGGGCATTCCCTCACATAGTGGCCCTTTTTGCCACAATATAAACAAAGGCCCTGTTTGCGCCTTGATTCTCTCTCGGCTGGTGTCAAAGCTGATCTCACAGTCCCTATCTCCATAGGTTCAGACGAGGAAGTCGGATTCCCTTCCTTGGCGACATGTGTCTCAACCCCTGGTTTCCTCCGATTGTCCCCTTTCCTCTCACCCAGACGATGGTCTAACCGTAAGGCCAAATTGATCAAACCTTCACATGTGGTGGGCTGAGGATCAATTTGTGCTATTACGTCCTTAAGTTCATCGTTTAATCCTTGATGAAACAAAGATGCCTGTTTATTTTCGGGCCATGTGGTTTCCGTCACTAGATGCAGGAAAGCATTCAAATATGTAACCAGATCCTTTTTACCTTGCCGTAATTCCAATAGTTCCCTATCAGCTGTATAGGAATCGGCCCTTCTGTCAAACACTCTAAGGAATTCTGTTTTAAATGCTTCCCAATCATGTAACAAAGGATCATTGCGATTAACCAACAAGACCGCCCACTGAGCAGCATTGCCAGCCAGGTAAGAAATCAGAAAGGCCCCCTTAGCCTGATTAGTGGGGAATGATCTAGGTTTGCAAGAATAATGTAACGCTATCTGGGTGAGGAACACCTGTACTTTATCTGAATCCCCATTAAAACGCTCAGGTGACGCTAATGGAACGGACACTGGCATCTCTACCAACACAGGCTGAGGCTGAGGCGTGCCCCCCGCATCAAAAGGATTGCGTTGGACTACATCCACACGTGCCCTCAAGTCAGCAGTCTCTAGCCGAGACGCTTCTACCTCTAACTGTAACGCACCCAGAGCCTCTATCACATCCTCCAAAGTGGCCATACCAGCACAACCCGACCGGGAGGACAATGATACGTGGGTCGGGTATTCTGTTATGTTTTGTCCTCAGGATCGGTTTGTTGATTGGTAAGCCCACCTCTAAATCGAGCCAACGCCTAAATTACCGTAATGGCACAGAGCGTTGACAGGATTAAGTGAGGGGATAATAGAAAAGATTAGGGAAGGAAAGGAAGGGGACAGCAGGGAGGGAGATCTGAAAGACATAAACAGAAAATACACATGAGACTAGATTCCTATGCTTTATACATCACAATGCTCCTGAAAGTACTATAATGAGCTATACCTGTAAATGAAATAATAGAGCTTTGTAGATGTGTAGAGGCAACGTAGGAATTGATACGGTGTAACTAAAGTAATGCACAAAAGACAAGAAAAATCATGATATACTTCGGGAAAGAAGATCCAGCATTCATATACACATCCAGCTATACATGACATATGAACATACCTAAGTATTGACTCCACTAAACCTCACAGGGGAAGAGTGTAGCCTACACCTCCAGAACCCCTGTTAATTAGAAAAGGCAAATACTCAGTTAACACCTAAAAGAAAAGTTAAACGCAATGCCTTTAAACACAGTTCAGATACCAAACACAAGGCTCCACTGGTACTCAGGAAGGTTCACAACACCCAACTAATACTTCTTAGCTGGGTACAAGGCGTAATCCACAGTACAGTAAAGCAACCCAGTACAGCAATTGATGCTATCCAATGTCTGCTAGCACCAAACAGAATCACCACCGTTGGCCGAAAATGCCAACCGAGATATTTCCAAAGAACACCCAAATCATAGACCCAGTAACACGATAACAGCCGTTATCGTAGAGCCCCCAAAGCAAACAGGAACCAATATGCAGCAACCAGCGAGCTGCGGCGAAGGACTGTGGTGCAAGCACCCTTACCGCACCAGGACCGACGTTATCCAAATCAGAAACTGCTCAAGGACTGGAATACCCGACACCGATCCCCGGCCGCCATTCTCTTTAAGAAGTTCATCGCGAGAATGAGCGCGTCGCGGAGGATCTCGGGAATGGTAGTTCCGGCCCAGAGCATGCCGGGAAATGTAGTTCAGGAAACCCTCGATCGTGACAACCGGAATCAAGCATCCTCGGACCGGTTTTGGGTTTTCACCTAATCAGCCAGACAACAGCCGCCTGGCTTCCTGCTCGGTGGTTCTTCTGCCACGGCGCGAGGGCGCCTTCGCAGCTTCCAAGTTGGAGCCCCCTCCTCAGGCTCCGAGGGATAATAAAAGAACGCAGCGCTCATGAGGCTCTAAGACCCAAATTTAGAGGGAAGAACGGGGCACAGGCAGGCCAGCACGTAGGGACACCCAGGAAACAGCAGCTGGGTCCCATGGCTGTTCCTCCTTGCCCAGCGGTCTTGTAGCAACACAGTTCCAAGTAGATACACACAGCCCCTTACATGGGGTCACAGCCCTAATATTTATACCAGCCAGGTCTTTGTTCTGCGCTGGCACAGGGCTTGGGGATCAGGTCAAAACCAGTTCTGGGGGCCCTCAATATTTTATTTACAGTGCACAACATTCCCCTTTGACATTGCAGGTCCTGGCCCCAGACACGCCACAGGGGGGCGGGGCCAGCATTGTACAAGGCAGCAAAACACACAAGATGATGGACAGAATGCTGCACATTTGCAAAACATTCTCCCCCAGTCACAGATATGGGTTTAATCCATCGTTATTTTGCTCACCATGCCTCCCCAGTTCAGACATGGCCATATGCAAATCAGCCTTGACCCAGTACCTCATGGGAACAGTCCAGACCGAACTGCCAAGCCATGTCTTCCCTGGAACGGAATCAAGAATCCTAGGACCGGTTTCGGGCTTTCAGCACTCATCAGCCAAGATAGCTAGACTCCAGTGGTGTAGTGAGCATGGGACCCACGTCTGGGCATACCCTTCCCACATAGGGCGAACAGCAAAACACACAAGATGATGGACGAATGCTGCACATTTGCAAAACATTCACTCCCAGTCACAGATATGGGTTTAATCCATCGTTATTTTGCTCACCATGCCTCCCCAGTTCGGACATGGCCATATGCAAATCAGTCTTGACCCTGTACCTCATGGGAATAGTCCAGACCGAACTGCCAAGCCATGTCTTCCCTGGACCGGAATCAAGAATCCTAGGACCGGTTTCGGGCTTTCAGCCCTCATCAGACAAGGTAGCTAGACTCCAGTGGTGTAGTGAGCATGGGACCCACGTCTGGGCATACCCTTACCACAAAGGGCGAACAGCAAAACACACAAGATGATGGACGGAATGCTGCACATTTGCAAAACATTCACCCCCAGTCACAGATATTGGTTTAATCCATCGTTATTTTGCTCACCATGCCTCCCCAGTTTAGACATGGCCATAGACCAATCAGTCTTGACCCTGTGCCTCATGGGAACAGTCCAGACCGAACTGCCTAGCCATGTCTTCCCTGGACCGGAATCAAGCATCCTAGGACCGGTTTCAGGTTTTCAGCCCTAATCAGCCAGACAACAACCGCCTGGCTTCCTGCTCAGTGGTTCTTCTGCCACAGCGCGAAGGCGCCTTCGCAGCTTCTAAGTTGGAGCCCCCTCCTCAGGCTCCCAGGGATAATAAAAGAACGCAGCGCTCATGAGGCGCTAGGACCCACATTTAGACGGCAGATCTGGGCACAGGCAGGCCTGCACATAGAGACACCCAGGAAACAGCAGCTGGGTCCCATGGCTGTTCCTCCTTGACCAGCGGTCTTGTAGCAACACCGTTCCAAGCAGGTACACAGTCCCTTACATGGGGTCACAGCCCTAATATTTATACCAGCCAGGTCTTTGTTCTGCGCTGGCATTGGGCTTGGGGATCAGGTCAAAACCAGTTCTGGGGGCCCTCAATATTTTATTTACAGTGCAAAACAGTCCCCTTTGACATTGCTGGTCCTGGCCCCAGACACACCACAGGGGAGTGGGGCCAGCATTGTACAAGGCAGCAAAACACACAAGATGTTGGACTGAATGCTGCACATTTGCAAAACATTCACCCCCAGTCACAGATATGGGTTTAATCCATCGTTATTTTGCTCACCGTGCCTCCCCAGTTCAGACATGGCCATATGCAAATCAGTCTTGACCCTGTACCTCATGGGAACAGTCCAGACCGAACTGCCAAGCCATGTCTTCCCTGGACCGGAATCAAGAATCCTAGGACCGGTTTCGGGCTTTCAGCCCTCATCAGCCAGGATAGCTTGACTCCAGTGACGTAGTGAGCACTGGACCACCAATGTCTGGGCATACCCTTCCTACATAGGGCGAACCGCAAAACACACAAGATGATGGACGGAATGTTGCACATTGGCAAAACATTCACCCCCAGTCACAGATCTGGGTTTAATCCATCGTTATTTTGCTCACCACGCCACTCGCTGGGGAAAAAGCGGAGAGCTGCAGAATGGAGCCCCCGAGGTCCTTCCCTGCGACTGCTGACTGAGCCTGCTGGGCTCCGTCCCTTTCCAAACACCGGTCTCGCTCTTCCGCAGCAACACGTGGGACACTCTGCTTCCTGGGCAGAGCCCCGCCCACGATTAGGACTCCCACTGCCTGTCTTACCCGTTGCTCCTTCTTGGATCAGCCTGGCCCATGGCCAGGCTTCGGGTGCCTGACTTCCGGTTTCGCTCGGCACAAGCAGAGCTGGTGCCCTTCTTCTTGGGGTTATCTGCAAGGAAAAGGCAACCAAGGAGTGCCCGTCATGCACTCGTCAAGACAAAGGTGGAGCACCCTTCTTGGGCTCGTAGAAGCACGCTGGGCTATCCTCACCACCATAGGAGCCCTGCCCACAACCAGACAACAGCCACCTGGCTTCTTGCTCGGTGGTTCTTCTGCCCCTGGCGCGAGGGCATCTTCGCAGCTTCCAAGTTGGAGCCCCCTTCTCAGGCTCCCAGGGATAATAAAAGAACGCAGCGCTCATGAGGCGGTAGGACCCAAGTTTAGAGGGCAGAGCTGGGCACAGGCAGGCCAGCACGTAGGGAAACCCAGGAAACAGCAGCTGGGTCCCATGGCTGTTCCTCCTTGCCCAGCAGTCTTTTAGCAACACAGTTCCAAGTAGGTACACAAAGCCCCTTACATGGGGTCACAGCCCTAATATTTATACCAGCCAGGTATTTGTTCTGCCCTGGCACAGGGCTTGGGGATCAGGTCAAAACCAGTTCTGGGGGCCCACAATTTTTCATTTACAGTGCACAACAGTCCCCTTTGACATTGCAGGTCCTGGCCCCAGACGCCCCACAGGGGGGCGGGGCCAGCATTGTACAAGGCAGCAAAACACACAAGGTGATGGACGAAATGTTGCACAATGGCAAAACATTCATCCCCAGTCACAGATCTGGATTTAATCCATCGTTATTTTGCTCACCACGCCACCCCAGTTCAGACATGGCCATATGCAAATCAGTCTTGACCCTGTGCCTCATGGGAACAGTCCAGACCGAACTGCCAAGCTATGTCTTCCCTAGACCGGAATCAAGCATCCTAGGACTGGTTTCTGGCTATCAGCCATCTTCAGCCATGATAGCTTGACTCCAGTGGCGCAGTGAGCACGGGACCCACGTCTGGGCATACCCTTCCCACATAGGGTGAACAGCAAAACACACAAGGTGATGGACGGAATGTTGCACAATAGCAAAACATTCACCCCCAGTCACAGATATGGGTTTAATCCATCGTTATTTTGCTCACCACGCCACCCCAGTTAAGACATGGCCAAGGCAGGCACAGACCTATTCAGGGTCAGGGGCTACTCTTTCCACTGTTCCAAATACAGATCTGCCTATTCAGCATAGCGCTGACTCCCCCAGTCCCTCTGGAGCCACGGCACCTCCCCAGTCCCTGTCACTCCAGAGCCAGACAGGTAATACACATCAGGCAGGCACAAAGACACATTGCACACCGAAAGGACCTCTCCTAAAAGTGGCATTTGTAAAATAGTGACAATAAATCTGTGCACACCATTATGCAACATTTATTACCACTATTCCAAGCACACCAAACTTGATCACCCCGCTCCTCATATCAGGAAGTATCACTGAAACACTTATCAGGGAATCCCCAATGCATTTCTGAGAGAGGACAGCCTCACATTAGTGAGAAACCAAAATTTGTCACTACAAGGACATTCCACACAGTAAAGGCACATATCCTACCTTTTACCTACAATGTACCCTGTCCATAGGGCTAGCTAGGGTCTACCGTGGGGGTGACTGATAGGTAGTAAAAAGGGAGCCACAGATGTGGCACTCACTTTATGTGCCACATCACAGCGGCAGTAAACTACGCACGCCGGCCCTGCAATTGCAGAGGCATGAGACAGGTTTGAAAGGCTACTTTGGTGTGTGGCGCAATGAGCTCTGCAAGCCCACCAGTAGCATTTAATTTACTGGCCCCGAGTATATGAGATACCACTTTACTGGGGACTTCTAGGTAAATTAAATACGCCAAACAGGTGTAGATCGATCTTACCATGTTGTACCATAAAGATCACATGCACTTTACACTGGACAGCAGTGATAAAGTGCCCACAGTCCTATCTAAAACCACCAACACCAAGTCAGAAAAAATACCAGGAGGAAGGCAAAAAGTTCAGAGATGATCAACAGTGTGGGTACCTTATGTGGAAAAAAAAGTTATAAAGCCCTAAGTGACAAACTAGGCTAAATAGGCAAAAGGGCTTAGCACCGAGAGGAAAGGCCCAGCAGTTAAGCGGTTACGTTGATCATAGTTTTCTTTTTAGGTTGAGGAAATCTAACACCACCATAATATGTCCCAGGCATACACCCATATACCATTAAGCCCATGTTCCATGCATCCCTCCATGTGCCACTGAAAGCCTTGTGATCCAGGCAGACCCCATATCATGATATGCCTCGAGTATCCAGAAGCACAGAAAAGGTCCAGGTGAGGTGACACAGCAGATACAGCAAGTTTTACTACCATTGGAAATTCAGATCCTTCATTGGACCTTTGGATTTGCTTCCCTTCAAGTGCAGCTGTTGAATGCTTGATGAGAGCCCCCTTGGCCAAACAGCATGACACCACTGCTGTCACCTCTTCTTACCTCCTTGTCAGGGCATCATCATGTCCATGACAAGGCCAGCCCAGGTCATGCAGGCCCCAGTCTCTACTGCTCCACTTTGGCTTGGATTTTGCTCTACTGAAATGTCTGCATGCTGTCTCAGGTCTTCTCTGCACAGACATAGTTGCAGCATCGAGGTTATGATTTCATTTGACCTCCATTTCCTGAACAGGAACAATGTATATAATTCTGATCTCACATGCAGGGGGGTGGTAACACATAAAAACAACTAATTAAAATAAGAGAGACCCTTTTTTACATACACCTACATTTTTGCAAACACTGTAAAAAGTTAATCTGAAAGGAGATTTCCCTTTTTGAAATTTTTCGATGATCGTGAGGAAAACATGCTAGTTTGGCAATGCCTTTTTGATTTAATCTTTTTTTTAGATCTGCACAAAACTGCAACAAGCTAATACAGGCTACCAAAAAGCAACAGGAACTGCATGTCTTCCCAAGTTTGCTCACTGTTGTTCAATTATCTATTATCTTGCTGTTATTCATGCCGAATACACTGGTTCCTATACAAAACGGTATTTTGGAACCTTGTAACTTTGACACTTCTCGATCATTCTTCACTAAATTTGGCAAAATCACAGTGAGTTATTAACAAAGAAAATAGACAAGTTACTAACCTTTGGTAACACCTTATCTGATAGAGACATGATCTAGCCGTAGATTCCTTACTGTTAAATTTCCCAGGCATCAGATTGGATCCAGAAGATTTTTCTTTGAGCAATATCCCTGTACGCCGGTAGGTGGTGTCGGTCGGCTCCGTGTGATGTCAACAGCATCATCCACTCTGGAAGTGACATCTGCGTCACCTATATAGGTGCTACTTCAGCTCGCTGACGTCAGTGTCCATGCCAGGAATGACGAGCCATGAAGAATACTGACATAGGTGTGTTTTTTTTGTGTGTGTTTTTTTAAGTTAACTAGGACCCTGAAAGGGAACAGCCCTGACCCTAGAAACCTGTCTGTAGCATGGGGAGGATGGGTGGGTCGGTAATGAATCTGCAGCTAGATCATGCCTCTACCAGATAAGGCGTTACAGAAGGTAAGTAACTTGTCCATCTGATAGAGACATTTAGCCACATATTCCTTGCCTTTGAATAGATACCCAAGCAATGCCATCCCCAGAGGAGGGACTGCAAATACATTTACACTAAGAAATCCTGTAGGACTGAGCAGCCAAAATAGCCGTCCCTGTGGACTTGACTATCCAGGCAGTAATATTTGATGAACGTGTGCAGGGTTACCCATATTGCTGCCTGACAGATGTCCAGGACTGGTACTCTATGTTGCAAAGTAGTGGTAGGAACCTTAGCTCTGGTGAAATGAGCCTTTAAGCCTTCAGGAGGCAGCTTCCTGGCCAGAGCATAGCGGCAAATATTGATGTAGAGGACGACCCACCGGGAGATGGTCCTCTTCTTCACTACTTAACCTTTCTTCGCTCCAACTTACCCCACAACGAGTTGCTCATCCACCTGGAACTCTTTTATGCGGTCAAGGTAGAATAACAACATTCTTTATGGGTCCAGGCAATGGAGTCACTCTTCTCCTTTAGAGGGATGTGAAGTAGCATAGAAAGTGGGCAAGGTGACAGATTGCCCCACATGAAATGGAGTTACCACTTTCGGAAGGAATGAGGCCCTAGTGCAAAGCATTAATTTGTCAGGGAATATTGCCAGAAAGGGAGGTTTGACAATAAAGCCTGCAGGTCGCTCACCCTCTTGGCAGATGTAATTGCCACTAAGAAGGCTGTTTTGATGATGAGAAACCGGAGTAGGCAATTATGCTGAGGCTCGAAGGGTGGCTCTTGGTACGTTTTTGAAATGTGCACATGGCATCATATAATTAAAGTAACAATTAAAATGGTACAGTTGTCATTCCCTCCTTATACAGCACTACCCGTCCTGGCAACCCAGTCCTGAAGATGATCCTGATTCACTAGGATCGAAACGTCGTCGACTCCTCAGCGCAACTGATGGCGCAAAACCTCTTGTGGTTCAATTAAATCGTGTAGTCATTACCTTCCCAATCATTGTAAGTCGTACCTTTGAACCACAAAGTTCCCTGTACATATTTCACAATTTTGTCACCGTGCGCCTTTCGCTGATTTCACATTGTC
Source organism: Lissotriton helveticus (assembly GCF_964261635.1). NCBI lineage: Eukaryota > Metazoa > Chordata > Amphibia > Caudata > Salamandridae > Lissotriton > Lissotriton helveticus. The sequence continues at coordinate 1,156,458,559 of NC_136067.1, read as the reverse complement.
ACTTGCGTCGCCACTTTTCTGCGTCACGAGTACAATTGTGCACCAAGACCAATTCAGGCTGCCTTTGCATTCTATGCCTACAGTATTGTTACAACTGTACCGTTTTAATTATATGATGCCATGTGTACATTTCCCAGTGTAAGAATTGGCTTGGTAGTTTGGTTTGCCCTGTTCCCATCATGCACTGGGACAGGAACAGACTAATTTGCATATAGCCAGGTTCTGAACTGGGATGGTGCAGTGAGCTAAAAAACGGTGTTGGATCTAGCCCTGATCTCTTGACTGGGTGAGAGTATTCTGCTTAATTCAGAAACTCTGTCCATCACCACCCCTTGTTGTTAAATATTTTGTCCACCCTAAGCGTGTAAGGGTATACTCAGATGTGAGTCCCTTGCTCATTGCACCATCAGGATTCAAGCAAGCTGGGCCGACGACGGCTGAAATGCCAGAAACCGGTCCCCGGAAGCTTGTTTCCTTCCCAGTGTAAGAATTGGCTTGGTAGTTTGGTTTGCCCTGTTCCCATCATGCACTGGGACAGGAACAGACTAATTTGCATATAGCCAGGTTCCGAACTGGGATGGTGCAGTGAGCTAAAAAACGGTGTTGGATCTAGCCCTGATCTCTTGACTGGGTGAGAGTATTCTGCTTAATTCAGAAACTCTGTCCATCACCACCCCTTGTTGTTAAATATGTGTACATTTCAAAAACGTACCAAGAGTCTCCCTTCTTCCTTCCTTGTAATGTATTGCACATACTTGTTTAATTGACTCCCTTAATGATACCAGTTGAGATATTGTTGCTTCTTTTTGTGTACCTACCCAGATCTCAGCCTGGTCTATGGGTTATACTCCTGTTGTTTTTACGAGGCTCGTAGGGAGCACATCTTAGTAAAGTGAGGACCAAATCAAGGTCCCACTGAGTCATAATGAAAGAGGCAAGAGGGAACATATGTACAAGGGATTTCAAAAATCCATGTACAGTGGGTGATTTAAATAATGAGGGTTTGTCTGCAAGCCTCAGGAAGACAGACAAAGCTAAAAGATACCCGTTCAAGGTGTGCTGAGCAGAGCTCTTCTGGGCAAAGGACAAAATAAACAAGCATTGGCATAGCAAATAGGTCTCGCCTTTGGGACCTTATACATGTTTAGTTATCCAGCACAATATCCTTGGTGCAACAACATCAAGTGTTGCATGGCTAAACACTTATACGGTCCCAAAGGCGAGACCTATTGGCTATGCCAATGCTTGTTTTGAGTGAGTGGCTCGTGCAGGTATGCCACTGTGAGGTAGTGATGCGAGTGCTTTGACAGGAGCCCCTGTGACATTGCGCCGCTTCAAAATTTATCTTGGGTTTGGTGTAATACTTCTAGCCTCAATTCAAGCACCCAATGCATCCTTAAATGTCCCATATACAGCCGGGGTTGACACTCCTATTACGCTTGTCCTCCAGTGACACTTTTCCCGTCACAGGTGGTGGCGGTGGATGTGGATGTGGTGGTGGATGTGGTGAACGTGGTGGTGGTGGACATGGTGGTGGTGGACATGGTGGTGGATGTGGTGGTGGACGTGGTGGTGGACATGGTGGTGGTGGTGGCCGTGATGGTGAATGTGGTGGTGGTGGTGGATGTGGTGGTGGTGGACATGGTGGTGGTGGACATGGTGGACGTGGACATGGTGGACGTGGTGGTGGACGTGGTGGTGGACATGGTGGTGGACATGGTGGTGGTGGATGTGGTGGTGGGTGTGTGTGTGTGGGTGTACTTGTAAAGCGCACTGCGACTCCATGGAGTATCCTGGCGCTGAAGACCGCTGGGGAACCCGTCCTGGTTTTCCCTGTGAGATGGTCCCTTTCTGGGTATCTCCAAGGTGAAACCAGGCATCCCCGGCGTCTGTGGGGGGCCGTTGTAGAGATGAGGCAAGCCTAATGCCCAGAGTTGCCGAGTGTGTTCCCTGGTTAGAGTAGGCACCGAGGCGAGGATTATCGAGTCCGTTTTGACCCTGGTCCACGACCCTGCCGCGTCGGGATTGAACCCTGGTCCCGGGCTGTTCTCTGCTTACGGGTCTGCCGCCTCTAACCAGTGAGCCACACCACTCCACTCTGGTGGACATGGTGGTGGATGTGGTGGTAGTGGTGGTGGACATGGTGGTGGTGGCTGACGTGGTGGTGGTGGTGGATGACGTGGTGGCTGACGTGGTGGTGGTGGACGTGATGCTGGTGGTGGACATGGTGGTGGTAGTGGACATGGTGGTAGTGGTGGACATGGTGGTGTACGTGGTGGTGGACGTGGTGGGGTGGTGGTGGACAAGGTGGTGGTGGTGGTGGATGAGGTGGTGGATGTGGTGGGCGTGGTGGTGCTGGACATGGTGCTGGTGGACCTGGTGGTGGTGGTGGATGTGGTAGTGGACGTGGTGGTAGTGGAAAGGGTAGTGGTGGATGTGATGGTGGTGGATGTGGTGGTAGATGTGGTGGTGGTGGATGTGGTGGTGGTGGACATGGTGGACGTGGTGGTGGTGGACGAGGTGGTGGTAAGGGACATGGATGTGGTGATTGTGGACGTGATGTGGTGATGGTGGTGGACATGGTGGGGGACATGGTGGTGGATGTAGTGGTGAACGTGGTGGTGGTGTCAGACATGGTGGTGGCAGACATGGTGGTGGTGGACGTGGTGGTGGTGGATGTGGTGGTGGACGTGGTGGTGGTGGATGTGGTGGTGGGGGTTTGGTGGTGGTGGACGTGGTGGGGATGGACATGGTGGTGGTGGATGTGGTGGTAGTGGTGGACATGGTGGTGGACATGGTGTGATGGATGTGGTGGTGAATGTTGTAGTGGACGTGGTGGTGGTGGAGGACATAGTGGTGGTGGTGGACGTGGTGGTGGTGGATGTGGTGGTGGTGGACGTGGTGATGTGGCGGTGGTGGAAGTGGTGGTGGTAGTGGACATGGTGGATGTGGAGGTGGTGGACGTGGTAGTGGACATGGTGGTGGATGTGGTAGTGGTGGACATGGTGGCAGTGGTGGATGTGCTGGTGGTGGATGTGGTGGTGGATGTGGTGGTGGACGTTGTGGTGGTGGACATTGTGGTGGTGGCTGATGTGGTGTTGGTGGATGTGGTGGTGGACGTGGTGGTGACGTGGTGGTGGACGTGGTGGTGGTGGACGTGGTGGTGGACATGGTGGATGTGGTGGTGGTGGACGTGGTGGTGGTGGTGGACATGGTGGTGGTGGACGTGGTGGTAGTGGTGGACGTGATGGATATGCTAGTGGTGGTTGACGGGGTGGACGTGGTGGACGTGGTGGACATGGTGTGGTGGACGTGGTGGTGAATGTGGGCGTGGACGTGGGGGTGGTGGTGGAGGACATAGTGGTTGTGGATGTGGTGGACATGGTGGTGGGGGATGTGGTGGAAGTGGCTGTGGTGGTGGACATGGTGGTGGTGGTGGACGTGGTGGTAGTGGACATGGTGGTGGTGGTGGTGATAGACTTGGTGGTGGACGTGGTGATGGTGGGCATGGTGGTGGTATACATGGTGGTGTACATGGTGGTGGATGTGGTGGGGGATGTGGTGGCGGTGGACATGATGGTGGTGGATGTGGTGGTGGTGGACGTGGTGGTGGTGGTGGACATGGTGGTGGATGTGGTGGTGGTGGACGTGGTGGTGGTGGACATGATGGATGTGGTGGTGGACAACATGATGGTGGATGTGGTGGTGGACATGGTGGTGGTGGACATGGTGGTGGTGGTGGACATGGTGGCGGACATGGTGGGGGACGTGGTGGTGGTGGAGGTGGACGTGGTAGATGTCGTGGTGGTGGACAAGGTGGTGGAGGTGGACAGGGTGGACGTGGTGGATGTGGTGGTGGTGGTAGACGTGGTCGTGGTGGATGAGGTGGTGGACTTGGTGGTGATAGACGTGGTGGTGGTGGTGGTGGATGTGGTGGTGGATGTAGTGGTGGTGGATGTAGTGGTGGTAGACATGGTGGTGGACTTGGTGATGGTGGTGGTAGTGGGTGTGGTGGTAGTGGATGTGGTGGTGGTGGTAGTGGATGTGGTGGTAGTGGATGTGGTGGTGGAGGACGTGGTGGTGGTGGCCAATGAACAGAAGAGGGACCCTGAATTCTTAATGGGGAGGAAGAGAGCAGGGGAAAAAAGCACGGGCTAAATAACCAAATCTTCCTCCTATAACTATAATCTATGGGTGATTCATCAACAAGATATTTATAGTTGTCTCGCAGATATTAGACCATTACGACATGTGATTTATTCATATTTTATTAATATCAAAATTAAATACAAATAACAAATACATATATTTAAAAATATTTAATGTGTCGGATCAATGCTGTCAATACATAGGCAGAGGCCCATATTAAAGCAGTAGAATAAAATGAGGAACAATACATAGGCAGAAACAACAATATGTACATAGCAATGAATCAAGATTGCGAAAAACACAGCACAAAATACAAAAATACAGTGAATAAACAATACCCATGAAACTAAACACAACAAACCCCTACGCACGTTTCAGAACACAAGAACACATGACACATTCCTTCTTCAGGGCGAAAACATATTTGCATATGTATGGGGGGGCCACCTGGACGTGGTGGAGCAACCACCTGATATGTGGTATAACAGCTCATCAATAGTCAATCTCGGGAACAACAAGGTAGGGCATCAACAACAATGTATAACAAGTTAAAAAGCACCAACTACCCAGGAAGAGCCTGAGGACAATTACATGCTACCAACTCAGTTCCAAGGTAGATACGGACCAATTTATAACCAAGTGACTTAAGAATACAAGTAGCCATCACCAAGAGAATTACAAATACACACACGAAAAGAAGGACATTACCCACGGTGAAAGGACACCAGAGAACCCCCATAAGCAGAAAGGGAGCAGAAATGACAACCAAAAATACAACTTTTGAATGGATAACATACTGGGTGCACTCGCGGAGAAGTCATCCGTCCTAGAAAGGAGCTAAAAGATACCCAAGAGGGCTCCTGCAGAAAACTGGAGAGGAGTGAACAGAAAATAAAGATAAGGGTTCTAGATAAGTGATGTATACTGAGGTAATATGTCTGAAGATGTAAAAAAGGCAGCAGTTACCCAACTATGCAGCCGTCCTGAGATTAATCAAAAAGAGTCCAAGTTAGTTGAAAGTGGGCCATACATAGTAAGGTACCGGTCCCAGTCCAAATGGAGGGAGATAACGCTATGTAAAACATGAAGCAAAAAACAAAAGGTTTTAGAAAACCAGAAGGATGGCTGGGCGAGTGCTAACCAGATTGTAGCTTTCAAACCTTACAATGTTATAAAGGAGGGGCATTCCTGATCAGACGATCCAGCATGAGGCTCTCACATGCGGGGCAGAGCAGCTCCAAAGGATGTGAAGGGGCTGACTTTTCACATTGGGATTCCAATAAAAAAGAGGAACCAGTGAGGCCGGTATAGTATGCAACCTAAGGGAATAACCCCCTGGATTAAGAGCTCGTACTTACAGAAATAATAGAAGACTCCCTCTCCCTGTCTAGCAGTGCAACGTGAAGTGCCCGGCTATCAGGGGCACCAGGATCACAATGCCAAGTTGGTGGTACGGTCCTAGTGATGAACTTCTAAAAAGATAATAAGGGAGCAATAAGTAACTATACTTGTACAAAAGTCAAATTGAAAATGCTTAGATAGTAGGGGCTTAATGGTGGAAACACTCGGGCTACAGGGCGATACTCCATATTATGTTTGCGGGCTGATTTCTGAAATGATGGCAGGTAGTGGTGGACATGGTGGTGGTAGGTGTGGTGGTGGTGGACATGGTGGTGGATGTGGTGAATGTGGTGGTGGTGGACGTGATGGTGGTGGACATGGTGGTGGTGGAGGTGGACAAGGTGGTAGTGGTGGATGTGGTGGTGGTGGATATGGTGCTGGTGGTTGATGTTGTGGATGTGGTGGTGGTGGACATGGTGTGGTGGACGTGGTGGTGGTGAATGTGGGGGTGGACGTAGTGGTGGACATAGTGGTGGACATGGTGGTGGACATGGTGGTGGACATGGTGGTGGTGGATGTGGTGGTGGTGGACGTGCTGGGGTGGTGGTGGACTTGGTGGTGGATGTGGTGATGGATGTGGTGGACATGGTGGTGGTGGCCATGGTGCTGGTGGACCTGGTGGTGGTGGTGGATGTGGTAGTAGACATGGTGGTGGTGGACAGGGTAGTGGTGGACGTGGTGGTGGTGGATGTGGTGGTGGTACACAAGGTGATGGTGGACATGGGCGTGGTGGACATGGTGGTGGTAGTGGACGTGGTGGTGGTGGACATGGTGGTGGTGGTGGACATGGTGGTGGTAGTGGACATGGTACTGGATGTGGTGGTGGTTGACATGGTGCCAGTGGTGGATGTGGTGGTGATGGTGGTGGACGTGGTGGTGGATGTAGTGGTGGACGTGGTGGTGGTGGATGTGGTGGTGGTGTCAGATGTGGTGGCAGACATGGTGGTGGTGGACGTGGTGGTAGTGAATGTGGTGGTGGACAAGGTGGTGGTGGATGTGGTGGTGGTGGGTGTGGACATGGTGGTGGATGTGGTGGTGGATGTGGTGGTGCATGTGGTGGTGTCAGATGTGGTGGTGGTGGATGTGGTGGTGGAGGAGGACATAGTGGTGGTGGATATGGTGGTGGTAGATGTGGTAGTGGACATGGTGGTGGACGTGGTGGTGGTAGACGTGGTGGTGGTAGACATGGTGGTGATGGACATGGTGGCGGACGTGGTGGTGGTGGACGTGGTGGTGGTGGAGGTGGACGTGGTGGTGGTGGACATGGTGGTGGTGGAGGTGGACGTGGTGGATGTGGTGGTGGTGGTAGATGTGGTGGTGGTAGATGTGGTAGTAGTGGACATGGCGGTGGATGTGGTGGTGGATGTGGTGGTTGACCTGGTGGTGGTGGATGTGGTGGTGAACGTGGTGGGGACGTGGTGGTGGTGGTAGACGTGGTAGTAGTGGACATGGCAGTGAATGTGGTGGTGGATGTGCTGGTGGACATGGTGGTGGATGTGGTGGTTGACCTGGTGGTGCTGGATGTGGTGGTGGGGGATGTGGTGGTGGGCGTGGTGGTGGACGTGGTGGATGTGGTGGTGGTGGTTGTGGCAGTGGTGGTGGATGTGGTGGTAGTGGATGTGGTGGGGTGACGTGGTGGTGGTGGTAGACGTGGTAGTAGTGGACATGGCGGTGGATGTGGTGGTGGATGTGCTGGTGGACATGGTGGTGTATGTGGTGGTTGACCTGGTGGTGGTGGATGTGGTGGTGGTGGTGGTGGATGTGGTGGTGGATGTGGTGGTGGTGGTTGTGGCAGTGGTGGTGGATGTGGTGGTGGTGGATGTGGTGGGGTGATGTGGTGGTGGACATGGTAGATGTGGTGGTGGATGTGGTGGATGTGGTGGTGGACATGTGTGGTGGTGGACATGGTGGCGGATGTGGTGGTGGTGGATGTGGTGGTGGTGGAGGTGGGCGTGCTGGTGGTGGACATGGTGGTGGTGGATGTGGTGGATGTGGTGGTGGTGGTGGATGTGGTGGTGGTAGACGTGGTGGTAGACGTGGTCATGATGGATGTGGTGGTAGACGTGGTGGTGGTGGTAGAAGTGGCGGTGGATGTGGTGGTGGATGTGCTGGTGTACGGGATGTGGTGGTTGACCTGGTGGTGGTGAATGTGGTGGTGGTGGATGTGGTGGTGGACATGGTGGTGCACATGGGGGAAACATCCTTTACAACGAAACTTTTACAACGCACTACCATTACGACGCAACTTTTACAACGTAAACCATTACAACGCATAGCGCTGGGGGCGCTCTAGGATAGGGAATGTATTTAATATACTATACAACACCTTCCCTACTATCCATGGGGACTGGAGTTGGAATAGTAAACTAAATAAATCACTATCCAGCGCCTAAAAGCACTATGCGTTGTAATGGTATGCGATGTAAAAACCGCGTTGTAAAGTTAGGCGTTGTAAAAGTATGCGTTGTAACGTCATACATCCTCACGTGGTGGATGTGATGGTGGTGGGTGTGGCAGTGGTGGTGGATGTGGTGGTGGTGGATGTGGGGTGACGTGGTGGTGGACATGGTAGATGTGGTGGTGGATGTGGTGGACATGGTGGTGGTCATAGTGGTGCTGGACGTGGTGGTGGTGGAGATAGTGGTGGTGGTGGGGGTAGTGGTGGGGATGTGGTGGTGGATGTGGTGGTGGTGCACCTGCTGGTGGTGGTGATAGATGTGGTAGGGGTGGACGTGGTGGTGGTGGGTGTGGTGGTGGTGGACGTGGTGGTGGTTGACATGGTGGTGGACGTTGTTGTGGTGGATGTAGTGAAGGACATGGTGGTGGTGGTGGACGTGGTGGTGGTGGTGGATGTGGTGATGGTGGAAGTGGTGGTGGTGGTGAACATGATGGTGGAGGACTTGGTGGTGGAGGATGTGGTGGTGGTGAACATGATGGTGGAGGACGTGGTGGTGGATGTGGTTGTGGACGTGGTGGTGGACGTGGTGGTGAACATGGTGGTAGACGTGGTGGTGGTGGAGGTGGACGTGGTGGATGTGGTGGTGGTGGACGTGGTGGTGGACATGGTGGTGGACAGGGTGGTGGATGTGGTGGTGGACATGGTGGATGTGGTGGTGGTGGACATGGTGGTGGTGGTTGTGTATGTGGTGGTGGAGGATGTGGTGGTGGACGTGGTGGTAGATGTGGTGTTGGTGGTGGACATGGTGGTGGTGGACGTGGTGGTGGATGTGGTGGTGGATGTGGTGGTTGTAGTGGTGGTAGACATGGTGGTAGTGGACGTGGTGATGGGGGATGTGGTGGTGGTGGATGTGGCGGTGGGGGATGTGGTGGTTGAGGACGTGGTGGTGGACGTGGTGGTAATGGTGGACATGGTGGTGGTGGATGTGGTTGTGGTGATTGACGTGGTGGACGTGGTGGTGGTGATGGTGGTGGATGTGGTGGTGTTGGATATGGGGTGGTGGATGTGGTGGTGGTGGACGATGTGGTGGTGGTGGTGAACAATGTGGTGGTGGTGGACGTGGTGGTAAACATGGTGGTGGTGGACATGGTGGTGGTGGACGTGGTGGTGGTAGACAGGGTGGTGGTGATGGACATGGTGGATGTGGTGGTCGTGGAGGATGTGGTGGATGTGGACATGGTGGTGGTGGACATGCTGGGGTGGTGGTAGATGTGGTGGTGGATGTGGTGGACATGGTGATGGTGGACATGGTGCTGGTGGACCTGGTGGTGTATGTGGTAGTGGACATGGTGGTGGTGGATGGGGTAGTGGTGGACGTGGTGGTGGTGGATGTGGTGGTGGATGTGGTAGTGGTGGTGGATGTGGTGGTGGTGGACGTGGTGGACATTGTGGTGGTAGTGGACAAGGTGGTGGTGGACATGGTGGTGGTAGTGGACATGGTGGTGGATGTGGTGGTGGACATGGTGGTAGTGGTGGATGTCGTGGTGGACATGGTGGTAGATGTGGTGATGGTAGTGGACGTGGTGGGGGACGTGGTGGTGCATGTAGTGGAGGACATGGTGGTGGTGGTGGACGTGGTGGTAGTGTCAGACCTGGTGGAGGTGGCAGAAATGGTGGTGGTGGACATGGTGGATGTGGTGGTGGCGGACGTGGTGGTGGGTGTGGTGGTGGTGGACATGGTGGTGGATGTGGTTGTGGATGTGGTGGTGGTGGATGTGGTGGTGGACATGGTGGTGGACGTGGTGGTGCATGTGGTGGTGGTGGTGGCAGACGTGGTGGTGGTGCACGTAGTGGTAGACGGGGTGTTGGTGGCAAATGTGGTGGTGGTGGACTTGGTGGTGGACGTGGTGGTGGTGGATGTGGTGGTGGACATGGTGGTGGTGGACATGGTGGTGGTGGTTGTGGATGTGTTGGTGGTGGATGTGGTGTTGGTGGTGGACATGGTGGTGGTGGATGTGGTGGTGGATGTGGTGGTGGTGGACATGGTGGGGGTGGACGTGGTGGTGGACGTGGTGGTGGATGTGGTGGTGGATGTGGTGGTGGACGTGGTGGTGGATGTGGTGGTTGTAGTGGTGGTAGACATGGTGGTAGTGGACGTGGTGATGGTGGATGTGGTGGTGGTGGATGTGGTGGTGGTGGAGGTGGACGTGCTGGTGGTGGACATGGTGGTGGTAGATGTGGTGGATGTGGTGGTGGTGGTGGATGTGGTGGTGGTAGACGTGGTCATGATGGATGTGGTGGTAGACGTGGTGGTGGTGGTAGAAGTGGCGGTGGATGTGGTGGTGGATGTGCTGGTGTACGGGATGTGGTGGTTGACCTGGTGGTGGTGAATGTGGTGGTGGTGGATGTGGTGGTGGACATGGTGGTGCACGTGGGGGAAACATCCTTTACAACAAAACTTTTACAACGCACTACCATTACGACGCAACTTTTACAACGCAAACCATTACAACGCATAGCGCTGGGGGGCGCTCTAGGATAGGGAATGTATTTAATATACTATACAACACCTTCCCTACTATCCACGGGGACTGGAGTTGGAATAGTAAACTAAATAAATCACTATCCAGCGCCTAAAAGCACTATGCGGTGTAATGGTATGCGATGTAAAAACCGCGTTGTAAAGTTAGGCGTTGTAAAAGTATGCGTTGTAACGTCATACATCCTCACGTGGTGGATGTGATGGTGGTGGGTGTGGCAGTGGTGGTGGATGTGGTGGTGGTGGATGTGGTGGGGTGACGTGGTGGTGGACATGGTAGATGTGGTGGTGGATGTGGTGGACATGGTGGTGGTCATAGTGGTGCTGGACGTGGTGGTGGTGGAGATAGTGGTGGTGGTGGGGGTAGTGGTGGGCATGTGGTGGTGGATGTGGTGGTGGTGCACCTGCTGGTGGTGGTGATAGATGTGGTAGGGGTGGACGTGGTGGTGGTGGGTGTGGTGGTGGACGTGGTGGTGGTTGACATGGTGGTGGACGTTGTTGTGGTGGATGTAGTGGTGGACATGGTGGTGGTGGTGGTGGACGTGGTGGTGGTGGTGGATGTGGTGATGGTGGAAGTGGTGGTGGTGAACATGATGGTGGAGGACTTGGTGGTGGAGGATGTGGTGGTGGTGAACATGATGGTGGAGGACGTGGTGGTGGTGGATGTGGTTGTGGACGTGGTGGTGGACGTGGTGGTGAACATGGTGGTGGTGGACATGGTGGATATGGTGGTGGTGGACATGGTGGTGGACAGGGTGGTGGTGGATGTGGTGGTGGACATGGTGGATGTGGTGGTGGTGGACATGGTGGTGGTGGTTGTGTATGTGGTGGTGGAGGATGTGGTGGTGGACGTGGTGGTAGATGTGGTGGTGGATGTGGTGGACATGGTGGTGGTGGACGTGGTGGTGGACGTGGTGGTGGATGTGGTGGTGGATGTGGTGGTGGATGTGGTGGTGGATGTGGTGGTTGTAGTGGTGGTAGACATGGTGGTAGTGGACGTGGTGATGGGGGATGTGGTGGTGGTGGATGTGGCGGTGGAGGATGTGGTGGTTGAGGACGTGGTGGTGGACGTGGTGGTAATGGTGGACATGGTGGTGGTGGATGTGGTTGTGGTGATTGACGTGGTGGACATGGTGGTGGTGATGGTGGTGGATGTGGTGGTGGTGGATATGGGGTGGTGGATGTGGTGGTGGTGGACGATGTGGTGGTGGTGGTGAACAATGTAGTGGTGGTGGACGTGGTGGTGGACATGGTGGTGGTGGACATGGTGGTGGTGGACGTGGTGGTGGTGGTGGTGGCAGACATGGTGGTGGTGATGGACATGGTGGATGTGGTGGTCGTGGAGGATGTGGTGGATGTGGACATGGTGGTGGTGGACGTGCTGGGGTGGTGGTGGACTTGGTGGTAGATGTGGTGGTGGATGTGGTGGACATGGTGATGGTGGACATGGTGCTGGTGGACCTGGTGGTGTATGTGGTAGTGGACATGGTGGTGGTGGACGGGGTAGTGGTGGACGTGGTGGTGGTGGTGGATGTGGTAGTGGTGGTGGATGTGGTGGTGGTGGACGTGGTGGACATTGTGGTGGTAGTGGACAAGGTGGTGGTGGACATGGTGGTGGTAGTGGACATGGTGGTGGATGTGGTGGTGGACATGGTGGCAGTGGTGGATGTCGTGGTGGACATGGTGGTAGATGTGGTGATGGTAGTGGACGTGGTGGGGGATGTGGTGGTGCATGTAGTGGAGGACATGGTGGTGGTGGTGGACGTGGTGGTAGTGTCAGACCTGGTGGAGGTGGCAGAAATGGTGGTGGTGGACATGGTGGATGTGGTGGTGGCGGACGTGGTGGTGGGTGTGGTGGTGGTGGACATGGTGGTGGATGTGGTTGTGGACGTGGTGGTGGTGGATGTGGTGGTGGACGTGGTGGTGGACGTGGTGGTGCATGTGGTGGTGGCGGTGGCAGACGTGGTGGTGGTGCACGTAGTGGTAGATGGGGTGTTGGTGGCAAAGGTGGTGGTGGTGGACTTGGTGGTGGACGTGGTGGTGGTGGATGTGGTGGTGGACATGCTGGTGGTGGACATGGTGGTGGTGGTTGTGGATGTGTTGGTGGTGGATGTGGTGTTGGTGGTGGACATGGTGGTGGTGGATGTGGTGGTGGTGGACATGGTGGGGGTGGATGTGGTGGTGGATGTGGTGGTGGATGTGGTGGTGGACGTGGTGGTGGATGTGGTGGTTGTAGTGGTGGTAGACATGGTGGTAGTGGACGTGGTGATGGTGGATGTGGTGGTGGTGGATGTGGATGTGGCGGTGGAGGATGTGGTGGTTGAGGATGTGGTGGTGGACGTGGTGGTGCTGGTGGACATGGTGGTGGTGGATGTGGTTGTGGTGATGGACGTGGTGGACGTGGTGGTGGTGATGGTGGTGGATGTGGTGGTGGTGGATATGGGGTGGTGGATGTGGTGGTGGTGGACGATGTGGTGGTGGTGGTGAACAATGTGGTGGTGGTGGACGTGGTGGTAAACATGGTGGTGGTGGACATGGTGGTGGTGGACGTGGTGGTGGTAGACAGGGTGGTGGTGATGGACATGGTGGATGTGGTGGTCGTGGAGGATGTGGTGGATGTGGACATGGTGGTGGTGGACATGCTGGGGTGGTGGTGGACTTGGTGGTAGATGTGGTGGTGGATGTGGTGGACATGGTGATGGTGGACATGGTGCTGGTGGACCTGGTGGTGTATGTGGTAGTGGACATGGTGGTGGTGGACGGGGTAGTGGTGGACGTGGAGGTGGTGGATGTGGTGGTGGATGTGGTAGTGGTGGTGGATGTGGTGGTGGTGGACGTGGTGGACATTGTGGTGGTAGTGGACAAGGTGGTGGTGGACATGGTGGTGGTAGTGGACATGGTGGTGGATGTGGTGGTGGACATGGTGGCAGTGGTGGATGTCGTGGTGGACATGGTGGTAGATGTGGTGATGGTAGTGGACGTGGTGGGGGACGTGGTGGTGCATGTAGTGGAGGACATGGTGGTGGTGGTGGACGTGGTGGTAGTGTCAGACCTGGTGGAGGTGGCAGAAATGGTGGTGGTGGACATGGTGGATGTGGTGGTGGCGGACGTGGTGGTGGGTGTGGTGGTGGTGGACATGGTGGTGGATGTGGTTGTGGTGGTGGTGGATGTGGTGGTGGACATGGTGGTGGACGTGGTGGTGCATGTGGTGGTGGTGGTGGCAGACGTGGTGGTGGTGCACGTAGTGGTAGACGGGGTGTTGGTGGCAAATGTGGTGGTGGTGGACTTGGTGGTGGACGTGGTGGTGGTGGATGTGGTGGTGGACATGGTGGTGGTGGACATGGTGGTGGTGGTTGTGGATGTGTTGGTGGTGGATGTGGTGTTGGTGGTGGACATGGTGGTGGTGGATGTGGTGGTGGATGTGGTGGTGGTGGACATGGTGGGGGTGGACGTGGTGGTGGACGTGGTGGTGGATGTGGTGGTGGATGTGGTGGTGGACGTGGTGGTGGATGTGGTGGTTGTAGTGGTGGTAGACATGGTGGTAGTGGACGTGGTGATGGTGGATGTGGTGGTGGTGGATGTGGTGGTGGTGGAGGTGGACGTGCTGGTGGTGGACATGGTGGTGGTAGATGTGGTGGATGTGGTGGTGGTGGTGGATGTGGTGGTGGTAGACGTGGTCATGATGGATGTGGTGGTAGACGTGGTGGTGGTGGTAGAAGTGGCGGTGGATGTGGTGGTGGATGTGCTGGTGTACGGGATGTGGTGGTTGACCTGGTGGTGGTGAATGTGGTGGTGGTGGATGTGGTGGTGGACATGGTGGTGCACGTGGGGGAAACATCCTTTACAACAAAACTTTTACAACGCACTACCATTACGACGCAACTTTTACAACGCAAACCATTACAACGCATAGCGCTGGGGGGCGCTCTAGGATAGGGAATGTATTTAATATACTATACAACACCTTCCCTACTATCCACGGGGACTGGAGTTGGAATAGTAAACTAAATAAATCACTATCCAGCGCCTAAAAGCACTATGCGGTGTAATGGTATGCGATGTAAAAACCGCGTTGTAAAGTTAAGCGTTGTAAAAGTATGCGTTGTAACGTCATACATCCTCACGTGGTGGATGTGATGGTGGTGGGTGTGGCAGTGGTGGTGGATGTGGTGGTGGTGGATGTGGTGGGGTGACGTGGTGGTGGACATGGTAGATGTGGTGGTGGATGTGGTGGACATGGTGGTGGTCATAGTGGTGCTGGACGTGGTGGTGGTGGAGATAGTGGTGGTGGTGGGGGTAGTGGTGGGCATGTGGTGGTGGATGTGGTGGTGGTGCACCTGCTGGTGGTGGTGATAGATGTGGTAGGGGTGGACGTGGTGGTGGTGGTGGGTGTGGTGGTGGACGTGGTGGTGGTTGACATGGTGGTGGACGTTGTTGTGGTGGATGTAGTGGTGGACATGGTGGTGGTGGTGGTGGACGTGGTGGTGGTGGTGGATGTGGTGATGGTGGAAGTGGTGGTGGTGAACATGATGGTGGAGGACTTGGTGGTGGAGGATGTGGTGGTGGTGAACATGATGGTGGAGGACGTGGTGGTGGTGGATGTGGTTGTGGACGTGGTGGTGGACGTGGTGGTGGACATGGTGGTAGACGTGGTGGTGGTGGACATGGTGGTGGTGGACATGGTGGATATGGTGGTGGTGGACATGGTGGTGGACAGGGTGGTGGTGGATGTGGTGGTGGACATGGTGGATGTGGTGGTGGTGGACATGGTGGTGGTGGTTGTGTATGTGGTGGTGGAGGATGTGGTGGTGGACGTGGTGGTAGATGTGGTGGTGGATGTGGTGGACATGGTGGTGGTGGACGTGGTGGTGGACGTGGTGGTGGATGTGGTGGTGGATGTGGTGGTGGATGTGGTGGTGGATGTGGTGGTTGTAGTGGTGGTAGACATGGTGGTAGTGGACGTGGTGATGGGGGATGTGGTGGTGGTGGATGTGGCGGTGGAGGATGTGGTGGTTGAGGACGTGGTGGTGGACGTGGTGGTAATGGTGGACATGGTGGTGGTGGATGTGGTTGTGGTGATTGACGTGGTGGACATGGTGGTGGTGATGGTGGTGGATGTGGTGGTGGTGGATATGGGGTGGTGGATGTGGTGGTGGTGGACGATGTGGTGGTGGTGGTGAACAATGTGGTGGTGGTGGACGTGGTGGTGGACATGGTGGTGGTGGACATGGTGGTGGTGGACGTGGTGGTGGTGGTAGACATGGTGGTGGTGATGGACATGGTGGATGTGGTGGTCGTGGAGGATGTGGTGGATGTGGACATGGTGGTGGTGGATGTGCTGGGGTGGTGGTGGACTTGGTGGTAGATGTGGTGGTGGATGTGGTGGACATGGTGATGGTGGACATGGTGCTGGTGGACCTGGTGGTGTATGTGGTAGTGGACATGGTGGTGGTGGACGGGGTAGTGGTGGACGTGGTGGTGGTGGTGGATGTGGTAGTGGTGGTGGATGTGGTGGTGGTGGACGTGGTGGACATTGTGGTGGTAGTGGACAAGGTGGTGGTGGACATGGTGGTGGTAGTGGACATGGTGGTGGATGTGGTGGTGGACATGGTGGCAGTGGTGGATGTCGTGGTGGACATGGTGGTAGATGTGGTGATGGTAGTGGACGTGGTGGGGGATGTGGTGGTGCATGTAGTGGAGGACATGGTGGTGGTGGTGGACGTGGTGGTAGTGTCAGACCTGGTGGAGGTGGCAGAAATGGTGGTGGTGGACATGGTGGAGGCGGACGTGGTGGTGGGTGTGGTGGTGGTGGACATGGTGGTGGATGTGGTTTTGGACGTGGTGGTGGTGGATGTGGTGGTGGACGTGGTGGTGGACGTGGTGGTGCATGTGGTGGTGGCGGTGGCAGACGTGGTGGTGGTGCACGTAGTGGTAGACGGGGTGTTGGTGGCAAATGTGGTGGTGGTGGACTTGGTGGTGGACGTGGTGGTGGTGGATGTGGTGGTGGACATGCTGGTGGTGGACATGGTGGTGGTGGTTGTGGATGTGTTGGTGGTGGATGTGGTGTTGGTGGTGGACATGGTGGTGGTGGATGTGGTGGTGGATGTGGTGGTGGTGGACATGGTGGGGGTGGATGTGGTGGTGGACGTGGTGGTGGATGTGGTGGTGGACGTGGTGGTGGATGTGGTGGTTGTAGTGGTGGTAGACATGGTGGTAGTGGACGTGGTGATGGTGGATGTGGTGGTGGTGGATGTGGATGTGGCGGTGGAGGATGTGGTGGTTGAGGATGTGGTGGTGGACGTGGTGGTGCTGGTGGACATGGTGGTGGTGGATGTGGTTGTGGTGATGGACGTGGTGGACATGATGGTGGTGGATGGGGTGGTGGTGGTGGATATGGGGTGGTGGATGTGGTGGTGGTGGACGATGTGGTGGTGGTGGTGAACAATGTGGTGGTGGTGAACAATGTGCTGGTGGTGGACGTGGTGGTGGACATGAAGGTGGCGGACGTGGTGGTGGACGTGGTGGTGGACATGGTGGTGGTGGACATGGTGGTGGTGGACATGGTGGTGGTGGACATGGTGGTAGACATGGTGGTGGTGATGGACATGGTGGTGGTGGACGTGGTGGTGGTGGACATGGGGGTGGAGGTGGTGGTGGACATGGTGGATGTGGTGGTCGTGGAGGACGTGGTGGATGTGGACATGGTGGTAGTAGATGTGCTGGGGTGGTGGTGGACTTGGTGGAGGTGGACTTGGTGGTGGACTTGGTGGTGGATGTGGTGGTGGATGTGGTGGACATGGTGATGGTGGACATGGTGCTGGTGGACCTGGTGCTGGTGGTGTATGTGGTAGTGGTCATGGTGGTGGTGGACGTGGTGGTGGTGGATGTGGTGGTTGTGGATGTGGTGGTGGATGTGGTGGTGGTGGATGTGGTGGTGGTGGACGTGGTGGTGGTGGACGTGGTGGACATTGTGGTGGTGGTGGACATGGTGGTGGTGGTGGACGTGGTGGTGGTGGACATGGTGGTGGTAGTGGACATGGTGGATGTGGTGGTGGACATGGTGGCAGTGGTGGATGTGGTGGTGGTGGTGGACATGGTGGTAGATGTGGTGATGGTAGTGGACGTGGTGGGGGACGTGGTGGTGGATGTAGTGGAGGACATGGTGGTGGTGGTGGACGTGGTGGTAGTGTCAGACCTGGTGGAGGTGGCAGAAGTGGTGGACATGGTGGTGGTGGACGTGGTGGTGGTGGGTGTGGTGGTGGTGGACATGGTGGTGGATGTGGTGGTGGACGTGGTGGTGGATGTGGTGGTGGACGTGGTGGTGGTGGATGTGGTGGTGGACATGGTGGTGGACATGGTGGTGGACGTGGTGGTGCATGTGGTGGTAGTGGTGGTGGCAGACGTGATGGTGGTGCACATGGTGGTAGATATGGTGGTGGACGTGGTGTTGGTGGCAAAAGTGGTGGTGGTGGACTTAGTGGTGGACGTGGTGGTGGTGGATGTGGTGGTGGTGGTAGACATGGTGGTGGACGTGGTGGTGGTGGACATGGTGGTGGTAGTGGACATGGTGGTGGTGGACGTGGTGGTGGTGGACATGGTGGTAGTGGTGGATGTGGTGGTGGTGGATATGGTGGTTGATGTAATGGTGGTAGACATGGTGGTGGTAGACGTGGTGGTGGTGGTGGACGTGGTGGTGGAGGACATGGGGTGGAGATGGTGGTGGACATGGTGGATGTGGTGGTCTTGGAGGATGTGGTGGATGTGGACATGGTGGTGGTAGATGTGCTGGGGTGGTGGTGGACTTGGTGGTGGTGGACTTGGTGGTGGACTTGGTGGTGGATGTGGTGGTGGATGTGGTGGTGGTGGTGGTGGGGGTGGATGTGGTGGACATGGTGATGTTGGACATGGTGGAGGTGGACCTGGTGGTGGTGTATGTGGTAGTGGACATGGTGGTGGTGGACGGGGTAGTGGTGGTGGATGTGGTGGTGGTGGACGTGGTGGACATTGTGGTGGTAGTGGACATGGTGGTGGTGGACATGGTGGTGGATGTGGTGGTGGACATGGTGGCAGTGGTGGATGTGGTGGTGGACATGGTGGTAGATGTGGTGATGGTAGTGGACGTGGTGGGGGACGTGGTGGTGGATGTAGTGGAGGACATGGTGGTGGTGGTGGACGTGGTGGTAGTGTCAGACCTGGTGCAGGTGGCAGAAATGGTGGTGGTGGATGTGATGGTGGCGGATGTGGTGGTGGTGGGTGTGGTCTTGGTGGAGATGGTTGTGGATGTGGTGGTGGACGTGGTGGTGGTGGATGTGGTGGTGGACGTGGTGGTGGACGTGGTGCCACTGGAGTCAAGCTATCCTGGCTGATGCGGTTTGAAAGCCCAAAACCGGTCCTAGGAGCTTTTTTTCCAGTCCAGGGAGGACCTGACCTGGCAGTTCGGGATGGACTGTTCCCATTGGGAGCAGGGTCAAGACTGATTTGCATATCTATGGATCCACACTGAAATGGCATGGTGAGCAAAAAAACAATGGATTTAGGCCCAGATCTCTGTACTGGGGTGAATGTATAACATCGTTCTGCATTCTGTCCATCAATTGTTCTTTTTGCATTTGTCACCTCGAGTGGGACGAGTATGCCCCGACGTGGGTCCCGTGCTCTCCATTCCACTGGTGTCAACTTATCAATCAATCAATCAATCAATCAATCAATCAGAGCATTTGTATAGCGCACTACTCACCCGGAGGGTCTCAAGGCGCTGGGGGGGGGGGGTCCGCTACTGCTCGAATAGCCAGGTCTTGAGCTGCTTCCTGAAGGCGAGGTGGTCCTGGGTCAGGCGGAGGTGGGTCGGAAGGGAGTTCCAAGTCTTGGCGGCCAGGTAGGAGAAGGACCTTCCTCCTGTGGTGGCTCTTCGGATGCGGGGGACGGCGGCGAGGGCGTGGCTGGTCGATCGAAGCTGGCGCGTGGGAGCGTAGAAGTTGAGGCGGCTGTTGAGGTATCCTGGTCCTTGGTTGTGTAAGGCTTTGTGTGCGTGGGTGAGGAGCCGGAAGGTGATTCTCTTGTTGATCGGGAGCCAGTGCAGGTCTCTCAGGTGTCCGGAGATGTGGCTGCGGCGGGGGATGTCCAGGATGAGTCGTGCTGAGGTGTTCTGGATCCGCTGGAGTCTCTTCTGGAGTTTGGCGGTGGTTCCGGCGTAGAGGGAGTTGCCGTAGTCCAGACGGCTGGTGACGAGGGCCTGGGTGACCGTCTTCCTGGTCTCGGTGGGGATCCATCGGAAGATCTTGCGTAGCATTCGCAGGATGTGGAAGCACGACGAGGAGACGGCGTTGACTTGTCTGGTCATGGAGAGGGAGGAGTCCAGGATGAAGCCCAGGTTGCGTGCGTGGTCAGTTGGTTTGGGTGCGCTGCCCAGGGCGGGGGGCCACCAGGAGTCGTCCCAGGCGGAGGGTGAGGATCCCAGGATGAGGACTTCCGTCTTGTCTGAGTACAGTTTCAGGCGGCTGTTCGACATCCATTTGGCTACTTCTGTCATCCCTTCGTGCAGGTTGGCTCTGGCGGTGGCGGGGTCGTTGGTGAGGGAGAGGATCAGCTGGGTGTCGTCGGCGTAGGAGATGATGTTCAGGTTGTGCTGGCGTGCGATGGCTGCGAGGGGGCTCATGTAGACGTTGAAGAGAGTTGGGCTGAGCGAGGAGCCTTGAGGGACGCCGCAGATGACTTCGGTGGCCTCCGATCTGAACGGGGGGAGGCGGACTCTCTGTGTCCTTCCGGTGAGGAAGGAGGTGATCCACTCCAGTGCCTTCTCCTGGATTCCGACGTTGCTGAGGCGCTGTACTAGGGTGCGGTGGCAGACAGTGTCGAAGGCCGCGGAGAGGTCCAGGAGGATGAGGGCCGCTGTTTCTCCGTTGTCGAGCAGGGCTCGGATGTCGTCTGTGGCTGCGATCAGGGCGGTCTCGGTGCTGTGGTTGGCCCGGAAGCCAGACTGCGAGAGGTCGAGGGAGCCGTTCGTCTCGAGGAAGGCGGCCAGTTGCTTGTTGACGGTCTTCTCGATGACTTTGGCCGGAAACGGGAGCAGCGAGATGGGGCGGTAATTCTTGAGGTCGGTAGGGTCTGCTGATGGTTTCTTGAGTAGAGCGCTGAGTTCGGCGTGCTTCCAGCTCTCCGGGAAGGTGGCGATGTCGAAGGAGGTGTTGATGATGTCCCGCAGGTGGGGTGCGATGACAGTGTCGGCCTTGTTGAAGACGTGGTGAGGGCAGGGGTCTGTCGGAGATCCGGAGTGGATGGAGTTCATCGTGCGGATGGTGTCTTCGGTGCTGATCGGGGTCCAGGCGCGGAGGGTGGTGGTGGGGGGCGGTGGTTCGGTCGTGGCGTGCGTCGGTAGAGTGCTGAAGCTGTTGTGTATGTCCGCGATCTTGTTGTGGAAGTAGGAGGCGAGGGAGTTGCAGAGGTCTTGCGAAGGGGTGATGTCGTTGTTTCCGGCGTTGGGGTTGGAGAGCTCTTTCACGATGTTGAAGAGTTCCTTGCTGTTGTGTGCGTTGTTGTCCAGTCGTTCCTTGAATGCAGTTTTCTTGGTGGCGCGGATCAGCTGGTGGTGTTTTCGGGTGGCGAGCTTGAGGGCAGTCATGTTGTCCGGTGTTTGGTCTGTGCGCCAGGTTTTCTCGAGTGCTCTGCAGTTCTTCTTGGAGCTCTTGAGTTCGTCGTTAAACCATGGGGCTTTCTTGCTGCCGGGTCGGCTCGGCGTGGTCTTCAGCGGGGCGAGTTCGTCTGCGCAGTCGCTGATCCATTTCGTGACTGGCTGATGAGGAATGAAAGCCCGAATCCGGTCCTAGGATTCTTGTTTCTACTCCAGGGAGGACCTGGCCTGGCAATTCCGGATGGACTGTTCCCATTGGGCGCAGGGTTAAGACTGATTTGCATATGGCTGGGTCCAAACTGGAATGGTACAGTGGGCAAAATTATGTCCTGTGGTAAATGTATGACATTGTTCTGCAGTCTGTCCATCAATTATTCTTTTTGCATTTGTCACTCCGAGTGGGACAGATATGCCCCGACGTGGGAACTTTGCTATCCATGACACTGGAGTCAAGCTATCCTGGCTGATGATGGCTGAAAGCCCGAAACCGGTCTTAGGATGCTTGTTTCCAGTTCAGGGAGGATCCCGGCCTGGCAGTTCGGGCTGGACTGTTTCCATTGGGGGCAGGGTCAAGAATGATTTGCATATGACTGGGTCTAAACTTGAATAGAATGGTAAGCAAAAAAACGATGGATTTAGCCCCAGATCTCTGTACTGGGTTGAATGTATGACATTGTTCTGCATTCTGGCCATCGATTGTTCTTTTTGCATTAGTCACCTTAAGTGGGACGGGGGATGCCATGACGTGGGTCCCGTGCTCTCCATGCCACTGGAGTGAAGCTATCCTGGCTGATGAGGGCTGAAAGCTCGAAACCGGTCCTAGGATTCTTGTTTCCAGTCAGGGAGGATCCCGGCCTTTCAGTTCAGGCTGGACGGTTCCCATTGGGCGCAGAGTCAAGACTGACTTGCATGTGGCTGGGTCCAAACTGGAATGGCATAGTGAACAAAAAACAATGGATTGAGGCCCAGATCTCTCTACTGGGGTGAATGTATGACATTGTTCTGCATTCTGTCCAAGGGGCTCAGGTAAAACACTGATTTGCATACAACTGAGTCCAAACTGGAATGGCACAGTGAGCAAGAAAATGAAGGATTTAGGCCCAGCTCTCTGTACTGGGATGAATCTATGAGATTGTTCTACATTCTCTTCATCAATTGTTCTTTTTGCGTTTGTCACCTCGATTGGGACAGGTATGACCAGATGTGGGTCCCGTGCTCTCCATGTCACTGGTGTCAAGCTATCCTGGCTGATGAGGACTGAAAGCCTGAAACCGGTCCTAGGATGCTTGTTTCTAATCCAGGGAGGACCTGGCATTACACTTCGGGATGGACTGTTCCCATTGGGCGCAGGGTTAAGACCGATTTGCATATGGCTGGGTCCTAACAGGAATGGCATCATGAGAAAAAAAACAATGGATTTTGGACCAGTTCTCCGTACTGGGGTGAATGTATGACATTGTTCTACATTCTCTTCATCAATTGTTCTTTTTGCGTTTGTCACCTCGATTGGGACAAGTATGCCCAGACATGGTTCCCCTGCTCTCCATGCCACTGGCGTCAAGCTATACTGGATGCTGAGGGCTGAAAGCCCGAAACCGGTCTTAGGATGCTTGTTTCAAGTCCAGGGAGGACCTGGCCTGGCAGTCCGGGCTGGACTGTTCTCATTGGGCGCAGGGTCAAGATTGATTTGCATTTGGCTGGGTCCACACTGGAATGGTATGATGAGAAAAAAAACAATGGATTTAGGCCCAGATCTCTGTACTGGGTTGAATGTATGACATTGTTCTGCATTATATCCATCAATTGTTCTTTTTGCATTTGTCACCTCGTGTAGGACGGGTATGACCAGACGTGGGTCCCGTGCTCTCCATGCCACAGGTGTCAAGGTATCCTGGCTGATGACTGAAAGCCCGAAACTGGTCCTAGGATGCTTGTTTCTAGTCCAGGGAGGACCTGGCCTGACAGTTCGGGATGGATCGATTTTCATATGGCTTAGTCCTAACTGGAATGGCACGGTGAGCAAAACAAGGAAGGATTTAGGCCCAGCTCTCTGTACTGGGGTGAATGTATGACATTGTTCTGCATTCTGTCCATCAACTGTCCTTTTTGCATTTGTCACTCCGAGTGGGACGAGTATGCGTAGACATGGGTCCCGTGCTCTCCATGACACTCGACGCAAGCTGTCCTCGCTCATGATTGCTGAAAGCCCGAAACCGGTCCTAGGATGCTTGTTTCGAGTCCAGGGAGGACCTGGCCTGGCAGTTCAGGCTGGACTGTACCCATTGGGTGCAGGGTCAAGACTGATTTGCATATGGCTGGTTCCAAACTGAAATGGCATGTTGACCAAAAAACAGATGGATTCAGCTCCAAATCTCGGTGCTGGGGTAAATGTATGACATTGTTCTGCATTCTGTCCATCGAATGTTCTTTTTACATTAGTCACCCTGAGTGGGACGGGTATGCACAGACATGGGGCCCGTGCTCTCCATGCCACTGGAGTCAAGCTATCCTGGCTGATGAGGGCTGAAAGCCCGAAACCGGTCCTAGGATTCTTGTTTCCAGTCCAGGGAGGACCTGGCCTTTCAGTTCAGGCTGTACTGTTCCTATTGTGCACAGGGTCCAGACTGATTTGCATACAGCTGAGTCCATACTGGAATAGCACAGTGAGCAAAAAAAGCAAGGATTTATGTCCAGCTCTCTGTACTGGGGTGAATGGATGACCTTGTTCTGCATTCTGTTCATCAATTGTTCTTTTTGCATTTGTCACTTCGAGTTGCACTAGTATGCCCAGACGGGGGTCCTGTGCTATCCATTCAACTAGAGTAAAGCTATCCTGGCTGATGAGGGCTAAAAGCCCGAAACCGGTCCTAGAACGCTTGTTTCCAGTCCAGGGAAGACCTGGCCTGGCAGTCCGGGCTGGGCTGTTCTCATTGGGCGCAGGGTCAAGATTGATTTGCATTTGGCTGGGTCCACACTGGAATGGCATGATGAGAAAAAAACAATGGATTTAGGCCCAGATCTCTTTACTGGGGTGAATGTATGACATTGTTCTGCATTCTATCCATCAATTGTTCTTTTTGCATTTGTCACCTCGAGTAGGACGGGTATGACCAGACGTGGGTCCTGTGCTCTCCATGCCACAGGTGTCAAGGTATCCTGGCTGATGACTGAAAGCCCGAAACTGGTCCTAGGATGCTTGTTTCTAGTCCAGGGAGGACCTGGCCTGACAGTTCGGGATGGACTGTTCCCATTGGGCGCAGGGTTAAGACCGATTTGCATATGGCTTAGTCCTAACTGGAATGGCACGGTGAGCAAAAAAAGGAAGGATTTAGGCCCAGCTCTCTGTACTGGGGTGAATGTATGACATTGTTCTGCATTCTGTTCATCAATTGTTCTATTTGCATTTGTCACTCCAAGTTGGCCGGGTATGCCCAGAAGTGGGTCCCGTGCTATCCATGCCACTGGAGTCAAGCTACCCTGGCTGATGCGGGTTGAAAGCCCAAAACCGGTCCTAGGAGCTTTTTTTCCAGTCCAGGGAGGACCTGACCTGGCAGTTCGGGATGGACTGTTCCCATTGGGAGCAGGGTCAAGACTGATTTGCATATGTATGGGTCCACACTGGAATGGCATGGTGAGAAAAAAAACTATGGATTTAGGCCCAGATCTCTGTACTTGGGTGAATGTATAACATTGTTCTGCATTCTGGCCATCAATTGTTCTTTTTGCATTTGTCACCTCGAGTGGGACGATTATGCCCAGACGTGGGTCCCGTGCTTTCCATGCCACTGGTGTCAAGTTATCCTGGCTGATGAGGACTGAAAGCCCGAAACCGGTCCTAGGATGCTTGTTTCTAGTCCAGGGAGGACCGGGCCTGGCAGTTCGGGATGGACTGTTCCCATTGGGTGCAGGGTAAAGAATGATTTGCATTTGGCTGGGTCCTAACCGAATGGCATAGTCAGAAAAAAAACAATGGATTTTGGCCCGATGTCTGTACTATGTTGAATGTATGATATTGTTCTGCATTCTGTCCATCAATTGTTCTTTTTGCATTAGTCACCCTGAGTAGGATGGGTATGCCCAGACGTGGGTCCAGTGCTCTCCATGCCACTGGAGTCAAGATATCCTGGATGATGTGTGCTGAAGGCCCGAAACCGGTCCTAGGAGGCTTGTTTCTAGTCCAGGGGGGACCAGGCCTTACAGTTCGGGCTGGACTGTTCCCATTGGAGCGCAGGGTCAAGACTGATTTGCATACAACTTGGTCCAAACCTGAATGGCCCAGTTAAAAAAATTATAGACTTAGGTCCAGCTCTCCGTACTGGGGTGAATGTATGACGTTGTTCTGCATTCTGTTCATCAATTATTCTTTTTGCATTTGTCAGTCTGAGTGGGACGTGTATGCCCAGACGTGGGTCGCGTGCTCTCCATGCCACTGGAATCAAGCTATCCTGGCTGATGTGGGTTGAAAGCCCAAAACCGGTCCTAGGAGCTTTTTTTCCAGTCCAGGGAGGACCTGGCCTGGCAGTTCGGAAGGGACTGTTCCCATTGGGAGCAGG
The DNA here is from genome assembly GCF_964261635.1 of Lissotriton helveticus. Classification (NCBI taxonomy): domain Eukaryota; kingdom Metazoa; phylum Chordata; class Amphibia; order Caudata; family Salamandridae; genus Lissotriton; species Lissotriton helveticus. Next base: position 1,156,432,892 of record NC_136067.1, on the reverse strand, counting down.
GTCAAGACTGATTTGCGTATGTCTGGGTCCACACTGGAATGGCATGGTGAGCCAAAAAACAATGGATTTAGGCCCAGATCTCTGTACTTGTGTGAATGTATAACATTGTTCTGCATTCTGTCCATCAATTGTTCTTTTTCCATTTGTCACCTCGAGCGGGACGAGTATGCCCAGATATGGGTCCCGTGCTCTCCATGCCACTGTTGTCAAGCTATCCTGGCTGATGAGAACTGAAAGCCCGAAACCGGTCCTAGGATGCTTGTTTCTAGTCCAGGGAGAACCTGGCCTGGCAGATCGGGAGGGACTGTTCCCATTGGGCGCAGGGTTAAGACTGATTTGCATATGAGGGGCGTGGCCAGCAGCATGGTGCAGTAAGACGTGCCTCTGACCGGCTCCCGGCCTACTGCCCAAATCCGTCTTAAAACTGTGTCCAAAACTTCCTGAAACCCGCCTAGCTGCTACCGGAGAGTATTTACTGACCCAGGCGTCCGATTTATCGGCATTAGAGGCAAGAACAGTCCGCACTTGGAGCTGCGCGGGGAACGAGAGTGGCCAGGCAAGCCCGCGACAAGATGGCGACCGGACCCGATCCGAGACATTGAAAGGAGCTCTGCCCGGCTCTGGGGTCGCGCGGTCGGCGGAACCCCTCCCCTCCCCATAGACGGGGTCGGGAGTAGCGGACTGGCCGGTGGAGTGGTGATCCGGAGCGAAGGGTCCTTGTTGGACCGGAGAGAGACCTGAAGGGAGACGCCGCCGCGAGCCGAGACCCGGGGACGGCGGAGGCCGGCTGCGGCGCGGAGCGGCGAGGCGGTGGGGCTGTTTGCTGCCGAAGATCCAGGTAAGGGCCGGGAGCGCCCCGCTCAAGGGGCCGCGGGACCTGAGACTTTATCCCCCCCCTTGCCCCCCCCGTCCCATCCTGCAGCGGGGACTCGTGCTCTTGGGGGTGCGGCGGCCGGGCCTGCCGATCTGAAGGAGTGTGGCTGGGCGGGCCGGAGAGTGCTTCCCGTCGCCGGGCCTGACCACTAGAGACCGCCGGGAGCCCTCAACCAGCCAGGGGAGTGCGGCAGAACACTGCGGGCGGGCCCTGACCGAGCCGGACGGGTGAGCCCTCCTTCCCCCAATCATTTTGCAAGACAGAGGGGGTAGACGTGGGCGGCCTCCGCGACTGTGCCCTGAGGAACCCAGCAAGGGTCTAGCCAGACTTTGCTGCACAACGAAGGGAGAGCCCCGATACCATCAGCGGATCTGTTGGGGGGAGAGAGCGACACCCGTCCCGCTGGGGGGTCGTGGGGGGCCCCACCCCCCGCCTCTGACCACTGGCGGCTGACCTTTGGCGGCTGACCACCACTGCCGGATTTCAGCTGTCGGCGTACCCGGTTGAAAGTGGGAGGCATACACCTGGACACTCTTTACCCCCATCCTCCCCTCACTGCCTATATAGCCGTTTTGAGTACAAGGGGTGGCTTCTGCTCGTGATCAACATGGGGAAAAGGGACCTGGCCCAGAGGACAGCCCGGCAGAAAACCATAGACAGCTTTGCGACGGCGCGCTCCCGACGGGAGATGACCCCGGCGCCGTCTGGCACCAGCACAGACACGACTATCATCATGGAGGCAATACAGGCCTCAAGGGCAGATATACAGAACTCTAGAAAGGCTCTGGAGACTAAAATAGGCGAGGTGGGAGCGGAGGTCCTACTACTGCGACAGGATTTCAGGAACCTTTCGGAGAGAGTGACCGTTATCGAGTCCAGAATCAGCGAGACGGAGGACTCCCTCACTACACTGAAGAAAGATATGGCGGAGCTGCAGGCATCCCACAGGCAGCTGCTGTGGAGAGTGGATGACGCAGAAAACCGGGCACGACGCAACAACCTCCGCTTCGTGGGTTTTAGGGAAGGTATTGAGAAGACAGACGTTGCGGCGTTCCTCCGTGACTGGCTGACAACGACGTTCCCACAGGCCACATTCTCGAACTGCTTCATTATAGAACGGGCACACAGGGCGCTACTTATGAAACCCCCGGAAGGAGCGAGGCCGAGACGGATCATTGCCCGTTTCCTCAACTTTGCCGATAGAGACCTCATCCTGAGGGAGGCGAGGAAAAAGGGGGAACTAAGACTGGAAAACGCTAACATTATGATTTTCCCGGACTATAGCCAGGAGGTGCAGAAACAGAGGCGTTCATACGACTCAGTTAAGGCGAAACTGCGCGACATGCAAATATCCTACATGCTACTCTTCCCGGCTAAGCTGAAGGTTCTGTATAAGGGAAGTTCACATTTCTTCAGCCGCCCGGAGGAGGCCTGGCAGTGCTTGGAGGAGCGACCCCTGCTCCGGGAGGCGGAGGAGGACGGTCGTAGGATTCGCTCCGAATTGGCGGCGGCCAACTTCCGGAGAAGCCCGCCCAAGTCACAGCGATCCCATATCCCGAGGATGCAACGTCACACTCCCTCTCCACTGAATTCGAACCACCCCACATCAGCCGGAGGAGACCGAGATCGAAATGCCACCACGGCGGGGGACCCGGCGACGGGCACCGGCTCTGGCAGCAGGAGACACGACACCGTCGAGGAGATGGAAGACGTGGCCAGTGCGCGCTCATCAGAATCCGAGGAACCACATGATGACTCTCTACACCCTCTGGTCGCGGCGATCTGAGAGATGGAACAGGGGGCTACTGGAGGCGCAGAGGATGGCGGCCGGGACTCGCAGGACTCCCACTCGTAAGGAAGTATGGAATTGGTATCAGGAACGGCAGGAGAGCCACTGCCGGAGACACGCAAGTTATAAACACCACTTTTTGAACTTTATTTTTGACATTGGTGCTCTTTGATTGACTAGGTACCTCTATCTAGGGCCCGAGAGGTGGCGGGGCAAGCCCGGTCCCTGGTTTGACGATCACTCTGGCAGAGGCCTTGACTGGAGCCCTAGCGTTCTCTTAGTTGAGGTGGTTTGTGGGAGGGCGATAGACCTTTTCCCCCACGAGAGTCTCGTGCTTCTGGTTACAAGTATGCGACGGTTGGGAGGACAAGGTGGGGTGGGGGCGGGGGGGACGGGGGAAGTTTGGACAGTTTGTTGGGGGGGAAATGGGGGAGGGGCGGGTGGACTACGGTTGGTTGTTCAGTCATGCTTGCTGCTGCAGTTTTCTCTGCTCCTGGATTAGGAAACACTCACACTGTCACGCTACAACATCAGAATGGCAAGTACACTAGATCCACAAACGACTGACCCTTCCGCACTCAGTGCCTTGACCTGGAATGTGAATGGTCTAGGTAACAAGATCAAGAGAGGGCTGGTAAACGCATACATCAAAAGGTTAGGACCTGACATCATATTCCTGCAAGAGACACACCTCAAGGGGTCCAACTGCTCCTTTATTGCTAGGGGGAGATACAAAGTGTTGGCCCACGCGGGATACACTTCAGATTCCAGGGGAGTGGCCATTATCCTTAAGACAACCTTTCCATTCAGCATCACACGCACGTGGGTAGACCCACAGGGTACCTGTGTTGGAGTGCAGGGGAGATGGCGTAGACGCACATACACACTGGTGTCAGTATATGCCCCCCCCAAATTACAGGCTACTGCACTCAAGACGTTGGCAAATATACTTCTAGAATCGGCCGATACCATTCAATTGGTGGGCGGGGACTTCAATGATGTCATGGATAGGAAACTGGATCGCACAGGGTCGACGCAGGCTAAGATCACCCAGACACCACTGGCTCAGATGATTTCCACGATTGGTCTCACTGACGTTTGGAGGTGGCTACACCCAGGGCATCTTACATACTCCTTTTATTCGGCCCCCCATAAGACGTTCTCAAGACTAGACTATATCTTTATGTCCAGACCAGACTTAACCACGGACTCTACCGCTGAATAAAGGGCGAGGGGAATTTCGGATCACTCGCCTTTACTGATCAAAATAGGTCACAGACGCTACACACCGGGGACCACCTGGCGTCTGGACACCTGGGAACTTAAAAACCCTGTATTCCTGAAGGGGATGCGGACCGATTTGCGAGTTTACTTAGCTGACAACGAGGGAACGGTGGACTCAGGAGTAACCCTCTGGGAAGCCCTGAAACCGGTTATGAGAGACAGGATAATGTGTAGAACTAGAGAGGAGAGGGAAAAACTTCAGGGAGTAGTGGCGGAGGCCGAACAGACTATCGTGGATCTTGAAAGAGACCACCTGTGCACCAAATCCCCTTTAGTGTTGAGAAAACTGGTGGATGCACAACGGCTATACAGGGACTTAGTGACGAACGAGGCTAAGACACAAAACCTGGCAACCCTTCACCGTTTATATTACGTGGGGGACAAATCGGGCAGACTCCTAGCGTGGCTTAGCAGGAAGGAACAGGCGGCGCGGTGGATAGAACAGGTTAGGGATGCGAACGGGGGCCTTGCCAGTCAAGACGCGCGCATCGCGGAGGCCTTCGCTGTTTATTACGAAGGTTTCTATGCAGCGAAGGACTTCGGTTCGAGCGATGATGCTCTCCGGTACATGAGTCAGGTTGAAGTCCCATCCCTGGACCCGGAATCAGTCAAAGCCCTGGACGCTGACATTACGACAGATGAGATTTCATTAGCAATAGGTAAACTGAGGCCTGGGGCGCTAGAGGGCGCACTGCGGGATGGCTGGCTAACGTGTCAGCTCCGCCGGACGGACGCGACTAAGGTAGCCCTTTCACCCCTTTAATCCACTGCTACAGCCGAAAAACGGACAGCATCAGGTATCGGACTATAAGGCCGACACAAGTGCTGCACTTCAGTGGCTGACCACGGGCCAAAAACCGAGAGAGCAGCGAAAGAACGGGACATTGCCGGTGCGAAATCAAAATGGCCGCGCCTGGCGCTCACCGACATCGGGGCTGAAGGCAGACCGGCGACTGCTGAGAGCAACCACACAGCGGTGACCGAGCGGACTGGTGGTGCCGAATGTGATGCGGGGCTGCGGAGCAACGGAGGTCGGCCAGCACAGCGGGAAACATTGACTTTCGCTGTGCGTTCCAGCAGAGGCAAGATGGCGGTGGCGCTGGAACGCACATGAACGGCAGCAACGGCCACCCACAGAGCAGGCGAAACGGAGTCCCTACACGCAGAGGGGCAGCGGCTGGCAACACAAAAGTGAACGCAAGGTGAGTGTACCTTGCGGTAGAAGCTGCGGTAGCAGCCCTGCGGCCCCCAGCATAGCGCGTCTGCAGCTCCGTGTGCTCCAGGGCGGTGGAGGTTAGCGCCCGCCATACAGAAGCGCGTGGGACTGGTACGGTGCCACAAGGACATGCAGTTCGCACCAGAGGTGCCCTACACTTAATGTTACAGCCCAAAACCTGCCAGGCGCCAGGGGTTGTACGATATTGGAAACGCCGCGCAAGCATATGACCTGGCGTCAAACTGCCAACCCAAAAACTGCACCGTTAACGACGCTCCTGGCGGCCGCTAAGATAGATGAATAGACGTACCCCGAGGTGGGGAGCCAAGACGCCAGCTTATCGCACTACTCTGCCAACCAGCACGCCACCGGCTGGCAGCTCGAAGACGCCCGTACACACCTCGCCTCTGCCACAGAGGAGCATGGGGAAGCCGGAGAAACAACAGACCAAGCTTCCATTTGAAACAAAAAAACAGCAGAAAACTACGGTAACCACCCCTGAAGTGGAGGGCGACGGAGAAATGGCGGAGGGATCGGCCATGGAATCGGTGCTACGAGCAATACAGCAGAGCCTGCAGGAGATGAATGGCAAACTTGATAGCGTGGTGCAGAGGGTTGACAACATGGCGGCCAAGATAGAGAAACACGACGAGCGGATTGTCGAGGCGGAGCAGAGGATTTCCAAAGTGGAAGACGAGCATAAAACGACATCAAGGGTATGCGGGGGCTTAGAGAAGACGGTGGAGACCCTGCGCGCTAAGGTGGAGGATCAGGAAGCCAGGTCTAGGCGAAACAACCTCCGAATTTCGGGCCTACCGGAATCCACCAACACTGGGAAAATGGAGACATATATCGAAACGATCCTGAAGGACATATTTGGTGCTGACAAACTCTCCCCGGTGTTTCTGATTGAACGAGCTCACCGCTCACTGGCACCTGTACCAAAACCGGGAGCTGCCCCACGAATGATCATAGCCCGTGTGCTCAATTACAGAGACAGGGACACGGTACTAAGGCTCGCCAGGGACATGGGCAAAATCTCATATCAAGGGAACACTCTGGAATTCTATCCTGACCACACCATGGCGGTACAACTGGCACGGAAAGAATTTGCTCCAGTGAAGAAGAAATTGAGAGATCTGGGTCTGGAGTACGCAATGCTGTACCCCGCGAAACTCAAAATCACGAACATGGGTAAACCTATCATTCTGCAGACAGTGCAGGCTGCACATGACTTTATCAAAAAACAGGGGAGGCATCGAAAGGCTCAAGAACGAGCGGAACCAACGAGCGACGTGGAATGACGGGATGGGCTGAGATTACTGCGTGATATCCCTGGAAATGCTACAAGACTGCTATGATCGTCCGACTGTTGGGGCTTGATGTGATGCCCTACCACGTGGCGCTAAGATGGCGCCTAACCCAACCTAGAGACTATAGATGTTTACAGCGACACGCCGCATGTACTGTCAATTCCAGCGATACGTCTCGATATGGACATCCACGCAGTGAGTATTCAGGGGGCTGACATTTTCCGGAGGGTGTGTGGCAGACCACCGGGTTCGGGGAATTGACTTGCACCCCTAGCAGACGATTGTGTTCCGGGAAGGCCTACACTGGCAGACCCTCGGGTCGGACCCTGTAAACAGCACAGTCTCGAACTTATGCGGATCAATGGGACTGAGATATGACAGAGCGTGCTGCTATGGTTTGGATTGTGTACTGTTCTTATTTCTTGATGGCGGGTGGAGGGGGAAGGGTGAATTACTATGCAAACTACATTGAAGACGTAATAAGCGTCTGTCCACGTCCACTATGTGGATGGAGATGTGTGAACCTGGCGACACCCCCAAGCGGGTGCGCCCCAAACCATGTTCTCCAATAAGGTTACTGTTAGTTAAGGGATGACTTTGGCAAAGTTTGGGTGCTAAAGTGGGAGGGGGGAGGGAGGGGGAACCAGGGGTTAACGCGCTACGAACTCTGTATCTGAGAAGCATGGCGATCTCCTTAACCATACACAGCCACGCAAGTTTTCAAATCCATCGCTCTGCACTGTTATGGATTTGGCACTGTACACTCCAATGCTCAGTGACTGCCTCGCACATGAAGATGCAACTGCACCTCGTGAGGTCTATAATCATAAATACCAGTCTAAATGTCGAGAGTTATGTCACAAAATAGTACGCTGAAATTCCTCACTTGGAATGTGCGGGGTCTGGGAAACCCGAAAAAGATTAGACGATTATTTGCGTATTTCGACCGGTTAAATGTTAACATTGTTTTCTTGCAGGAAACGCACTTGGCGCGTGACGGCACATCCACATTGGGTGCTAAATGGGCGAAATCTGTCACCCACTCGAGCTACTCGTCCTATTCTAGGGGGGTGAGCATCTTAATACGGAAAGGGACAAACTTTGCGATTACAAACATACACAGGGATACAGATGGGAGAAGCGTTGTTGTGGCAGGTATGGTTAGACGACAGAGGATGCTGTTGGTAAACACATATGGCCCCAATGTTGATGATCCAGGGTTTTTCAGTGATGTATGGCACACCGTCGCTGACTTACAGACGGATCACATAATATGGGGAGGGGATTTTAATGTTACACTGCAGGACACTCTAGACAGGGCTACACATACATTGGAACAACATGGGAATGCCAGGACGATGCTGCAAGACGCCATGGAAGACCTGCGCATGGTAGATTTGTGGAGGGTGCGTAACCCAGGGGTGTCAACGGCGACACACATTAACGCAGCAAACAACAGTTGGTCCAGGCTGGACTACTGGCTGGGTACACGAGAAGTATTATCATGGGTTGCAGATATCAAACACTTACCACGAACACTGCCGACCACAACCCGGTGATGCTGGAAGTTGATATCCCACGGTATGACCCACCACCCTTCACTTGGCGCTTCAATGCAGCGGCATTGCGAGACCCTATATACGTTACCACCGTACATAAGGCGATAGTAGATTACTTTGAAATAAATGGCCCGACGACTGAGGACCCGGGTTTGCTATGGGAGGCCTTTAAGGCTACAATTAGGGGAGTCTGTATTAGTACAACCTCAGGCATCCTCAAGGATATCCGACAGCAACTGCACACACGAGAACAGGCCATTCAAACACTGGAACAGACATACACCCAGACAGGTGACACTAAAGTACTGGGGGACATTCAGGCACTGCTGACGGAACACACTAAATTTGCAACAGAAGAGCTTCAATATGTGTCTAGGCGAGCAACAGCCAGGAGATATGGTGAGGGGGCAGGCCGGGCAGGGAACTGGCCGCTAAAATATGCTCAGGTAAACAAACGCAAAATATAGCGTCCATTTGTAATGACTCCGGGGAGGTGATAACTGATGTCAAGGGGATACTGAAAGAGTTTATGCATGCATATGGCACGCTCTATAAGGCGCGCCCATCGCCCTCACAGGCTGATTTACTGAAGTATATGGAGGATGTAGAAATGGCATGGCTAGCAGATGGGCATAGGAAATACTTAGAGCGCCCAGTAACAGTGGAAGAAGTCACAGACACCATCCAGCGTTTGCCTAATAACAAGGCGCCGGGGCCTGATGGCTTCGTAACAGAATTTTATAAAATGTACGCTGACTTACTCGCCCCGCACTTGGTTCGTCTATATGGGGCGGCACATGAGGCCCAAACGCTACCGGCGTCTTTGAGGGAGGCCTTGCTCATCACACTGCTAAAACCGGGCAAGGACGAAGACAAATGTGATTCGTACCGCCCCCTTTCGCTATTAAATGTGGATACAAAAATAATAGCTAGTCTGCTGGCTGATAGGTTGAAACCGCTTATGCCCTTGTTAATAAGGCCCGACCAATCCAGATTTATCCCTGATAGGGCCACCACACATAACACCCGCACATTGTTTGCATTAGCGCATTATATGGCTCCTGAGACGAAGGCTGTGGCAGTGTTGCTGGACGCTGCTAAGGCGTTTGGCACTATTAGCTGGCCCTTTATTCAGGCAGTACTGGTGCGAATGGGGTTCCCGATGATCTTTCTAGGATGGATAGCGATGCTGTACACTAATTTAACTGCACGCATCAGAGTGAACAGGTACATTTCGGAACCTATTCCCATAGGCCGGGGTACTCGGCAAGGGTGCCCACTCTCACCGATGTTATTTGCGTTGATCTTGGAGCCGCTGGCCTGTAAAATCCGGCAACACCATCACTACTCGGCGCTTCAGATGCCCTCCAGACCCATACACATCTCGCTTTATGCGGACGACATGGTGTTGTATGTAAAAAATCCTGAACAGCACCTGAATCCGCTTTTAAGAGAATACATAAAATTTGGACAAAAATCCGGATTGCAGATCAATTGGGATAAATCCCTTATCCTATCACTGACGGACAGCACACGCCCAACACAATTAGACTACCCGCTGGAGTGGCAGGAGGAGCCAACGAAATACCTGGGAGTATGGTTTCACAGAGACCCTGAATTAGTCATTCGGACAACTTACGGGCGCACCATAGCGTCCCTTGAAGACAAAATTAAAAGATGGAATAGACTTCCCTTATCCTTGGCGGACAGGGCTGCGATCGTAAAAATGGTACTTCTACCGAAGTTCCTGTATTTATTCAACAATATTCCGATAAAACCTCCAGCTGCAGTATTCTGAAATATCAATACGTTGGTGCTTAGTTTGCTATGGGCAGGGAAACAGGCAAGGATGGAACTGCGCACCATGACACTGCCATATGCTAGGGGGGGTTTCAGGGTCCCAGACTTCTACCTATACTACTTATGCGCTCAAGCGCAATTCGCGCACTTCTGGTACCATGACATACCTTTCTTGACTCATGTGGCTGTAGAGGCAGGCGATGCAGACCCGATTCCACTAGCCAACATAATGACACATAAGCGCCCTAGGCTACACGACCACGATATCAATCCGGTCAATGCGACCACAGAGGCATGGAGATTGATGGGAAAGGCAGCAGACAGCCTGCCACTCTACGCACCAACGCTTCCACTAGCGAATCACCCGGCCCTTTCGGTCACGCAAGAGCAAGTGGGCATAGATCTGCTTAAGCGGGCTGGCTTGGACACACTGGGTGACTTGTATATAAACGGCGAATTCCAGACTCTGGACAAGTTGCAATACATCAGCAACCCGTCCCCGCTTTTCAGCTTTAATTACTACAGGCTGCAAAGGGCACTTCGGGAACATTACCCTACACACCCAGAAGAACCAAAAACACTTGAACCCCTACGACTGCTCCTCACTACACCCACAGCATCTCACCTAGTAGCCAAGCTATAAACAAGCATACAGGGTGCGGTAGGAGATAACACAAACAAGGCTAGGGACAAGTGGAGCGCTGGACTGGTTGAACCTCTAACTGACGAAGAATGGGATTCCTCTTGCATGCTTACTGGCATGTTGACACCAAACGGTAACTTGAAAATCATTCATTATAAATATTTGCATCAAGTGTATCATACGCCTCAGCGACTGCATAAGTACGGCTTGAGAGACGATTCAAAATGTTGCAGGTGTTACCAAGACGATGCAGACTTCATGCATCTAGCATGGCACTGTCGCAAAGTGGCGGGATACTGGGAACAGGTTGTGCGAGTTTTGAATGAAATGCTCGGAGTTTCCATACTGTGTGAGGCGAAAGTCTGTCTGTTGGGGGTTGTTCCACAACTTAGAGCTCTGAAGCGCAAATTCTGTGCTGTTGCACTACTACTAGCCAAAAGAAGGGTATCTCTCCACTGGAACAGCAGGAGAACCCCAGAGGTAAAGCACTGGATTGAGGATATGGTTTATTGTCGAGACACGCTCAACACATACGAGGAGGAGTTGCCAATCAGATCTAGGCCCAAAGACTATTGGGGGTTCCTGCGTGCATATTTACTAGAACATGACGCGTCGGACTCGGAAGCGGACACTGAGTAATGTATAAATCTGAAGGTGTGGACATAGAGCGAACAACTGTATAGTATTGGTAATGGGGAGGGAGGATGCTGTGATGCAGAGTATTGGTAGCGGGAGGAGACTTATAAGTTGGGTAGTATATTGATAAGGTTAGTTTTGTTAATCAAAAATGTGAAAATGTAAGATTACTGACAAATATGTAAGCGAGTATGGCACTGACGTCAATTTGTGGTTTATCTGACAACACGCCGCCGGTCAGTTGGATGTCGGCTGATGGGCTGTGTACAACTAACACCAACTTTCTCTGATGTGAGTACATATAGCCGGCCCGATGGGGTTGTAGGCGACACCAATGTATTTCTTTATATGTGATGGAAAGTGCAATAAACTTCTTACACCAAAAAAAAAAAAATAGGTAAACTGAGGCCTGGAAAGGCCCCGGGCCCCAATGGATTCCCGGCAGAATTTTTTAACTGTACGACGGACATCCTTGTTCCGCACTTGAGAAACCTCTTCTCGGGTTCCTACCGAGATGGGAGACTCCCCGCTGACCTCTCTGCGGCAATAATCGTCCCCATCTATAAAGATGGTAAACCGAGAGAGGAATGCTCATCCTACAGACCTATGTCCCTCCTCAACACCGAGGTGAAGCTCCTCGCGACTATCTTGGCACTCCGGCTACGGACGGTGATACCGGATCTGATTCACCTTGACCAAACCGGCTTCCTCCCTGACAGAGCCACAAAATTCAATCTCAGACGAACACACAACTGGCTTCAGGAGGTCAGCGCAAGAGAGGCACCGCATTGGTTCCTCTCCCTTGATGCGGAAAAGGCATTTGATGCGGTTCATTGGCCGTTTCTGACAGGGGTACTAGAAAAATTTGGCTTCGGCCTCAAATTCCGATCCTGGGTTCGTCTCCTTTACACTGCACTGCGAGCCAGGGTAAGAGTGAACGGGAGCATATCCCGAGAATTCCGGATCCAGAGAGGGTCTCGCCAGGGGTGCCCTCTGTCGCCCCTTCTCTTTACACTCACCAATGAAATCCTGGCGGCCAGGGTCCGACAGAACACGGCAATTAGCGGTTTCAGACTAACGAACGCAGATATGGCCCAGGAAAAGTTGTCCCTTTATGCCGACGATGTCCTCCTATACATCACAGACCCGGAGACGACCATCCCGGAGCTATTCCGAGAGCTGGAAAATTATGGTGCCCGGTCTGGTTATAAAATTAACTGGCATAAATCGATCTTATATGACCCAGGGATAGGTGGACGCTGGACGACACTGCCCCAACAACTAATAACTACTACGGAGGGCTTCCAATACTTAGGGATTTTTATCACCCTCGATAAGGCACTCTCACTCCAGCGAAATGTAGATAGGGTTACACAGAACTCGACCGCAGACATGGAAAGATGGCGACGCCTGCCACTCACACTCTTAGGACAAGCTGCCCTCTATAAAATGGTTATACTTCCCAAATACCTGTACGCCCTTCAAAATGAATATTATTCCCTCCCAGATACACTGTTCAACAGACTACACTCGGATCTTAGGGCATTTCTGTGGTTAGGAAAGCAACCTAGGATAGCGCTGACCACGCTTCAGAGACACCAATATAGTGGCGGTATCTCACTCCCAAATCTGGAAGCTTACTACTGGGCGGAACACACGACCCCAATTAATGAATGGCTCCACTTACCGGTAGACCATCCCACCTATGCCTTAGAACGACACACACTGTCCACACACAACCTGTTGCACTACTTGTACGGACGGTCGACGCAGCGCAAACTACTCCCGGCTACCCATACGACACTACGAGCGTGGAATAAAGCAATGAAACGCACGGGTTGGGACAGGACCCCCACTCGTCAGACACCCCTCTGGCATTGTGCGTGGCTGCGTGAGCTACACAAATTAAAAGGTTTCAAACGATGGGATGACATTGGTATCTCCACCATCGGTGATGTTATAGCCAGGGGAGAGCTGAAGTCCTTCCAAACAATGAGAGCTGACTATGGCCTGCAAAGCTCGCAGTTGTTCAAGTACACCCAGTTTAGACATGCGTGGAAAGCGCAACAGATACACCTGTTAGAGTTGCCGAAGTACGCTCCGTTAGAGGGGCGGCTCCTGCAGGAGAGGATCCAGGGGAAAGCAGTCTCACTTACGTACAAAACACTAACCAACAATATGCTGGGTGACTTGGCGAAGCTTAGAGAGACCTGGGAGAGTGAAGTGGGACCACTAGAAGATTTAGACTGGGAGTTAGTACTGATGCACCCCCGTGAGGTAGCGATAAAATCAAGGCTCCGCCTCATTCAGTATAAGTTACTGCATAGGACATACTACGATAGGGTACGGCTGTATAAAATGGGGAAGATAGAGAACGACAGATGTCTCCGATGTCAAGGGGCTGGGGGAGGCTTTTATCATACACTATGGGACTGCACAGTGATCCAAATGTACTGGTCCCAAGTCTTCTCAGAACTACAGGATGTACTGGGAGTCCCGGTGCCGCAGGAGCCGAAGCTGGCTCTATTAGGAATGTTCAATGATGTGGATTTGCCACGCCCACTTTTGATTTTCCTGGTCCTAGCACTGGTGGTGGCCAAAAGGGACATCGCGAAACGGTGGGGGTCTCCTACTCCTCCTGACCTGGAAGAATGGAGGCAAGGGTTAGACCTTTACATGGCGGCTGAAAGGGTGACGTACAAATCCAGAGGGTGCCCTAGGAAGTTCCACAGAATCTGGACTAAGTGGAGACAATACCATGGACTGGATGGGGGACTGGGGAATGATTGAGCTTAACGGGGAGTTCTTAGTCCATGTAAGGGTGGGCGGCTGGGGAAGGAGGGGGGTAGGGAAAATTGGAATCTTGATGCATGGTCATTTTCTACGACTATACAGTATACTGCATGTTCACAGTGTGTTCTCCTGGGAGGGAGGGAATGATATTGGAGGGAGAGGCGCAGCTGCATGCGTGAATATAGTGTTCAGTTCTATACAAGCAAATAAAAATGTTTCCGGGAACAAGTTGGGGAATGGGTGGAAGGGGGGGGAGAAAAATAGAAAAGCAGATGCAAGGACCTCCTCATGAAAAGTGATATTCGTTTTCTTCCACAATGCATATAGCGCCTTTATGGACAATGTGGTACATCCTTCCAGATGCGGGCCTGAGAGCTTGGTAATGTGTTATTTCACGTAGTATGCCTTGTTTATCTCAAAGGAGGAGTGTGGATGAATATGTTTATGCACTGTATATATCTGCAATAAAAACTAAGTTTAAAAAAAAAAAAGACTGATTTGTATATGGCTGGGTCCTAACAGGAATGGCACCGTGAGAAAAAAACCAATGGATTTTGGCCCCGATCTCTGTACTGGGGTGAATGTATGATATTGTTCTGCATTCTGTCCATCAATTGTTCTTTTTGCATTAGTCACCCCGAGTAGAGTGGGTATGCCCAGACGTGGGTCCGTGCTCCCCATGCCACTGGAGTTAAGCTGACCTGGCTGATGTCTGCTGAAAGCCCGAAGCCGGTGCTAGGATGCTTGTTTCCAGTCCAGGGACGACCTGGCCTTACAGTTCGGGCTGCACTGTTCCCATTGGGCGCACGGTCAAGACTGATTTGCATACAACTTGGTCCAAACTTGAATGGCCCGGTTAAAAAAACAATAGACTTAGGTCATCTCTCTGTACTGGGGTGAATGTATGACGTTGTTCTGCATTCTGTTTATCAATTATTCTTTTTGCATTTGTCAGTCCGAGTGGGACGTGTATGCCCAGATGTGGGTCCCGTGCTCTCCATTCCACTGGAGTCAAGCTATCCTGGCTGATGAGGACTGAAAGCCCGAAACCGGCCCTAAGATGCTTTTTTCCAGTCCATGGAGGACCTGGCCTTTCAGTTCGGGCTTGACTGTTACCAATGGGTGCTGGGTCAAGACTGATTTGCATGGGGGCGTGGCCAAGGCGGCGAACATGGCGGACGCAGCCTAAGAGAGCTCCGTCCCGCCGCCGCAATATCTGCTACTTATCCTTAATTCCCCAACCCTGAGATGTCTCAATAGTGCTACATTGTTGTTGGAGGTGGCGGAGAAGCTCCGACGGTGATTTGCGGGGCTCTGGTCGCCTACTGGGCGGCGGTCTGTTACCTGCGGCGGAGAGGCCTGCCAAGCCTGAGGAAGCCGGGACCTAGAGCCCGAGAGTATCCGGGCAGAAGTGGGATGTTGCCGGATCCGGCGGAGAGCAGCAGACGTTGCCCTATATCCGACATACAGTGGTCCACAGTGAGTAGACCGTGCCGCACCAGAGACACAGACCACTCGCTGCCACACCCGAGAGCCTGGGACTGCACGAGCTGCGGGGCCGGGGGAGTGCGTGGGGACCGGATCGGCCTCATTCGGCGGTTGTATCGGACCGCGGGGGAGTCAGTTGCGCTGCGACTATCACGGGGGAGGTATCCTGTGCCTTTCAGTCCCCCCGGCAAGTCGAGAAAGACGGTGGCTGCATTTGCGGCGGCCGGGGCGGAAGCAACCGGTTGCTCCCGGCTGGGACCCGGATCTGGCCATACGACTCGCGAGGCGGGCTGCGGTGGGCACCCCTCTCGGCGGCGCGATCGGGCCACAGGGGCGACCCCCGGAGAGGCGGTGCTGGGGAACCGTCATCTGGGCTTAAATGGACACGAGCTGGCCGAGACGCAGAGGGCCTCGTGGCAGGGGTAGTCGATCAGGCACAGGCTGGTAACTACTGGTGAGCCTTGAGACCCCGGGCCGTTGAGGAGAGGAGATCGCACCACTGGAGTACGTGTGGCCCCCCGCATTGGGTTTGGTATAACGGCTGTTGGTGAACATTGCAAGGGATACTGTGCCACGGGAGCAGAGATTAGTGGCACCATAGGCGGCGCATCGAACTAAGAAAGGCCTGGTCATAGCCCTGGGACCAAAGAGATTGGAGTGGCCGACCTGCGGCCCCCGCGGTGCCCCGAACCTAGTGCCCATATCAGGTGGCAGCTATGACAAGGGGTGGCAACAGTGGTGGTGCCTCGAAGCCGGGCCCAATGGACAAATTTGCTGGGCCGACTGGAGGGGCCGGGGCATCCGGAGGCGCTCAGACTTCGGGTCCGGACAATGCGGCCCTCATGGTGGCGATAACGCAGTCCAGGGACATGCTCGATGCAAAAATAGGGGCTGTTGGCACCGATGTAACCCTGCTGCGTCAGGACTTGCGTAACGCCGTGGCCCGCATTACCGAGACCGAGACCAGAATTACCGGTGTAGAGGACGACGTGGCGACACTTAAGAAGAAGGTGGCCAATATGGAAGGGATTCAAAAGGGCCTTGCGATGCGATTCGAAGATGCGGAAGGACGTGCTCGGCGAAATAACCTGCGGTTCGTGGGATTTCCGGAGGGTTGCGAGAAGGGAGACATGGAAGCCTTTCTGACCAAATGGTTGGAGGGGTGGCTCCCTCCGGAGTCCCTTTCGCGCTGTTTTATAATTGAACGCGCGCACCGAGCACTGACCCAGAAGCCGCCTGAGGGAGCTCGCCCGCGGCCTGTGACAGCCAGACTCCTTAATTATCACGACCGTGACACAATCCTGAGACAAGCACGAGTGAAGGAGCTGTTGTTATTTGAAAATCGCACAATCCTCATATTCCCGGACTACACCAGGCTGGTCCAGCAACAACGCCAGTCTTTCACTGCAGCTAAGGAGAGACTACGAGGCCTCAATCTCCAATACGCCTTGCTCTACCCGGCCCGCCTGCGGGTGGTCTTCCAGTCCCGGACTCACTTCTTTGATACTCCAGAGGAGGTTTTCGCCTGGACAGACGAAACAGTCTGCATTATTGTTAACACCCCTCCGAGCCGGGACTCGGATTCATCTTCCACAACGGGGCCCCCGAGGAACCCCCGGCGCTCGCGGAGCAGGAGTAACTGGAGGTCACGCAACAACAAGAAGAACCCTCCACCTAATGTTAACGCAGAGGAAGCGACCGAAACTGTGGACTCTCAGAATCTGGATGCGTGAGACCCAAAGACACTTGGCACACTGCGGACAAAGCCATGGGGAGAGGTCAGGGGTCGGCACCAATCTTTTGAGCGATTGAGCCCCTTTGCAAGCTGCTATCTAAGATGCCTGGTGCTTCTGTACTTGGACAACCATGAGACGTGGGTTGGGGAAACGAAGACGAGAGGGCGGGCATAACCCCTCGGTTAGAGGAGTTGGTTTAGTGGTAGGTGGGCTGGGACTGTGTGGGTAGTTCATGGGGATCCATTGGAATAGTGAGTCTCTAACCTCCCGTTGGGGGTCGGAGATAGCCTATACCGCGACAGGTACTTCAACATTACTGAGGTATGGGGTGGGGGGTGGCGGGGAAGTTGAGAGGGTGACTGGGAACGGAGTGGAGACGGGGGGGTTAGTTGGGTGTATGTTACAGGGGGACATGGGGGAGGGGGTTGCGTTTTACTGCACAGTGTTCGTTTGGGTCCAATGGAAGCGAGATGAGTGTTTGTGGCCTCTAGCGCACGGGCTGTTTGATCTTCTACCCATGAATGGCGGTTGAGGCTTCCGAATCAGGCCTGCAAAGGGTGTTGATGCGTGTTATGAGCTGGAATGTACGGGGGATGCTGGACAGGATTAAAAGAGGAGCAGTCCTGCGGCAAGGAAAGAGGGATGGGGCTGATGTGTTGTTATTGCAGGAGACTCACCTCATGGGCTCCAAGACCCTTAGCCTACAGAGATATGGCTTTCAACAGGTGTTTCATGCTGGGTTTGTGAGGGGATCCCGGGGGGTGGCTATCCTGGTACATCGCAGGCTGCCTTACACTCATGAGACTCAGTGGGCCGACGCACAGGGCAGATATGTGTTTATTCAGGGCAAAATTGGCACTGAGCAGATAGTCTTTGGGAGTGTTTATGCCCCGCCCCCGCTACAGGGTGCCCTTATAGAAAAGTTATTTGGTGTGTGGGCCGAGATCCCTAATGTTATGGCAGTAATAGGCGGGGACTGGAACGACGTGATGAATGCACGGATGGACAGACACAGACTGGGGGGTGAGGTGCCACCAGACACGCCTACTAAACTAGATGGCATGGTGAGAGGAATGGGATGGGTAGACGCATGGCGACACCAACACACCCAACACCGTGAATACACATACCTCTCAGCAGTACACAAGTCCTTTTCTAGAATTGATTACTTATTTGTCCCCCATGCCTGGGTCGGGAGGGTGGAAGACACAATGATATTGCCGCGTGGCCTATCGGACCACTCTCCGGTAGTGCTTGACCTACTTGACAGGAGACGGCAGCCTTTAAAATGGCGCCTCTCCACATGGCACTTACAGCAAGAATCCTATCAGTCCCACATGAGGGAGGGTATTGCTCACTACTGGAGTGATAACGATCACTCAGACGTAGATGCTATGACCCTCTGGGAGGCTCTGAAGCCCACGCTTCGCGGAGTAGAAGTTGCTTGGTGCGCGGCCACCCGCAGGACACATAGAGAGGACCTGGTGAAAGCGGCGAACCAAGTCAGGGATCAAGAAAACAGATGCAGTGCTGGCGGGGGCGAGGAGGATGTAAGACAACTCCTGCTGACGCAGCAGTCATATGCCTCCATGCTGTTAGATGAGGCCCGACAGCTGTGGTTGGCGACTCAGAGTAGGATCTACCAATGGGGCGATAAATCCAGCTCGATGCTATATAGACTCTGCCAGAGCACTTTTCACGCGCAGTCCCTACCGAGTCTTCGTGATGAGTCGGGAACACCCATGACGGCCCTGACGGACCTAGCGGCCAGCTTTGCACGATATTATGAGGCTCAATACGCCCCCCGGGAGCTCCTCTCGGCTGACGACATTGATAAATTCCTGGCTGATCTTCCGCCATGATCAATTTCGGACGAGGGGCGGGCTAGACTTGAACTTCCCTTATCAGCGGAGGAACTCGATACGGCCCTCGGGGAATTGAACACGGGCAAAGCCCCTGGACCTAACGGATTCCCTTGCGAATTTTTAAAGAAATTTCACCTCCAATTGGGTACATATTATTGCAGAGCATTAGAGGCAGCCAGGGAGTGTGGCCGACTCCAGAGGGACTGGCGACACGCTGAAATTGTGGTCTTCTGCAAACCAGGAAGGCCTCCCGACCAACCCGAGTCCTAAAGGCCTATCTCACTATTAAATACTGAAGCAAAAATTCTGGCGAAAGCGCTGGCCAATCGCCTTCTCCCGTACATCACCGATCTCGTCCACCCAGACCAGGCCGGGTTTTTGCCCCATAGGGCAACAAGGCACAATATTAGGCGCGCACAGGTGGTGGTAGAGGCGGCCCGAGCGGCAGGGATTCCTGCCGCCCTTCTCCTGGCCGACATAGATAGGGCCTTCGACTCAGTAAGCTGGGTCTGCCTCCGTGCACTTCTGTCCCGCCTGAACCTGGGGCCCCACTTCTTATCCTACCTACAACTACTATACATGGATCTTACGGCGTCAGTGAGAGTGGCTGGGGCAGTGTCTGATTCCTTCCCTATAGGTAGAGGCACCAGACAGGGATGCCCCCTATCACCATATCTATTTGCCATGGCCATCGAACCGCTGGCGGCGTGGGTCCGAATAGACGCACAGATGCGGGGCATTGAGTGGAGGGGGGACCCTCTGACAGAATAGCTCTCTATGCGGACGATGTCCTCTTTTTTCTCACGGACTTAAATAGGTCTGGGCCGCGTGTCCTTGACATCATGCGAATTTTCGGAGAGGTATCGGGCCTTCACCTGAACCTGCGTAAGTCAGTACTGTGGGTGCTGGGGGAGCGTCGGGATTTAGGGCCCTGGGCAGCGGCGTTGCAGGAGGCTGCGGGAGGCATTAAATACTTGGGGGTATTTTTGACAGACTTGCGTGGGGTCTCCTGGATGCGCAATGTCGTGCCCGTATGGGAGCGTATCCGCTCAGACATGACTACGTGGTCCCGGATGCCCCTAAATGTGTATGGCCGCTCGGCCATTTTTAAAATGGTGGCCCTCCCGCGTCTCATATACCAATTACAAAATCACCCATACCCTATATTACCGCAGTGGTTCAGGCAGGTAAACTCGGCGCTTAGCAATTTCCTCTGGGCTGGAGGAGTGGCGAGAGTGGCACTCCGCACGTGTTTTCTTTCCACATATTGTGGTGGCCTTGCAACGTCAGATATCCTGTCCTACTATCAGGCTTCCCATCTGCTAATACTGAATGATTGGTGGTATGGGGACCGAGGCGACCCTGCCTACGCCCTGGAGCGATTCATAATGGACCCTGATACGCTACACACTATACTATACTCGGCTGCTAAGAGGAAGAGGCTTCCGGTAGTCACTCAAATAGTGTTCCAAATATGGCGCGGTGCACTCCGCCGAATGGGATGGTGGAATAGGCTGACGAGGGAGACCCCATTGTGGCAGAATGGGCAATTGCCGGCGTTACTGTCCCTAAAGGGCTTCCGTGGCTGGGACGCGATCGGTATCTCGGCCGTGGGCCATGTGGTCAAGGGCACGACCCTTAAGTCGTTCCAGGAGCTACGTGAAGAATATGACATGCCCCGGACCCAGTTTTTTAGATATCTGCAGCTCCGCCACGCTATTACACCCACCCTGAGGGGCATCGATTCGTTGCCCGAGTTTAGCTCTCTGGAAGCCAAGGTATTCATGGGGGAATTGGAAAGCAAAAAGATATCATCTATCTACCAAACACTAGTTACACATTGCTCGACGTCCCTAGATACTCTGCGAGCTAAATGGGAGAACGATCTGGGTGCATTCGAGGAGGAAGACTGGAGAGAGGCGCTTGAGGCCCCGAGGGGCGGCCATTGCGGTACGACTGCGTTTCATTCAGTTTAAATACTTACATAGAGCCTACTTTACCAGGGAACGACTGTGGAAGGCAGGCTTGATTGCGTCCCCTGATTGTCTGAGATGTAGCAGAGAGATGGGCACGTTTCTGCATACAGTTTGGGCGTGTGATGGTCTAGGGAGGTTCTGGTCAGGGGTGTGGGACTGCTTGTCGGAAGTGCTGGGCTGGGACCTTCCCCGCACACCACAACTAGGCCTCCTCCATATCCTAGAGCAGGTGGGGGGAAATATATATAAACGCCATTTGTTGTTGTTGGGTCTCGTGGTGGCCAAGAGAGATGTAGCCCGAGCCTGGAAAGACCCCAGAGCCCCCCTATTGGGTGTGTGGAAAAGGAGACTTGACTTTTATATGGGGTTGGAACGCCGATCTTCAAGGCCAGGGGCTGCCCCCGGAAACACTACAAGATTTGAAAGAGGTGGGCAGATTATAGAGGGCTGTGGCTGGAACCGCCGGTACATGGTGAACCTGAAGAAAGACATTTGGATATTGAGCCCGTGTGATGGGGAGTACACACTAAATGTATTTTGATATGCTTTTACATATGGACTGTTTAGACGCTGTGCAGGGGGTGGGAAAGGGGGTTTTGGTGGGGGGAGCGAGGGGGTGAAGGGAGGGAGGACTAAGGGTACTTTCTTACATTTAAAAGGCTGTTTGAATTGTTTGCAATGTGCTTATTACTCTCATGCTCACAGCTTCTCCGGGTTTCGGGGCGCTGTACATATCATGTACCTTTTCAATGGCACAATAAAAATTTTGTTCTGAAAAAAAAAAGACTGATTTACATACAGCTGGGTCCAGACTGGAATGGCACAGTGAGCAAAAAAAGGAAGGATTTAGGCCCAGCTCTCTGTACTGGGATGAATGTATGACATTCTTGTGCTTTCTGTTAATCAATTGTTCTTTTTGCGTTTGTCACTCCGAGTTGGACGGGTATGCCCAGACGTGGGTCCCGTGCTATCCATGCAACTGGAGTTAAGCTATCCTGGCTGACGCGGTCTGAAAGCCCTAAACCGGTCCTAGGACACTTGTTTCCAGTCCACGTAGGACCTGTCCTGGCAGTCCGGGCTGGAGTGTTCACATTGGGCGCAGGGTCAAGACTGATTTGCATATGGCTGGGTCCACACTGGAATGGCATGGAGAGCAAAAAAAATATGGATTTAGGCCCAGATCTCTGTACTGGGGTGAACGTATGACATTGTTCTGCATTCTGTCTATCAATTGCTCTTTTTGCATTTGTGACCTCGAGTGGGACTGGTATGAACAGGCGTGTGTCCGGTGCTCTCCATGCCACTGGTGTTAAGCTATCCTGGCTGATGAGGACTGAAAGCCTGAAACCGGTCCTAAGATGCTTGTTTCTAGTCCAGGGAGGATCTGGCCTGACAGTTCGGGATGGACTGTTCCCATAGGGCGCAGTGTTAAGACCGATTTGCATATGGCTGGGTCCTAACAGGAATGGCGTAGTGAGAAACAAACAATGGATTTTGGCCCCGATTTCTGTACTGGGGTGAATGTATGATATTGTTCTGCATTCTGTCCATCAATTGTTCTTTTTGCATTAGTCACCCCGAGTAGGGTCGGTATGCCCCAGACGTGGGTCCCGTGCTCTCCATGCCACTGGAGTCAAGCTGGCCTGGCTGATGTGTGCTGAAAGCCCGAAGCCAGTGCTAGGATGCTTGTTTCCAGTCCAGGGGGGACCTGGCCTTACAGTTCGGGCTGCACTGTTCCCATTGGGTGCAGGGTCAAGAATGATTTGCATACAACTTGGTCCAAAATTGAATGGCCCCGGTTAAAAATACGATAGACTTAGGTCCAGCTCTCTGTACTGGGGTGAATGTATGACGTTGTTCTGCATTCTGTTCATCAATTATTCTTTTTGCATTTGTCAGTCCGAGTGGGACGTGTATGCCCAGACGTGGGTCCCGTGCTCTCCATTCCACTGGAGTCAAGCTATCCTGGCTGATGAGGGCTGAAACCCCGAAACCGGCCCTAAGATGCTTTTTTCCAGTCCATGGAGGACCTGGCCTTTCAGTTCAGGCTCGAGCGTTACCAATGGGTGCAGGGTCAAGACTGATTTGCATATAGCTGGGTCCAGACTGGAATGGCACGGTGAGCAAAAAAATGATGGATTTAGTCCCAGACCTCTGACTGGGGTGAATGTATGACATTGTTCTGCATTCTGTCCATCAACTGTTCTTTTTGCATTTGTCACTCCAAGTGGGAAGAGTATGCCTAGACATGGGTCCCGTGCTCTCCATGACACTCGACGCAAGCTGTCCTTGCTCATGATTGCTGAAAGCCCGAAACCGGTCCTAGGATGCTTGTTTCCAGTCCAGGGAGGACCTGGCCTGGCAGTTCAAGCTGGACTGTACCCATTGGGTGCAGGGTCAAGACTGATTTGCATATGGCTGGTTCCAAACTGGAATGGCATGTTTACCAAAAAACAGATGGATTCAGCTCCAAATCTCTGTGCTGGGGTAAATGTATGACATTGTTCTGCATTCTGCCCATCGAATGTTCTTTTTGCATTAGTCACCCTGAGTGAGACGCCTATGCACAGACATGGGTCCCGTGCTCTCCATGCCACTGGAGTCAAGCTATCCTGGCTGATGAGGGCTGAAAGCCCAAAACCGGTCCTAGGATTCTTGTTTCCAGTCCAGGGAGGACCTGGCCTTTCAGTTCTGGCTGTACTGTTCCTATTGTGCACAGGGTCCAGACTGATTTGCATACAGCTGAGTCCAAATTGGAATAGCACAGTGAACAAAAAAAGCAAGGATTTATGTCCAGCTCTCTGTACTGTGGTGTATGTATGACCTTGTTCTGCATTCTGTTCATCAATTGTTCTTTTTGCATTTGTCACTCCGAGTTGCACTAGTATGCCCAGACGGGGTCCTGTGCTATCCATTCAACTAGAGTAAAGCTATCCTGGCTGATGAGGGCTAAAAGCCCGAAACCGGTCCTAGAACGCTTGTTTCCAGTCCAGGGAGGACCTGGCCTGGCAGTCCGGGCTGGGCTGTTCTCATTGGGCGCAGGGTCAAGATTGATTTGCATTTGGCTGGGTCCACACTGGAATGGCATGATGAGAAAAAAAAACAATGGATTTAGGCCCACATCTCTGTACTGGGGTGAATGTATGACATTGTTCTGCAATCTATCCATCAATTGTTCTTTTTCCATATGTCACATCGAGTAGGATAGGTATGACCAGACGTGGGTCCCGTGCTCTCCATGCCACAGGTGTCAAGGTATCCTGGCTGATGACTGAAAGCCCGAAGCCGGTGCTAGGATACTTGTTTCCAGTCCAGGGACGACCTGGCCTTACAGTCCGGGCTGGGCTGTTCTCATTGGGCGCACGGTCAAGACTGATTTGCATACAACTTGGTCCAAACTTGAATGGCCCGGTTAAAAAAACAATAGACTTAGGTCAGCTCTCTGTACTGGGATGAATGTATGACGTTGTTCTGCATTCTGTTAATCAATTATTCTTTTTGCATTTGTCAGTCCGAGTGGGACGTGTATGCCCAGACGTGGGTCCCGTGCTCTCCATTCCACTGGAGTCAAGCTATCCTGGCTGATGAGAACTGAAAGCCCGAAACCGGCCCTAAGATGCTTTTTTCCAGTCCATGGAGGACCTGGCCTTTCAGTTCGGGCTCGACTGTTACCAATGGGTGCAGGGTCAAGACTGATTTGCATACAGCTAGGTCCAGACTGGAATGGCACGGTGAGCAAAAAAATGATGGATTTAGTCCCAGACCTCTGTACTGGGGTGAATGTATGACATTGTTCTGCATTCTGTCCATCAACTGTTCTTTTTGCATTTGTCACTCCGAGTGGGACGAGTATGCGTAGACATGGGTCCCGTGCTCTCCATGACACTCGACACAAGCTGTCCTCGCTCATGATTGCTGAAAGCCCGAAACCGGTCCTAGGATGCTTGTTTCGAGTCCAGGGAGGACCTGGCCTGGCAGTTCAGGCTGGACTGTACCCATTGGGTGCAGGGTCAAGACTGATTTACATATGGCTGGTTCCAAACTGGAATGGCATGTTGACCAAAAGACAGATGGATTCAGCTCCAAATCTCTGTGCTGGGGTAAATGTATGACATTGTTCTGCATTCTGTCCATCGAATGTTCTTTTTACATTAGTCACCCTGAGTGGGACAGGTATGCACAGACATGGGTCCCGTGCTCTCCATGCCACTGGAGTCAAGCTATCCTGGCTGATGATGGCTGAAAACCCAAAACCGGTCCTAGGATTCTTGTTTCCAGTCCAGGGAGGACCTGGCCTTTCAGTTCGGGCTGTACTGTTTCTATTGTGCACAGGGTCCAGACTGATTTGCATACAGCTGAGTCCAAACTGGAATAGCACAGTGAGCAAAAAAAGCAAGGATTTATGTCAAGCTCTCTGTACTGGGGTGAATGTATGACATTGTTCTGCATTCTGTTCATCAATTGTTCTTTTTGCATTTATCACTCCGAGTTGCACTAGTATGCCCAGACGGGGGTCCCGTGCTATCCATGCCACTAGAGTAAAGCTATCCTGGCTAAAAGCCCGAAACCGGTCCTAGGACGCTTTTTTCCAGTCCAGGGAGGACCTGGCCTGGCAGTCCGGGCTGGACTGTTCTCATTGGGGGCAGGGTCAAGATTTATTTGCATTTGGCTGGGTCCACACTGGAATGTCATGATGAGAAAAAAAACAATGGATTTAGGCCCACATCTCTGTACTGGGGTGAATGTATGACATTGTTCTGCAATCTATCCATCAATTGTTCTTTTTGCATTTGTCACATCGAGTAGGATGGGTATGACCAGACGTGGGTCCCGTGCTCTCCATGCCACAGGTGTCAAGGTATCCTGGCTGATGACTGAAAGCCCGAAACTGGTCCTAGGATGCTTGTTTCCAGTCCAGGGAGCACCTGGCCTGACAGTTCGGGATGGACTGTTCCTATTGGGCGCAGGGTTAAGACCGATTTGCATATGGCTTAGTCCTAACTGGAATGGCACGGAGTCCAAAAAAAGGAAGGATTTAGGCCCAGCTCTCTGTACTGGGGTGAATGTATGACATTGTTCTGCATTCTGTCAATCAATTGTTCTATTTGCATTTGTCACTCCAAGTTGGCCGGGTATGCCCAGAAGTGGGTCCCGTGCTATCCATGCCACTGGAGTCAAGCTATCCTGGCTGATGCGGGTTGAAAGCCCAAAACCGGTCCTAGGAGCTTTTTTTCCAGTCCAGGGAGGACCTGACCTGGCAGTTCGGGATGGACTGTTCCCATTGGGAGCAGGGTCAAGACTGATTTGCATATGTATGGGTCCACACTGGAATGGCATGGTGAGCAAAAAAACTATGGATTTAGGCCCAGATCTCTGTACTGGGGTGAATGTATAACATTGTTCTGCATTCTGTCCATCAATTGTTCTTTTTGCATTTGTCACCTCGAGTGGGACGAGTATGCCCAGACGTGGGTCCCGTGCTTCCATGCCACTGGTGTCAAGTTATCCTGGCTGATGAGGACTGAAAGCCCGAAACCGGTCCTAGGATGCTTGTTTCTAGTCCAGTGAGGACCGGGCTTGGCAGTTCGGGATGGACTGTTCCCATTGGGTGCAGGGTAAAGACTGATTTGCATTTGGCTGGGTCCTAACGGGAATGGCATCGTGAGAAAAAAAACAATGGATTTTGGCCCGATGTCTGTACTAGGTTGAATGTATGATATTGTTGTGCATTCTGTCCATCAATTGTTCTTTTTGCATTAGTCACCCTGAGTAGGATGGGTATGCCCAGACGTGGGTCCCGTGCTCTCCATGCCACTGGAGTCAAGATATCCTGGATGATGTGTGCTGAAGGCCCGAAACCAGTCCTAGGATGCTTGTTTCTAGTCCAGGGGGGACCTGGACTTACAGTTCGGGCTGGACTGTTCCCATTGGAGCGCAGGGTCAAGACTGATTTGCATACAACTTGGTCCAAACTTGAATGGCCCAGTTAAAAAAATTATAGACTTCGGTCCAGCTCTCCGTACTGGGGTAAATGTATGACGTTGTTCTGCATTCTGTTCATCAATTATTCTTTTTGCATTTGTCAGTCCGAGTGGGACGTGTATGCCCAGACGTGGGTCGCGTGCTCTCCATGCCACTGGAGTCAAGCTATCCTGGCTGATGTGGGTTGAAAGCCCAAAACCGGTCCCAGGAGCTTTTTTTCCACTCCAGGGAGGACCTGGCCTGGCAGTTCGGGATGGACTGTTCCCATTGGGAGCAGGGTCAAGACTGATTTGCGTATGTCTGGGTCCACACTGGAATGGCATGGTGAGCAAAAACACAATGGATTTAGGCCCAGATCTCTGTACTTGTGTGAATGTATAACATTGTTCTGCATTCTGTCCATCAATTGTTCTTTTTCCATTTGTCACCACGAGCGGGACGAGTATGCCCAGACATGGGTCCCGTGCTCTCCATGCCACTGTTGTCAAGATATCCTGGCTGATGAGGACCGAAAGCCCGAAAACGGTCCTAGGATGCTTGTTTCTAGTCCAGGGAGGACCTGGCCTGGCAGTTCGGGAGGGACTGTTCCCATTGGGCGCAGGGTTAAAACTGATTTGCATATGGCTGGGTCCTAACAGGAATGGCATCGTGAGAAAAAAAAACAATGGATTTTGGCCCCGATCTCTGTACTGGGGTGAATGTATGATATTGTTCTGCATTCTGTCCATCAATTGTTCTTTTTGCATTAGTCACCCCGAGTAGGGTGGGTATGCCCAGACGTGGGTCCGTGCTCTCCATGCCAGTGGAGTCAAGCTGACCTGGCTGATGTCTGCTGAAAGCCCGAAGCCGGTGCTAGGATGCTTGTTTCCAGTCCAGGAGGGACCTGGCCTTACAGTTCGGGCTGCACTGTTCCCATTGGGCGCACAGTCAAGACTGATTTGCATACAACTTGGTCCAAACTTGAATGGCCTGGTTAAAAAAACAATAGACTTAGGTCAGCTCTCTGTACTGGGGTGAATGTGTGACGTTGTTCTGCATTCTGTTCATCAATTATTCTTTTTGCATTTGTCAGTCCGAGTGGGACGTGTATGCCCAGACATGGGTCCCGTGCTTTCCATTCCACTGGAGTCAAGCTATCCTGGCTGATGAGGACTGAAAGCCCGAAACCGGCCCTAAGATGCTTTTTTCCAGTCCATGGAGGACCTGGCCTTTCAGTTCGGGCTCGACTGTTACCAATGGGTGCTGGGTCAAGACTGATTTGCATGGGGGCGTGGCCAAGGCGGCGAACATGGCGGACGCAGCCTAAGAGAGCTCCGTCCCGCCGCCGCAATATCTGCTACTTATCCTTAATTCCCCAACCCTGAGATGTCTCAATAGTGCTACATTGGTGTTGGAGGTGGCGGGGAAGCTCCGACGGTGATTTGTGGGGCTCCGGTCGCCTACTGGGCAGCGGTCTGTGACCTGCGGCGGAGAGGCCTGCCAAGCCTGAGGAAGCCGGGACCTAGAGCCTGAGAGTATCCGGGCAGAAGTGGGACGCGGCCGGATCCGGCGGAGAGCAGCAGACGGTGCCCTATATCCGACATACAGTGGTCCGCAGTGAGTAGACCGTGCCGCACCAGAGACACAGACCACCCGCTGCCACACCCGAGAGCCTGGGACTGCACGAGCTGCGGGGCCGGGGGAGTGCGTGGGGACCGGATCGGCCTCATTCGGCGGTTGTATCGGACCGCGGGGGAGTCAGTTGCGCTGCGACTATCAAGGGGTGAGGTATCCTGTGCCCGGCAAGTCGAGAAAGACGGTGGCTGCATTTGCGGCGGCCGGGTTGCTCCCGGCTGGGACCCGGATCTGGCCATACGACTCGCGAGGCGGGCCGCGGTGGGCACCCCTCTCGGCGGCGTGATCGAGCCGCAGGGGCGACCCCCGGAGAGGCGGTGCTGGGGAACCGTCATCTGGGCTTAAATGGACACGAGCTGGCCGAGACGCAGAGGGCCTGGTGGCAGGGGGGAGTTGATCAGGCACAGGCTGGTAACTACTGGTGAGCCTTGAGACGCCGGGCCGTTGTGGAGAGGAGATCGCACCACTGGAGTACGTGTGGCCCCCCCGCATTGGGTTTGGTATAACGGCTGTTGGTGAACATTGCAAGGGATACTGTGCCACTGGAGCAGAGAGTAGTGGCACCATAGGCGGCGCATCGGACTAAGAAAGGCCTGGTCATAGCGCTGGGACCAAAGAGATTGGAGTGGCCCACCTGCGGCCCCCGCGGTGCCCCGAACCTAGTGCCCATATCAGGTGGCAGCTATGACAAGGGGTGGCAACAGTGGTGGTGCCTCGAAGCCGGGCCCAATGGACAAATTTGCTGGGCCGACTGGAGGGGCCGGGGCATCCGGAGGCGCTCAGACGTCGGGCCCGGACAATGCGGCCCTCATGGCGGCGATAACGCTGTCCAGGGACATGCTCGATGCAAAAATAGGGGCTGTTGGCGCCGATGTAACCCTGCTGCATCAGGACTTGCGTAACGCCGTGGCCCGCATCACCGAGACCGAGACCAGAATTACCGGTGTAGAGGACGACGTGGCGACACTTAAGAAGAAGGTGGCCAAAATGGAAGGAATTCAAAAGGGCCTTGTGATGCGATTCGAAGATGCGTAAGGACGTGCTCGGCGAAATAACCTGCGGTTCGTGGGATTTCCGGAGGGTTGCAAGAAGGGAGACATGGAAGCCTTTCTGACCAAATGGTTGGAGGGGTGGCTCCCTCCGGAGTCCCTTTCGCTCTGTTTTATAATTGAACGCGCGCACCGAGCACTGACCCAGAAGACGCCTGAGGGAGCTCGCCCGCGGCCTGTGATAGCCAGACTCCTTAATTATCACGACCGTGACACAATCCTGAGACAAGCACGAGTGAAGGAGCTGTTGTTATTTGAAAATCGCACAATCCTCATATTCCCAGACTACACCAGGCTGGTCCAGCAACAACGCCAGTCTTTCACTGCAGCTAAGGAGAGACTACGAGGCCTCAATCTCCAATACGCCTTGCTCTACCCGGCCCGCCTGCGGGTGGTCTTCCAGTCCCGGACTCACTTCTTTGATACTCCAGAGGAGGTTTTCGCCTGGACAGACGAAACAGTCTGCATTATTGTTAACACCCCTCCGAGCCGGGACTCGGATTCATCTTCCACAACGGGGCCCCCGAGGAACCCCGGCGCTCGCGGAGCAGGAGTAACTGGAGGTCACGCAACAACAAGAAGAACCCTCCACCTAATGTTAGCGCGGCGGAAGCGACCGAAACTGTGGACTCTCAGAATCCGGATGCGTGAGACCCAAAGACACTTGGCACACTGCGGACAAAGCCATGGGGAGAGGTCAGGGGTCGATACCAATCCTTTGAGCGACGGAGCCCCTTTGCAAGCTGCTATCTAAGATGCCTGATGCTTCTGTACTTGGACAACCATGAGACGTGGGTTGGGGAAACGAAGACGAGAGGGCGGGCATAACCCCTCGGTTAGAGGAGTTGGTTTAGTGGGAGGTGGGCTGGGACTGTGTGGGTAGTTCATGGGGATCCATTGGAATAGTGAGTCTCTAACCTCCCGTTGGGGGTCGGAGATAGCCTATACCGCGACAGGTACTTCAACGTTACTGAGGTATGGGGTGGGGGGTGGCGGGGAAGTTGAGAGGGTGACTGGGAACGGAGTGGAGACGGGGGGGTTAGTTGGGTGTATGTTACAGGAGGACATGGGGGAGGGGGTTGCGTTTTACTGCACAGTGTTCGTTTGGATCCAATGGAAGAGAGATGAGTGTGTGTGGCCTCTAGCGCACAGGCTGTTTGATCTTCTACCCATGAATGGCGGTTGAGGCTTCCGAATCAGGCCTGCAAAGGGCGTCGATGCGTGTTATGAGCTGGAATGTACGGGGGATGCTGGACAGGATTAAAAGAGGAGCAGTCCTGCGGCAAGGAAAGAGGGATGGGGCTGATGTGTTGTTATTGCAGGAGACTCACCTCATGGGCTCCAAGACCCTTAGCCTACAGAGATATGGCTATCAACAGGTGTTTCATGCTGGGTTTGTGAGGGGATCCCGGGGGGTGGCTATCCTGGTACATCGCAGGCTGCCTTACACTCATGAGACTCAGTGGGCCGACGCACAGGGCAGATATGTGTTTATTCAGGGCAAAATTGGCACTGAGCAGATAGTCTTTGGGAGTGTTTATGCCCCGCCCCCGCTACAGGGTGCCCTTATAGAAAAGTTATTTGGTGTGTGGGCCGAGATCCCTAATGTTATGGCAGTAATAGGCGGGGACTGGAACGACGTGATGAATGCACGGATGGACAGACACAGACTGGGGGGTGAGGTGCCACCAGACACGCCTACTAAATTAGATGGCATGGTGAGAGGAATGGGATGGGTAGACGCATGGCGACACCAACACACCCAACACCGTGAATACACATACGTCTCAGCAGTACACAAGTCCTTTTCTAGAATTGATTACTTATTTGTCCCCCATGCCTGGGTCGGGAGGGTGGAAGCCACAATGATATTGCCGCGTGGCCTATCAGACCACTCTCCGGTAGTGCTTGACCTACTTGACAGGAGACGGCAGCCTTTCGGATGGCGCCTCTCCACATGGCACTTACAGCAAGAATCCTATCAGTCCCACATGAGGGAGGCTATTGCTCACTACTGGAGTGATAACGATCACTCAGACGTAGATGCTATGACCCTCTGGGAGGCTCTGAAGCCCATGCTTCGCGGAGTAGATGTTGCTTGGTGCGCGGCCGTCCGCAGGACACATAGAGAGGACCTGGTGAAAGCGGCGAACCAAGTCAGGGATCAAGAAAACAGATGCAGTGCTGGCGGGGGAAAGGAGGATGTAAGACAACTCCTGCTGACGCAGCAGTCATATGCCTCCATGCTGTTAGATGAGGCCCGACAGTTGTTGTTGGCGACTCAGAGTAGGATCTACCAATGGGGCGATAAATCCAGCTCGATGCTATATAGACTCTGCCAGAGCACTTTTCACGCGCAGTCCCTACCGAGTCTTCGTGATGAGTCGGGAACACCCATGACGGCCCCGACGGACCTAGCAGACAGCTTTGCACGATATTATGAGGCCCCCCGGGAGCTCCTCTTGGCTGACGACATTGATAAATTCCTGGCTGATCTTCCGCCATGATCAATTTCGGACAATGGGGCGGGCTAGACTTGAACTTCCCTTATCAGCGGAGGAACTCGATACGGCCCTCGGGGAATTGAACACGGGCAAAGCCCCCGGACCTAACGGATTCCCTTGCGAATTTTTAAAGAAATTTCACCTCCAATTGGGTACATATTATTGCAGAGCATTAGAGGCAGCCAGGGAGTGTGGCCGACTCCCGAGGGACTGGCGACACGCTGAAAGTGTGGTCTTCTGCAAACCAGGAAGGCCTCCCGACCAACCCGAGTCCTACAGGCCTATCTCACTATTAAATACTGAAGCAAAAATTCTGGCGAAAGCGCTGGCCAATCGCCTTCTCCCGTACATCACCGATCTCGCCCACCCAGACCAGGCCGGGTTTATGCCCCATAGGGCAACAAGGCACAATATTAGGCGCGCACAGGTGGTGGTAGAGGCGGCCCGAGCGGCAGGGATTCCTGCCGCCCTTCTCCTGGCCAACATAGATAGGGCCTTCGACTCAGTAAGCGGGGTCTGCCTCCGTGCGCTTCTGTCTGAACCTGGGGCCCCACTTATCCTACCTACAACTACTATACATTGGATCTTACGGCGTCACTGAGAGTGGTTAGGGCAGTGTCTGATTCCTTCCCTATAGGTAGAGGCACCAGACAGGGATGCCCCCTATCACCATATCTATTTGCCCTGGCCATGGAACCGCTGGCGGCGTGGGTCCGAATAGACGCACAGATGCGGGGCATTGAGTGGAGGGCGGGACCCTCTGACAGAATAGCTCTCTATGCGGACGATGTCCTCTTTTTTCTCACGGACTTGAATAGGTCTGGGCCGCGTGTCCTTGACATCATGCGAATTTTCGGAGAGGTATCGGGCCTTCACCTGAACCTGAGTCAGTACTGTGGGTGCTGGGGGAGCGTCGGGATTTAGGGCCCTGGGCAGCGGCGTTGCAGGAGGCTGCAGGAGGCATTAAATACTTGGGGGTATTTTTGACAGACTTGCGTGGGGTCTCCTGGACGCGCAATGTCATGCCCGTATGGGAGCGTATCCGCTCAGACATGACTACGTGGTCCCGGAAGCCCCTAAATGTGTATGGCCGCTCGGCCATTTTTAAAATGGTGACCCTCCCGCGTCTCATATACCAATTACAAAATCACCCATACCCTATATCACCGCAGTGGTTCAGGCAGGTAAACTTGGCGCTTAGCAATTTCCTCTGGGCTGGAGGAGTGGCGAGAGTGGCGCTCCGCACGTGTTTTCTTTCCACATATTGTGGTGGCCTTGCAACGTCAGATATCCTGTCCTACTATCAGGCTTCCCATCTGCTAATACTGAATGATTGGTGGTATGGGGACCGAGGCGACCCTGCCTACGCCCTGGAGCGATTCATAATGGACCCTGATACGCTACATACTATACTCGGCTGCTAAGAGGAAGAGGCTTCCGGTAGTCACTCAAATAGTGTTCCAAATATGGCGCGGTGCACTCCGCCGAATGGGATGGTGGAATAGGCTGACGAGGGAGACCCCATTGTGGCAGAATGAGCAATTGCCGGCGTTACTGTCCCTAAAGGGCTTCCGTGGCTGGGACGCGATCGGTATCTCGGCCGTGGGCCATGTGGTCAAGGGCACGACCCTTAAGTCGTTCCAGGAGCTACGTGAAGAATATGACATGCCCCGGACCCAGTTTTTTAGATATCTGCAGCTCCGCCACGCTATTACACCCACCCTGAGGGGCATCGATTTGTTGCCTGAGTTTAGCTCTCTGGAAGCCAAGGTATTCATGGGGGAATTGGAAAGCAAAAAGATATCATCTATCTACCAAACACTAGTTACACATTGCTCGACGTCCCTAGATACTCTGCGAGCTAAATGGGAGAACGATCTGGGTGCATTCGAGGAGGAAGACTGGAGAGAGGCGCATGAGGCCCCGAGGGGCGGCCATTGCGGTACGACTGCGTTTCATTCAGTTTAAATACTTACATAGAGCCTACTTTACCAGGGAACGACTGTGGAAGGCAGGCTTGATTGCGTCCCCTGATTGTCTGAGATGTAGCAGAGAGATGGGCACGTTTCTGCATACAGTTTGGGCGTGTGATGGTCTAGGGAGGTTCTGGTCGGGGGTGTGGGACTTCTTGTCGGAAGTGCTGGGCTGGGACCTTCCCCGCACACCACAACTAGGCCTCCTCCATATCCTAGAGCAGGTGGGGGAAATATATATAAACGCCATTTGTTGTTGTTGGGTCTCGTGGTGGCCAAGAGAGACGTAGCCCGAGCCTGGAAAGACCCCAGAGCCCCCCTATTGGGTGTGTGGAAAAGGGGACTTGACTTTTATATGGGGTTGGAACGCCCGATCTTCGAGGCCAGGGGCTGCCCCCGGAAACACTACAAGATTTGGAAGAGGTGGGCAGATTATAGAGGGCTGTGGCTGGAACCGCCGGTACATGGTGAACCTGAAGAAAGACATTTGGATATTGAGCCCGTGTGATGGGGAGTACACACTAAATGTATTTTCATATGCTTTTACATATGGACTGTTTGGACGCTGTGCAGGTGGTGGGAAAGGGGGTTTTGGGTGGGGGGAGCGAGGGGGTGAAGGGAGGGAGGACTTAGGGTAATTTCTTACATTTAAAAGGCTGTTTGAATTGTTTGCAATGTGCTTATTACTCTCATGCTCACAGCTTCTCCGGGTTTCGGGGCGCTGTACGTATCATGTACCTTTTCAACGGCACAATAAAAATTTTGTTCTGAAAAAAAAAAGACTGATTTGCATACAGCTGGGTCCAGACTCGAATGGCACCGTGAGCAAAAAAATGATGGATTTAGTCCCAGGCCTCTGTACTGGGGTGAATGTATGACATTGTTCTGCATTCCGTCCATCAACTATTCTTTTTGCATTTGTCACTCCGAGTGGGACGAGTATGCGTAGACATGGGTCCCGTGCTCTCCATGACACTCGACGCAAGCTGTCCTCGCTCATGATTGCTGAAAGCCCAAAACTGGTCCTAGGATGCTTGTTTCGAGTCCAGGGAGGACCTGGCCTGGCAGTTCAGGCTGGACTGTACCCATTGGGTGCAGGGTCAAGACTGATTTGCATATGGCTGGTTCTAAACTGGAATGGCATGTTGACCAAAAAACAGATGGATTCAGCTCCAAATCTCTGTGCTGGGGTAAATGTATGACATTGTTCTGCATTCTGTCCATCGAATGTTCTTTTTACATTAGTCACCCTGAGTGGGACGGGTATGCACAGACATGGGTCCCGTGCTCTCCATGCCACTGGAGTCAAGCTATCCTGGCTGACGAGGGCTGAAAGCCCGAAACCGGTCCTAGGATTCTTGTTTCCAGTCCAGGGAGGACCTGGCCTTTCAGTTCGGGCTGTACTGTTCCTATTGTGCACAGGGTCCAGACTGATTTGCATACAGCTGAGTCCAAACTGGAATAGCACAGTGAGCAAAAAAAACAAGGATTTATGTCCAGCTCTCTGTACTGGGGTGAATGTATGACCTTGTTCTGCATTCTGTTCATCAATTGTTCTTTTTGCATTTGTCACTCCGAGTTGCACTAGTATGCCCAGACGGGGGTCCTGTGCTATCCATGCCACTAGAGTAAAGCTATCCTGGCTAAAAGCCCAAAACCGGTCCTAGGACGCTTGTTTCCAGTCCAGGGAGGACCTGGCCTGGCAGTCCGGGCTGGACTGTTCTCATTGGGGGCAGGGTCAAGATTTATTTGCATTTGGCTGGGTCCACACTGGAATGTCATGATGAGGAAAAAAACAATGGATTAAGGCCCACATCTCTGTACTGGGGTGAATGTATGACATTGTTCTGCAATCTATCCATCAATTGTTCTTTTTGCATTTGTCACATCGAGTAGGATGGGTTTGACCAGACGTGGGTCCCGTGCTCTCCGTGCCACAGGTGTCAAGGTATCCTGGCTGATGACTGAAAGCCCGAAACTGGTCCAAGATTGCTTGTTTCTAGTCCAGGGAGCACCTGGCCTGACAGTTCGGGATGGACTGTTCCTATTGGGCGCGGGGTTAAGACCGATTTGCATATGGCTGGGTCCTAACTGGAATGGTATCGTGAGGAAAAAAACTATGGATTTTGGCCCAGATCTCGGTACTGGGGTGAATGTATGACATTGTTCTGCATTCTGTCCATCAATTGTTCTTTTTGCATTTGTCACTTCGAGTGGGACTGGTATGACCAGACGTGGGTGCTGTGCTCTCCATGCCACTGGAGTCAAGCTATCCTGGCTGATGAGGGCTGAAAGCCCGAAACCGGTCCTTGGATGTTTGTTTCAAGTCCAGGGTGAACCTGGCCTTACAGTCCGGGCTGGTCTGTTCCCATTGGGCGCAGGGTCAAGACTGATTTGCATACGGCTTAGTCCTAACTGGAATGGCACAGTGAGCAAAAAAAGGAAGGATTTAGGCCCATCTCTCTGTACTGGGGTGAATGTATGACATTGTTCCGCATTCTGTCCATCAATTGTTCTATTTGCATTTGTTACTCCAAGTTGGCCGGGTATGCCCAAAAGTGGGTCCCGTGTTATCCATGCCACTGGAGTCAAGCTATACTGGCTGATGTGGGTTGAAAGCCCAAAACCGGTCCTAGGAGCTTTTTTTCCAGTCCAGGGAGGACCTGGCCTGGCAGTTCGGGATGGACTGTTCCCATTGGGAGCAGGGTCGAGATTGATTTGCATATGTATGGATCCACACTGGAATGGCATGGTGAGCAAAAAAACAATGGATTTAGGCCCAGATCTCTGTACTGGGGTGAATGTATAACATTGTTCGGCATTCTGTCCATCAATTGTTCTTTTTGCATTTGTCACCTCGAGTGGGACGAGTATGCCCCGACGTGGGTCCCGTGCTCTCCATGCCACTGGTGTCCAGTTATCCTGGCTGATGAGGACTGAAAGCCCGAAACCGGTCCTAGGATTCTTGTTTCTACTCCAGGGACGACCTGGCCTGGCAATTCGGGATGGACTGTTCCCATTGGGCGCAGGGTTAAGACTGATTTACATATGGCTGGGTCCACACTGGAACTGCATGTTGAGCAAACAAACAAAACAATGGATTTAGGCCCAGATCAATGTACTGGGGTGTATGTATTACATTGTTCTGAATTCTTTCCATCATTTGTTCTTTTTGCATTTTTCATCCCGAGTGGGACAGGGATGCCCAGAAGTGGGTCACATGCTCTCAATAACACTGGAGTCAAGCTATCCTGGCTGATGAGGTCTGAAAGCCCGAAACCGGTCCTAGGATGCTTGTTTCCAGGGGAGGGAGATCATGGCCTGGCAGTTCGGGCTGGACTGCTCCCATTGGACGCATGGTCAATACTGATTACATATGGCTGGGTCCAAACTGGAATGGCATGGTGACAAAAAGACAATGGATTTATGCCCAGATCTGTGTACTGGGATGAATGTATGCCACTGTTCTACAATCTGTAGTGTAGTTCCTATATTCCCAATAGGCTCTGCGCATTGGA
This sequence comes from Lissotriton helveticus, assembly GCF_964261635.1. Lineage (NCBI taxonomy): Eukaryota > Metazoa > Chordata > Amphibia > Caudata > Salamandridae > Lissotriton > Lissotriton helveticus. Next base: position 1,156,395,280 of record NC_136067.1, on the reverse strand, counting down.
ATAATATAAACAGCAGTGTAGACGTAGGACTGAGGTCAACTAGGTCTCTACTAACTATATTAGACTTAATTAGTTTTGCCAGCTAGCTCAGAGGTCACTAGAAACTTTCTCGAATAAACAAGTAGGAGTTTAACTTCCCTGGATAGACAAGAAGGGATTAACTTCTGACAACCATAAACATGACAACTTTGCTCCCTCAGAATAAGAGTGTATCTCTAGAGTTGTGTGAAAACAATAAACAGCTATTTTACTCAGTCAATCGTGCATACTTAGTTTCACCAGAGTGCAGAGAAATAGAGAGACGGGCGTTTTCAATAAAAGGTGTTATTTATTGAGCAGTCTTCTATCTCATGCAAGAGAAATGAATTGCCACAATTGCAATACTTAACATACAGTAAAGTGCGTACAGTAAAAGGAGTATTATGAAATAATACTGTAAAAGCATTCTTAGCCATATGATACTTTAAAATGGATAAAATATATACATACATAAATACATTGACTAACGTACTCAACTGGTGCTTCTAATCTACGCCTACCCCGGTGTACCTGACCTAAGCTTTATATGTGGGAAGGAGTAAGGAAGTTGCAGTTTAAGTTAAGTTGATTTTTGCCAAGAATCTGAATCAAGAATTCTCTCAAGGGTTTAGTCAGCTCCGTACCTGGGTAATAGAAAGCAGGAGGTCTGGTATCTCTCTCTCAGGACTCGATATCCCAGCAACCCGCAAGGGCGGCTGGAAACACCGGAGCTGGATTTTCTCGGCTGGAGAAAAAGACAGCGTCTTTCTCAGTGCGTCAAAAGGGAGGGACGGCGTCCGTGGGCTCTCGCATCAGCTGGGCTCTCGGGCAAGTAGCTAGCTGCTCTGCTCCAAACCACCGTGTGTTTGCTTAAGGCAACTGTTGGTATATTTATACCTTAAAGGTGCCGGGTTTGACGTAAGGCGTCAATAAAAGATGTCACTAAGAACTGGCCTTTCTTTCAGTGCTCGCAGGAGTTCTAGGAAAAATCAAAACAAAAGCATGGGGAATTTCCAGGTTGCTGGAGGTTTGGTTTGTTTAAAGAACGCGTTGTACTTTCTAGGAGTCTAGGGGAGTAACCTTGCCGTATTTGGACTGCATGGGCTATTACTAAATATGGATATGATACTTCTGCCTTTATAAGGATATTATTTATTATAGCCACATAAGGGCATAAATCGGGAATATCGAATTAGGGTCCTAGATAGAAACACAACACCCACTCCATGAATTGATGTCCATCATTACTAAAAACTAAGCAATATTAACATAATCGATGCATGTGTGTTTTCCAACCCACCCCAAAATACATAAATCGCATTTGAAATGGTATATGGTAAATACACGAAAATGAGTATTGGTACTGTACGCTTTCAAGCAGTGTTATCATTCAGTTAAATGCATATATATATCAGCTGAATGAATTGCGAAAATTACACATGAAATGGCTCTGAATACAGAAAAGAAGGTCGAGACCATTCCATCACATATTTATACAAATGCTGTACATGTGCTAGAGGCTGAGGTAAAATATTGTCTCTAGAGTTCCTAAAATAGAAGCTCTGTTCTCTAAGAATAGTTCTACTTTAAGCAGAGTACTTCGTGCCAGAAAAAAGGGTAAATATTTTGGAAGTGAAAAAAAATAATTTTGCTCTCAAGGGGAAAAATAGTTCCAATTGTTTTCAGTAGCTGTGTTTATCAAAACTGAAGGCCGAATTCAGAGTTCAGGGAACGCTGTGTGCTCGTTGTTTTAAAAAAGTTATTCTTTCTGTTCAGGGGAGAACATCATTTCAGACAGGCTTGCAAAAAATTGGTCTACGACATCAGGTGAAAGTTCGACCAAGTTCGAAAATGCTGAAATTGTGCATATGTGAGAATGATTGCTGTCATCGATGTCAGGATCAGCAATGCTCACAGAAGGTTGTACCTGTTTGGTGCTGCTTTCCTCTCGTACTTCACCGCCACCTACTCGTAGTGGTGAAGTCTCAACGAATGCCGTCATCAGAATAGGTAGCCGCCGGGGACAACACGATGCATGAGTCGTTACCGGACCTAGCAAGGTATCTGTATCCATTGGTACTGCTGATGGTAGTGTAAGACAGATGTCCAACACGCATTCTTCTCCGCATAGCAGACATCGAAGCACAGGTAAGATGCAATCTTGCCAGATAGGTCTGAATGAAAGAAACCAGGTTGCACTTAGATCTCTTAGCCGGGCTAATCCGAGGACTTTAGTGATGCGGTCCCGGTAGTGTATAGCTAGGATCGTTTCTCCCATCGTTGCTGGAGTTTTGTCTGTGGCTTGGCTTGCCATATCGGAGCAGAAGGATAAAAAATAAAATTCCTGCTACGAGTCCCAAAAGTAGAGGCAGACCGCCGAAGACAGAATGGACAAAATTCGGAAAGATGCCCAAAAATGTTTCAAAGGGTGTTAACAGTCCCGAAAAAATTGTCTTAAATACATGTTCGATGCCACTGGTATCAGACATGTTTAAAATTTGGCTTAACATTTCTACGAAATGTACGGGGCAATTTGTTGATAATAGGGAATGTATCTCTGCCGCTGTCCTTGCAACTTGCAGATCATACGTTTCTTTGGACGAGGTTAAAGAAAAGAATAGACTTCATTCTGCTTAAAGTATCAATTCGAATAGAAGAGATATTCAAACGAGGCCATATTGCCGCCTCCATGTCTGGATTGCTGTTTGGATACAATACTTGCATACAGCAAGTGACCATGGAACTAACGCTCACGAGATAGGCTTTTCCTGGCACCATGCCACAACAGCTGTGGTCACTTATTAGAACATAACTGCCGTTGGAAAGTTGTCTGAAAAATGGCTCTATCTGAGTTGTAGGAGTGCCGTGCAGGTGACATGAAAGGTTATTCGAAGACCCTTCGCAGGCTCCATGCAAGTTAATACCTTGACACAGGAGTGTACCACTTAGTGATTTTTAACAATTATTACCACTAAGAAATACCTCTTTTTTCTTTTCACTATAACATTTGTGTGTATAAGGTAATTTCTATGTTGACTTGATGTATCCTTTACCCAACCTTTCATACTGGCCCGCTGGTATATACTCTTGGCAATATTTAAACTGGAAAGTTGTTATCGGAATTGTAATAATTCCGTGTATTATCCATTCAATGACAGGTCTTTCTGACACTGTCAATGCTAATCTCTCAAGTTTTTCAATGCTCAGAATCGTATAGTCTGCTCCTTTTTGTGCCAAACTGATTTGTTTATCAGTAAGGTTAAAGATAGAGAATAATGACGTTGTGTTGATTAAACGCCATGGCACGTAGCCTGAACGCAGATTTTGCAACGTCCAGCCAAGCTGTACAATAGAACGTAATTGGGACTGACCATGTTGTAACATTAGTAAATCCTGCTCTATTATATCAATAGCAGATGATACGATACTGTCCAGTGAATATATTCTGGAGGACAGAGTTGTTAACCCATTGTCCACAACAGAAAGTGATTTTTCCAAATTAATACGATCAATTTCTCGTATTTTTTCTGCTGTTTCAATTTGTGTTTCTTTCCAAGCCTCGTTGTAAGCAGCGTATATACCGGCCGCTATGAAACGTTTTTGACACTGTTTGTGTGGTCCCTGTATGAAATCACGCAAGTCAGCACCATCTTTAAGTAAAGTCAAGTGTTGCTTAATTTCAGCCAGTGTGGATTTATGTAGCCATTCGAGGCATAGTTTCCCTACACTGTATGTTGTAACTATCCCTGGATGTTGTCTCTGGGAGTATCTAGGGTCTGGCCTGTTCAGTTTTAACCCCTGTATTTTGTTCAGGAATCTATCTTGACAGTTATTTGTGTCTGTGGGCCAGATCAACCATTTTTTCCAATCAGGATGTGTTCTGTTTTGGTGTAAAATATGGGATACGTCTATCTCCACATCTGTAGTGCTATTACTATCAGGTATGGGCTTCGGAATAGACGGTTTATTTAAGTCTTTTATCTTCGCAAGACCAGGACAGGTTGTTTGCTGAATGGTGTCATTCAAGAATATTATTTGTTCTGGGATCATGCAGGCTCTAAATATGGCTTCTAGGCCTTGTACCTGCCATTCTTTTGTACCCCAGATGGTTTTTGTTTCAATGTTGTTTTTCCAAAATTCAAAACCAAATGTAGTCATTTTTTCATAAAATGTTTCAGAATAAATCAATTTAGTATTTGTCAACATTGTTTTCATTCCTGTCTTATTTAACATTTTAAAATAAAACGTTTTTGCATCACTTGTGTTAAACCCTGAGAAGTATGGGAATTTATCATAGAATGTTTTCGAGCTGCCTTTAGGCGGTGTTGCACAATGTTCCCATTAGTTATAATTAAAAACATTTCTAGGTTGAGCACTTTTATGCACATAGTGATGACCAAAATGATTATAGCAGTACATTTCTTCATAATTTGATGAACCCTGTAAATAACCATGTTCTGTAAAATATGCTGACATTACTAAATCTGACATCCTATTATTAATATTTTCAAAGTCCCAATCATCAGAGAAAGTACTTGGTTTTACAAAGTCACTTAATGAAACCTTGAACTGGTGTGGATATTTCAAGAGCTCAATCGGGCCATAAATTTCATAATCCGTTTTGTCCCATGTTACCCCACCGGGTATTGGATTGGCTGTGATGTTCACTGATGACAGTTCTCTTTTCTCGATGTGAGATGACTTGTGAGGCTTTAGGACCAAGTTGATGTTCTGACTTGCTGTGTCCATTGTACTGTATTTTCCTTCAATGAATTTTCCCAAACAAAGAACCATGATGAGCCAAAGCAGGAGGAAAAGAACACCTAACACAATCCAAAATTCAATCCATGGAGAAATCAGATAGGTTTCTTTGAGTTGATGAAAGAGTTCAGTTACTTTGTCTTTGAAAGTTTTTGTTGCTGGCGTTTCTTCATGTTCACTTGGATCATCAGAAAAGTCATCGAAATTGATGAAGTAGCCAGATGCAGTTCTGTCAATTGTTGGAATTGCTTCCGGATTTTTATTTGCTTTTGGATTTTTCTTTGTTTCATTAGCATAGTCTGAGGCTACATCGTTGTAGACTGGTGTTTCTTGACGAACTGTTGTAATTTGGGTTTCAAGACGCACAAGTTCCATGGCTTTGTTGCATAGTCCTTTTTTATTCACTGCAGGTTTATCAAATGTGATTAGTCTTTCAGTCTGAACCTCTTGGATTGTAGCAAATTTTGGTATTCTGCTATTTCTTGGGAGTCCTCTGGGCCTACTACTTATTATTGGCCACATGATTGTGGTTTTACCAGGTCGATGGATACAACTCGGTTCTCCTTTTTACCAGCAAGGGGCGGTAGTACAACTGATCTTGTTCCGCTGACAGCTAAGACAGGTACTGCTTTTCTGTAAGAAGGCCTGAATTCCTACTTCACCGCGATCTTCTCTCTGACTAGATCCCCAATCTTTGGAATCCAGACAGGTCTTGCTGGGACAGGTGGTTTTTCTTCAGTGGCTGTTGGCTTTTGTTTTAACTTTATGTTACTCAGGTTTCTTCTTGTTTCATTTAAGTCCGGTAAAACAGCCAAACGGTCTTTGATATCAAAGCATTTTTCTTCTACCACTGAAGTGTGACTATCAAGATCCTGAATATACATTCTAGTACAGAACAATAGTTCGTACGGAGTGAGACCTTTTAGAGAATTTCTTGGCAGATTATTAAGACTACGTTGGACACTTGTTAAATGTTTGACCCACCCATCACCCGAACCTAATACCCTCGCCGTCATAGATTGCTTTATGTCACGTTTTTTTCTTTCCACTACCGCATTTCCCTCAGGAGGGAATGGAGAAGAGTACCGCAATGCAATGCCCATGCTGGCCATGGCATCTCTGTAAGCTCGAGAGCTAAACGCAGGACCCTGGTCAGAATGTAGCATGCCAATTGCGTATATGCCGATAAAGACTCGCAAATCTTTTATAACAGTTCTGGCATCAGCCGAATGCTGGTGTCTGCATTTTAAGTGAATCCAGTCTTAAATATTATGGGGACGCATTTCTCCTGCTGGATTTCTGCGTATAGATAGCTTGATGCTTTCTAAAAAAGGGGTCCTGGCAATACTCCGGTCGGTTCACGACTGCGACCTCTGTTGCAGTTTGGACAGCTCTTTGCAAATTTGTAATGTTGCAGGCTCAACCCCGGCCACCAGTATTCTGATTGTAATTCTTTTAGAGATTCCACGATCTCTCGATGCCCTAGACCCTCTCCCATGTGTGCGTCTGCTATTAATAAGACTCTCCTGTTCGTGTTTGGAATTGCTCTATCCCCCACTCCAGGGATTTGAGCAAAAGGAACGGAGTTTGCATCTATTATGTATGTATAATTGAGTGGATAGTTCAGAGGTAATGCTGTATAGTCGCCTTTTAAAGACGCTTTTACCGCCAGCATGGTTTCTCCGTCTATGTATTTTTTAGAACGCTTTTTTGTGGCTACGGAAGCCGGTTGAACCGCTTCCGCTGTGGCTCTGAGAGCCAATGAATTCCCTGCAACGTGAACGCCATCACGTTCATGACTCAGTGTATGTATCATGTGAGTCTTTCATAGTTCTTTCTGCAAAAGAACTACTTGTTCCCAAAGCTTTTTATGCTTTATTGTGGCACCTGTGTCATCTTTGTAATCGTTTTGAACCCAGTTCTGCAAGTCATTATTGTAAGACTTGACGCAGTATTGCGAGTCACACACTATTAGTGTGGGGAATTTGCGATCAGCATTTTCAAGCGCCGTCTTTAAAGATTTTATTTCAGCTCGCTGAGTTGAGCAGTTTCTGAGTGATTCAGTTTTGGTAATTAATGGTCTGAATTAACCAAAGCGCCAGCGACCTTTAACAATCGCGCACGCTGCGGTGTAGGATTTTTTCTCTACATCGTAGTGTTGTGCAAATCTGTCCATGTAGATTACACATGTGTACTGTTCGAGAGGCAGAATTTCGATTGGCAGAGGATATTCTTCTTCATATTCTAGATTTTCTAGTTTTTTCATTTTCGGGTCAAAATAGTATTTCACGTCTTCTGCAGCAAGAGAATTTTCCCACTGTATCCATTTTGGATCTAATGCAACAGCAGTCAAATTGCGTGGGCTTGTTAATGCCTCAAGGGCTGATTCTGCTGTTAAAACAGTTATTCTTCTGCCTTGGGCTTGGGCTCTTTCTTTTGCTACAGCAGTTTGAACCGCTATTAGAATCTTTTCAGTAGAACTGAATTTCATTTCAGCTTGTGTGTACAAGTGTGATTTGTAAGCTATTGGTACCGTTTCTCCCTCATTAGTGGTCAGGTACGAGAATCCGCATCTTCCTGGGATGACTCGGATTACAAGGTTGCGTATGTTTTCGCGAGTTTGTAACTTTGTTTTGGCTAACATGTCTGTTTGCAATGATCTTAAAATTTCTGTGTGTTTCTGAGTCCAATTGATTGGTTTGAAATCAGGTTTTATTAATTCATAGAGAGGTTTAACCCTCTCCGCATAATTTAGAATGTATGTTCTTCTGAAATTCAGGAAACCTAGTATTGATTGTAAATTCTTCAGCGTTTTAGGTGCTTGGAGTACAGCACACTTCTCTAAGAAGTTGTCTGCTAGGCTTTTGCCTTCACTTGATAATTCATATCCTAAAAACAGGACAGTTAGATGGGCAATTCTTGACTTTTTAAAGTTGAATTTGTAACCCTCAGCTGCAAAACCAAGTATTATGGTGTTCACTCTTTTCAAGTGTGTCTCCAGGTCATCATCCGTAAGATAGATGTCATCAACATAAGATAATGCTTCATCATCATATATTTGTAGTAACTCTGTTACTCTTGCTGAGAATAATCCTGGGCTATTCTTGAATCCCTGTGGAAGTCGACAGAAGTGTGTATGCGACCCCATTATTGAGAAAGCGGTCAAATACCTGCCTTCAGGCGCAATGTTTTGACAAAAGAATCCATTAGAGATGTCTAAGGTCGTTTTATATTTTTTCCGCACGATTTTATTCATTAGTGCTGCACTGTGTGAGTTTTGTACTGCAAATGTTTTGTAACAGGAGTTTAGGTGTCTGTAGTCTAAAACTAGACGATATGAATCGTCTGGCTTGGAGGGAGGAAACAAAGGATTGTTCATTTGTGAGGTGCATGTTTCAATCACCCACTGGTATTCAAGTTGATCTAAGATCTCCCTGACTTGCTTTTTAGCTTCTTGTTTAACTGGGTACTGCCTTTGTGCAGTGGGTTGACTTTTTAACTGGATTTTGTGGTGAGGAGAATCCTCATCCCATCCTACATGATTTTTATATAATGCAGGAGCTTGAGTTACTGCCCATTTTCTTGCATATATGGATTTTTTATGAGTTGAAATATGATTTGAGAAGGCAGGCATAATCATTTCTTCGCCATGAGGGCACTCCCTGAAAAACTCTGGTGGCCAGTCTTTCTCAGCTAACAGGATGTCATAGCCTTTCGAAAGGTTATCCCAAAAGAGACCCCTTACTTTCCTAGTCTTGTCCCCCTCTATACGTAATGTTATTTCGTATATTTTATGAGGTTTGCTAACTCTGGTATCTGCAGTTTCCACTTGAATGCATTCATTCGTGTCCACTGTCTCCAGAAGATTCATCAAGATCTTGCGAGCTATTGTCACTTCTGCTGCGCTGTCTAGCATTGTCTGGGCCCACTCTCCGTTTTTCAGTTGTGTCCTCAGTATCCTCAGTATGTTTTATTATTTTAATACTAGCTACCTTCTTTCTTGGAAATTGTAATTTTTTACTTTGGTGAGCAGGTTCTTTGTCTTTGGACTTGACGTGCTCTTCCTTATGTTCTGACCGTCCTCTTCATTCCGATTTCTGTGAGGAAGTCTGAAAAGATCGAGAGAGACGTGTATCAATATCTTGATATCTATCAGGTTTTCTCAATTTATCCCTATCTCTAAGGTTGTATCTTTTCTCAGAGGGCTCCCTCTGGGGAGACTTGTGTCCTTGGTCCGGAGATCTTTCTCTAGATTGAGGACACCTTCCTCTGGACTGGAATCGTTTTTCTTTGGGAGTGGATTGTTTATTACCATCCCAACTCTTTTTTGGAGTATTTAGATTATTTTTAATAAATGTTTTTTCAGGATTTTCAGTTAGTTGGGGTTTTACTGGTTTCCCACCCAAACTATCTCTTCCTAGTTCCTCATAGGATTTTTCTATGATTCTGGCAAGTTCAAAAGGTTGTTATGCTATATCTGTTTCTTTCAATTTCTGGCGGATCGCCACAGATGCTGCTTCTCCTTTTATGTTGGCTAATAATATAGCCGAGACCTGCTTGAAGTCTTTCAGTAATTTCATACCCAGAGTTAAAGCAGGTTCTGGACCGTGTTCATTTTGAATCTGTCTTAGCACATCTGGTATTACTGCCATAGACGGAACACCATGTGTTTTTGTGTAAATGGAAGCAAAGACTGTGCCCTAAGTGTCACAGTCCTCCATATGTGGTGCGATCCCCATTGGAGGACAGATAGTCAGAATTCTGTGTTTCTCAGTAGGTGTAGTATCAGGAAATACTGCCTCTATTTGATTGATTTTTTGTGCTAACCAGAATGGAATTTGTTCCCGTTTTGAGGGTATTTTACCAAGACATGATTGTATGTTCTGTGGAGTTATTCTGTTTGTGTTCCCCTGATGAGGGGTCAGCTGTGGAATGTTAATTGCTGGTTGGACTGTTGAAGTCCGCATTACATAGTGGACCAATTGTCTATGTATTTTAATTAGCAATTTTAGCTGAGCTAAAAGTTCCCGGTCTGACATTTTGTCGATGTCTGGATGTGGTGTGTAGCTGGCTAGAACCGGCCACGTGGCTCCTGGTCTACCTAGTTGACCGAGCCTGGTGATGTGATTTTTATGTTTTAGGGCGCCTTTAAACCAGAGCAGGTGCTCTTGGTAATTTAGTGGGATTTCAACCTCCTCGAAAGGAGTGTATTCATCCGGAGGTTCCTCTATTTTGTAATAGTGGAATTCTTTTGTTACAGCGTTTGCTGCTGGAAAGTGTATCCATGAATAGAATACCTCTGTCTGCGGATATTCATGGGCCTCTACCACGAATATGACTGTACCACCTCGTGATGATAGTCCATTTTCTATAAGTTTAACAGTTATAGTTCTTCTTATATTTGCCGGAATGATTATAGCATTCGGGTCATTCTGTTGGAGATTCGTGTCATCTAACAACAGTTGAGATGCTGTAGCATCTCTTTCTTCGTCACCGTCCGGCATTTTACTGACAGAAAGTTTTGTTGCAGATCAAGTTTCAAGGGAAACAAAGATTAGGTGCACAATATTTTGGAACACTGTATCCTTCAACGTTGACTAAACGAAAAACTATACATAGGAATCTCTTCCTACTAAGTTCCGGCGGATTTTAACCTTTTACCCACTCCAGGCGTCTTTTGGAGTTTTTACGGGAAAAAAGGGTCTGTGTGAAAAAGCACGACTGAGTTACTCTAGTGTCTTGCGTTAGATTATCGCCTTACCAAACGTTGGGCGTCATGTAGTGTAGTTCCTATATTCCCAATAGGCTCTGCGCATTGGAATAATATAAACAGCAATGTAGACGTAGGACTGAGGTCGACTAGGTCTCTACTGACTATATTAGAATTAATTAGTTTTGCCAGCTAGCTCAGTGGTCACTAGAAACTTTCTCGAATAAACAAGGAGGAGTTTACCTTCCCTGGATAGACAAGAAGGGATTAGCTTCTGACAACCATAAACATGACAACTTTGCTCCCTCAGAATAAGAGTGTATCTCTAGAGTTGTGTGAAAACAATAGACAGCTATTTTACTCAGTCAATCGTGCATACTTAGTTTCACCAGAGTGCAGAGAAATAGAGAGACGGGCGTTTTCAATAAAAGGTGTTATTTATTGAGCAGTCTTCTTTCTCATGCAAGAGAAATGAATTGCCACAATTGCAATACTTAACATAAAGTAAAGTGCGTACAGTAAAAGGAGTATTATGAAATAATACTGTAAAAGCATTGATACTTTAAAATGGATAAAATATATACATACATAAATACATTGACTAACGTACTCAACTGGTGCTTCTAATCTACGCCTACCCTGGTGTACCTGACCTAAGCCTAATACGTGGGAAGGAGTAAGTAAGTTGCAGTTTAAGTCAAAATGGTTTTTGCCAAGAATCTGAATCAAGAATTCTCTCAAGGGTTTAGTCAGCTCCGTACCTGGGTAATAGAAAGCAGGAGGTCTGGTATCTCTCTCTCAGGACTCGATAGTCCAGCAACCCGCAAGGGCGGCTGGAAACACCGGAGCTGGATTTTCTCGGCTGGAGAAAAAGACAGCGTCTTTCCAAGTGCGTCAAAAGGGAGGGGCGGCAGCCGTGGGCTCTCGCATCAGCTGGGCTCTCGGGCAAGTAGATAGCCGCTCTGCTCCAAACCACTGTGTGTTTGCTTAAGGCAACTGTTGGTATATTTATACCTGAAAGGTGCCGGGTTTGACGTAAGGTTGGACATAAGACGTCAATAAAAGATGTCACTAAGAACTGGCCGTTCTTTCAGTGCTCGCAGGAGTTCTAGGACAAATCAAAACAAAAGCATGGGGAATTCCCAGGTTGCTGGAGGTTTGTTTTGTTTAAAGAACGCGTTGTACTTTCTAGGAGTCTAGGGGAGTAGCCTTGCCGTATTTGGACTGCATGGGCTATTACTAAATATGGATATGATTCTTATGCCTTTATAAGGATATTATTTATTATAGCCACATAAGGGCATACATCGGGAATATAGAATTAGGGTCCTAGATAGAAACACAACAATTCTTTCCATCAATTGTTCTTTTTGCATTTGTCGCACCAAGTGGGAAGGGTATGCCCAGAAGTGGATCCCGTGCTCTCGATGCCACTGGTGTCAAGCTATCGTGGCTGTTGAGGACTGAAAGCCCGAAACCGATCCTAAGATGCTTGTTTCTTGTTCAGGGAGGACCTGGCCTGGCAGATCGGGCAGGACTGTTTCCACTGGGCACAGGGTCGAGACTGATTTGCATATGATTGAGTCCAAACTGGAATGGCATGGTGAGCAAAAAAACGATGGATTTAGGCCCAGATCTCTGTACTGGGGTGAATGTATGACATTGTTCTGCATTCTGTTCATCAATTTTTTTTTGCATGTGTCGCACCAAGTTGGAAGGGTATGCCCAGAAGTGGATCCCGTGCGCTCGATGCCACTGGTGTCAAGCTATCCTGGCAGTTGAGGACTGAAAGACCGCAAAAACGATCCTAGGATGCTTGTTTCCAGTTCAGGGAGGACCTGGCTTGGCAGTTCGGGATGGACTGTTCCCATTGGGCGCATCATCAAGACTGATTTGCATATGGCTGGGTCCAAACTGGAATGGCATGGTGAGCAAAAAAACGATGGATTTAGGCCCAGATCTTTGTACTGGGGTGAATGTACGACATTGTTCTGCATTCTGTCCATTAATTGTTCTTTTTGCATTTGTCAACCCAAGTGGGACGGGTATGCCCAGACGTGGGTCCCATACTCTCCATGCCACTGGAGTCAAGCTATCCTGGCTGATGAGGGCTGGAAACAAGAAACCGGTCCCAGGATGCTTGTTTCCAGCCCAGGGAGGACCTGGCCTGGCAGTTCAGGCTGGACTGTTCCCATTGGGCGCAGGGTCAAGACTGATTTGCATATGGCTGGGTCCAAACTGGAGTGGCATGATGAGCAAAAAGAAAATGGATTTAGGCCCAGATCAATGTACTGGGGTGTATGTATGACATTGTTCTGCATTCTGTCCATCAACAGTTCTTTTTGTATTTGTCACCTCGAGTGGGACGGTATGCCCTGACGCGGGTCCAGTGCTCTCCATGCCACTGGAGTCAAGCTATCCTGGCTAATGAGGGCTAAAAGCCCGAAACCGGACCTAGGATGCTTGTTTCCAGTCCAGGGAGGACCTGGCCTGGCAGTTCGGTCTGGACTGTTTCCATTGGGCTCAGGGTCAAGACTGATTTGCATATGGCTGGGTCCAAACTGGAACTGCATGCTGAGCAAAAACAACAATGGATTTAGGCCCAGATCAATGTACTGGGGTGTATGTATGACATTGTTCTGCATTCTGTCCATCATTTGTTCTTTTTGCATTTTTCATCCCGAGCGGGACAGGGATGCCCAAAAGTGGGTCCCGTGCTCTCCATGCCACTGGAGTCAAGCTATTCTGGTGATGAGGGCTGAAAGCCCAAAATCGGTACTAGGATGCATGTTTCCAGTCTAGGGAGGACCTGGCCTGGCAGTTCAGGCTGGACTGTTCCCATGGGCGCAGGGTTAAGACTGATTTGCATATGATTGAGTCCAAACTGGAATGGCATGGTGAGGAAAAAACGAGGGCTTTATTCGCAGATCTCTGTACTTGGGTGAATGTATGACATTGTTCTGCATTCTGTCCATCAATTGTTCTTTTTGCATATGTCACTCCGAGTGGGTAGGGTATGCCCAGACGGGGGTCCCGTGCTATCCATGAAACTAGAGTCAAGCTATCCTGGCTGATGAGGGCTGAAAGTCCGAAACCGGTATTCCAGTCCAAGGAAGACCTGGTCTTTCAGTTCGGACTGGACTGTTCCCATTAGGCACAGTTTCAAGACTGATTTGCATCAGCTAGGTTCAAACTGGAATGGAGGGTGAGCAAAAGAACGATGGAATTAGGCCCTGCTCTCTGTACTGTGGTGAATGTATGGCATTGCTCTGCATTCTGTCCATCAATTGTTCTTTTTGCATTAGTCACCCCGAGTGGCACGGGTATGCCCAGATGTTGGTTCCGTGCTCTCCATGCCACAGGAGTTAAGCTATCCTGGCTGATGAGGGCTGAAAGCCCGAAACCGTGCCTAGGATGCTTGTTTCCAATCCAGGGAGGACCTGGCCTGGCACTTCGGGCTGGACTTTTCCCATTGGGCGCAGGGTCAAGACTGATTTGCATATGGCTGGGTCCAAACTGGAATGGCATGGTGAGCAAAATAAAAATGGCTTTAGGCCCAGATCTCTGTACTTGGGTCAATGTATGACATTGTTCTGCATTCTGTCCATCAATTGTTCTTTTTGCATCAGTCACTCTGAGTGGGATGGGTACGCCCAGACGTGGGTCCCATGCTCTCTATGCCACTGGAGTCAAGCTATCCTGGCTGATGAGGGCTGGAAGCCCGAAACCGGTCCTAGGATGCATATTTACAGTCCAGAGAGGACCTGGCCTGGCACTTCGGGCTGGACTTTTCCCATTGGGCGCAGGGTCAAGACTGATTTGCATATGGCTGGGTCCAACCTGGAATGGCATGGTGAGCAAAAAAACAATGGATTTATGTCCAGATCTCTGTACTAGGGTGAATGCATGACATTGTTCTGCATTCTGTTCATCAGTTGTTCTTTTTGCATATGTCACTCCGAGTGGGTAGGGTATGCCCAGACAGGGGTCCCGTGCTATCCATGAAACTAGAGTCAAACTATCCTGGCTGATGAGGGCTGAAAGTCCGAAACCGGAATTCCAGTCCAAGGAATACCTGGTCTTTCAGTTCGGGCTGGACTGTTCCTCTTAGGCGCAGAGTCAAGACTGATTTGCATCAGCTAGGTCCAAACTGGAATGGAGGGTGAGCAAAAGAACGATGGAATTAGGCCCTGCTCTCTGTACTGTGTGAATGTATGGCATTGCTCTGCATTCTGTCCATCAATTGTTCTTTTTGCATTAGTCACCCCGAGTGGCACGGGTATGCCCAGATGTTGGTTCCATGCTCTCCATGCCACAGGAGTTAAGATATCCTGGCTGATGAGGGCTGAAAGCCCAAAACTGTGCCTAGGATGCTTGTTTCCAGTCCAGGGAGGACCTGGCCTGGCACTTCGGGCTGGACTTTTCCCATTGGGCGCAGGGTCAAGACTGATTTGCATATGGCTGGGTCCAAACTGGAATGACATGTTGAGCAAAATAAAAATGGCTATAGGCCCAGATCTCTGTACTTGGGTGAATGTATGACATTGTTCTGCATTCTGTCCATCAATTGTTCTTTTTGCATCAGTCACTCTGAGTGGGACGGGTACGCCCAGACGTGGGTCCCATGCTCTCTATGCCACTGGAGTCAAGCTATCCTGGCTGATGAGGGCTGGAAGCCCGAAACCGGTCCTAGGATGCTTATTTACAGTCCAGAGAGGACCTGGCCTGGCACTTCCGGCTGGACTTTTCCCATTGGGCGCAGGGTCAAGACTGATTTGCATATGGCTGGGTCCAACCTGGAATTGCATGGTGAGCAAAAAAACAATGGATTTATGTCCAGATCTCTGTACTAGGGTGAATGCATGACATTGTTCTGCATTCTGTTCATCAGTTGTTCTTTTTGCATATGTCACTCCGAGTGGGTAGGGTATGCCCAGACGGGGGTCCCGTGCTATCCATGAAACTAGAGTCAAACTATCCTGGCTGATGAGGGCTGAAAGCCCGAAACCGGTATTCCAGTCCAAGGAAGACCTGGTCTTTCAGTTCGGGCTGGACTGTTCCCATTAGGCGCAGAGTCAAGACTGATTTGCATCAGCTGGGTCCAAACTGGAATGGAGGGTGAGCAAAAGAACGATGGAATTAGGCCCTGCTCTCTGTACTGTGGTGAATGTATGACATTGCTCTGCATTCATTCCATCAATTGTTCTTTTTGCATTTGTCACTCCGAGTGGGACGGGTATGCCCAGACATGGGCTCGTGCTCTCCATGCCACTGGAGTCAAGCTATCCTGGCTGATGAGGGCTGAAAGCCCGAAACCGGTCCTAGGATGCTTATTTACAGTCCAGGGAGGACCTGGCCTGGCACTTCGGGCTGGACGTTTCCCATTGGGGGCAGGGTCAAGACTGATTTGCATATGGCTGGGTCCAAACTGGAAAGGCATGGTGAGCAAAAAAACATTGGATTTATGCCCAGATCTCTGTACTAGGGTGAATGCATGACATTGTTCTGCATTCTGTTCATCAGCTGTTCTTTTTGCATTTGTCACCCCGAGTGGGACAGGTATGCACAGACGTGGATCCCGTGCTCTCCATGCCACTGGAGTTAAGCTATCCTGGCTGATGAGGGCTGAAAGCCCGAAACCAGTCCTAGAATGCTTGTTTCCAGTCCAGGGAAGACCTGGTCTTTCAGTTCAGGCTGGACTGTTCCCATTAGGCGCAGAGTCAAGACTGATTTGGATCAGCTGGGTCCAAATCGGAATGGAGGGTGAGCAAAAGAACGATGGAATTAGGCCCAGCTCTCTGTACTGTGGTGAATGTATGATATTGCTCTGCATTCTGTTCATCAATTGTTCTTTTTGCATTTGTCACCCCGAATGGGACGGGTATGCCCAGACGTGGGTCCCGTGCTCTCCATGCCACTGGTGTCAAGCTTTCCTGGCTGATGTGGACAGAAAGCCCAAAACCGGTCCTAGGATACTTGTTCCCAGACCAGGGAGGACCTGGACTGGAGGGTCGGGATGGACTGTTCTTATTGGGTACTGTGTTAAGACTGATTTGCATATGACTGGGTCCAAACTTGAATGGCAAGGTTAAAAAACACGAAGGATTTAGGCCCAGATCGCTGTACTGGGATGAATGTATGACATTGTTCTGCATTCTGTCCATCAATTGTTCTTTTTGCTATTGTCACCCTGAGTTTGCCGAGTATCCCTAGACGTGGGTCCCGTGCTCACCATGCTACTGGAGTCAAGCTGTCCTGGCTCATGAGAGCTGAAAGACCGAAACTAGTCCTAGGATGCTTGTTGCCAGGCCAGGGAGGTCCTGGCCTGGCAGTTCAGGCTGGACTCCTCCCACAGGGCGCAGGGTCAAGACTGATTTGCATATGGCTGGGTCCAAACTGAAATGGCATGATGAGCAAAAAGACAATGGATTTATGCCCAGATATGTGTACTGGGGTGAATGTATGTCATTGTTCTTTATTCTGTCCATCAACAGTTCTTTTTGTATATGTTACCCTGAGTGGGAAGGTATGCTCTGACATGGGCCAAGTGCTCTCCATGCCACTGGAGTCAAGCTATCCTGGCTGATGAGGGCTGAAAGCCCGAAACCGGACCTAGGATGCTTCTTTCCAGTCCAGGGAGGACCTGGCCTGGGACTTCGGCTGAACTGTTCCCATTGGGCACAGGGTCAAGACTGATTTGCATATGGCTGGGTCCAAACTGGAATGGCATGGTGAGCAAAAAAACGATGATTTTAGGTCCAGATCTTTGTACTGGGGCGAATGTATGACATTGCTCTGCATTCTGTCCAGCAATTGTTCTTTTTGTATTTGTCACCCCGAGTGGGACGGGTATGCCCATACGTGGGCCCAGTGCTCTCCATGCCAGTGGAGGAAAGCTATCCTGGCTGATGAGGGTTGAAAGCCAGAAACCGGTCCTAGGATGCTT
Organism: Lissotriton helveticus; assembly: GCF_964261635.1. Lineage (NCBI taxonomy): Eukaryota > Metazoa > Chordata > Amphibia > Caudata > Salamandridae > Lissotriton > Lissotriton helveticus. Next base: position 1,156,377,845 of record NC_136067.1, on the reverse strand, counting down.
GCTTCCAGTCCAGGGAGGACCTGGCCTGGCAGTTTGGGCTGGACTGTTCCCATTGTGTGCAGGGTCAAGACTGATTTGCATATGGTTTGTTCCAAAGTGGGCTGGCATGGTGAGCAAAAAAACAATGGATTTAGGCCCAGATCTGTGTACTGGAGTGAACGTATGACATTATTCTGCATTCTGTCCATCTATTGTTCTTTTTGCATTTGTCACCCCGAGTGGGCCGGGTATGCCCAGATGCGGGTCCCATGCTCTCCATGCCAATGGAGTCAGGTACCCTTGCTGATGAGGGCTGAAAGCCGGAACTGGTCCTAGGATGCTTGTTTCCAGTCTAGGGAGTACCTGGCTGGCACTTCGGGCTGGACTGTTCCCATTGGGCGCAGGGTCAAGACTGATTTGCATATGGCTGGGTCCAAACTGGAATGGCATGGTGAGCAAAAAAACTATGATTTTAGGTCCAGATCTCTGTACTGGGGTGAATGTATAACATTGTTCTGCATTCTGTCCATGAATTGTTCTTTTAGCATTCGTCACCCCGAGTGGGATGGGTATGCCCATACGTAGGTCCAGTGCTCTCCATGCCAGTGGAGGCAAGCTATCCTGGCTGATGAGGGCTGAAAGCCCGAAACCGGTCCTAGGATGCTTGTTTCCAGTCCAGGGAGGACCTTGACTGGCCGTTCGGGCTGGCCTTTTCCCATTGGGCGCAGGGTCTAGACTGATTTACATATGGCTGGGTCCACATTGGAACTGCATGGTGAGCAAAAAAAACTATGGATTTAGGCCCAGATCAATGTGTATGTATGTATGACATTGTTCTGAATTCTGTCCATCATTTGTTCTTTTTGCATTTTTCATCCCGAGTGGGACAGGGATGCCCAGAAGAGGGTCCCGTGCTCTCAATAACACTGGAGTCAAGCTATCCTGGCTGATGAGGTCTGAAAGCCCGAAACCGGTCCTAGGATGCTTGTTTCCAGGGGAGGGAGATCATGGCCTGGCAGTTCGGGCTGGACTGCTCCCATTGGGCGCACGGTCAATACTGATTTACATATGGCTGGGTCCAAACTGGAATGGCATGGTGAGCAAAAAGACAATGGATTTATGCCCAGATCTTTGTACTGGGGTGAATGTATGACATTGTTCTGCATTCTTTCCATCAATTGTTCTTTTTGCATTTGTCGCACCAAGTGGGAAGGGTATGCCCAGAAGTGGATCCCGTGCTCTCGATGCCACTGGTGTCAAGCTATCCTGGCTGTTGAGGACTGAAAGCCCGAAACCGATCCTAGGATGCTTGTTTCTTGTTCGGGGAGGACCTGGCATGGCAGATCGGGCAGGACTGTTTCCACTGGGCGCAAGGTCGAGACTTATTTGCATATGATTGAGTCCAAAGTGGAATGGCATGGTGAGCACAAAAACAATGGCTTTAGGCCCAGATCTCTGTACTGGGGTGAATGTATGACATTGTTCTGCATTCTGTTCATCAATTGTTTTTTTTGCTTGTGTCGCACCAAGTGAGAAGGGGATGCCCAGAAGTGGATCCCGTGCTCTCGATGCCACTGGTGTCAAGCTATCCTGGCTGTTGAGGACTGAAAGACCGCAAAAACGATCCTAGGATGCTTGTTTCCAGTTCAGGTAGGACCTGGCCTAGCAGTTGGGATGGACTGTTCCCATTGGGCGCATCGTCAAGACTGATTTGCATATGGCTGGGTCCAAACTGGAATGGCATGGTGTCAGACGAAGTCTTCCTCAGGGTCTGTCGTGAAGTTATAAGGACCCACCTCTCGATACCTCCAATTCCGAATGTAATTATTACACAGAATCTTGGAGTGATCAAGCGGGGGGGAAAAGGGAATTAGGAAGGGAACTGCAGGGAAGGAGATCTGAAAAGGAAAAGTTAGTAACAAATACTCCAGAATCCAAAGTTGTCTAATGACCTTTAAAACCAAAGTGGGAATTTTCTGGAACGCAAGCCTCTAAGAATAACACTCTATGAATCCAATAGACTTCTTGTACATTTGCATTCATTAACCACACTCCTATTCACAAGGTTGTTTGTCCTCACGTCTTGTGAATAGCGACAGATTCTTCTTTCAAGGAAATAACACCACACCTTAGTAAATAACCCCTTTACCAAAGTTTGAAGAGAAACCTCTTAAACAATATGCTGTCTTTTACATAAACTCCTGTAACATCTCCTTTTGGCCTATTCGCCAAATATTCCAACAAAGAATTGCGCCAAAATATTCTGCAATTGTAATAGAATTTATGCGCCTTTAATTAGCTTTGCGCTCCTCAAAAAAAACATTATACAACCATTGCCAGCAATGAGATGACTTTGTATAATTCAAAGAAAAACATAAAGAGAATCAGAATTTCTGTGCATTTAAATCATCATTGTAATTAGCAGTTAAATAAACACCTTTTGATAATTTGCGTCATGAACACAGATTAATTATTCCCTACCTGTAGAGTACGACCTACTCTACTTCTCTGAAGGTCAATACGTCACTTCTGGACACTCAAAACGGCTCTACACGTCAGGAATCCTGTAAACTGAGGATGCTGGAAACTGCCACGCCCCCTGGAACGATCTCCGAAAGCCTCCGGAGATTTCTCAGCCAAAATGCAGGATCTGCCACAAACAAGATAGGGAGCAAGAAGAATCCACAGACACTCCTCAGAAACGACCAGAATAGTGAGCACAGGAGACAGGGCGCGGTCGCGTAGGTTAGCGTGCCTACGGCGCTGACGCACGCGACCAGTCTATGAAAGCTCACGCATTAGGCGGACGCTTTTTACATGCCAAACCTCACGCATTAGGCGGAACGCTATTAGACAGCGTTTTAAGGAAAGGCAACCAACACAGATACCCTAACAAGGATGCAGGACAGATGCACAAGCAGGCCTAGAACACATCAGCCACCAACGCCCTCCCAGGGAGGGCAGATGCATTTTGCCACACGGGTACCCCCGAAAGCTGAGTGGGGCGGGCCCTAGACTGCAAGCCACCCGAGCCCTGACAGTATTCCCCCCTCCCAAGAGCGGTCTAGGGCCCGGCTTCAGAGGGTGAAGGAGGTGGAAACGGCGTAACAAGCGAGGGGCATGAACATTGTCAGCCGGCTCCCAGGAATCATTCTCAGCACCGTACCCCTTCCAGGAGACAAGATACCACAACTTGGAGCCCCGACGTTTAGAATCCAAAATGTTCTGTACCTCATACTCCCAATTGCCATGAACCAAGATTGGAGCTGGACGGGGAGCCAGGTTCTGATAAGCTGGCTTTAGAAGGGAAGTATGAAACACTGGATGAATACGCAGGGACCTGGGCAACAACAGTTTGAATGTCACAGGATTCACCTGACGTACAACTGGATAGGGACCAACGAACTTAGGGTGGAACATACTCCTGTGTTTAAAGGTCAAGTTCTTTGTGGACAGCCAAACCTTGTCTCCAGGGGCATACTGAGGACCTGAGCGATGTCTTTTATCATACTGTTTCTTATACTTTTCTTTGCTTTGCAACAATCGATCTTGAACCTGACGATGAATAGTCTGCATAAGCCGCACAGAGTCTCTAACTGCCGGCACACCACTCCCATCATTGGGTAGAGTCAACGGAATGGTGTTAGGCACATAACCGTAGAGAGCCTCAAACGGAGAGGATCCGGTCGAAGAATGAGGCGAAGTGTTGTATGCAAATTCAGCAATCCAAAGCAAATCCAACCAAGATTTTTTAGAGTCCGTAACATAACATCTCAAGTATTGCTTCAAAGTTTGATTCAGTCTTTCGGTCTGCCCATCAGTTTGAGGATGATAACTGGTGGACATGTTGGAAGCAATCTGTAGATTTTTACACCATTGTTGCCAGAACTTGGAAGAAAACTGAGAACCACGATCTGAAAGCAAAACTGAAGGCAAACCATGTAAGCGCACCACATGCTGCAAAAATAACTGTGCTAATTGTCCAGCAGAAGGTAATTGCTTACAAGCAATGAAATGCGCATATTTAGTTAAACTATCCACAACTACTAGAATCACAGTATGCTGATTGATTGGTGGCAAGTCAGTAATGAAATCCAATGAAATATGTTTCCATGGTTCAGTTGGTGTCGGTAGAACCTGCAAAAGACCTTTTGGTTTCGTGTGATCGGATTTAAATCTAGCGCAGACTTCACAATCATTAGCCATCTTCATTATATCTTTTTGCAGTGTTGGCCACCAAAACATCTTTTGTATTTTCTCCACAGTCTTTCTGGGGCCTGGATGTCCAGCCATAGGATGGGAATGTAACCAGTTGAACACAGTTTCCTGTAATTTCAAAGAGGGCAGATACACTTGTTTTCCATGGAAAGGTATTCCTTCTTTGATAGTTTGACCCACTTTGGGGTTCAGCCATAGCTTCCACTGAGAAGGAGGGAAACTCTCGTGAATATTCTCTAAGAACTGATCTGCTGAGAGTACACAGATTACCTTGCCAGGATCGATTATAGGTTGAGGTGTTCCTTCAAAGCGATGCAAAGAAGAGTCTTTTCTGGACAAGGCATCGGCTTTCTTATTGTCTTGACCTGGACGAAAAGTTACGATGAAATCATATTCGGCAAAGAACATCATCCACCTGAGTTGTCGCGGGGTTAACATCCTAGCTGAACTCATGAACTGTAGATTTCTATGATCAGTATAAACTGTCACAGTAAATTTCGCTCCCATTATGTAATGTCTCCATTCTTTGAAGGCTTCAAGAATAGCAAGTAGTTCTTTTTCTGCTATAACATAGTTTTGCTCTGCTGGATTTAATTTTCGAGACATGTAAGCAACTGGATGCATTTGACCAGTAGTGTGATGCCTTTGAGAGAGAATGGCTGCAATGGCTACATCAGAAGCATCCGCTTCAACAATGAAAGGTTCTTCTACGTTGGGATGCATGAGAACAGGTGCTTCGGTAAAGGCCTTTTTTAACTTCTGGAACGCACTTTCAGCTTCTGAGGTCCATTCAAATTTCACCTTCTTCCTCAACAAACGTGTGATAGGGGCTACCACAGCAGAAAAGTGATCAATGAAGCGACGATAACAATTCGCAAAGCCCAAGAAGCATTGTATGTCTCGAACTGATGTTGGAGTAGGCTGTGGTATATAAATAAATAATACCGGATCTATTTTTGAATGTATGAATGAATAACAGATAGCTCAATAAAATAAGAGTCAAGATTCGAGGTAGTAGGAGTTTCTGCAGGTTTATTACAGCATAAGGACAGGATCAGGACAACCTGCATAGGAACAGAGGTGACAGGGCCCGGCAGGACAACCGGGGCCCAGCAGCTGCCGGGGCTTGATCTGGGATGAGCGCGCTAACTTTTAATAACAATACATCGACTTATATACATAGCGCAAACACATAGCATTACATTGCAGTAGGCGTAGCAGTGGGTGGAGCAGAAGGCGTGACGCGTAGCAGTCGCGAAAGATAACAGTAGAAAGAGGTGTAACTGGGAGTATACTTAGGCATGTGATGCAAACGTAACAGAATATGTCATGAATGGGCGGAAACATTGGAGGGGGCTACCTAAGGAGCCGGGACCTCTAACCTAATGGTGCGCGAAAACTGGCAATGACGTGTTACTAGGAGAAGCTGGGGGCTACGAACTCTGTGCTAGGAGCAGAGACTAGAGTCTGGAGGGTCGGAGCGACATGTACCTAAACCCTATCTGGTATCTGATGTTTAGGGAACATGTTGATATAAACTAGAAGTCATGAGGGGAAAAGCTAACTTTATTCTAAGACTGGACCATGCATTATTCTACATGAAATGCGTGATGAGGAATATTAAATGACCATTAATACAGTATTTCTCTAACGTGGAGCCGAATAGGCTAGACAATGACGGAAACTATTGATGCAGTTCAGTAGCTTAGGAATGCAGAGAAGAAGGACTGAACTGATAGCTGGAACTATAACATACTTTTGGCAGACTCAGAGGCAGAGCCAAGCTGCACCGGGCACTGCGAGGCAGGAAGTAAGTGAAGGGTCGAGGATACAGGTGGGGGCTGTATCGCTCCTCAGCGAGGCTTTCAGGAGACAGGAGCTGAATCTGATGTCCGGGCCCTTTTGAGGCCTAGAAACGGGGACTTTATAATGGAATAACGTGCACACTGAGAAACGTGGCAACATAACTTTACATAGGCCTGATATTCGTAGTATTCACGAGGACTGGAAAATGTCATACCAGAGGTGGACACAACTATAATTGCGTCATTAATCAGACATGGGGAATAACATATGCATATTGGTCATGCACACATAACATATGATGGATGAGTAGGGACACAGAACATGGCAAAATTTACTTTTCCACATTCCCTCCTTGTCACTACGTTTCCATCAGGAAACATCAATTTTCATGATACCATCTATCATTTCATACAGTACCATTTGTTCGTCTCGAATTATCTTAGAACGGGATTTAGAACGGGGCTTGGGACTAGGAATACAAGAGGTAGCACACATGCTGCAAATCGCAGGGCCACATTGTATACAGAGGCAGCAGCTAAATATGATCGTTACTGCAATACCTAGAAAAGACAGGACTTTCCATCCCCATGCGGAAATTATATTCCAGAACCAACCGGACCATGTCCAGGTGCCTGGATCTTGGTGTAACAGATGGGCAATTTTATGAAGTCTGGTTATAGCTGAATAAACAGACGGCGCGTTATTTGGAATGAAAATGCAGCAACTAGATCCGATGACTCTACAGGCCCCGCCCCTATCGGCCAGTATGACGTCAAGGACGAGACGATTTTGCAAAACGACAAATCTCATAGCAGATTGTTCTTCGGTTAAGTTACCTAGAGCAGAGGCAGTCTCATTTACTACAGCTTCAAGGGTTCTTGTTAACCTACGGATCAGTTTACTATTCTGGACAGGTCCTACAAAGAAGAAGAAACCTTTATTGAAATCTGTATACTGTTCTAGAGTAGTTTCAGTATAATCGACAATTGGGGACTCCCTTCTATGTCTAATGTGTACTAGATGTGTGTTTCTGTGATAATCAGATGGGGCTAGGAAAACAGGTGGCAGTAGGAAAGCAATGTAACAGGTTCCCTCCCAATCGAGGGGCAGACGGACATATGCAGTTTGACCACAAATAAAATAAGAATGACGTGAAGCTTTGAAAACAGATTTCCCACTGTCACTATACTGGATAACAGTAGTACATTCACTATGACCTACATGTATGGAACCATAACTACGGACACATAATTCGCCTTTGACTGGTAGTACTGAAATAGCAGGTAAGTCTGGAGTAGTATCAGACTGAACATTCAGGACCATGAAATTCGACGAATAATTACCTAAATTATATACTTCATTTTCTAGATCTAAACCTGTTCTGTGGGGGAGACCTTGCTTGTCTGAAAAACATGTACTGTTAAGAAAAGACATATCTGTTGAGGATGACGTTAACGTGGACCATGCTCCACACGAACCATTGTGTGAAAATGGATAAGGAAAGAGTGGCAGAACTCCCTTCGGTGTCTGGAAAGGGGGGAGTCGACCACACACCCAACAATTAGTGGCATTGCTGGTCTGGTGTGAGTAATGTAACATACGGATAAATGTGTTATTGCGCATAGCAAGGCGGTAAGAATATTCGTGAGGAGGCAGATCACTAAACGTGTGCTCTACTGTAGTATTAGCAGACATATTTCCATGAGGAACTGGAAAATACAAATAGAACGCATAGCTGGTGCAGGAAATCATTATGCTGATGAATAATACGAAACTCAGAAAAACGATACATTGAATTGAACTTCGACTGACTCTCTCACTATGGGGGTCTATTTTATACATGTCAGAAACAGTCTAACCGTTTCACCTAGGGGAGGACTTATACAATCAAACTGACTGACTTATTTTACTAGACCTGAGCTTTAACTTATACTCCTGTTGCGGAGTTTTCTCTAACAAGGGAGGGGTTGTAATAATGTCTTGTGCGGGACAGTCCTTAAGAGCAATATTCTGGCAGTCCTTCAAGTCCTGGGAAATGTTTTTAGAAACGGATTTCAATCCTTTAAAAAGTTTAACATGAGACAGGTGGATCCACCCCTTCCTGCCTTCCAACTTCACGGCTGTACGGGTGGTGAGGAGGACCTGACGTGGCTCCTTCCAACGTGGTTCCAGCGGACTTGATCTGTCAAAATTTCTGATCATCACCAAGGAGCCTGGAACGATCTCGTGCGGTGCCACCTCGGTATTGTCTGGAAAGGCGGCAGCAACCTGTGAACGACATGAGTTGAGGGCAGACATCAAGGAAGCTAGGTAATCTGTCAGCATATTACATGAAACATCGGTAATACTTCGGGGTCTAGGAGTACCCCACATGTTAGGGGGGCGGCCGAATACGACCTCATACGGGGACAGACCTGATCTGGAATGTGCAACCATGCGCATATAAAACAAAGCGACTGGCAGAGCTACTAGCCAGTCCACACCTTTTTCTTTACAAACTTTGGCAATACGGATTTTCAGGGTCTGATTATGTCTCTCGACCAGACCGGCTGCTTCAGGATGGCGTACACAATGAAACTTCCACTGGTACCCTAACAACAGGGAAACGTGCTTCATCAGTTCTGAGGAGAATGGCTGGCCATTATCAGAATATACGACTCTAGGGAGTCCATATCTAGGGAAAAACTCACGAACCAACTGCTTGGCAGTGGTCGCGGCTGTATAATCTGGGACTGGATATGCTTCTGTCCATCTGGACAAAGCGCATACAACTACAAGGACATACTTGAAACCTCGACATCGCTCCATCTGAATATAATCCATCTGGAGGACCTCAAAAGGGTGGTCAGGGGGCTGGAAACCACCTTGTTCCACCGGGACACTTTTACCTGGATTAAACTGACAACATATCATACAGGTACGGACTTTCTGCTTGGCTGCAGCTCGTAAATGCTTGTTGAACCAAATGTTCTGAATACTGTCTAACATAGCTTTTTCTCCTAAATGTGCTGGACTATGTGCGGTATTAATAATGACTTGAACAGCGGGGAGGAGCCAAGATGGCGACCGGAGCAGACCTGTAGGCTCCCGGCTCCGCCAGCCTTCCAGCGCCGCACCGACATCCTGAAACGGATCCTGACGGAGATGGGTGGCAGATTGCGTACGGCACCGCGCTGACCTCGGCGATGTTTCCCCGGACTCCCGACCTGCCCGGCGACCGGAGATAGCCGCGGAGCAGCCTGTAGCCCTGGACCCCGCCTGTGCGATCCCTTCCTGCCGTGCCCTGGAGAGCCGCTGACGGCCGGAGTACCCGATCAGCGCCGGCTGCTGGACCATTGGTGAGGTCCCCACGATGCGCCCCCAGCTATTGGCCACTTGACGCAACTTGCAACGGGCGGGGAGAAGAGAGCGTTTCCTACGCTGCAGCACCCCTCCGGACCGGCTCCTTTGTTGGCGGCGGACGGTGCGGGGAGAGGCTTGCTCGGCCATATTTGTTTGACCAGGATTGCCTGCCCTATGCCTCTCCGCCCGGGTTTGCCGCGGAGCGCCTGACCTGCGTTGTGTGCCTCACTGGCGCGGTATACAGTGTTCCTCCACCATTGACTGGACAACTTTGGTTCGACTATCCTGGTGTTACTCCGGAGCCCCGCTATAATGGCTTTGTTGGGTGCTTTGTGTGGTGGAGGTGAGCGCCCGATCCTGCCTGTGACCCGTGCTGCCCCGCCTGGGGTGGGGTCCGGGTTTCCGGGGGCCCGGGGCGGCAGGAGGCAGGGGCTGCAGCCCGCGCTTTCCCTTGACACCGTTCTGTCCGCCCTGTGTGATCTCCGTGCGGAGATGTGCCATAGCTACGGAAGATTGGGAGACAAACTGGACGACATGGCGTCTGCGCTACGGCGGGAGTGTGCCGCGCTGATCCCGCAGGGTTGTCACTTGTTTCCACCCACGTCCCACGAAGATACAGCGCTCCCGCCTGCCTGCTGCTCACCTGTGCCCGCTTCCGACCTTCTTGGTGTTCAATACCACCCGCCTGACGACTCCGCCCGGGATACTTTGTTTCCCCCTTTCATGGAGAGCGCTACATTGTTGTTGGACTTACGATCAGGGGCGCTCCGGGACCTATCTACGGCATTATCGATTGCCCCCGTGTTGTGTTTTTTGACTTTGTTGCCTGAAAACTCGTACTCTCCTGATGCCGTGGCGGATCTCCATGCTACAGTCGACGAAATTCCTGGTGACTTTCGACGGCCATTTTGTGGTCTCACTTCATTTTCGTTTTTTCTCTCGCCATGTTGCTTCTTTGTTCTACAGTGGGCGGGCTTCTTTCGGGGAGCATGTCCGAGGGTCTATCCACGTTTGGGTCAGGGCTAGGCAGATTTCCCTAGTATTTGCTTCTTGGCTGGTTGGGCCGGGTTTGGGATTCTTTTTATGTCCAGTTTCATCGACCGCTGCTAGTTGATCGAGGGCTGGGATCGGGTGGGCTCCTGAGATCGGGACAGGGTTGGGCGGGTTCCTGGTTGTGTTACTGTCTTGCCGGGTGGGGATTGGGTTTAGAATGTGGTATGTACTGGCTGCATGGCTCATATTTACGATGTAGATTGTTTTCACCCGTCTGTCCCTATTATAGCTAATGGTTGTTTTGCTTTCCAATCAAGGCATCCTTCGGGTGTTGCGACCTTTGTCAATGGCACAGTCGGCATCATACACTGGCTACCCTGATTAATTGCTGGCTATCGGCTCCGCCACGTTCTCTTTGGTTCCTTTTTGCTGGTCCTGGAAACTTATTGTGACATGGGGGTTATTTGTTTAGGGTAGCGTCCATCTTGCTCTCCTTTGTCTGCATTCTCATTACGGCGGCCATCTTGTCCCTTTGTCCTGACCGGGGAGGGCTTTTGCTGGGTGTCATGGTATAGTGGTCGCTCGCGACCTGATTAGAGCTGGAGGTCTCCGGGGCCTCACTCTTGTTGGACTAGCTGTTATGTTTTGGACTGTGCCGCCTCTCTGAAGAATGTAGCGGTCGTAGCTCCCCACATCTGTTCTGCTACTGTTGCTCATCCTGGCGATTTCGCACGTGGGGTAGAGCTGTGTGTATCCTGCTATTGCCCATATGGACGGGGTGATCATTCAAGTACTGGCTCGGGGTCCCGGGTGCATCTGATTCGATTCTTCATTTGGTGGTGTGCTTTTCGATATTATTGCTTCACTCGGTGCTGGGGGCTATACATGGCTGGGGGACCGGGAGTTTTGTTAGTGTTAGGGCTCCTCCCCCGTTTCCTTTCTTTTTCGGGAGTGGTAGACTAGCTTGTTCTTTTCTTCCTCCCGATGCTTCAAGTGTGACAACTTTCTTTTCTTCTCTTTTCTTCTCTCTTTTCTATTCTTCCTCTGTATTTCGGGTTTCTTTACTGGGCGACAGGCACTTTGCCGGGGGGGGGTAGGCCGTAGCCTCCGGATTGTTGTAGGGTGGGGGGGTAGATTTATTTTTTCTTTTTAGTTTCTATGGGCCTTTTTTCTAATTTCTGCGCTTTCTTGTTCTGATTTCTGTTCTGGGTCTGCATTAGGGGTTAATAGGGAGTGGGTGGCGCTGAGGGTAGTACGTAAATGTGGACTGCAGCTCTTATTGTTTTGTATGGTACTGCCATATTAACGGGGAGTTCTTACTAATGTTGTTCTAATTGATGCTGCCTGCTCATGTTGTGAAACTAATGTCCGGACTCAGTTCTTCTTGATTTTATTCTTCGCTGATTTATATTTCTTCAAAACTTTAAAAACTTAACCTTTAATATTCCTTCTCCTTGGCGACATGACTCCTTTCAGTGTAACTGCTACTAATTGCTGCAATCTTGTCTGATATCGCTGTGGAGCCGCGTTGCTTGCACCTGTGCTTGACGGTTCGTGGCCGGCCTGCTGGTTGTAGGCCCGTATTTGTTCTCTTTTTGTGCACAATAAAGGTTTTTAAAAAAAAAAAAAAAAAAAAAAAAAAAAATAATGACTTGAACCATAGAATCGGGGAGAAACCATGTGGCTCTACCCTTCGTTAACCATCCTTGATCTGTCTGGACCCCTCCTTGTTCAGACCATTTCTTGATTTCATCGGGGGTAGCATGTAACTGTATATCTATGACATCTTGAGTAGGGTCCTTAACTGTCATGCATGTAGTCGGATCTGGAGTATGTGTCATGTTAACTAGAGTGTCTGGAGTCTGTGCTGTAAGCTTGGCTGTGCGGTCTGCTAGATCGTTACCTTGAGAAATAATGTCAGTAACTTTCGTATGTGCTTTGCACTTCATGATAGCAATAGATGTCGGTAAATGTATGGAATCTAACAGGGCTTGAATAAGGAGACCATGCTGAATCTTGGTTCCATGAGAAGTCATGAAACCTCTCTCCTGCCAGAGCACTCCGAAGTCGTGTACAACTCCGAATGCGTAACGTGAATCTGTGTAAACATTAACTTTCAGGTTCTTGGCATGTATACAGGCTTGTGTCAGAGCGACTAGCTCTGCTGCTTGAGCGGACAGGGTATCAATACGGTGTGTTTCAATAACTTCGGTGTCAGTAGTCACTGCATACGCGGCGACTAGTTCTCCTGTACTAGTTCTCATACATGAACCATCCACATAAAGTGTCAGGTCGGGATCTGGTAACGGAATATCTGTCAGGTCTTGTCTTGGCTTTGTCGTAATGTTAACTACTTCCACACAATCATGTGGGTCTGGATTTGAATTAACTGATGGTAACAGTGTAGCAGGATTCAGAACGTTGCAGCGTCTAATTTCTATATGTGGCTGGAACAGTGTCAATTCATAACCTGTTAAACGTGCAATTGTCAAGTGCTGTGTTTGTGTTCGGTTTAAAAGAACTTCTACGGAGTGTGGAACTTGTACTGTCAGGGAATGCCCTAAAACTATGGAATCACTTTGTCTGATAGCTAGTGCTGTGGCTGCAACTGACTTGAGGCACGCAGGCAACGCCTGGGCGACTGGATCTAATGTGCTCGAAAAATAAGCACAGGGCTTGTATTGTCCTGCTTGATCTTGTGTGAGAACAGATAATGCTGTACCTTCGCGTTCAGTAACGAAAAGTGTAAAAGGCTTACTGTAGTTCGGTGTAGCTAGAACTGGAGCTTGACATAGGGCTTTCTTTAACTCATTGAAACTAAGTGTATGGTCAGATGTCCAAGGGAGGACAGTCGATACGGCTGCCTCCTGTGTCGTTAACTGTATCAGTGGCTTGGCTAGAAATGCATACTGGGGAATCCATTGTCTACAATAAGAAGTAAGGCCGATAAAGGCACGTACCTCCTTCTGGGTTCTGGGCTGGGGAAGACTCGCTATTAACTGGATACGGTCGGGTGTCAACTGCCTACCCCTCTTGGACAGCAAGTGTCCTAAGTATACCACTTGCTGGACACAGAATTGAAGCTTCGAAGGTGACACCTTGTGCCCCATCTCGGCAAGGAAATACAAAACTGTCAGTGACGCTCGCTCGCAGTCACGTTCAGAACGGGCTGTGATCAGTAGATCATCGACATACTGGAGCAGGGCAGTGTCAGTTGGCATGTGAATGTTGTCTAGTTGTCTCTTAAGTGCTTGACTGTAAATACTAGGGCTTTCTGTGAAACCTTGAGGAGCGCGTGTAAACATATAGCTCCTTCCATTTAAACAAAATCCGAAAAGAAACTGGCTGTCTGGATGAATTGGGACACTAAAAAATGCATTCTTGAGGTCTATGACAGTGAAGAACATGGCTTCGGAATCAATAGCAGTTAACAGGGAAGAGATATCTGGGACAACTGGGTACTGCGGAATAATACATTTATTAAGCTCTCGTAAATCAATCACTAATCGATATACTGGGGGTGCATTTGGATCAGTACGTTTCATGACTGGAATGATCGGAGAATTGCATACATTGGAGTCAGTTTCTACGACTACTCCTTGAGCCATGAGCTCGTCAATAATTTTGGATAAGGCTGCTACAGCCTCGGGTGGCAATCTGTACTGTCTGATTCGGGGTAACACTACACCTGGTTTGAGAGTCACACGATGGGGTGTGATTTGCATGTAACCTACATCAGTTGGACCTTGCGCCCATAAATGCTGTGGAACTTTAGACAATCTTGAATCAAAATCTCGTAATACATAGTGACCCTTAAAGTCACGTAGGAACAGACGTATTCCCTCTGGGGAACAGCAAATAACTGCACCTAATTCTTTCAGTGTCTTAATGCCTAATAGATTTTCTGGACATGACTTAGTAAGTAACAGATCAGTAGTACGGGACAATGGACCTACTTCTAGAGTAACTGGCTTAGATATCTCATTAACTATTGGCTTTCCTGAAAATCCAAGGGAAACATTTCTTGAGCCTGAGAGCGGAGCCCCTGGAACTTCGGCATGACTAATTGTGGTCCTACTTGCCCCTGTATCGATCAAAAACTTTCTGTCTTTCCCTAATACTTGACTGTGAACATAGGGACCTTCTTGATCTACGGGTATCTCGATGAGAGGCAAGCCTACCTCCCTCTCTAGGCTGTTTCATGAATATGGCTGATACTCTGGATACTCAGACTGTGCATACTGATACATCTGTGATGTAACGTGCTGTGTTGCAGCGATAGGCTGCGGTGCGGGAACTGTCTGTTGTGCATTCTGTGACTGAGGAATCTGTGAAACTTGTTCTTGTCTAGGCGGACGTGGTCTTTCTTTAGTCTTACCAGTAGCTATGTTATGTTTCAGGACTGCACACTCGTTTATAAAATGACCTGGCTGTTTACAATAATTGCAGTTCCCTCTAACGGGAGCTGCAGGATGACTGGCTTGATTCGGACCCCTCTTCTGACTGTCTTGAGGAACAGATTGTGCAACTAGCACTTTCATTTTCGTGTCTTTCATACGTTTTCTCTCGTGTTCTTGCTCTTCCCTGATTCTATTCTGGTGATACTGGAGCATCTGGAGCATCTGGGACGGAGTATTTGCTTGCCAGGTGCTTTCGACTTTCAAAACTCGATTTTTAATTTGTGGACTTGAATTCTCGACTAATTTAGTAACGAAAAGATGAGGGTATGACTCACTACTTGTCTTGAGACCACTGTTAATACTGAAACATTTTTCAAATCTAGAATAAAAATCACTAATATCTTCATCTTGTTTCTGTTTACAGGCTGAGATTGCATCCCAGTCTTCTTTTCTCGTTGTCAATAATCTGGGTAAAACTTGAATCAATAATTCTGGTAATTCTTTACATTTATCTCCAAGACCGGTACCTGGTACTCGTGCCTTGTCTTCAGCTTCTAGAGCTGCCCAATCGATCTTTTTCTCTCCCACCTCCCATTCTTTTTCTTTTAACTTTTCATATACCCCTGCGGGCAGCAGGACTTTTAACATTTTAATGATATCTGGGTAAGTGTATTCTCCCATACGGAGCATGTCTTTTAATTCTCTATGGAACCCTGCTGGATCTTTGTCATGACAGGGAATTAATTTCTTCATTTCAAGAAGTTCCATCTTTGAAATCGGAGTGTATACAAACACTCGTTGCATTACGCCACCCGCCCCTTGGACTGGGTGGACTTCTCGTAACGGATTCTGTCTGTCTATGTAGAATGGTTTACTTTCTGGGGGTGAGACATGAACAAAATGCGGGTTCAGGAACGTTCTATACTTGTGGCGCTGTTCTAGAATGACACTCATTAAATCGGTACCTAGACCTCTCCATTTATACTGGAGTAACTCGTTCAGGATATCGTGTAACGGACCTGGATCAGAATGTTGACCCTCATACAGAGTAATAAGGTGTTGGATCATATACATACCCACCAGTCGTTGCTCGGCTGGGGGCAGTTTCAGAAACATTTGTGCCACTATTTCGTCTGGAAAAGTGGTAGAATCAGTAATCCATCGGACTGCTGATCGGGCTAGTTCTTGTTCATGCATAGTACTTAATTCACTGTAACCGACTCGTGATTTCAGAATGTGATCGGTAGCTTGAAATACTTGTTCTAGAGAACCTTGTTCTGGCGCTGAATGATGAAAAATAGACTTGTGTTCTAGACGTAAATGGCGATCTGGAAATCTAGATTTTCCTACATACGCTATTCTGGCGGAATTCTCGTCTTCCTCTTCAGGATCAGAGATACTTTCTTTCTCGCTTACTTGTGCTGCTTTACGCTGTTCGTGTATCTTTATTATTTCTTTACGAATTTTCTTGTACATACTTTCCATGGCACCGACGGTCTTGTGCTTACCCTCGGCTATATTATCACTCCACCTTGTCAGGATTCTCATTTCGGCAGAATCTTTAGACGGGTAATCTTGTTCTCTTATTAGACAATTGATCAGGAACTTTAATATCATGAGCTGAATCTCGGCTTTTCTTTGAGACATAATCTCACCAATACTTTCTGGATCATCCCCTGTACGGATGAAACGATATATTCTGTCTAGATCTTCTTTCATATTCGGTAAGGTGACTAGATACTCGGTCACTTTTCTTACGCGGAATGAATATAAAACCATATTATCCTCGCCTGGGACTGGATCATAGCAACATTCGGCAAGGGATTTTCTTATTTCTGCAACAGACTGATATCTAGGCGTACGTTGTGATGCTTGTGCATGTAATTCGGCTAACGTTAAACGCTTGTGTGGCGGCGGGGTTTGAGGAGGACCTCCTCCTGCGGCCCCTAGACTAGAATCGTCGACTGACATTCTTCGTGGCGGAGCGGGAAGTTGAAATGCTGGCTGGACCGGGGGTACCGTAGCAGGTACTCCGGTGTCTGGAAGAGCGGGAAGTGCCTGATTTACAGGGACTGGCGGAGCGTGAACAGGATTTGCATATTCTGGGACTGTGTCGTCCAAGTAGGACGAAATAAAAATATCAGCTGCGGTCGGTTTGTGACGTAGCTTGGTCGGAACTAACGGTGGCGGGAAATTACTGGATGCCTCTGGGGTCGCTTTTGGCAAACCTTCGGCAAGAAGAGGATACATACCCTTAATAAGGGCATGCCTCTGTCTGTCTGACTGTTCGGCTTTGACTTGTTCACCTATCTCGATTAATTCTCTTTCTTGGGCTCGTTCTTGGGATTCTCTACTTAACTCTGACTTTCTGACTTCTTTCTCGGTTCTTCTATGAGCTTCCTTACGCCATAACTCGATGGCATCTTTCTGTGACTGTCTGGCTTTCTTTTTCCATAATGCTTCTTCTACTCGCATGATACATTCGGCATCCCATGTACCCGATACGGGCCATCTATACTTTTCTTCTAACTGTTTGGTATACTCTACCCATAAATCTAGATACATTATGGCGCTTATGCCATGTTTCTGATACATAAAGTGACCTGGACTGTCCCTGGGCGGGACAGGAACCGCTTCCTCTAACAGACCCTTTCTAGTTTTTAACTGACGTAACTTGGAAAAGATAGGCATGACTGAACTGTAATCTGGACACAATACAATACACAATGAAAACACGAAATCACGTCACACTCATACCACAACATTAAAAACACATGAAGAACATTATAAATAACAGTTCGAACAGAATATTACCTGGAATACTGAAAACAGAATTAGAACAGATTTTCTCGAGAACGGAACAGACTAGAGTTACTGGATGCACTGCTGTAACAGTACGGAACATACCGGTCCCATAAAGGAACGCATCAAGACCCGTATCCACCTAGGTGAACACTTCGTTTGTGAGTCTGGGTACCACCAACCCACGGACCAGGAGTCAATTTAGATTGGTCCTGTCTAGATACTACCCCAGCAATGGTACTCACCGGGCAGCACGGAACGGAAGGCCTCGGACGGGACTGGACGACGGACGACGAACTTCGGACTTCAGTTACGGATGGGCCTCCGGATACCTCGGACCTTGGACTCTCGGCTTGGGCTCTGGTCGGGACTCGCCGCGTTCCTCCACCGTCTCGTTTGGATGCTGGACCGCCTCCTCCGTCTCCTCCGTGGGCCTGAGGGATACTTGGAGCAGAAATATCTGCCAGTGCACGGTATGGTTCCGTCACGACTGCAGAGGGTCAGGGGGTCGGCGTGGCTTCACCGACGCGTGGGGAAAGGGCAAGTCCCTATTCGGGCGCCATTATGTGGTATATAAATAAATAATACCGGATCTATTTTTGAATGTATGAATGAATAACAGATAGCTCAATAAAATAAGAGTCAAGATTCGAGGTAGTAGGAGTTTCTGCAGGTTTATTACAGCATAAGGACAGGATCAGGACAACCTGCATAGGAACAGAGGTGACAGGGCCCGGCAGGACAACCGGGGCCCAGCAGCTGCCGGGGCTTGATCTGGGATGAGCGCGCTAACTTTTAATAACAATACATCGACTTATATACATAGCGCAAACACATAGCATTACATTGCAGTAGGCGTAGCAGTGGGTGGAGCAGAAGGCGTGACGCGTAGCAGTCGCGAAAGATAACAGTAGAAAGAGGTGTAACTGGGAGTATACTTAGGCATGTGATGCAAACGTAACAGAATATGTCATGAATGGGCGGAAACATTGGAGGGGGCTACCTAAGGAGCCGGGACCTCTAACCTAATGGTGCGCGAAAACTGGCAATGACGTGTTACTAGGAGAAGCTGGGGGCTACGAACTCTGTGCTAGGAGCAGAGACTAGAGTCTGGAGGGTCGGAGCGACATGTACCTAAACCCTATCTGGTATCTGATGTTTAGGGAACATGTTGATATAAACTAGAAGTCATGAGGGGAAAAGCTAACTTTATTCTAAGACTGGACCATGCATTATTCTACATGAAATGCGTGATGAGGAATATTAAATGACCATTAATACAGTATTTCTCTAACGTGGAGCCGAATAGGCTAGACAATGACGGAAACTATTGATGCAGTTCAGTAGCTTAGGAATGCAGAGAAGAAGGACTGAACTGATAGCTGGAACTATAACATACTTTTGGCAGACTCAGAGGCAGAGCCAAGCTGCACCGGGCACTGCGAGGCAGGAAGTAAGTGAAGGGTCGAGGATACAGGTGGGGGCTGTATCGCTCCTCAGCGAGGCTTTCAGGAGACAGGAGCTGAATCTGATGTCCGGGCCCTTTTGAGGCCTAGAAACGGGGACTTTATAATGGAATAACGTGCACACTGAGAAACGTGGCAACATAACTTTACATAGGCCTGATATTCGTAGTATTCACGAGGACTGGAAAATGTCATACCAGAGGTGGACACAACTATAATTGCGTCATTAATCAGACATGGGGAATAACATATGCATATTGGTCATGCACACATAACATATGATGGATGAGTAGGGACACAGAACATGGCAAAATTTACTTTTCCACAAGGCCATTCAGCAACTGCTTTAATATTTCTATCAGTCATTTTCATTCCAGTGGGTGTGAGGAGAACTCCCAAAAATTCAACTTCTCTAACATGAAAATCACATTTAGATAGTTTACAATACAAGTTGTGAGACTGAAGAGTGCTCAAAACCTTTTTGACATGACCTTCATGTTCAGCTTCAGAATCGGAATAGATCAAAATATCGTCTATATAGACGATAACAAAAAGATCCCAAAATTCTTTTAAGGCATCATTCAGAAAAAACTGGAAAGCCGCTGGTGCATTGCAGAGACCGAATGGCATTACCAAGTATTCAAATAGTCCGTATCGAGTCTTGAAGGCAGTCTTCCATTCATCGCCTTGTCTAATACGAACCAAATGGTAGGCCCCTCTAAGGTCCAAATTAGTGTAAATTTCGGCCTTTTTAACTTGGTCCAACAGAACAGGGATGAGAGGTAATGGATATTTATTTTTGACAGTGATTTTATTCAACGCCCTATAGTCGATGCAGGTTCTTAATTCCCCGTTTGCTTTTGGAATGAAGAACAACGGAGATGCTGCCGGGGACTTGGAAGGGCGGATGAATCCATTCTCTAAGTATTGATCTAGATATTGTCTCAAATGTTGGTTTTCTTTTTCTGACAAAGCATAGATGCGACAATTTGGGACACTGGAACCAGGTACGAGATCGATTTGGCAGTCATAGCTACGATGAGGAGGAAGGAGGGCAGCCTTAACTTCACTGAAAACCTCTGCGAATTCCTTGTACATTTTAGGTAAAAGCGTCTCCTTCTCTTCTGCTGTGGCCAGTTGACTTAGAGTTGGTTTCGAGGTGTTTAGACAAGAAGAATGGCAAAAATCTGATAGGAAAACCAGTTCTCTCTTCCGCCAATCTATAATTGGATTATGTAAACAAAGCCAAGGCATTCCAAGAATAAAGCCATATTGAGGTGCTTGGATAACATCAAACTGAAGCTCTTCCTTATGTAATTGTTGCTTAGCATCCTCACAGAACATAACAACTTTGGATGTTTGCATGGTTACTGGACCTCCAGCTAATATTTTTCCATCCACTGCTTGAACAATTTCTGGAGTTTCTTTTTGTTCACAGATGATTCCTAAGCGTTGGGCAGTTTCTAAATCCACAAAATTACCTGTAGCTCCAGAATCAACCAAAACTTCCATTTGACATGTTTCACGAATTAACCTGATTTGCACTGCTAATCTAAAATGTGCTTTGTAGTTAGAGACACATGAGTTCACCGAAGGGAAGGCAATGGTTCCCAAGAGATCTCCCTTCAAACATCTTGGGCAAGCTAGTTTTCCGACTTTTGATCAGTTTTTTCCAAAGCTGCTGACTTACTAGGATACGGAAATCGTCCTTTAGGCTTAGTCAAACAGTCCTTCACGAAATGACCTTTTCGACCACAATAAAGGCATTGTCCATTTTTTCGTCGATTGTCTTTTTCTTCTTTGGACAAAGGTTGTCTTAAAGTCCCAATTTCCATTGGCTCAGAACTAGCTTCACAGTTTGTGAATTGAGGCCTGGATTTAGCTTCAGATCTCCAATTAGGTTTGTCTATTCTTTTTTTATCAGATCTTCGTTCAGAGAGTCTGTGATCTAAACGCAGAGTTAAATTGATCAGTTCAGAGCAAACAGTTGGTTGAGGGTCTATTTGCGCCAAAACATCTTTTAGATCATCTTTTAAACCTTGATAAAAAAGAGCTGCTCTTTTTTCCTCTGGCCAAGAAGTTTCGGCGATCAGTCTGTTGAAGTGAGACAAATAGGAAACAAGGTCCCTATTTCCTTGTTTTAACTGAAGCAGTTCTCGATCTGCAGATAAAGTTACAGTTCGTCGATCGAAAACCTTTTCAAATTCTTCCACAAAGCGTTTCCAGTTATATAACAAGGTGTCATCCTGTCTGACCAAAGGAACTGCCCAGTTTGCGGCATCTCCGGTCAAATAGGAAATTAAAAACGCAATTTTTGACTGAGGGGTTGGAAACGCAGCTGGTCTACAAGCAAAATGTAATTCTATCTGAGTCAAAAAGATTTGCACCTTTGAAGAGTCCCCAGAGAAACGTTCAGGAGCTGCCAAAGGAATCTGGGGGGGCACAGTAACAGCTATGTTCGTAGTTCCCCTACTAGCACCAGTTTCCTGAACGTCATCAGGAAGAGGAGTACCCTGCAATTGGATATTGTCTACCTTAGCTGCTAACAAAGCGGTTGCATTCATGGTTTCTTTTAAGTCTGCTTGCATACGCATGATTGCTGACATTATGTCATTGATGGTAGTCATTATGACTTCACATACAGACCGGGAGGAAAATAATTCGTGGGCTCACTATTCTGTCAGACGAAGTCTTCCTCAGGGTCTGTCGTGAAGTTATAAGGACCCACCTCTCGATACCTCCAATTCCGAATGTAATTATTACACAGAATCTTGGAGTGATCAAGCGGGGGGGAAAAGGGAATTAGGAAGGGAACTGCAGGGAAGGAGATCTGAAAAGGAAAAGTTAGTAACAAATACTCCAGAATCCAAAGTTGTCTAATGACCTTTAAAACCAAAGTGGGAATTTTCTGGAACACAAGCCTCTAAGAATAACACTCTATGAATCCAATAGACTTCTTGTACATTTGCATTCATTAACCACACTCCTATTCACAAGGTTGTTTGTCCTCACGTCTTGTGAATAGCGACAGATTCTTCTTTCAAGGAAATAACACCACACCTTAGTAAATAACCCCTTTACCAAAGTTTGAAGAGAAACCTCTTAAACAATATGCTGTCTTTTACATAAACTCCTGTAACATCTCCTTTTGGCCTATTCGCCAAATATTCCAACAAAGAATTGCGCCAAAATATTCTGCAATTGTAATAGAATTTATGCGCCTTTAATTAGCTTTGCGCTCCTCAAAAAAAACATTATACAACCATTGCCAGCAATGAGATGACTTTGTATAATTCAAAGAAAAACATAAAGAGAATCAGAATTTCTGTGCATTTAA
Source organism: Lissotriton helveticus (assembly GCF_964261635.1). Taxonomy (NCBI): domain Eukaryota; kingdom Metazoa; phylum Chordata; class Amphibia; order Caudata; family Salamandridae; genus Lissotriton; species Lissotriton helveticus. The sequence goes on along the minus strand of NC_136067.1, from coordinate 1,156,355,502 downwards.
ATCATCATTGTAATTAGCAGTTAAATAAACACCTTTTGATAATTTGCGTCATGAACACAGATTAATTATTCCCTACCTGTAGAGTACGACCTACTCTACTTCTCTGAAGGTCAATACGTCACTTCTGGACACTCAAAACGGCTCTACACGTCAGGAATCCTGTAAACTGAGGAAGCTGGAAACTGCCACGCCCCCTGGAACGATCTCCGAAAGCCTCCGGAGATTTCTCAGCCAAAATGCAGGATCTGCCACAAACAAGATAGGGAGCAAGAAGAATCCACAGACACTCCTCAGAAACGACCAGAATAGTGAGCACAGGAGACAGGGCGCGGTCGCGTAGGTTAGCGTGCCTACGGCGCTGACGCACGCGACCAGTCTATGAAAGCTCACGCATTAGGCGGACGCTTTTTACATGCCAAACCTCACGCATTAGGCGGAACGCTATTAGACAGCGTTTTAAGGAAAGGCAACCAACACAGATAGCCTAACAAGGATGCAGGACAGATGCACAAGCAGGCCTAGAACACATCAGCCACCAACGCCCTCCCAGGGAGGCCAGATGCATTTTGCCACACGGGTACCCCCGAAAGCTGAGTGCGGCGGGCCCTAGACTGCAAGCCACCCGAGCCCTGACACATGGTGAGCAAAAAAACGATGGATTTAGGCCCAGATCTTTGTACTGGGGTGAATGTATGACATTGTTCTGCATTCTGTCCATTAATTGTTCTTTTTGCATTTGTCAACCCGAGTGGGACGGGTATGGCCAGACGCGGGTCCCATACTCTCCATGCCACTGGAGTCAAGATATCTTGGCTGATGAGGGCTGGAAACAAGAAACCGGTCCTAGGATGCTTGTTTCCAGCCCAGGGAGGACCTGGCCTGGCAGTTCAGGTTGGACTGTTCCCATTGGGCGCAGGGTCAAGACTGATTTGCATATGGCTGGGTACAAACTGGAGTGGCATGATGAACAAGAAGAAAATGGATTTATGCCCAGATATGTGTACTGGGATTAATGTATGACATTGTTCTTCATTCTGTCCATCAAAAGTTCTTTTTGTATTTGTCACCTCGAGTGGGACGGTATGCCCTGACGCGGGTCCAGTGCTCTCCATGCCACTGGAGTCAAGCTATCCTGGCTGATGAGGGCTAAAAGCCCGAAACCGGACCTGGGATGCTTGTTTCCAGTCCAGGGAGGACCTGGCCTGGCAGTTCCGTCTGGACTGTTTCCATTGGGCTCAGGGTAAAGACTGATTTGCATATGGCTGGGTCCAAACTGGAACTGCATGGTGAGCAAAAACAACAATGGATTTAGGCCCAGATCAATGTACTGGGGTGTGTGTATGACATTGTTCTGCATTCTGTCCATTATTTGTTCTTTTTGCATTTTTCATCCCGAGTGGGACTGGGATGCCCAGAAATGGGTCCCGTGCTCTCCATGCCACTGGAGTCAAGCTATTCTAGTGATGAGGGCTGAAAGCCCGAAATCGGTACTAGGATGCTTGTTTCCAGTCCAGGGAGGACCTGGCCTGGCAGTTCAGGCTGGACTGTTCCCATGGGCGCAGGGTCAAGACTGATTTGCATATGATTGAGTCCAAACTGGAATGGCATGGTGAGGAAAAAAACGAGGGCTTTATTCGCAGATGTCTGTACTTGGGTAAATGTATGACATTGTTCTGCATTCTGTCCATCAATTGTTCTTTTTGCATATGTCACTCCGAGTGGGTAGGGTATGCCCAGACGGGGGCCCGTGCTATCCATGAAACTAGAGTCAAGCTATCCTGGCTGATGAGGGCTGAAAGTCCGAAACCGGTATTCCAGTCCAAGGAAGACCTGGTCTTTCAGTTCGGGCTGGACTGTTCCCATTAGGCGCAGAGTCAAGACTGATTTGCATCAGCTGGGTCCAAACTGGAACGGAGGGTGAGCAAAAGAACGATGGAATTAGGCCCTTCTCTCTGTACTGTGGTGAATGTATGGCATTGCTCTGCATTCTGTCCATCAATTGTTCTTTTTGCATTAGTCACCCCGAGTGGCACGGGTATGCCCAGATGTTGGTTCCGTGCTCTCCATGCCACAGGAGTTAAGCTATCCTGGCTGATGAGGGCTGAAAGCCCGAAACCCTGCCTAGGATGCTTGTTTCCAGTCCAGGGAGGACCTGGCCTGGCACTTCAGGCTGGACTTTTCCCATTGGGCGCAGGGTCAAGACTGATTTGCATATGGCTGGGTCCAAACTGGAATGGCATGGTGAGCAAACAAAATGGCTTTAGGCCCAGATCTCTGTACTTGGGTGAATGTATGACATTGTTCTGCATTCTGTCCATCAATTGTTCTTTTTGCATCAGTCACTCTGAGTGGAACGGGTACGCCCAGACGTGGGTCCCCTGCTCTTCATGCCACTGGTGTCAAGCTATCCTGACTGTTGAGGACTGAAAGACCGCAAAAACGATCCTAGGATGCTTGTTTCCAGTTCAGGAAGGACCTGGCCTAGCAGTTCGGGATGGACTGTTCCCATTGGGCGCATCATCAAGACTGATTTGCATATGGCTGGGTCCAAACTGGAATGGCATGGTGAGCAAAAAAACGATGGATTTAGGCCCAGATCTTTGTACTGGGGTGAATGTATGACATTGTTCTGCATTCTGTCCATTAATTGTTCTTTTTGCATTTGTCAACCCGAGTGGGACGGGTATGCCCAGACGTGGGTCCCATACTCTCCATGCCACTGGAGTCAAGCTATCCTGGCTGATGAGGGCTGGAAGCCCGAAACCGGTCCTAGGATGCTTATTTACAGTCCAGAGAGGACCTGACCTGGCACTTTGGGCTGGACTTTTCCCATTGGGCGCGGGGTCAAGACTGATTTGCATATGGCTGGGTCCAACCTGGAATGGCATGGTGAGCAAAAAAACAATGGATTTATGTCCAGATCTCTGTACTAGGGTGAATGCATGACATTGTTCTGCATTCTGTTCATCAGTTGTTCTTTTTGCATATGTCACTCCGAGTAGGTAGGGTATGCCCAGATGGGGGTCCCGTGCTATCCATGAAACTAGAGTCAAGCTATCCTGACTGATGAGGGCTGAAAGCCCGAAACCGGTATTCCAGTCCAAGGAAGACCTGGTCTTTCAGTTCGGGCTGGACTGTTCCCATTAGGCGCAGAGTCAAGACTGATTTGCATCAGCTGGGTCCAAACTGGAATGGAGGGTGAGCAAAAGAACGATGGAATTAGGCCCTGCTCTCTGTACTGTGGTGAATGTATGACATTGCTCTGCATTCATTCCATCAATTGTTCTTTTTGCATTTGTCACTCCGAGGGGACGTGTATGCCCAGACGTGGGCTTGTGCTCTCCATGCCACTGGAGTCAAGCTATCCTGGCTGATGAGGGCTGAAAGCCCGAAACCGGTCCTAGGATGCTTATTTACAGTCCAGGGAGGACCTGGCCTGGCACTTCGGGCTGAACTTTTCCCATTGGGCGCAGGGTCAAGACTGATTTGCATATGGCTGGGTCCAAACTGGAATGGCATGGTGAGCAAAAAAACATTGGATTTATGCCCAGATCTCTGTACTAGGGTTAATGTATGACATTGTTCTGCATTCTGTTCATCAGCTGTTCTTTTTGCATTTGTCACCCCAAATGGGACAGGTATGCACAGACGTGGGTCCCATGCTCTCCATGCCACTGGAGTTAAGCTATCCTGGCTCATGAGGGCTGAAAGCCCGAAACCAGTCCTTGAATGCTTGTTTACAGTCCAGGGAAGACCTGGTCTTTCAGTTCAGGCTGGACTTTTCCCATTAGGCGCAGAGTCAAGACTGATTTGCATCAACTGGGTCCAATCTGGAATGGAGGGTGAGCAAAGGAACGATGGAATTAGGCCCAGCTCTCTGTACTCTGGTGAATGTATGATATTGCTCTGCATTCTGTCCATCAATTGTTCTTTTTGCATTTGTCACCCCGAATGGGACGGGTATGCACAGACGTGGGTCCCGTGCTCTCTATGCCACTGGTGTCAAGCTTTCCTGGCTGATGAGGACCGAAAGCCCAAAACCGGTCCTAGGATGCTTTTTCCCAGAGCAGGGAGGGCCTGGACTGGCAGGTCGGGATGGACTGTTCTTATTGGGTGACGTGTTAAGACTGATTTGCATATGACTGGGTCCAAACTTGAATGGCAAGGTTAAAAAACACGAAGGATTTAGGCCCAGATCTCTGTACTGGGATGAATGTATGACATTGTTCTGCATTCTGTCCATCAATTGTTCTTTTTTCTATTGTCACCCTGAATTTGCCGGGTATCCCTAGACATGTGTCCCGTGCTCACCATGCTACTGGAGTCAAGCTGTCCTGGCTCACGAGAGCTGAAAGACCGAAACTAGTCCTAGGATGCTTGTTGCCAGTCCAGGGAGGTCCTGGCCTGGCAGTTCAGGCTGGACTCTTCCCATAGGGCGCAGGGTCAAGACTGATTTGCATATGGCTGGGTCCAAACTGGAATGGCATGATGAGCAAAAAGACAATGGATTTATGCCCAGATATGTGTACTGGGGTGAATGTATGACATTGTTCTTTATTGTGTCCATCAACATTTCATTTTGTATATGTCACCCCGAGTGGGAAGGTATGCTCTGACATGGGCCAAATGCTCTCCATGCCACTGGAGTCAAGCTATCCTGGCTGATGAGGGCTGAAAGCCCGAAACCGGACCTAGGATGCTTGTTTCCTGGCCAGGGAGGACCTGGCCTGGCACTTCGGCTGGCCTGGTCCTATTGGGCACAGGGTCAAGACAGATTTGCATATGGCTGGGTCCAAACTGGAATGGCATGGTGAGCAAAAAAACAATGATTTTAGGTCCAGATCTCTGTACTGGGGCGAATGTATGACATTGTTCTGCAATCTGTCCAGCAATCGTTCTTTTTGTATTCATCACCCGAGTGGGACGAGTATGCCCATACGTGGGTCCAGTGCTCTCCATGCCAGTGGAGGCAAGCTATCCTGGCTGATGAGGGTTGAAAGCCCGAAACCGGTCCTAGGATGCTTGTTTCCAGTCCAGGGAGGACCTGGCCTGGCAGTTCGGGTTGGACTGTTCCCATTGTGTGCAGGGTCAAGACTGATTTGCATATGGTTTGTTCCAAAGTGGGCTGGCATGGTGAGCAAAAAAACAATGGATTTAGGCCCAGATCTGTGTACTGGAGTGAATGTATGACATTATTCTGCATTCTGTCCATCTATTGTTCTTTTTGCATTTGTCACCCCGAGTGGGACGGGTATGCCCAGACGCGGGTCCCATGCTCTACATGCCACTGGAGTCAGGTACCATTGCTGATGAGGGCTGAAAGCCCGAACTGGTCCTAGGATGCTTGTTTCCAGTCTAGGGAGTACCTGGCCTGGCACTTCGGGCTGGACTATTCCCATTGGGCGCAGGGTCAAGACTGATTTGCATATGGATGGGTCCAAACTGGAATGGCATGGTGAGCAAAAAAACATTGGATTTATGCCCAGATTTCTGTACTAGGGTTAATGCATGACATTGTTCTGCATTCTGTTCATCAGCTGTTCTTTTTGCATTTGTCACCCCGAGTGGGACAGGTATGCACAGACGTGGATCCCATGCTCTCCATGCCACTGGAGTTAAGCTATCCTGGCTCATGAGGGCTGAAAGCCCGAAACCAGTCCTAGAATGCTTGTTTACAGTCCAGGGAAGACCTGGTCTTTCAGTTCAGGCTGGACTTTTCCCATTAGGCGCAGAGTCAAGACTGATTTGCATCAACTGGGTCCAATCTGGAATGGAGGGTGAGCAAAGGAACAATGGAATTAGGCCCAGCTCTCTGTACTGTGGTGAATGTATGATATTGCTCTGCATTCTGTCCATCAATTGTTCTTTTTGCATTTGTCACCCCAAATGGGACGGGTATGCACAGACGTGGGTCCCGTGCTCTCCATGCCACTGGTGTCAAGCTTTCCTGGCTGATGAGGACCGAAAGCCCAAAACCGGTCCTAGGATGCTTTTTCCCAGACCAGGGAGGGCCTGGACTGGCAGGTCGGGATGGACTGTTCTTATTGGGTGACGTGTTAAGACTGATTTGCATATGACTGGGTCCAAACTTGAATGGCAAGGTTAAAAAACACGAAGGATTTAGGCCCAGATCTCTGTACTGGGATGAATGTATGACATTGTTCTGCATTCTGTCCATCAATTGTTCTTTTTTCTATTGTCACCCTGAATTTGCCGGGTATCCCTGGACATGTGTCCCGTGCTCACCATGCTACTGGAGTCAAGCTGTCCTGGCTCATGAGAGCTGAAAGACCGAAACTAGTCCTAGGATGCTTGTTGCCAGTCCAGGGAGGTCCTGGCTTGGCAGTTCAGGCTGGACTCTTCCAATAGGGCGCAGGGTCAAGACTGATTTGCATATGGCTGGGTCCAAACTGGAATGGCATGATGAGCAAAAAGACAATGGATTTATGCCCAGATATGTGTACTGGGGTGAATGTATGACATTGTTCTTTATTGTGTCCATCAACATTTCATTTTGTATATGTCACCCCGAGTGGGAAGGTATGCTCTGACATGGGCCAAGTGCTCTCCATGCCACTGGAGTCAAGCTATCCTGGCTGATGAGGGCTGAAAGCCCGAAACCGGACCTAGGATGCTTGTTTCCTGGCCAGGGAGGACCTGGCCTGGCACTTCGGGCTGGCCTGGTCCCATTGGGCACAGGGTCAAGACAGATTTGCATATGGCTGGGTCCAAACTGGAATGGCATGGTGAGCAAAAAAACAATGATTTTAGGTCCAGATCTCTGTACTGGGGCGAATGTATGACATTGTTCTGCAATCTGTCCAGCAATCGTTCTTTTTGTATTCATCACCCGAGTGGGACGAGTATGCCCATACGTGGGTCCAGTGCTCTCCATGCCAGTGGAGGCAAGCTATCCTGGCTGATGAGGGTTGAAAGCCCGAAACCGGTCCTAGGATGCTTGTTTCCAGTCCAGGGAGGACCTGGCCTGGCAGTTCGGGTTGGACTGTTCCCATTGTGTGCAGGGTCAAGACTGATTTGCATATGGTTTGTTCCAAAGTGGGCTGGCATGGTGAGCAAAAAAACAATGGATTTAGGCCCAGATCTGTGTACTGGAGTGAATGTATGACATTATTCTGCATTCTGTCCATCTATTGTTCTTTTTGCATTTGTCACCCCGAGTGGGACGGGTATGCCCAGACGCGGGTCCCATGCTCTACATGCCACTGGAGTCAGGTACCATTGCTGATGAGGGCTGAAAGCCCGAACTGGTCCTAGGATGCTTGTTTCCAGTCTAGGGAGTACCTGGCCTGGCACTTCGGGCTGGACTATTCCCATTGGGCGCAGGGTCAAGACTGATTTGCATATGGATGGGTCCAAACTGGAATGGCATGGTGAGCAAAAAAACTATGATTTTAGGTCCAGATCTCTGTACTGGGGCGAATGTATGACATTGTTCTGCATTCTGTCCATGAATTGTTCTTTTTGCATTTGTCACCCCGAGTGGGACGGGTATGCCCATACGTAGGTCCAGTGTTCTCCATGCCAGTGGAGGCAAGCTATCCTGGCTGATGAGGGCTGAAAGCCCGAAACCGGTCCTAGGATGCTTGTTTCCAGTCCAGGGAGGACCTGGACTGGCCGTTTGGGCTGGCCTTTTTCCATTGGGTGCAGGGTCAAGACTGATTTACATATGGCTGGGTCCACACTGGAACTGCATGGTGAGCAAAAAAAACAATGGATTTAGGCCCAGATCAATGTACTGGGGTGTATGTATGACATTTTTCTGAATTCTGTCCATCATTTGTTCTTTTTGCATTTTTCATCCCGAGTGGGACAGGATGCCCAGAAGTGGGTCCCATGCTCTCAATAACACTGGAGTCAAGCTATCCTGGGTGATGAGGTCTGAAAGCCCGAAACCGGTCCTAGGATGCTTGTTTCCAGGGAAGGGAGATCATGGCCTGGCAGTTCGGCCTGGGCTGCTCCCATTGGGCGCATGGTCAATACTAATTTACATATGGCTGGGTCCAAACTGGAATGGCTTGGTGAGCAAAAAGACAATGGATTTATGCCCAGATCTGTGTACTGGGATGAATGTATGCCACTGTTCTACATTCTTTCCATCAATTGTTCTTTTTGCATTTGTCGCACCAAGTGGGAAGGGTATGCCCAGAAGTGGATCCCGTGCTCTCGATGCCACTGGTGTCAAGCTATCCTGGCTGTTGAGGACTGAAAGCCCGAAACCAATCCTAGGATGCTTGTTTCTTGTTCAGGGAGGACCTGGCCTGGCAGATCGGACAGGACTGTTTCCACTGGGCGCAGGGTCGAGACTGATTTGCATATGATTGAGTCCAAACTGGAATGGCATGGTGAGCAAAAAAACGATGGATTTAGGCCCAGATCTCTGCACTGGGGTGAATGTATGACATTGTTCTGCATTCTGTTCATCAATTGTTTTCTTTGCATGTGTCGCACCAAGTGGGAAGGGTATGCCCAGAAGTGGATCTCGTGCTCTCGATGCCACTGGTGTCAAGCTATCCTGCCTGTTGAGGGCTGAAAACAAGAAATCGGTCCTAGTGTGGTATATAAATAAATAATACCGGGACTATTTTTGAATTACATTAACAATAACAGATAGCTCAATAAATAAGAGGCAGGATCCGATGTGTCCGAGTTGAAACAGGCTTTATTCAGGCAGAAGGGAAGGGACTGGAACGGGACAGCCTGAAATAAAGCAGGAAGGAAGGAAGGCAGCTGCTGCGCTTCATCGACAGTGCAGCATATATATAGTACAACATTACATTACATTACATACAGTAGGCGTAACTTATGACAAGCGTAAGATAAGGAGACATGGGCGTGAAAAGAAGGCGTGCACAGGGCGTGCACGTGGACATGTGATATGAAACGTCATAGAAGTGTCATGAATGGGCGGAAACATGGAGGGGGCTACCTGAGCAGCTGGAACCTTTAACCTAGTGGTGCGCGCAAACGGGCAATGACGTGTTACCGGGGAGAACTGGGGGCTATGACTTCTGCACTAGAAGAGGAGACGAAAGTCTGCGGTGTCAGGACGACATGTACCTATAGCATATCTGGTATCTGGTGTTTTGGAGTACATGTTGATAGAATCTAAAAGTTATCAGGGCAAAGGCTACTTGACACTAAGGCTGGTGCATGCATCTATTCTACATGTATTGCGTGAACTAGGAATTATTCTATGAATATTAATACAGTATTTCTCTTACATGGAGACAGGAAGACTAGACCATAGCTGAAACTGTTGATGCGGTTCAGTAGCTTAGGAATGCAAAGAAGGAAAGCTGAACTAATAACTAGAAGCATAACATACTCTTGGCAGACAGGCAGGCAGAGCCAGGCCGGGCACCGCGCTGCGCGGCGGAAGTAAGTGAGGGGTCAGGGATGCAGGTGGGGGCTGCTTCGCTCCTCGGAGAGTTCAGGAGACTGGAGCTTGAATCTGGTGTCCGGGCCCTTTTGAGGCCTAGAAACGGGGACAATTCAATGGAATAACGGGCATAATATAAAACGTTGGCAACACAGTCCTAATACTCGTTGCTTTCACGAGAACTGGAGACTGGCATACTAGAGTTGGACACAACTATGATTGCGTCTTTAATCGATCATAGGGGGATACATGCATATCGATCATGCACATATATTATAGGATGGGGAACACGTAGGCACATATGGCAAGGCAAAATTTACTTTTCCACATTCCCTCCTTGTGCCCTACGTTTCCATCAGGAAACATCAATATTCATGATACCATCTATCTGTTCATATAGCATCATCTGCTCGTCTCGAATTGTCTTGGAACGGGACTTAGGACTAGGAATACAAGAGGTAGCACACATGCCGCAAATCGCAGGGCCACATTGTAAACAGAGGCAGCAACTGAATATGATCATTACTGCTATACCTAGGAATGACAATACTTTCCATCCCCAGGCAGATATAATACTCCAGAGCCAACCGGACCATGTCCAGGTGCCTGGATTCTGGTGTAACTGATGGGCAATTTTATGAAGTCTGGTTATAGCTGAATAAACAGACGGCGCGTTATTAGGAATGAAAATGCAGCAACTAGATCCGATGACTCTACATGCTCCTCCTCTATCGGCCAGTATGACGTCAAGAACGAGACGATTTTGGAGCACGACAAAACGCATAGCAGATTGCTCTTCGGTTAAGTTACCTAGAGCGGAGGTAGTCTCATTCACTACTGCTTCAAGGGTTCTGGTTAGCCTACGTATTAACTTACTATTCTGGACAGGTCCTATAAAGAAAAAGAAACCTTTATTGAAATCTGTGTACTGTTCTAGGGCAGTTTCAGTTTGATCGACAATTGGGGACTCAGTCTCCCTTCTATGTCTAACGTGTACTAGATGTGTGTTTCTGTAATAGTCGGATGGGGCTAGAAAAACTGGTGGCAGTAGGAAGGCAATGTAACATGTTCCATCCCAATCTAGGGGCAGACGAACATATGCGGTCTGACCACAAACAAAATAAGAATGACGTGAGGCTTTGAAAGTAGATTTCCCACTGTCACTATACTCGACCATAGTAGTACAATCACTATGTCCTACATGTGCTGAACCATTCTTTCTGACACATAATTCGCCTTTGACTGGTAGTACTGAAATAGCAGGCAAATCTGGAGTAGTATCGGACTGAACATTCAAAACCATGAAATTCGAGGAATAATTACCTAAATTGTATACTTCATTTTCTAGATCTAACCCTGTTCTATGGGAAAGACCTTGCTTGTCTGGGAAACATGTTCTATTCAGAAGGGACATATCAGTCGAGGATGACGTTAACGTGGACCATGCTCCACACGAACCATTATGTGAAAACGGATAGGGAAAGAGTGGCAGAACTCCCTTCGGTGTCCGGAAAGGGGGAGTCGACCACACACCCAACAATTAGTGGCATTGCTGGTCTGGTGTGAATAATGCAGCATTCGGATAAAAGTATTATTACGCATAGCAAGACGATAGGATAACTCGGGAGGAGGCAGGTCACTAAATGTGTGCTCTACTGTAACATTAGAAAACATATGTACATGTGAAATAGGAAAACATAAATGTAAAGCATAACTTATGCATGTAACCATAAGACTTAGGAACAATAAAAAGAACAGAATGATGATACATCTCTTAGAGTTTTGACTAACTCTCTCACTGTGTGGGTCTATCTCATACATGTCAGGAACCTGTCTAACCGTTTCACCCGAGAGGGACTTAGACAATTAAACTGGCTGACTTACTAGACCGCAACTTTGCTTTATACTCCTGCTGCGGAGTTTTCTCTAACAGGGGAAGTTTAGATTCAGAGTCTGGGCAGTCCTTGAGAACGGGGCAGTCCTTGAGAAAAGTCTTTGATTTAAGTCCATGGAATTTCTTGACGTGGCTCGCATGTAGCCACCCTTTTCGGTTTTCCACTTTCACCGCAGTCCGGGTGGTGAGGAGGACGAGACGGGGCTCCTTCCAGCGAGGCTCCAGCGGACTTGAACGATCAAAGTTGCGGACCAGCACGAGATCCCCCGGAACGATCTCGTGTGGTTTCACATCGGTGTTGTCTGGAAATGCAGCGGCAACCTGTGAACGACAAGATTGTAGTGCAGACATCAAGGAGGCAAGGTAATCTGTCAGCATATTACTGTCAACATCAGTTATGGTACGGGGTCTAGGTGTACCCCACATATTTGGGGGACGACCAAACACTATCTCATACGGGGATAGACCTGAACGGGAATGAGCGACCATTCTCATATAAAAAAGGGCAACTGGCAGTGCTACCATCCAATCTACACCTTTCTCTGCGCATACTTTTGCGATTCGGATTTTCAAGGTCTGGTTATGTCTCTCTACGAGACCGGCTGCTTCAGGATGTCGTACACAATGGAACTTCCACTGGTACCCTAACAGAAGGGATACTTGTTTCATAAGCTCGGATGAGAATGGCTGGCCGTTATCTGAATACACGACCCTAGGTAATCCATAGCGGGGAAAATACTCACGAACCAACTGCCTGGCAGTGGTCGCGGCGGTGTAATCTGGGACTGGATATGCTTCTGTCCATCTGGACAAAGCGCATACAACTACGAGGACATACTTGAAACCTCGACATCGCTCCATCTGAATATAATCCATCTGGAGGACTTCAAAAGGGTGGTCAGGAGGATGGAATCCACCTTGTTCCACCGGGACACCTTTACCTGGATTGAACTGACAACAGATCATGCAGGTACGCACTTTCTGTTTGGCTGCTGTTCGTAAATGCTTGTTGAACCAGAGGTTCTGGATGCTGTCTAACATGGCTTTTTCTCCTAAGTGTGCTGGACTATGTGCGGTGTTAATAATGACTTGAACCATAGAGTCGGGGAGAAACCATGTGGCTTTTCCCTTCGTCAACCATCCTTGATCTGTCTGGACCCCTCCTTGTTCGGACCATTTCTTTATTTCATCGGGAGTAGCATGTGACTGTATGTCTATTACATCTTGTGTAGGGTCCTTAACTGTCATATAAGTAGTCTGATCTGGAATGTGTGTCTGTGTCGTGTTAACTGGAATGTCTGGAGTCTGAGCTGTGAGCTTGGCTGTTCGATCTGCTAGATCGTTACCCTGGGAAATGATGTCAGTGACTTTCGTATGTGCTTTGCACTTCATGATTGCGATAGCTGTCGGTAAATGTATTGCATCTAACAGAGCTTGAATGAGGGGGCCATGCTGAATCTTGGTTCCATGAGAAGTCATAAAACCTCTTTCTTGCCAGAGCACTCCAAAGTCGTGTACGACTCCGAATGCATAACGTGAATCTGTGTATATGTTAACTTTCAGGTTCTTGGCTCGTATGCAGGCTTGGGTCAGAGCGACGAGCTCTGCTGCTTGAGCAGACAGGGTGTCTATACGATGTGTTTCTATAACTTCGGTTTCAGTAGTCACTGCATACGCGGCTACTAGTTCTCCTGTACTTGTTCTCATACATGAACCATCCACATAAAGTGTCAGGTCGGGATCAGGTAATGCAATGTCTGTCAAGTCTTGTCTTGGCTTTGTCATGGTGTTAACAACTTCCACACAGTCATGTGTGGCAGGATCTGAAGTAACTGACGGTAACAGTGTAGCTGGATTTAAAATGTTGCAGCGTCTGATTTCTATATGTGGCTGGAACAGTGTCAGTTCATAACCTGTTAAACTTGCAATTGTCAAGTGCTGAGTCTGTGTTCGGTTTAAAAGAACTTCCACGGAGTGTGGAACTTGTACTGTCAGGGAGTGTCCTAACACTATGGAATCACTTTGTCTGATAGCTAGAGCTGTGGCTGCAACTGACTTGAGGCACGCAGGCAGAGCCTGGGCCACTGGATCTAATGTGCTAGAAAAATAAGCACAGGGCTTGTATTGTCCTGCTTGATCTTGTGTGAGAACAGATAATGCAGTACCATCACGTTCTGTAACGAAAAGTGTAAAAGGCTTACTGTAGTTCGGTGTTGCTAGAACAGGTGCATTACATAAAGCTTTCTTTAACTCATTAAAAACAAGTGTGTGTTCTTGGGTCCAAGGGAGGACAGTCAATACGGCTGCCTCCTGTGTCGTTAACTGTATCAGTGGCTTGGCTAGAAATGCATACTGAGGAATCCATTGTCTGCAGTAAGAAGTGAGGCCGATAAAAGCTCGTACCTCCTTCTGTGTCTTGGGCTGTGGAAGACGTGCTATTAACTGGATACGGTCAGGTGTCAACTGCCTACCCCTCTTGGACAGTAAGTGTCCCAAGTAGACCACTTGCTGGACACAGAATTGCAATTTGGAAGGGGACACCTTGTGCCCCATTTCGGCCAGAAAATACAGGACTGTAAGTGACGCACGCTCGCAGTCACGTTCAGAACGGGCTGTGATCAGTAGATCATCGACATACTGAAGCAGGGCAGTGTCAGTTGGCATGTGAATATTGTCTAGTTGTCTCTTAAGTGCTTGACTGTAAATGCTAGGGCTCTCTGTGAAACCTTGAGGTGCTCGTGTGAATTTATAGCTTCTTCCATTTAAACAGAATCCGAAAAGGAACTGGCTGTCTGGATGAATGGGGACACTGAAGAATGCGTTCTTGAGGTCGATAACTGTAAAGAATGTTGCTTCAGAATCAATGGCTGTCAATAGGGAAGAAATATCTGGGACTACTGGGTACTGAGGTATGATACATTTATTAAGTTCTCGAAGGTCAATCACTAATCGATAAACTGGAGGTGCATTTGGATCAGTACGTTTCAGGACTGGAATGATAGGAGAATTACATACATTAGAGTCAGTTTCTACAACCACTCCTTGAACAATAAGTTCGTCAATAATTTTGGATAAGGCTGCTACAGCCTCAGGTGGCAATTTGTACTGTCGGATTCGTGGTAATACAACACCTTTCTTCAGAGTGACACGATGGGGTGTGATATGCATACAACCTACATCAGTTGGACCGTGCGCCCATAAATGCTGTGGTACATTCAATAATCTTGGATCAAAATCACGTAATACATAATGACCTTTGAAATCACGCAGAAACAGTCGCACCCCTTCTGGGGAGCAGCATATTACTGCTCCTAATTCTTTCAATGTCTTAATGCCTAACAAATTCTCTGGGCAAGTTTTAGTGAGTAACAAATCTGTAGTTCGGGACAATGGACCTACTTCTAGAGTAACTGGTTTCGATATTTCATTAACAATAGGCTTTCCTGAAAATCCAAGGGAAACATTTCTAGAGCCTGAGAGCGGAGCCCCTGGAACTTCGTCATGACTGATGGTAGTCCTACTTGCCCCTGTATCAATCAGAAACTTTCTGTCTTTCCCTAATACTTGACTGTGTACATAGGGACCCTCTTGATCTACAGGTATCTCGATGAGAGGCAAGCCTACCTCCCTCTCTAGGCTGTTTCATGAATATGGCTGATAATCTGGATACTCTGACTGTGCATACTGGTACATCTGCTGTGTAACATGCTGTGTTGCAGCTATAGGCTGCGGTACTGTAACTGTCTGTTGTGCGTTCTGCGGTAGCTGGGAAGTCTGTGAAACTTGTTCTTGTCTAGGCGGACGTGATCTTTCTTTCGTCTTACCAGTAGCTATGTTGTGTTTCAGAACTGCACATTCGTTTATAAAATGACCTGGCTGTTTACAGTAATTGCATGTCCCTTTAACGGGAACTGCAGGATGACTGGCTTGGTTCGGATTCCTCTTCTGACTGTCTTGCGGAACAGACTGTGCAACTAGTACTTTCATTTTCGTGTCTTTCATACGTCTCCTTTCGTGTTCCTGCTCTTCCCTGATTCTGTTCTGGTGATACTGTAGCATCTGGAGCATTTGTGACGGAGTATTAGCTTGCCATGTACTTTCGACTTTCAGTACTCGATTTTTAACTTGTGGACTGGAATTCTCGACTAGTTTGGTAACAAAAAGATGAGGATACGACTCACTACTCGTTTTCAGACCACTATTAATAATGAAACATTTCTCAAATCTAGAATAAAAATCACTAGTATCTTCGTCTTGTTTCTGTTTACTGGCTGAGATGGCATCCCAATCTTCCTTTTTCGTGGCTAGTAATCTTGGCAAAACTTGTATTAACAATTCGGGCAAAGCTTTAGCTTTATCCCCAAGACCGGTACCTGGTACTCGTGTATTATCTTCAGTTTCTAATGCTGTCCAATCTATCTTTTTCTCTCCCACCTCCCATTCTTTTTCTTTGAGTTTTTCATATATGCCCGCAGGCAACAGGACCTTTAACATTTTAATGACATCAGGATACGTGTATTCTCCCATACGGAGCATGTCCTTTAATTCACGGTGGAACCCTGCTGGATCCTTATCATGACAGGGAACTAACTTTTTCATTTCTAAGAGTTCTATTTTTGTGATAGGGGTGTAAACAAACACTCGTTCTAGACCACCACCCTCTTTCTTGACTGGATGCACTTCTCGTAACGGATTCTGTCTGTCTATGTAGAATGATTTACTTTCTGGGGGTGAGACGTGAACAAAATGTGGATTCAGAAACGTTCGGTATTTGTGGCGCTGTTCTAGAATGACACTAATTAAATCGGTACCTAGACCTTTCCATCTGTACTGGAGTAACTCGTTCAATATATCATGTAGCGGACCTGGATCAGAATGTGTTTCCTCATACAGTGTAATGAGGTGCTGAATCATATACATACCCACCAGACGTTGCTCGGCTGGGGGCAGCTTCAGAAACGTTTGAGCCACTATTTCATCTGGAAACGTGGTAGAATCAGTAGTCCACCGGACTGCTGATCGGGCTAGTTCTTATTCATGCATTGTACTAAGCTCGCTATACCCTATTCGTGATTTTAGAATGTGATCGGTAGCTTGGAATACTTGTTCAAGAGAACACTGTTCTGGTACTGGAGGAGGAAAAGATTTCTTGTAATCTAGGCGTGAATGTCGGTCGGAAAGTCTAGTTCTACCTACATACGCTATTCTGGAAGGGTTCTCGCTGTCTACCTCTTCACTAGAAGAGTCATTCTCTTTCTCGGTTGCTCGTTTTTCTTCCTCTTTCTGGTGTATACGTATTATTTCCTTACGAATTTTCTTGTACATACTCTCTATACAACCTTGTGTCTTGTGTTTTCCATCGGCTATATTGTCACTCCACCTAGTCAGGACTTTCAGTTCTTCTTGATCTTTTTCTGGACAATCTTGCTCTCTTATTAAACTATTAATCAGGAACTTTAAAATCATGAGCTGAGTCTCGACTTTTCTTTGAACCATGGCTTCGTGAATACTTCCTGGATTCACTCCTGTACGGATGAAACGATATATTCTGTCTAGATGTTCTCCCATATCGGGCAGGGTGTCCAAATAGCTGGCAACCCGTCTTAAACGTAATGAATATATGACCATGTGATCCTCGCCTGGAACTGGGTCATAACGACATTCAGTAAGACCTCGCATGATATCTACATATGTAGACACTTTTGGCGTACGCTGTAACGCTAGGTCATGTAGCGTCAGACGTCTTGGTTGAGGCGGGGTGCGAGGAGAACCTCCCCCCGCAGCTCCTAAACTAGAATCGTCGGTGAATACTGTACGGGCTGGTAGAGTGACTGGTAAAACGGGTGCATGTACTGTGGGCTGGGCCGGGGGTGCTGTAACAGGTACTGTAACATTAACTGGACCCACGGGACCAGCGGCTGGAGGAACAGGGATTACATTATTAACAGGAGCAGGCGGAACAGGATTTGCATAGGCTGGTACTGTGTCGTCCAAATAGGACGAAAGAAAAAGATCGGCTGCGGTCGGTTTATGACGTAGCTTAGTCGGGACCAATGGCGGCGGAAAATTACAGGGTGCTTCCGGGGTTGCTTTTGGCAAGCCCTCGGCAAGAAGAGGATACATACCTTTAATAAGGGCATTTCTCTGTCTGTCTGACTGTTCTATTCTAACTCGTTCACCTTCTTCGATTAATTCCCTTTCTTGGGCTTTTTCTGAGGATTCCCTATTTAATTCTGTTTTTCGGAATTCTTTTTCGGTTCTTTTATGAGATTCTTTGCGCCATAACTCGATGGCATCTTTCTGGGACTGTCTGGCTTTCTTTTTCCATAATGCTTCTTCTACTCGCATGATGCACTCGGCATCCCATGTACCTGATACAGGCCATCTATATTTCTCTTCTAGTTCCTTAGTATAATCCGCCCATAAGTCTAGATATATTATGGCATCTAAGCCATGCTTGTGATACATAAAATGTCCTGGACTGTCCCTAGGAGGGACAGGAACTGCTTCTTCGAGTAACCCTTTTCTGGTCTTTAACTGACGTAATTTCGAGAACAGAGGCATTTCGGTTATATACTTGCAACACAATACACCATAATCACAGTAATAAAATAGCGAACAAAACACTCATACCACGACAAAAAAATACATAAATAAACAGTTCGACCAGAATACTACCTGATACACTGAAAACAGAACACATGAATTTCTCGAGAACGAAACTTACTAGAATTACTGGATGCACTGCTAAAACAGTACAGAACATACCGGTCCCATAAAGAGACACGTCGGACCCGTATCCACCTAGGTGAATACTTCGTAATGGATCTGCGTACCCAAACCCAACGGACCAGGAACAAACTAATGATCCTGTCTAGATACTTCCCCCGCGACGGTACTCACCGGGAAGCAGAAACTGGAAGGCCTCGGACTGGACTGGACTGCTACGACGTCGGACTACGAACTTCGGAAACTTCGGTTACAGGTGGGCCTCCGGATACTTCGGACCTTGCTCTCTCGGCTTGGGCTCTGGTCGGGACGAACCGCATTCCACACCGCTTCGTCTGGATGTCGGACCGCAGTCTCCGTCTCCTCCGTGGGCCTGAGGGAGACTTGAAGCAGAAATATCTGCACGTGCACGGTATTGTTCCGTCACGGCTGCAGAGGGTCAGGGGACCAGCGTTGCATCGCCAGCGCGTGAGGAAGGGGCTCGTCCCTATTCGGGCGCCATTATGTGGTATATAAATAAATAATACCGGGACTATTTTTGAATTACATTAAAAATAACAGATAGCTCAATAAATAAGAGGCAGGATCCGATGTGTCCGAGTTGAAACAGGCTTTATTCAGGCAGAAGGGAAGGGACTGGAACGGGACAGCCTGAAATAAAGCAGGAAGGAAGGAAGGCAGCTGCTGCGCTTCATCGACAGTGCAGCATATATATAGTACAACATTACATTACATTACATACAGTAGGCGTAACTTATGACAAGCGTAAGATAAGGAGACATGGGCGTGAAAAGAAGGCGTGCACAGGGCGTGCACGTGGACATGTGATGTGAAACGTCATAGAAGTGTCATGAATGGGCGGAAACATGGAGGGGGCTACCTGAGCAGCTGGAACCTTTAACCTAGTGGTGCGCGCAAATGGGCAATGACGTGTTACCGGGGAGAACTGGGGGCTATGACTTCTGCACTAGAAGAGGAGACGAAAGTCTGCGGTGTCAGGACGACATGTACCTATAGCATATCTGGTATCTGGTGTTTTGGAGTACATGTTGATAGAATCTAAAAGTTATCAGGGCAAAGGCTACTTGACACTAAGGCTGGTGCATGCATCTATTCTACATGTATTGCGTGAACTAGGAATTATTCTATGAATATTAATACAGTATTTCTCTTACATGGAGACAGGAAGACTAGACCATAGCTGAAACTGTTGATGCGGTTCAGTAGCTTAGGAATGCAAAGAAGGAAAGCTGAACTGATAACTAGAAGCATAACATACTCTTGGCAGACAGGCAGGCAGAGCCAGGCCGGGCACCGCGCTGCGCGGCGGAAGTAAGTGAGGGGTCAGGGATGCAGGTGGGGGCTGCTTCGCTCCTCGGAGAGTTCAGGAGACTGGAGCTTGAATCTGGTGTCCGGGCCCTTTTGAGGCCTAGAAACGGGGACAATTCAATGGAATAACGGGCATAATATAAAACGTTGGCAACACAGTCCTAATACTCGTTGCTTTCACGAGAACTGGAGACTGGCATACTAGAGTTGGACACAACTATGATTGCGTCTTTAATCGATCATAGGGGGATACATGCATATCGATCATGCACATATATTATAGGATGGGGAACACGTAGGCACATATGGCAAGGCAAAATTTACTTTTCCACACTAGGATGCTTGTTTCCAGCCCAGGGAGGACCTGGCCTGGCAGTTCAGGCTGGACTGTTCCTATTGGGCGCAGGGTCAAGACTGATTTGCATATGCCTGGGTCCAACCTGGAATGGCATGGTGAGCCAAAAAACAATGGATTTATCTCCAGATATCTGTACTAGGGTGAATGCATGACATTGTTCTGCATTCTGTTCATCAGTTGTTCTTTTTGCATATGTCACTCCGAGTGGGTAGAGTATGCCCAGAAGTGGATCCCGTGCTCTCGATGCCACTGGTGTCAAGCTATTCTGGCTGTTGATGGCTGAAAACAAGAAACCGTTCCTAGGATGCTTGTTTCCAGCTCAGGGAGGACCTGGCCTGGCAGTTCAGGCTGGACTGTTCCCATTGGGCGCAGGGTCAAGACTGATTTGCATATGGCTGGGTACAAACTGGAGTGGCATAATGAGCAAAAAGAAAATGGATTTATGCCTAGATATGTGTATTGGGATTAATGTATGACATTGTTCTTCATTCTGTCCATCAACAGTTCTTTTTGTATTTGTCACCTCGAGTGGGACGGTATGCCCTGACGCGGGTCCAGTGCTCTCCATGCCACTGGAGTCAAGCTATCCTGGCTGATGAGGGCTAAAAGCCCGAAACCGGACCTAGGATGCTTGTTTCCAGTCCAGGGAGGACCTGGCCTGGCAGTTCGGTCTGGACTGTTTCCATTGGGCTCGGGGTCAAGACTGATTTGCATATGGCTGGGTCCAAACTGGAACTGCATGCTGAGCAAAAACAACAATGGGTTTAGGCCCAGATCAATGTACTGGGGTGTATGTATGACATTGTTCTGCATTCTGTCCATCATTTGTTCTTTTTGCATTTTTCATCCCGAGCGGGACAGGGATGCCCAAAAGTGGGTCCCGTGCTCTCCATGCCACTGGAGTCAAGCTATTCTGGTGATGAGGGCTGAAAGCCCAAAATCGGTACTAGGATGCATGTTTCCAGTATAGGTAGGACCTGGCCTGGCAGTTCAGGCTGGACTGTTCCCATGGGCGCTGGGTTAAGACTGATTTGCATATGATTGAGTCCAAACTGGAATGGCATGGTGAGGAAAAAACGAGGGCTTTAGTCCCAGATCTTTGTACTTGGGTGAATGTATGACATTGTTCTGCATTCTGTCCATCAATTGTTCTTTTTGCATATGTCACTCCGAGTGGGTAGGGTATGCCCAGACGGGGGTCCCGTGCTATCCATGAAACTAGAGTCAAGCTATCCTGGCTGATGAGGGCTGAAAGCCAGAAACCGGTATTCCAGTCCAAGGAAGACCTGGTCTTTCAGTTCGGGCTGGACTGTTCCCATTAGGCGCAGAGTCAAGACTGATTTGCATCAGCTGGGTCCAAACTGGAATGGAGGGTGAGGCCCTGCTCTCTGTATTGTGGTGAATGTATGACATTGCTCTGCATCCTGTACATCAATTGTTCTTTTTGCATTAGTCACCCCGAGTGGCACGGGTATGCCCAGATGTTGGTTCCGTGCTCTCCATGCCACAGGAGTTAAGCTATCCTGGCTGATGAGGGCTGAAAGCCCGAAACCGTGCCTAGGATGCTTGTTTCCAGTCCAGGGAGTACCTGGCCTGGCACTTCGGGCTGGACTTTTCCCATTGGGCGCAGGGTCAAGACTGATTTGCATATGCTGGGTCTAAACTGGAATGGCATGTTGAGCAAAAAAAAAATGGCTTTAGGCCCAGATCTCTGTACTTGGGTGAACGTATGACATTGTTCTGCATTCTGTCCATCAATTGTTCTTTCTGCATCAGTCACTCTGAGTGGGACGGTTATGCCCAGACGTGGGTCCCATGCTCTCTATGCCACTAGAGCTATGCTGGCTGATGAGGGCTGGAAGCCCAAAACCGGTCCTAGGATGCTTATTTACAGTCCAGAGAGGACCTGGCCTGGCACTTCGGGCTGGACTTTTCCCATTGGGCGCAGGGTCAAGACTGATTTGCATATGGCTGGGTCCAACCTGGAATGGGCTGGTGAGCAAAAAAACGATGGATTTATATCCAGATCTCTGTACTAGGGTGAATGCATGACATTGTTCTGCATTCTGTTCATCAGTTGTTCTTTTTGCATATGTCACTCCGAGTGGCTAGGGTATGCCCAGACAGGGGTCCCGTGCTATCCATGAAACTAGAGTCAAGCTATCCTGGCTGATGAGGGCTGAAAGCCCGAAACCGGTATTCCAGTCCAAGGAAGACCTGGTCTTTCACTTCGGGCTAGACTGTTCCCATTAGGCGCAGAGTCAAGACTGATTTGCATCATCTGGGTCCAAACTGGAATGGAGGGTGAGCAAAAGAACGATGGAATTAGGCCCTGCACTCTGTACTGTGGTGAATGTATGACATTGCTCTGCATTCATTCCATCAATTGTTCTTTTTGCATTTGTCACTCCGAGTGGGATGGGGATGCCCAGACGTCGGCCCGTGCTCTCCATGCCACTGGAGTCAAGCTATCCTGGCTGATGAGGGCTGAAACCCCGAAACCGGTCCTAGGATGCTTATTTACAGTCCAGGGAGGACCTGGCCTGGCACTTCGGTCTGGACTTTTCCCATTGGGCGCAGGGTCAAGACTGATTTGCATATGGCTGGGTCCAAACTGGAATGGAATGGTGAGCAAATAAACAATGGATTTATGCCCAGATCTCTGTACTAGGGTGAATGCATGACATTGTTCTGCATTCTGTTCATCAGTTGTTCTTTTTGCATTTGTCACCCCGAGTGGGACAGGTATGCACAGACGTGGATCCCGTGCTCTCCATGCCACTGGAGTTAAGCTATCCTGGCTGATGAGGGCTGAAAACCCGAACCCGGTCCTAGGATGCTTGTTTCCAGTCTAGGGAGGACCTGGCCTGGCACTTTGGGCTGGACTGTTCCCATTAGGCGCAGGGTCAAGACTGATTTGCATATGGCTGGGTCCAAACTGGAATGTCATGGTGAGCAAAAAAACGATGATTGTAGGTCCAGATCTCTGTACTGGGGTGAATGTATGACATTGTTCTGCATTCTGCCCATCAATTGTTCTTTTTGCACTGCTATGCGATCTGCGATGTAACCCTGCCCTAGTTCTTCGTGCACCATAAAAGATGGGGTGGTTAGGGGTACCGGTAAAAGTATCCACAGGTATGTATTTTTGACCACCTGCAAATCGCCAACATCTTTATAGCCCCATACCGCCCTACCATACATGTCCATTGGTATACATTTGTCATTATAAACCTTCATTAGTGGCTGTAATGGTTTACTTCCTAATCTCCTGGCAAAATCCATGGTTGCTCCTGCCCATCTAGACAGAATGTTTTCTTTAGGTGTTAATTGAGCAACCCAAGATGCTTTTTCTTTAAACAAAATACCCAAATAAGAAAATGTAGCAACATTTGTCAGTTCTCCACCTTTGCATAGAAGCGTACGCCTGTCACGCTTTATATTACCAGATTACATTATATGGGACTTTGAGAAATTAATGGATAAATCAAGTGAAACCATAAAATAAATAAAAGTGTTTATTTGCAGCCCCAATTGTGTCCAATGGAAGTATAACTGCATTGTCTGCTTATAAAAGAGCAGGGATGAGTTTAGACAATGCTCTAGGGATGTCTTTGCTAGCCGAAGACAGTGCAGCCTCCAGATTGTTAATATATAAAGTAAACAAAACAGGGGCCAAGATACATCCCTGTCTGACCCCTTGCTTAACATCCCAGGATTCTGTAAGGGCACCGTTAGCGTTGTACCTGGCAGAGGAGGTCAAGTTTAAGTGACACCAGTGCAGAAAAGCCACCAGATCTGCATCCAATCCCATCTCTAGTAGTAAAGGCCATAATTTTGACCTATTCACTTGGTCAAAAGCGGACGTTAAGTCCATGACAGCCATGTACATACGTCCCTTTTTTTTAGCGAGTGTATATTTGACGATGATCATAAGTAGACTTATGCATTGGTTCACTGTCCCCATACCTTTTCTAAAACCGTATTGCAAGTCTGAGATTACATTGCTTGCGTCTAACTATGTTGTTAAGTGATCGAGGATCACCTGCCCCATGATTTTTGCGGCCGATTCTAATAATGAGATCAGGGGTAACATGCAGGCTCATTCCTAGCGCCCTTTTTAAAAATGGGTAACGTAACCACTGTAGACCATGAGGGCAGTCAACCGCCTGTTGCTGTGTTGTAGACCCTAGCTAGGATCATTGCCCATGTCACTGGGTCAGCCATATGAAGATACACAGGAACCCCGTCCGGCCTAAGATCCGGGCAAGATGGCGATCTGACACGGATCGCAGCGCTCACGGTGCAGGCTCCCGATCAGATGTGTAGAAAGAGCTCCGGAAGACAGAGTGCTATTATGATGATTAAACCTTGGTTGTAATGGTTTAAAAATACAAGGTTTACAAGCGATCATGCTACCACGCCATCACGCTATTGACACTGGAAATGCCGCCTGAATTTAAAGATTTATGAGAATTTACCAACTGCCTATAACGCTGTGGTGACCAACTCTAACCTGAATGGATCTCAGCCCATCTACACGCCACGCAATCTGGGTCTGCTACTCATATATCGGCTGGACAGCTATGAGACATCTGCTGCGAAGACCGCCTAAGACACCGTGCAGCGCCTGCAGTACTCACCGCGTAGTTACCTCTGGGATCAGCGGCGAGCAGAGCCAGATTCCGGCTTCTGATCCGGCAGTGATGGCCTCCAAGGTGGCAGCTCCAACAGCTCTAACAGCGGCCGCTCGTGCGTGGGCTGCGAGACAGGCACAACGGGAGGCGGCGGAGCAAGGGTGGTGAAAGACAGATGGACGTCTATGAAAAGGAGAAGGCAGTACACCCACACGGGTGACTCGGAGCAAGGCAGTAACAGAGCCGAATAAGCGGCAGCCGTGACCCGGAAGAAAGAAGCATGCAAGGACGCCGCGGGACCTACAGTGGTGGAGCTGATGCGAAGGGGATCGAGTATGCTTCCGGGCCAGGGGAAGCAGCATCAGTCCACGTGTAGCAGCAGCGCAAATGACACGAACAGTCCCTCACTGCCGAATAACTTGAATAATCGTGCCGTACAACCAGCGCTTACTGGCAACGATACTGGAAACGCCAGGATTGATGGCTCCAGTGAAGCAGGCATAGAAGCAGGCTGCCCGAATCCACAACAAACACCTACAGCTGTAAAGGTGAGCTCTGCTGCGATTCTTGGTATGCATAGCAACATAGTGGCCATCTATGATAACGCTGGTACATTGGAGCTAAACCCTGGTTTAGAGGCAATCATGGATGATGGTGCAGACACAGGTGCTGATACAGGCACAGGTATGTGTATAACGGGGGGATCAACTGAGGATCAACTACTGGAGCAAGGCGATAATGTCGCACAGGCACAGGATAGTCTTACAAGCAGTCTTACAAACACTAATCAAAGTCCCTGCCTTATTAATGATCGCAAAGGCCAAAAAGAGACTGAAGAGACTGAAGCAGAGCAAGGCGCGTCACTACAGGCTCCTTGCGACCCCGACAAATCAGGCCCTGTGCAAAATATCATAGAAAAAGACCCTGAATTCTTTTCCTTCTCTGATGAAGTGGAAGTTGAATGGGGGGGATACATCTTTTGTAACAGATGAATCAGATTGCCCGACCGATACAGGCGAGGAGGCTATCACTTTTACTGTTAAACCAAAGCGGAAAGCCACCAGTAAGCGAGGGAATAAAACTCAGGGGGCAGCCCTTGACTGGGACCATACCCATACTGAACAGCTGACCCCCGCAGCATCCAGCTCTACAACTGCCCCAACACCTGCATACATAGATGCTGTTCTGCAGGCGATAGCAGCACACCGCAAAGAGACTTCTCAGGACGGACGCAGGGCTCAAGCAGCGCTACGTAAGGTTGAAGGAGTTGTACGAAAGCTTGTTAAAACGTGTAGCGCCTTTGGGGATCGGCTAACTGAGGTAGAGTCTAGAACCCTAGCAAATGAGGTGGAAGTCGTTGCCATCAGGGAGTGAGTTGAGTCCAATGAGGCCCAGATAGGAGACATCAGGTGGAAGCTGGAGGACTTCGAAAACCGCCAGCGCAGAAATAATCTGCGTATTTTGGGGGTCCCGGAAAAATCTGAGGGAGAGGATGTACGCACTTTTGTGATTAACCTTCTTCCTGACTCCCTCCCTGAGCTTTCCAACTGGAACTGGGACATTGAAGTACAGCGAGCCCACCGAATGCCACTCACCCAAAGATCCCCTCCCAAACCTGGTGCGTATCCTAGGGCTATCCTAGTCTATTTTGGAAATTTTCTACTTAGACAGGCGGTGTTCGAGAAGGCTAGACCTGAAGCCAAGCGTTCTTTCAAAGACATTACATACTTTACACGTCCAGACTTCTGCCATACCACCGTTGAAAGAAGGTGGAGTCTGCACCAGCTTATAAAACCCTTTCAGGACAAAAACGCAATTGTCTACCTGAACAATTCTGCAAAACTCAAGGTTCTTTTTGGTGGCCAGACAAAACTTTTTGTATCCGAGATTATTGCGCAGGAATACCTTGATAGCTTAAAATAGTTTAAAGTAAACTTATAAAGAATGGGGGCTTGATTTTAGGGGAAAGTGAGTTAAACTTCTCCCTGCCTCCCCGAGACTGTTGAGTCTTATTGAGCAATGTAACATTGTCGGTATTGCATGAGGGGGGGTGATACGTATACAGTGGCACCGGTGTGGGTCTTTAACGAATCCGCATAAGGCGTGGAGTACTAATTTTTCTTTTGTAGTATATAGCAAACCAGTCTGGTAGCTTGATAGTCGGCACTCGTTGTACCAAAATGACTGATATCTATCTAATGTTTTTTCTGTAATTGAGCTCTTTTTTTTCTCTCCCGTTTTTTTTTTCTTTCTTTCTCTAGTTTTGCACTTGGTCGGGGGCATGACAGCGTGGGCACCTCCATCACTTTTTAGACTCCAACTGAGTCTTTTTGCCTTAATTTGGGAGCAAGGGGGGTGGGAGTGGGAGGGCGGAGAAGGGGGGGAGGGGGGAACACAGAAAATACAGAAAACTTCATTCCGAAAAATTTGAATCGAATCTTTTAGTCACCAAACTACTGATTATAAGGCGAACACACATAACAACACACACAACAATATGAGCAACAATATGAGTAAGGGATCAATCTATCTAGTTCCATGGGGAAGATAACTATTTGTAGCTGGAATGTGGCTGGGCTGCATGATAGAGATAAACGGGGGTGGCTGTTCGAGATAATTAAGTGCAACTCGCCAGACATTATCTGTCTGCAAGAGACGCACATACCTTGGGATAAGCGGAGCGTATAAAGCAATTTCCTCACTTATAACCAGCCATGATCTTGTTGATATCTGGCCCCTTAAGCATCAAGACGATCCAGGTTACACATTTTTTTCTCATCCCCATAGTAAATACACCAGAATCGACTATATATTCACTACCAGAGACATTTCAAGTCTCGCAACTATTATTAAATACCCTAAGCTAATATCCGATCACAATGCTCTGGCCCTTACAATAAATTTAACCAGCTCCACCCGGAAACCCTCAACCTGGACATTTGACAGAAAACTATTGGTTAATAGTGAGTATATTAACTTTATTAGAAACTGGGCTCAGGGCTACTTCGATATTAATCGTTATAGTGCTCCTAGGAACATAGTATGGGACAGCTTTAAAGCCGCACTCAGTGGAGAAACCCTAAGCTGTGTAGCCAGACTCAAGAAGGTGCAGTCCTCTGAGTATTCCAAAAAACTGGCTGAACTAGCCAGATTGGAAACTGCTCACACAATGTCAATTGTAGAGAAAACAGATGGATCAAACCTACTCCGTCAGATCTTAATCCTCAAAACTGATCTAAATAAGGGATTAACCCAGAAGTCAGCCGAAACCTTTAGAACGCATCAAATAAATCTTTATGAGAATGGAGAAAAGGTAGGCAGACAATTAGCCTTACGAACAAGACAAAAGGTCTCCCTCAATGCAATCTCTTCTATTAAAATAGATGAGCAAGAATACACGCAAGTAGATGATATAATGGAGATATTCCAGAACTACTATCAAAATCTATATCAAAGCGATATTACTCACAGTGGGAAAGACATAAAGAATTTCCTTAGTAGTTTTCTAACCTGCTCAGACAATAGCTTAGACGAAACGACAAAGAATGATCTGGAGAGAGAGATCTCAATGGCCGAAGTAGAGCTTGCACTTGCAGAACTTGCCCCAAGGAAGGCTGCGGCCCGGACAAAATTCCGCTGGAGCTATACCAAATTCTAGGTAAAATTATTTTGCCAATGTTGCTAGATCTTTTTCTCGGGGTACAGTGGAATGGAAATACACCCACTTCTTGGAAAGATACCAAAATTATCATCTTCGCTAAAAAGGGAAAAACCAACCGATTCCCCAGCATCCTACCGCCCGATATCATTGATAAACTCTGATTCTAAGCTGTACTCGAAAATTTTGGCCAATCGGTTAGGGGGAGTCATTGCGCATCTGGTCAGCCCGTGGCAACATGGCTTCATTCCCGGGAAGGGTACCACCGACCACACCCGCAGAGCAATTGCATTATTTGATATTATGTCAGCAACGGGCGGCCAGATGTCAATGATTCTCCTTGATGCCGAGAAGGCATTCGACCGAGTGTCGTGGGAATTTATGTGGGCTATTTTAGAACACTACAAATTTGGGCAAGGCTTTATTAAATCTGTAAAAGCAATGTATGTTGATCCTAAGGCTAGGTTGCAAATTATGGGGCGCGAATCGGGCAGCATTTGCATCTCATGGGGAACACGACAGGGATGCCCGTCCTCCCCGATCTTATTTGCCCTATATATTAATCCTCTGATTTTGGAAATTTTAGCTAATACCAGGATTAAGCCTATGGTGACATGAGTGTTTGAGACTAAAGTCTTAGCCTACGCCGACGATGTCGCCATTTTAACACCTGATCCTGATGTAGATATAATAGAGATTGAGGCAACCATGCAACAATTTGGGTCCTTTTCAGGCTACTCTCTTAATAAAAACAAAACGGTCATATTATGTACAGAAAATATACACTTCATTGACTCTAGACGGTCAGAGAAGGCGACATATCTAGGGATCTGCATATCTGCTGAAATTGAAAATATCACTAAAAATAACTACGAACCCCTTATCAATTCAATTAAACAAGACTTAAGAAGAGTAAATAGTCTACACTTATCTACTATAGGGCGAGGGAACGATATAAAAATGACTCTCTTTCCTAAAATATTGTATTTATTCCGAGTGATTCCCCTATTAGTTGAAGACACTTGATCAAAACTCTTGACTCCCAGATCTCTAAATTTGTGT
Source organism: Lissotriton helveticus (assembly GCF_964261635.1). Classification (NCBI taxonomy): domain Eukaryota; kingdom Metazoa; phylum Chordata; class Amphibia; order Caudata; family Salamandridae; genus Lissotriton; species Lissotriton helveticus. Next base: position 1,156,326,435 of record NC_136067.1, on the reverse strand, counting down.
GGCAATATGGTAAGATCAGGAGATCGCTGAAACTCTTATCCCTGCCATTTGATAGAGGGGGGCTCGCAATACCGCAATTACTGTTTTATCTTTGGGCAGCCCACCTGAAACAATTCGCCTCGATGATTAACGGAGCATGTAACGTTGAAGAAGTGGGCATTGCATCAATATATGAATTGGCCCTGGGTTATAAAGCAAGGGGATTACTTCTAAGACAACTTGAGCCCAGCTACTTCAAGAAAGTTAAGTTTAAAATAATAATTGGAGCATGGAAAGTGTGGACAAAAGTTACTAAACACATGCAAATTCCCAAGATAACTCGATATACTCCACTCTGGCATTCATCGGTACTACCATTAAGTGTAAATGATAGAACTTCAGCTAACTGGGAAAGACAGGGGATAGTCTCCCTCTTCGACTTTCTAGGTGTAGACAAGAACTGTAGCTTTGTCACCCTGCAAAATCAATTTAACATATCTGCAACAGACTATTTTAAATTTTACCAAATAAGAACAAGTTTATACTCCCGCCTGCCCTGCATAAGCTGGGATAGAATACCTCTAATCGAAGATATTCTTAGACCATTTACCAGAATTGGCACATTTTATTTTACCCTCCTTGAAAAGTCGCCTGATGCGCCTGATGACATGGAACACACCGAAGTATCCTGGGCAACAAGACTGGATAATCCAGACATAGATATTGATAAGGTTCTGGCTCTTGCATCACAATTACTACTTTCCACCAACTTAAAAGCGCAGCTGTATAAAACACTATATAACCTTTACTATACCCCCGCAAAACTTTATGTATGGGGGAAAAGAATCAATGACCTCTGTCACAGATGTAATCAAGGTCCAGCAACGCTGTTACATATGTTTTATGATTGCACCAAATTAACAATACTAAAGAAAATGATATGGGAATTTTGGGAAGAGGTTTTTGGGTGGGAATTGCCCATATCTTCTGCTATTTGTATGCTCGGGTATGATGGCATGTTAAATTTGAACCATAGAGAGGAAGCTATTCTCTTTATTGGAGCCGCAGTATACCGAATTATACTTGCTGCACGATGGAAGGATGATTCTCCTAGTTTTCAAATGTGGCTAGCCCGATTCTTGGGCGTTTATAATCAAGAGATAGCAATTTATGCCACAAGGGGGGTGAAGTCTAAAAAGCGAGGGGAAAAAATCTGGGCTCCTATCAAGGCTTGGAGCGCCTCGGCAACTTTAAATTGAATGGTTTAAATTAGGTATGCTCTGTCATATGTATATGTATATGCATAATTGCTATGATCCCCTTAAAATATTATTATTATTATTTTTTTTTTTTTTTAAACCTTTATTGAAGCATTCAAAAGCATTACAAGCACAGGCCTACAACCACAGGGGCCGGCCGTAAACTCAGCCAATCAAATAGGAAATTTACTTATCAGTCAACAGCCCTGGCACCAGCTGTGATGCAAGTTACAGCGTATGGTAGAATGCGATATCAATAAACAGGATAATACAGAGGTTTCTTTTTTTCTTTTTTGAAGAAGCAGTAGTGGCATTACTATAAGAGGCGTCACACCATATAAAAAGGAGCAATTAGAGATGGGGGGATGTACTCGCACTGCAGTCAATAGAAGGTAACGAGTAATATAGCCGTAGTGACGCAACGTCTAGCAGAGGCAGACAAGGAGTAAAGGATAATCAATTAGCGAGCGATCTAGTGCGAGTACCATCCAGAAAACCCACTCTTAGGAGACAGTAAGTAAAAGCTAGTATAGACGCCCAATAGAGTAAGAAGTAACTGAAGGATAAACAGCCAACCACCCTGAAAAGAAAGAAAGGAAAAGAAAGGGACCATAGAACAAAACAAACTAAAATAACAAACCCCCCGGTATCACCCCCACCATGCACCCCTGTAATGGCTACGGCCTACCCCACTAACAGCGTGCCTGTCGCCCCGAAACTCGCCCGAAAGGAAGGAGAAGAAAAGCGGAGGAGGAGAACAAAAAACACACTCCTGGGCTCCCATACCCCCCGCCATCAGCGAACTCCCGAAGACGTATTATCCACTGTTTGAAGCAAAGTATTAAACCCCAGCCTGGGGAGGACATCAACAAAACCACCCGACTCCCGTTACACTATAAGGTACAATCCCGGCACATATCACGTAAATTAGAAAACCCTAAAAGTCAAAGTCAACCCTGGCCAGTACGGTTCTTTACGAGAGCCCTTGTCGCCCTGGCCACAGTCACCATGAGGAAATTGAAGCGTTCATAAAAGTTCAAGTCAATGAAATCGGATCGAAGACAGGATATAAGTTCGCGACATCTACAAAACCGGCAAGGAAGAGTAAAGAAGAATGGCAAGCCTCTCCGATAGTCACTGAAGAACTGTTTGTGGCGATCAAAACCTTTAGCAACGATGTTCCGCCGAGCAGGGTTCGAGCAGGGAAAGTTGACGATGATCATAGGTGCGCTATCTATGAAGCCAGAGTCATCAAAGCGGGCTGAATCAGGCTTCTGCACGGGGACCTCAAAAAGGTAGGCAAAGTACTCCACGGGAACCACAGTTTGCTGATAGCATGTTGGAGTGTCGTCGTCCGGTCTCAGACAGACGTTGTCCAGCGTTACAGACAACTGATGGTACATGACGGTGATTTGAGAGTGGAGCGCCCCAATGGCGGCCATTACGAACCGCAACGTTGGTGTGCCGTCCGTCCCCTCCATCTCCTCTCGCGAAGCGACGAAGCAGGACTCGAACCCCGGAGAGGACAACTCCGAGGCACCAGGCACACACGGAGCCGATGACAACAGTGGGCGCTCTCAAAACTGGCAATATCGACACCTTCGCCGCTCGCGGGGCCCATGCCCGTCAACCCCGGCCCCCCCAGCAGGGTCTCCGGGCTTCGGACCCCCGACCACGGCTACCGATGTGCACTTGCGTCACTGTACCGTGTCCTTAGCGTAAGCCGGTTACTGAGTAGCCAATCGGAAATGCAAGTATGATCCGAGTTCGGAAGACCGGACGCAACCCTGGTCCCACACCCGATGTTGATCAACTCTAACCCGGATGGGCTAGAAATCGAGGCCCCGGCTTCAGCCCTGAAGTAGGCCGAAAAGAAAACACGACATATCTTCGTCACCCGGTAAATTGGAAATTCCGGGCTTGCACCGCAGGAGTCAGGAGCACTTCATATGCACGGGAGTCCGGCGTGAGGAAAGGATAGAAAGCAGGATATCCGAGCTGCCGGCGGAGGTCGGAAGAGCCGGGAGCTTATGCGGCCATCTTGCTTCGCAGCGTAGCTCCTCCTTTTTTTTTTTTTTTTTTTGTTTCTCTTTATGAAAAATGTAACGCATTTTCTTCTGTCTTTTTCTTTGTTCTTGTTCCTGTGAGGATACCCCTCATCTATGTGTTTTTTGGCTTTTCATTTGATTGCATTAATTTTGTGGTGAACAGCATATATTCAATTGTAATGAAGTTGTCTAATAAAAAAATAAAAAAGGAACCCCGTCCGGCCCAGGGACTTTTTGTCCTGATATATCCACATGGCTTTCTGGACCTCGGCTACCCCAAAGCTTAGAGGCTGCGTCTCTATACTGGGTCTCCAGGGGGTGGCTTTGTTCTCCATATCCACTCCTCTATAAATCTGCTCAAAATGACTAACCCATATATCAGCAGGGATGACACACTCTGTTCTCACAGAGTGTTGATCTAGAAAAAAAGGACTGTTTAGAATTTTCCAGAATTTTTAGCTATTAGACAGATTACTAACCTGACTCAGATCGTGCCATGCCTATTCCCGTATCTTGTCGTACCTTAGTTCAATTGTCAATTTATAGGCTTTCCTGCATGCCTTAATCTTTTCTTCATCCTTGGGTTTGTACTTTAGTGCACTCATAAGAGCCTTATGTGATTTAGAGCAGTCTGCGTCAAACCATTTCCCCCTTTAGAATCCCCAAACCTTCCTCTTATTGTTAGATTTTATGCAATCCATTTTGCAAGGTTACCAAAAGCCATTATTACCACTCTGGCCTCAGCATGGTTATCAAGATACAATTTAATATATATTTTTTTTTTTGCAGAGTTTTATATAGCGCGAACTAGACCCGAAACGAATCAGGTATCAGAGCGCTTTACATATTTTTCAGTTATGTTACATGAGAACACACTTTCATTTTAGGCACGGGGAGATTGTGATTTTCCCAGAATCACAGGAGGTTTAGGCGTCGTTACCGAGACTCGAACCCAGATCCCCAGGTCCGAGGTCGAGCGCCCTAGCCGTTAGGCCAACTCCTCACCTCATCTTCTGCACCCTCCGTGTATAACTTATCTAAAAAGGCCACTGGCATTATCTTCCCCCACCTGATCTTACGGTCCTGATCAGTTGGTTTGAAGTCCCTGTTTGACAGGCTCCTTCTCGCAGCCCCATGAAAGACCAGCTCCCCCATCATTTCTAAAATTAACGGGTTATGATCACTATAACAACTCCAAATGGGGTTTACGTGTATTTGTTGGGGAACAAAGGAGCACATACGTTAATAAAATCTTTAGTTGAGGAACACCCCCTGCCAATAAAAGATTGAACTGACTCTATCTCACATGTAGGTTCAAGACAACGTAGATTGTTTAAAGCAAGTAAGCTGTCCAACCGACAGCATAGGGCAGAATGTTCCAAATGAACAGAAGGAACCAAGGTATCCCAAGGTCCTCTACCTAAAATGCAATTTGAAAGACAAAGATGTTCATTAAAATCTCCCATTATGATAACCTCTAAGTAGGAGCAACTCAATTCTCCCTAATGCTACCAAAAGCCCTCAAGTGTGTCAATGTGCTAACTATTGTTTTCCCTGCAAAAATAATTATAAAAGTTAATTACCAGCAGCGTAGGTCGCTTAGAAAAGGTTAGTTCCACTGCTAACAAGTGAGGGAAGGGACAGAGCAACAACTTCATCATGCAAGCTAATTGAAGTGATATCAGAGTAAGCAAGCATCCCTTTGCAAGTCCTACAGTCGATGGGGAAGTAGCTTTATAAAAGGGGGTATAACGGTCCAAGGTAAAGGAATCAGACGTATCCCAAGTTTCTTGTAAAGTAACGAAATGACGGTACCTTATTGTTGCAAGCCACGGCTCCTCACCATTTTTAGCCGTTAGCCCTGCGATATTCCAGCATATGGATTTCAGGTTCAACTAACTAGGTTGGTTAGGGACAGGTTTTAAGGGGGTATTTATAATCTCTGTAGATAATGTTACCCTACCCTCCATTGGGGCCAATTGTCAATCAATGCTGTCTAAATCCGCCAATCCGACGAATCTAGGGGAATAGCTATGTTCACATTTGGGCATTGTAGTAACCTGGGCGATGGGGGACCCAAGATTGTACTCTGATCCTTTGATGCGGTACCCCTGTAGGATAGAAAGAGTGAAGCGGGACAACATTAATTCTGGTTTTGGAGTCTTGTCTACAATAACTATGAATCATGGCTTTTGTATACATCGGGTGCGTTAAATTAACCACAATAAAATCAGCCCCCCCCCCATCTTTCTTTATGGTGGATCCAACCCATCCCACTCTTCTATCCATGATTACTTTATGCAGCAGATCTATCGTAGACTCCATGGTACCCTGCTTAACCGGTGGGACATCGGTCAAAACGGCAAACAATAGGGTTGAATCTGGGGGCAGATGTAAAATATCCCTTCTATCTTTTGAGGGAGTTAGGAGGGGATAGGGCTCTGCGAATCAATCTTATGGACATCTGGTGGACATCTGGCAGTCTTTGTGGAACTACGTCCACACCTCCTCCTGTCTAATTTGTGATATTCCCACGCTCCTGTGTGGTCGTATACCCCTTTGTGGTGGACTTATACTTCCTTGCGCTGACTGCAAGCTACCTCTGACATTCAAGGGGTAACAACCACTTGTTGAGAGGGCTGAGGGTGCCAGTCCAACCCACTGTGTTGGGCCAGCATCCCCAGTCACATCCCAGTCGTAGGCTCCTGGTTGTTAATATGTAACGAGACTGCAACTCAGTGGACTGATGGAGCAAGGCTTCTATCTTAGTCAGCTGTAAATTAATGGGTGCCAAAAACCTTACCATATCTTCAGTTCTAGATAACAAGTTAGACATAATCTGACTCGAGTCGGCCTGGTCTATGACGACAACCAGCAGCCTTCTTAGGTATCTGCAGAGTTTGTTTTCCTCCTCCCCTCTTCCTTTTAACTGGGGGCTCGGACAGAGATGTGACTTCATCTTTTTCTTGGTTACCATCCGCTCCGTCAGGCAAATCGATAGCAGTAGCAGTAATCGTAGTGGGTACCATCTCATATTGGTCTTCCATTTGCAAAGACTCAACAGGGGGCAATGAAATCTGAGGAAGATTAATTATTTCCAGCAAAAGTCTCCTTTCAGTCAGGGCAATTTCATTTGACAAGACATTTGCCGCCCAGGCTAAGGAAGAGTCTAAATTAGTTACTGTGCTCCCCCCCTCCTGGCAAGCCCATGCTGTACTTCCGCTTTCCCATTACTTTTAAACAACCGAGCTTCAAGGACTTTTACAGCACATTTTCAATCCGTAGGTTTTAATTCGTTTAGGGGACCTGACTTGACAAATAGGTTATGGGGCTTGGAGAGACCTTCCCCATGGTCTTGTACCACGTAGGCGTGAACAGCTAACACAATTACACAGTGAAAAATCAAACAGTAAAAATAACTATGCTCAGTACCTTAGGAGAGGCCCCAGATCGCAGAATTTTAGGGATTGTAGGCTCCTGCCTCCCCCTGTAGCAAAGTCGGGGTCTCGCGCTGCGGACCCCTGAGCAGCGGAAGTAGAGCCTCTGAGTGCGCAGGTGACGTGGCGGTATCGCTGGCAGCAGGCAACTGCACGAAGGGCTGGGGGTTGTAGGCTTCTGCCTTCCCCTGTAGCAAAGACGGGCCCATTACATCATCAAACCAGCTGTATCATTTACAACGTTGTATAAAGTTGAAGCTTGTTTTGATGATGTATTAGGCCAGCAAGTAGAGTTAATGAAGATCCATCAGAAAGGAGGTGATGTGATCATATTTCTCCATCACCTGACTAACCCCCAGATTCATCAAAGTTATGTTTTGCGAGTCCTTAATAGCGAATATTAAGGATTCGCTATTAAAGACTCGCAAAACGGGATGCATGTAGGAATCGCAATGTTATTTGCGATTCCTACTGATTCCTTATTTGCTAATCGCAAATAAGGAATGGTTTATGAATGGGGAGTCATTCCTTATTTGCGATTAGCAATTAGCGAATCGCAAATGTGCCGCAATTTCAAGGGTGCCAGGGTGTCCAAAGGACACCCTGTTGCACCCCTGAAATGGTAAAGTTCACTGGTGTTGCACACACGCATGTCCCAAAGACATGTGTGTGCGTAATATACAACTTGTAAAAATGCACTAAAGTGCATATTTCTAAGTTTTTGCTATTTACCACGTAGTTTGACTTCGCGGTAAATAGCTGCCCCAGATTGCGAATTCGCAATCTTGGAATGGTTCATGCATTGCATTTAAGGAATCGCAAATTGCGATTCCTTAAATGCAATCGCAATTTGAGAACTAGCAATTATTTGCGAATTCTTAAATTGCGAGTGCATGAACCCTTGATGCATCTCAAATGTCATTTTTGCGGGCGCAAACGGCCGAAATTTGCGATTCCCACCGTTTGCGCTCGCAAAAATGCTTGGTGCATCTACCTGTAAGACCCGTAGTGCCTTGTAGGGTGCCCTTTAAGGTTTATGACATGCTGTCCCATTTGGACCTATCTGACAAATCATAATAACTTATATTTCCTTAGTAGATTTCATTTGTAAAGGTATTTCAATAAATACAGACATCTGTGCGGTACTAAGCATTGTTGTCTCAAAGTCATTTATGAAGTTCTCTGATTACAGAACAGAGCAGCTACGTCATTATCATATCAAATGTCTTTATTTAAGTCATAACTAGACAGGTTTTCATTAAGAGAACAGATGCTTCCACCATGTAATGTACATGTAGTTGCTCAATTAAGTACGTTACCATTTTTGATCAAAACATAATTTACAGTTTAATTTTGGAATACCCAAGTTTGTTATAGTCAATATGGCATGAAGATTTTCAGTTTTACCAACTAGACACAGTGCAGAGACAACCCTGTGTACAAATAAGATAATTTAAAACCTGTTTGTCCCAGTGTACAATTTGAACACTATAGCAATTTTTGAATAATTTTAATTCAGTAAAATGTAGAGCTTTTTTAGTGTGTTTAAATATTTCAAGTCTACACGTTGTCAATTGCTTTATGTACCTTCTAGCTTTATCATATTTGCTTTAAAATGCACCATTTGCTCAATCTTAAAAAAAAAAAAATCATAAGGGAAGAACACTCCCATACCCCCCTTATAGCGGTCGGGCTCGCGCGGCACAACACTCATTGCCAACATTTAAGCCTCACCACTTTCAAACTGTCACAAGTCACCACTGTCCAATCCCAATGTGGCACAGAGACTACTCTGTTAGACATAAGGTCTATACGTGGATGTACGTGGAAACTGAAATCTCGTCTATCCTGGTCTGCTGAACAAGAATAAAGTGCGCAATTAGAGTGTGTTTTGCAACAGAGAGCTATCATGTACCCCACAGATAAGCGGGACACTAGCACTGCATGCCATCACCCTTGTCTGATAGAACAGGTCCTGCTCATGTTCCAATGCTACTGAAATCACCCTAATCCTTGCTGTGGTATACCACATCAAGATTATGTCCAGTACTTCCCTCTGAAAACTGTGTTGTATGCCTACTGTTCAGCCTGAAATGTAAATACCATACATATCACTACAGCACTGAAATACTAAACAACCTGTAAAAGAGAGACCTTCATAACACTCAGGCTTTTTTTTAACAGTTTTTATTATTTTTAGTTACAGTCACAGCATACACATTGAATTTTATTTGGAAGTATCTCAAAGCGCAATCAAAAGATGGCATTATTAACATTTTCTGCATATATCCAACATGGTAGTGTAAATACCCCATCCTCCTCCTACTCTGTCTTGGTCCCCTGCCCTCTCTGCATTATCTTATGCCTCAGCTTGTGTTGTCCCCTGCTCCACCCCCTCCGGGCGTCCGTAGTATAGCGTCCAAGGACCCCATTTTCTTTTATTTCTTCGGGCATCCATAGGCTTTATATGTCGTTTTTTACCCCTGACATATACAAGTCCATGCCTCTTCTCCAATCACGCAGTGTGGGTGATTCAGGTGTCCCCCAATGTTGTGCTATTTCTCGTTTGGCCCCTACCAATCCCATATTTGCTAAGAATAGCTTAGCTCTGGGGAGGTCTATTTCCGTGGTTACTTCCAGTACTACGGATTTGGGGTCCAAAGGTATCGTTTTACCCAGTATTGCGCTAAGTTCTTTAGTTATGATGGTCCAGTATCACTGGGCACTCCCATAGTGTATGTACAAATGTTCTGCCCTCGTTTTTACATCGGCGGCATTATTCTGGAGTGTTTGCTTTCACCATTTTGTGTAAACAGGCCTTATCTTAATCTACCCTATGTAGTATTTTAAATTGTATTAGGTGTGGGCCAGATTTGATTTCAACCTCACACGTATACACCAGCGCAGCCTCCCATTCAAGGTAATTCATGGGTTCTATTTCCAATTCCCACTTTGCCCTTGGTTTCATCAGTGTGTCCGGCTTATTATTTATGAGAGTTATGTAAGTCCACGAATCAGCCTTTTCACTGATTTCTCCCTTGAGAAATCTCCCTTCTAGAGGAGCATACTCCGGAGTATTCTGTGTCAACCCCTTGGGTTCTCCAGGCGTGGGCCACCTGTAGATATTTGTAGTATTGGTTCTGGTGTAGCACATATTCCTTCTGCAGTGTGGAGGAATGAATAAGTTCCTTTCCCTCTAATATATCCCCTACTTTTGAGATGCCCAATATATTCCACCACTTAATTTGGCAAATTCTCACACTTTTGCCCCTTCCCACATAGGTGTTTCTTTTATTACACAATCATTTCATCTCATCTGTCTTTCTGCCTTCCTCCACGCATTTATCGTCACTTGTGTGGATGCTAGCCATTGTTTAACGCCTTTACCCCATATAGGTAGTGGGTGTATCGAATTGAGTTTGTTCTAGCGCACATGTGGGGTGATCTCCTGGCATGTGTTCCCAGTCATTGGTGACAATTTAAGGTGCCGCCAAATTGTCGTCCCTAATGTCTGGAAGGGATATGCCACCATTATATTGGTTTCACTGCAGGGTATTGAGTGCCACTCTTGGAGTTTTGCCGTTCCATAGGAACGTTCTAAGTGTCCAGTCCATCTTAGAGAAAACCTCTTCAGGGAGGGGGTAGTATTTTATAGTACATATAATACCTACAGCAATGTTATCATTTTATACATCGCTGCTTTCCTGAGGAGTGTTAGGGGAAGAGCTTTCCATCTCTCGACATCTTCATTAAATTCTGCAATAACTCTATATATGTTATGGTTAAGGCTTTCTATTTTATTTGCGGATACATACATACCCAAGTATTTTATCCCGTCCTTTTCCATCTTAAGTTGCCCGAGAGTGGCACTTGGGTCAAAACTTCAATTTGCCGGGTATAAACAGGATTTTCCCAATTCATTTTGTATCCTGCATGCTCCCCGTACCACTCGAATATGTCAAAAATGAATGGGAGAGTGTCACTAGGGTTGGTAATGTAAAGGAGGACATTGTCCACATAGAATGATATACGTTCGTCTTTTGCCCCATGTAGGTATTCTCGAAAGCCAGCTATCCCAGGGTGTGCCAATATTACACATGCCAGAGGCTAATATAGTGCAAATAACAGCAGGGATAGGTCTGGTACTTCCACCTATAGGGAACTCTCCTGACACTGTTCCATTCACTCGCACTCGGGCGACTGGGTTTTCATATAGGAAATCTATCCATTCCCAAATTTTAGGTCCGAAACCAAATTTCTGTGGGGTTAGCTTCAGAAAGGGCCAGTGTACCGCGTCAAAAGCTTTTTCAGCATCCAACAACAGTATCAAGTGCGGGTATCTCCTATTGTTGGCCACTTCTAGCCAGTTATGTAGTCAGCGTAGATTTAGTCTGGTTGACCTTTTGGGCATAAAACCGGACTGGTCTTGGTGTACTAGGTTGGATATGACCTTTGTTAATCTACAGGCTAAAGTAAGAGCCCGTATTTTGGTTTCTATGTTTAATAGCGATATGGGCCATTATGAGCTACAGATCGTGGGTGTCCTACCCAACTTGTGGATTACTACTATTGTAGCACTTCTGAGATCATGCGGGAGGGTGCCAGTTTCTCTGGTTTCCTGGAATACGCTGGATAGGTGGGGGCCCAGCAGATTGGCATTCTGTTTAAAAAGTTACACAGGTATGCCATTGGGGCCTGAGGTCCCAGGTTTCAGAAAGCCTATCGCTTCACTTATTTCCGCTATTGTGATTTCCTGTTCTAGTGTTTGGGCATCTGTGTTATCTAAGGTAGGTGTGTTGATCTCCGAGAGATAGCCTTTTGTTTGTGGAGCCTTTGCTAGTGGGCGCTCTGCATAGAAAGTCTCATAATATCGGGCAAAATCATTGGCTATGTCGGTGGGTACGTTATACTGATGTCCCCTCTCTGAAGCTGTTTGTGTTACACAGCATGCTTTTGTTTCCTCTTTGCTTAGCCACACCAACAGTCTGCCTGCTTTGTCTCCGGTGTCATACAGGCGCCAGTACGTGGCCTGAATTGCTGCCTGCGCCTCTCGTTGACCTAGCACTTGATATTCCTTACGGAGGACTAGCATTGTCTGCAGTTGTGAGGTATCTTCAGGTGCTGGCATTTGACTTTCAATTTGGAGGAGTTTTGTTTCTATTTCTTCCATCTCTTCTTTCTCTCTTCTCTTTTTGTGTGCAATTATGTTCGGTGCCCAGTCTCGCAAGACTGATTTATATGCCTCCTAGAGCTACCTTTGTCTCTCTAAGCTCTCAGGCATTGAGTTTGCAGCCCAGTTGAGTCGACTGTCTTCTCTTGCCCACTGTAGGCCACACAGGGGAGTGGTCTGAGAGGCCTCTAGCTAAATAGTCTGCTCTTTCTATATCTGTCACTTCCCCTGCTGGAGCTAAAATGTAATCTATTCTGGAGAAGACTCTGTGCACCCCTGGATGATATGAGTAGGCCTGTGTCTGGGGGTGGTGCCTTCCCCAGAGATCTGCCCACCCCATTGTATTGAAGAAGTGTCTAAGCTGTCTATCTCTGTATGTGCCAGTGTTCGGCGTGGTATGGCCCATCGGGGAGTCCATGACATTGTTAAAATCTCCCCCCACTAAGTGGATAAAAGTGCCTGCCTGCAAGAGGATATCTGTAAGTTTTTCTAGTGTGTGTGTCTGTAGGCATGGGGGGGAAGACACTAATCAGTGTCATACCTCGTCTGTCCCAGATCACCTTAAGCACCACATATGTCCCGTTAGGGTCTATCCATGTGCGTTCTTCACATATTGGTGGAGATTTCCTGATCAGGATTGCCACTCCTCAGGTGCCTTTGGAGAAACCTGCATATGCCAATGTTTTATATGCCCCTCTGCCAGCAATCCACATTGCATTTCCCTCAGGTGTGTTTCTTGGAAGTACACCATCTCGGGCTACAATTGTTTAATGTATGCTGCAACTAGGCCTCGCTTCACCTTGTTTCCTAGTCTGTTCATGTTCCAGGACATGACAGAGTATCTACTATGATCATACGTCACTCGGTTGCTTGTTTGGCCTCGTTGTCTCAGGAGTCCCACAGTTTGACACCTGCAACAGCTATAGAGGTGTGGAAGAACTCACCATGGTGGGCTAGGTTGAATCTCCCATGTGGCAGGCCCCCTCCGCTCACCTCCCCACCACTGTGCATGTCGCTGGGGAAGAGGCGGAGGGAGAGAGAATCCATCCGTGTCCTGCGGTGCCCCCGTTGTCACATCGTCTCTTTCGCCGGTTGGGGTGTCTCCCGTTCCCAGGTCTGTCTGCTGCCCTCGGGTCACCCCTCTAGGAAATCCCGGCAATTATGTATCTGGGTTTCACGGGGGGTCTCTCTTCCAGGGGGGTTTGTTGGGGTGTCCTGGGTCCCACCCGTTAATGTTCCTGGTCCCTCCGCTTGCCTCTATACAGCGGGTGAGGCCCACCGTTGATCGCCGCCATTGGATTGCGTGGCCTCTCTGTGCTGTCAGGTGTTTTGGGCCGCTGTACCTATGGTTACTAGTAGGGCTCTTCTTCTTGGCCCCTCTGGGCCGCTCGGGCCTTCCTGTGGTCCTTCGATCTCAGGGAGCTCCCCGATCGGGCACCCGCTCTCTGACAGAGAGGGGGTAAGACCCGTTAAATTTAATTTGGGCTGGTCCCTCCTGCCCACCTCTTTACTCCGGATGATGGCATTTGGGGGAGGAGAGGATCCACTCCGACCTCGCTTCATCACTGACTCCTTCCTGGGTTAGTCCCCCTGGTGTTCCTGGGCCCGTCGCACAAGTTACTACTTGTGAAACGATATATCTGTAAGAGACATTAGTTAGTGATCGATTCCTTACCTTAGAATATCCCCAGGCAACAAACTGGATCCGCAAATTTTTGCGTAGCAGTACCCAAGCGCGTCGGTAGGCGTTGTCTGCGGCACCGCGTCCGACGTCGGTGTCGTGGGCGTCGTGATTACGTCGTCGGAGTACTTAGACGCCGCCTCCGCGCGCTGACGTCAGTTCTTATACACAGCTTTTCCACGCCAGAAACGCGGAGCCATGATAAAAACCAACACTGGTGCCATGAAACTAGGGCCCTGAAAGGGGATGACCTTAACCCTAGATATCGGTTCTCAGAACGGGGAGGATGGGTGGGTCGGTAAGGAATCTATCACTAACTAATGTCTCTTACAGATATATCGTTACACAAGTAAGATTCCTTAACTTAGAATAGATACCCCAGCAATACCAACCCCGGTGGTGGGTCTGCGAACCAATAATGACACCAGAAAGTCCTGGAGGACGGAACGGCCAAAGAAGCCATCCCTCTGGACTTGGTTGTCCAGGCAGTAGTGTCTTGCGAACGTGTGCAGCGAGGCCCATGTAGCTGCTTGACAAATGTCCTGCAAGGGGACTCCCTGGCCCAGGGCAGTAGTAGTCACCGTGGCCCGAGTGGAATGGGCCCTCAGCCCAACAGGAGGTTCCTTTTTAGCCAAAGAGTAGCACGCCTGGATGCACAATGTGGTAAATAAATAATTAATTACCGGTACTATTTTTGAATACATTAATAATAACAGATAGCTCAATAAATAAGAGGCAGGATCCGATGTATCCGAGTTGAACAGGCTTTATTCAGGCATAAGGGAAGGGACAGGATCGGGACAGCCTGAAATAAAATAGGAAGGAAGGCAGCTGCACCATTTCATTAACAGTGCAGTGTATATATAGTAAGACATTACAATACATTACATACAGTAGGCGTAACTTATGACAAACGTAGGATAAGAACACATGGGCGTGAAAAGAAGGCGTGCACGTGTACATGTGATGAGAACGTCACAGAAGTGTCATAAAGTGGGTGGAAAATCATGACACGGGTTGCCGTGCACACCATATTTATGGCTGTTGAACCTTTGTATCCTTTGTTTCTCGGTTTTAAGCCTCTTTGAGTGCTCTCCGGATGACGTGGTTTGCCCTTGGCCACGTAGGAATTAACAATGTAATAGCATAAGTGGGGCGTCTCTACACCCCAAATCCAGGCGCACAGCGATGGTCGTTGTAAATTACACATATTTGTTTACTTTTTCTTGATTCCTTTCGCTAATGAATCCAATTACTCCGTATTTTAAATGATGTCAATTCTTTAATGTCCACACATGATTAGCCAATGTTATACGACTTTTCTCATACCACGGATATGCCACAACAGGCCTTTTTCCGGGCACGCGTCAAACATGTAACATCCTTCATTTACAATGATGCTGTCACCCAATGCATTGTTAATTCCTACGTGGCCAAGGGCAAACCACGTTATCCGGAGAGCACTCAAAGAGGCTTAAAACCGAGAAACAAAGGATACAAAGGTTCAACAGCCATAAATATGGTGTGCACGGCAACCCGTGTCATGATTTTTCAAAAACTATTGCCCACTCGCACGTAGCACCCACTAAGAGAAGGAACAATATAAACTATTGATCAACAGATTCCGTTATGAATAACGCATGTGAAAAGCACACCTTTAATGTTGAAGAAACCTGCTTGGAAACATTTTTTTTGGAGTGTCTACTAAAAATGAGCATGAACATTATGAATTACCGCTTTGAATGTGGTTCGATTATCTGTCCAATGTAAAATGCACAGTGAGAAGTGGGGGCTATGACTTCTGCACTAGAAGAGGAGACTGAAGTCTGCGGTGTCAGGACGACATGTACCTATAGCATATCTGGTATCTGGTGTTTGGAGTACATGTTGATAGAATCTAAAAGTTATCAGGGCAAAGGCTACTTGACACTAAGGCTGGTGCATGCATAAATTCTACATGTATTGCGTGTGCTATGAATCTTCTATGAATACTAATACGGTAACTCTCTAACATGGAGACAGAAAGACTAGACTATAGCTGAAACTATTTATGCAGTTCAGTAGCTTAGGAATGCGAAGACAGAGAGTTGAACTGATAACTAGAGGCATAACATATTCTTGGCAGACAGGCAGGCAGAGCCAGGCCGGGCACCGCGCTGCGCGGCAGGAAGTAAGTGAAGGGTCAGGGATGCAGGTGGGGGCTGCATCGCTCCTCGGAGTGGGTTCAGGAGACTGGAACTTGAATCTGGTGTCCGGGCCCTTTTGAGGCCTAGAAACGGGGACAATTCAATGAATTAACGTGTACACTGTGAAACGTGGCAACATAGGCCTAATACTCGTTGCTTTCACGAGAACTGGAAACTGGCATACTAGAGTTGGACACAACTATAATTGCGTCTTTAATCGATCATAAGGGGATATATGCATATCGATCATGCACATATAACATAGGATGGGAAACACGTAGGCACATATAACAAGGCAAAATTCAATTTTCCTCATTCCCTCCTTGTGCCCTACGTTTCCATCAGGAGACATCAATATTCATGATACCATCTATCTGTTCATATAGCATCATTTGCTCGTCTCGAATTGTCTTGGAACGGGACTTAGGACTAGGAATACAAGAGGTAGCACACAAGCCGCAAATCGCAGGGCCACATTGTAAACAGAGGCAGCAACTGAATATGATCATTACTGCTATACCCAGGAATGACAATACTTTCCATCCCTAGGCAGATATGATATTCCAGAGCCAACCGGACCATGTCCAGGTGCCTGGATTCTGGTGTAACTGATGGGCAATTTTGTGAAGTCTGGTTATAGCTGAATAAACAGACGGTGCGTTATTAGGAATGAAAATGCAGCAACTAGATCCGATGACTCTACAAGCTCCTCCCCTATCGGCCAGTACGACGTCAAGGACGAGACGATTTTGGAGCACGACAAATCTCATAGCAGATTGCTCTTCGGTTAAGTTACCTAGAGCGGAAGTAGTCTCATTCACTACTGCTTCAAGGGTTCTGGTTAGCCTACGTATTAACTTACTATTCTGGACAGGGCCTATGAAGAAAAAGAAACCTTTATTGAAATCTTGATATTGTTCTAGAGCAGTTTCAGTTTGATCGACAATTGGGGACTCAGTCTCCCTTCTATGTCTAACGTGTACTAGATGTGTGTTTCTGTGATAATCGGACGGGGCTAGAAAAACTGGTGGCAGTAGGAAGGCAATGTAACATGTTCCATCCCAATCTAGGGGCAGACGAACATATGCGGTCTGACCACACACAAAATAAGAATGACGTGAGGCTTTGAAAATAGATTTCCCACTGTCACTATACTTGACCATAGTAGTACAATCACTATGTCCTACATGTGCGGAACCATTCTTTCTGACACATAATTCGCCTTTCACTGGTAGAACTGAAATAGCAGGCAAATCTGGAGTAGTTTCGGACTGGACATTCAAAACCATGAAATTTGAGGAATAATTACCTAGATCATATACTTCATTTTCTAGATCTAACCCTGTTCTATGGGAAAGTCCTTCCTTGTCTGGGAAACATGTTCTATTCAGAAGGGACATATCAGTTGAGGATGACGTTAACGTGGACCATGCTCCACATGAGCCATTATGTGAGAACGGATAAGGAAAGAGTGGCAGAACTCCCTTCGGTGTCTGGAAAGGGGGGAGTCGACCACACACCCAACAGTTAGAAGCATTACTGGTCTATTGTGAGTAATGTAACATACGGATACACGTATTATTGCGCATGGCAAGACGATAGGATAACTCGTGAGGAGGCAGGTCACTAAAAGTGTGCTCTACTGTAACATTAGAAAACATATGTACATGTGAAATAGGAAAACATAAATGTAAGGCATAACTTATGCATGTAACCATAAGACTCAAAAACAATAGAAAGAACAGAGTAACTATACATCTCTTAGAGTTTTGACTAACTCTCTCGCTGTGTGGGTCTATCTCATACATGTCAGGAACCTGTCTAACCGTTTCACCCGAGAGGGACTTAGACAATTAAACTGGCTGACTTACTAGACCTTAACTTCTGTTTATACTCCTGCTGCGGAGTTTTCTCTATCAGGGTAAGTTTGGATTCAGTGTCTGGACAGTCCTTGAGAACGGGGCAGTCCTTGAGAAAAGTCTTTGATTTAAGTCCATGAAACTTCTTGACATGGCTGGAGTGTAGCCAGCCTTTTCGGTTTTCAACTTTCACTGCTGTCCAGGTGGTGAGAAGAACAAGGCGGGGCTCCTTCCAGCGGGGCTCCAGCGGACTTGAACGATCAAAATTGCGAACCAACACGAAATCCCCCGGAACGACTTCATGCGGTTTCACTTCGGTGTTGTCTGGAAATGCAGCGGCAACCTGTGAACGACAAGATTGTAGTGCAGACATCAAGGAGGCAAGGTAATCTGTCAGCATATTACTGTCGACATCGGTAATGGTACGGGGTCTAGGTGTACCCCACATATTGGGGGGACGACCAAACACTATCTCATATGGAGATAGACCTGAACGGGAATGAGCAACCATTCTCATATAAAAAAGGGCGACTGGCAGTGCTACTATCCAATCTACGCCTTTCTCGGCGCATACTTTGTCAATGCGGATTTTCAGGGTCTGATTATGTCTCTCTACGAGACCGGCTGATTCAGGATGTCGTACACAGTGGAACTTCCACTGGTACCCTAACAGAAGGGATACTTGTTTCATAAGCTCGGATGAGAATGGCTGGCCGTTATCTGAATACACGACCCTAGGTAATCCATAGCGGGGAAAATACTCACGAACCAACTGCCTGGCAGTGGTCGCGGCGGTGTAATCTGGAACTGGATATGCTTCTGTCCACCTGGACAAAGCGCATACAACTACGAGGACATACTTGAAACCTCGACATCGCTCCATCTGAATATAATCCATCTGGAGGACTTCAAAAGGGTGGTCAGGAGGATGGAATCCACCTTGTTCCACCGGGACACCTTTACCTGGATTGAACTGACAACAGATCATGTAGGTACGCACTTTCTGTTTGGCTGCTGCTCGTAAATGCTTGTTAAACCAGAGATTCTGAATACTGTCTAACATGGCTTTTTCTCCTAAGTGTGCTGGACTATGTGCGGTGTTAATAATGACTTGAACCATAGAGTCGGGGAGAAACCATGTGGCTTTTCCCTTCGTCAACCATCCTTGATCTGTCTGGACCCCTCCTTGTTCAGACCATTTCTTGATTTCATCGGAAGTAGCATGTAACTGTATATCTATTACGTCTTGTGTTGGGTCCTTAACTGTCATACAAGTAGTCTGGTCTGGAATGTGTGTCTGTGTCGTGTTAACTGGAATGTCTGGAGTCTGAGCTGTAAGCTTGGCTGTGCGATCTGCTAGATCGTTACCCTGGGAAATGATGTCAGTGACTTTCGTATGTGCTTTGCACTTCATGATAGTGATAGCTGTCGGTAAATGTATTGCATCTAACAGAGCTTGAATGAGGGGGCCATGCTGAATCTTGGTTCCATGAGAAGTCATAAAACCTCTTTCTTGCCAGAGCACTCCAAAGTCGTGTACGACTCCGAATGCATAACGTGAATCTGTGTATATGTTAACTTTCAGGTTCTTGGCACGTATGCAGGCTTGGGTCAGAGCGATGAGCTCTGCTGCTTGGGCAGACAGGGTGTCAATACGATTTGTTTCTATAACTTCGGTTTCAGTAGTCACTGCATACGCGGCTACTAGTTCTCCTGTACTTGTTCTCATACATGAACCATCCACATAAAGTGTCAGGTCGGGATTAGGTAATGCACTGTCTGTCAAGTCTTGTCTTGGCTTTGTCATGGTGTTAACAACTTCCACACAGTCATGTGTGGCAGGATTTGCAGTAACTGAGGGTAACAGTGTAGCTGGATTTAAAATGTTGCAGCGTCTGATTTCTATGTGTGGCTGAAACAGTGTCAGTTCATAACCTGTTAAACGTGCAATTGTCAAGTGCTGAGTCTGTGTTCGGTTTAAAAGAACTTCCACGGAGTGTGGAACTTGTACTGTCAGGGAATGTCCTAACACTATGGAATCACTTTGTCTGATAGCTAGAGCTGTGGCTGCAACTGACTTGAGGCACGCAGGCAGAGCCTGGGCCACCGGATCTAATGTGCTAGAAAAATAAGCACAGGGCTTGTATTGTCCTGCTTGATCCTGTGTGAGAACAGATAATGCAGTACCATCACGTTCAGTGACAAAAAGTATAAAAGGCTTACTGTAGTTCGGTGTTGCTAGAACAGGTGCTTGGCATAAAGCTTTCTTTAATTCATTGAAAACAAGTGTATGTTCCTGGGTCCAAGGGAGGACAGTCGATACGGCTGCCTCCTGTGTCGTTAACTGTATCAGTGGCTTAGCTAGATATGCGTACTGAGGAATCCATTGTCTGCAATAAGAAGTGAGGCCGATAAAAGCTCGTACCTCCTTCTGTGTCTTGGGCTGTGGAAGATGTGCTATTAACTGGATACGGTCTGGTGTCAACTGCCTACCCCTCTTGGACAGTAAGTGTCCAAGGTAGACCACTTGCTGGACACAGAATTGCAATTTGGAAGGGGACACCTTGTGCCCCATCTCGGCCAGGAAATACAAAACTGTAAGTGACGCACGTTCGCAGTCACGTTCAGAACGGGCTGTGATCAATAGATCATCGACATACTGGAGCAGAGCAGTGTCAGTTGGCATGTGAATATTGTCTAGTTGTCTTTTCAGTGCTTGACTGTAAATACTAGGACTTTCTGTGAAACCTTGAGGAGCTCGTGTGAATTTATAGCTTCTTCCATTTAAACAGAATCCGAAAAGGAACTGGCTGTCTGGATGAATGGGGACACTAAAGAATGCGTTCTTGAGATCGATAACTGTAAAGAACGTAGCTTCAGAATCAATTGCTGTCAATAGGGAAGAAATATCTGGGACCACTGGGTACTGGGGTATGATACATTTATTAAGTTCTCGAAGGTCAATCACTAATCGATAAACTGGAGGTGCATTTGGATCAGTACGTTTCAGAATCGGAATGATAGGAGAATTACATACATTGGAGTCAGTTTCTACAACTACTCCTTGAGCAATGAGCTCGTCAATAATTTTGGATAAGGCCGCTACAGCCTCAGGTGGCAATTTGTACTGTCGGATTCGTGGTAATACAACACCTTTCTTCAGAGTGACACGATGGGGTGTGATATGCATACAACCTACATCAGTTGGACCTTGCGCCCATAAATGCTGCGGTACATTCAATAATCGTGGATCAAAATCACGTAATACATAATGACCCTTAAAATCACGCAGAAACAGTCGCACCCCTTCTGGGGAGCAGCATATAACTGCTCCTAATTCTTTCAGAGTTTTAATGCCTAATAAGTTCTCTGGACAGGATTTCGTTAGTAACAAGTCTGTAGTTCGGGACAATGGACCAACTTCTAGAGTAACTGGTTTCGATATTTCATTAACAACAGGCTTTCCTGAAAATCCAAGGGAAACATTTCTAGAGCCTGAGAGCGGAGCCCCTGGAACTTCGTCATGACTGATGGTAGTCCTACTTGCCCCTGTATCAATCAGAAACTTTCTGTCTTTCCCTAATACTTGACTGTGTACATAGGGACCCTCTTGATCTACAGGAATCTCGATGAGAGGCAAGCCAACCTCCCTCTCTAGGCTGTTTCATGAATACGGCTGATAATCTGGATACTCTGACTGTGCATACTGGTACATCTGCTGTGTAACGTGTTGCATTGCAGCTATAGGCTGCGGTACTGTAACTGTCTGTTGTGCATTCTGCGGTAGCTGGGAAGTCTGTGAAACTTGTTCTTGTCTAGGCGGACGTGGTCTTTCTTTCGTTTTACCAGTAGCTATGTTGTGTTTCAGAACTGCGCATTCGTTTATATAATGACCTGGCTGTTTACAGTAATTGCATGTCCCTTTAACGGGAGATGCAGGATGACTGGCTTGATTCGGACTCCTCTTCTGACTGTCTTGCGGAACAGACTGTGCAACTAGTACTTTCATTTTCGTGTCTTTCATGCGTCTCCTTTCATGTTCCTGCTCTTCCCTGATTCTGTTCTGGTGATACTGTAGCATCTGGAGCATCTGTGATGGGGTATTAGCTTGCCAGGTACTCTCGACTTTCAGTACTCGATTTTTAACTTGTGGACTTGAATTCTCGACTAGTTTGGTAACAAAAAGATGTGGGTATGATTCACTACTTGTTTTCAGACCACTATTAATAATGAAACATTTCTCAAATCTAGAATAAAAATCACTAGTGTCTTCTTCTTGTTTCTGTTTACAGGCGGAGATGGCATCCCAATCTTCCTTTTTCGTGGCTAATAATCTTGGCAAAACTTGTATTAACAATTCGGGCAATGCTTTGGCTTTATCCCCAAGACCGGTACCTGGAACTCGTGTATTATCTTCAGTTTCTAATGCGGTCCAATCTATCTTTTTCTCTCCCACCTCCCATTCTTTTTCTTTGAGTTTTTCATATATGCCCGCAGGCAACAGGACCTTTAACATTTTAATGATATCAGGATACGTGTATTCTCCCATACGGAGCATGTCCTTTAATTCACGGTGGAACCCTGCTGGATCTTTATCGTGACAGGGTATTAACTTTTTCATTTCCAGGAGTTCTATTTTCGTGATAGGGGTGTAAACAAACACTCGTTCTAGATCACCCCCCTCTCCCTTAACTGGATGTACTTCTCGTAACGGATTCTGTCTGTCTATGTAGAATGATTTTCTTACTGGAGGTGGGACGTGAACAAAATGTGGATTCAGGAACGTTCTGTATTTGTGGCGCTGTTCTAGTATGACACTAATTAAATCGGTACCTAGACCTTTCCATCTGTATTGGAGTAACTCGTTCAGTACATCATGTAAAGGACCTGGATCAGAATGCTGACCCTCATACAATGTAATGAGGTGCTGGATCATATACGTACCCACCAGACGTTGCTCGGCTGGGGGCAGCTTCAGAAACGTTTGAGCCACTATTTCATCTGGAAACGTGGTAGAATCACTAGTCCATCGGACTGCTGATCGGGCTAGTTCTTGTTCATGCATGGTACTAAGCTCGCTATACCCTATTCGTGATTTCAGAATGTGATCGGTGGCCTGGAATACTTGCTCAAGAGAACACTGTTCTGGTACTGGAGGAGGAAAGACTTTCTTGTAATCTGGGCGTGAATGTCGGTCGGAAAGTCTAGTTCTACCTACATACGCTATTCTGGAGGGATTCTCGCTGTCTACCTCTTCACTAGAAGAGTCATTCTCTTTCTCGGTTGCTCGTTTTTCTTCCTCCTTCTGGTGTATACGTATTATTTCCTTACGAATTTTCTTGTACATACTCTCTACACTACCTTGTGTCTTGTGTTTTCCATCGGCTATATTGTCACTCCACCTGGTCAGGGCTTTCAGTTCTTCTTGGTCTTTATCTGGATAATCTTGCTCTCTTATTAAACAGTTAATCAAGAACTTTAAAATCATAAGTTGAACCTCGGCTTTCCTGTGAGCCATAGCTTCGTGAAAACTTCCTGGATTCTCTCCTGTACGGATAAAACGATATATTCTGTTTAGATGTTCCTTCATATCGGGCAGGGTGACCAGAAAGCTGGCAACCCGTCTTAGACGTACTGAATATAAGATCATGTGATCTTCGCCTGGAACTGGATCATATATACAGTCAGTAAGAAGTCGCTTGAGATCTGTGTATGTAGTCACTTTTGGCGTACGTTGTAACGCTGCTTCATGCAGCGTCAGTCGTCTTACTTGAGGCGGGGTGATAGGAGCACTTCCCCCCACTGCTCCTGAACCAGAATCGTCAGTTAATACTGTACGTGTTGGTAAAGTGACTGGCAAAGCGGGTACATTTACTGTGGGCTGGTCCGGGGGTACTGTCACATTAACTTGGCCCCCGGGACCAGTGGCTGGAGGAACAGGAATTACATTATTAACGGGAGGCTGTGGGTGAGCAGGCGGAATAGGATTCGCATATTCTGGGACTGTGTCGTCCAAGTAGGACGAAAGAAAAATTTCAGCTGCGGTCGGTTTATGACGTAGCTTAATCGGGACCATTGGCGGCGGTAAATTACAGGGTGCTTCCGGGGTTGCTTTTGGCAAGCCCTCGGCAAGAAGAGGATACATACCTTTAATAAGGGCATTTCTCTGTCTGTCTGACTGTTCTGCTCTAACTCGTTCACCTTCTTCTATTAATTCCCTTTCTTGGGCTCTTTCTGAGGATTCCCTACTTAACTCTGCTTTTCTGAATTCTTTTTCGGTTCTTTTATGAGATTCTTTGCGCCATAACTCGATGGCATCTTTCTGAGACTGTCTGGCTTTCTTTTTCCATAATGCTTCTTCTACTCGCATGATTCACTCGGCATCCCATGTACCTGATACAGGCCATCTATATTTCTCTTCTAGTTCCTTAGTATAGTCCGCCCATAAGTCTAGATATATTATGGCATCTAAGCCATGCTTGTGATACATAAAATGTCCTGGACTGTCCCTAGGAGGGACAGGAACTGCTTCTTCGAGTAACCCTTTTCTGGTCTTTAACTGACGTAATTTCGAGAACAGAGACATTTCTGTAATACACTTGGAACACAATACACAATAATCACAGTAATTAAATGGCAAACAAAACACTCATACCACGACATAAAAATACATTAAATAACAGTTCGAACAGAATACTACCTGATACACTAAAAACATAACACTTGAATTTCTCGAGAACGAAACTTACTAGAATTACTGGATGCACTGCTAAAACAGTACAGAACATACCGGTCCCATAAAGAGACACGTCTTACCGTACCCACCTAGGTGAATACTTCGTAATGGATCTGTGTACCCAAACCCAACGGACCAGGAACAAACTAATGATCCTGTTTAGATACTTCCCCCGCGACGGTACTCACCGGGAAGCAGAAACTGGAAGGCCTCGGACTGGACTGGACTGCTACGACGTCGGACTACGAACTTCGGACTTCAGAAACAGGTGGGCCTCCGGATACTTCGGACCTTGTTCTCTCGGCTTGGGCTCTGGTCAGGACGAACCGCATTCCACACCGCTTCGTCTGGATGTCGGACCGCAGTCTCCGTCTCCTCCGTGGGCCTGAGGGAGACTTGAAGCAGAAATATCTGCACGTGCACGGTATTGTTCTGTCACGGCTGCAGAGGGTCAGGGGGCCTGCGTAGCATCGCCAGCGCGTGAGGAAGGGGCTCGTCCCTATTCGGGCGCCATTATGTGGTAAATAAATAATTAATTACCGGTACTATTTTTGAATACATTAATAATAACAGATAGCTCAATAAATAAGAGGCAGGATCCGATGTATCCGAGTTGAACAGGCTTTATTCAGGCATAAGGGAAGGGACAGTATCGGGACAGCCTGAAATAAAATAGGAAGGAAGGCAGCTGCACCATTTCATTAACAGTGCAGTGTATATATAGTAAGACATTACAATACATTACATACAGTAGGCGTAACTTATGACAAACGTAGGATAAGAACACATGGGCGTGAAAAGAAGGCGTGCACGTGTACATGTGATGAGAACGTCACAGAAGTGTCATAAAGTGGGTGGAAACATGGAGGGGGCTACCTGAGCAGCTGGAACCTTTAACCTAGTGGTGCGCGCAAACGGGCAATGACGTGTTACCAGGGAGAACTGGGGGCTATGACTTCTGCACTAGAAGAGGAGACTGAAGTCTGCGGTGTCAGGACGACATGTACCTATAGCATATCTGGTATCTGGTGTTTGGAGTACATGTTGATAGAATCTAAAAGTTATCAGGGCAAAGGCTACTTGACACTAAGGCTGGTGCATGCATAAATTCTACATGTATTGCGTGTGCTATGAATCTTCTATGAATACTAATACGGTAACTCTCTAACATGGAGACAGAAAGACTAGACTATAGCTGAAACTATTTATGCAGTTCAGTAGCTTAGGAATGCGAAGACGGAGAGTTGAACTGATAACTAGAGGCATAACATATTCTTGGCAGACAGGCAGGCAGAGCCAGGCCGGGCACCGCGCTGCGCGGCAGGAAGTAAGTGAAGGGTCAGGGATGCAGGTGGGGGCTGCATCGCTCCTCGGAGTGGGTTCAGGAGACTGGAACTTGAATCTGGTGTCCGGGCCCTTTTGAGGCCTAGAAACGGGGACAATTCAATGAATTAACGTGTACACTGTGAAACGTGGCAACATAGGCCTAATACTCGTTGCTTTCACGAGAACTGGAAACTGGCATACTAGAGTTGGACACAACTATAATTGCGTCTTTAATCGATCATAAGGGGATATATGCATATCGATCATGCACATATAACATAGGATGGGGAACACGTAGGCACATATAACAAGGCAAAATTCAATTTTCCTCAACAACACGATCCACCAAGAGATGGTCCGTTTGTGCACCGCCCGTCCCTTCTTAGCGCCCACGTAACCAACTAAGAGTTGGTCATCCGCCCGGAACTGGCGTGTGCGATCCAGATAGTATAAGAGCGCATGTTTTGGGTCCAGACGGTGGAGCCTCTCTTCCTCTTTTGAGGGATGCGGAGGCGGAAAGAAGGTGGGCAAGGTGATGGACTGCCCGATGTGGAAGGCTGTGACTACCTTGGGCAGGAAAGACGGTCTTGTCAGCAACACAACCTTGTCCGGATGGACAGAAAGGAAAGGAGGTTTAGAGGAAAGAGCCTGGAGCTCACTCACTCTCCTGGCAGAGGTGATGGCAACCAGGAAAGCAGTCTTAAGTGTAAGAAGACGGAGAGGACAGTTATGAAGCGGCTCAAAAGGAGCGCACATCAGGTAATAATAATAATAATAAAGCCATTTCTAGAGCGCCTGCTACACTCAGAACAGTGTGTCCCCGTGCTAGATTGCTACTATTTCTCAAAAGGCAGATGTTAGAGAAAAAGAAAGCCAAGGTCAAAGAGAAGAGGGTGAATTAGATGACTGGAAACAGGTGAGTTTTAAGTTTTGCACGGAATCTGGTTTCTGAATGTTCCATTCGGAGGTCAAGCGGCAGTTCATTCCAGTGTTTAGGAGCCTGATACCTGAAAGAACGACCACCCATCCTGGCTCTGCGGGTAAGGGGGAGTTTAAACAACATAGCTCCGGTCGACCTCAGATTCCGAGTATGGCGGTGAATTGTGAGGAGCTTTTGCAGATAGCCTGGGCCTTTGCCCTGGGCGATGCGGTGTGTAAAACATAAAGCTTTGAATTTAATGCGTTCCTTGACCGGAAGCCAGTGAAGTTTCGCTAGAGCAGTCTTCCCAGATGCTCTACGAGGCAGGTTAAGTACCAGGCGGGCAGCAGCGTTTTGCACGCACTGTAGTTGGTGCAGGCCTTTTTTACTTAAACCTAGGAGCAGGGCATTGCCATAGTCAAGGTGGGGTGTGACTAAGGCGTGGACAAGTGTCTTCCTGGCGTTGATGGGGAGAAGGTCAAGGACTTTACGGAGGGTTTTCAATATGCTGAAACACCTTCCCGTAACTTTACTAACTTGAGATTTGAAAGAGAGGTCCGAGTCAAGCCTCACTCCAAGATTTCTGACAGAGTCCGTGGGAGAGGGAATATTGCCCAATTCAGTAGGCCACCACATGTGCGACTATGCAGAGGGGGATTTACCAACAACCAAAAGTTCTGTTTTTTCGTCGTTCAGGCGCAGACAGTTGTTATTCATCCACGTTGCCACTGATGACAAGCATTTGGAAAAGTTAGTAGCATCTTCCATGTGGTCGAGCGTAAGCTTGATCATCAGTTGTGTATCATCAGAGTAAGTGACAATATCCACCCCGAAAGCTTCAACTATATGAGCCAGGGGTTCCATATAGAGATTGAACAAAGTAGGGCTCAGGCTAGAGCCCTGTGGAACCCCATGTCTCAGCTTCCGGGGGGGAGATTTGAAAGGGGGACAGTGCATCTGAAAACTCCTATTTTCCAGGAAAGATTTTAACCAGGCATGGGCAGATCCCTCCACTCCCATATCTGAGAGGCGGGACAGCAGCGTTGTGTGCAGCACGGTGTCAAAAGCTGCACTGAGGTCTAATAGAACCAACGCTGCTGTCTGTCCTTCATCCACCATCTGTCTAAGACACTCAGTGGAATAGAGGACGGCTGACTCCGTAGAGTAGCCAGCTCTGAACCCCGATTGTGTGGGGTGGAGGAGGGATTCCTCCTCCAGGTATTTCATGAGTTGTCCATTTACCACTTTTTCCACTATTTTCGTACAGAAAGGAAGAAGGGAGATGGGACGAAGATTTTGAAGTTGGGAGATGTGGACATTGGTTTTTTTTTACAGAGGGATAACCTGGGCTGTTTTCCATGCATCAAGCACATGGCATTCTTGGAAAGAAAGAGTGACGATATGTGTAATCTGATCGATCATACTCTCCAAGACTCCCTTACAGCGATTGGGGGGACTCACGTCACAGGGGGTACCAGACTGTATGCTGTTAGCAATGTTCAGCAATTCCTGCCTATCTGGTACTTTAAAGCATGTCAGACGAGGTTTAATGGTAGAGTTGTCTCTTACTTCCACGTGTTTACTCGAAGGATCAACGTCGTCTGTGAAGGTGGCATGGATTTTGTCGACCGTGTCAACAAAATGGTCAGCTATGGAGTCACATAGCTCGCCGGAGTAGGTGTCTTGGACTTCGAGTCTGGTCGGGACCGTTAGTTCTTTATAAATGGTAAAGAGTTTCCTAGTGGGGTTGTCGGCAGATTCTATTCTACCCTTAAAGTGGGCGCCTTTAGCTGATCTTACAAGTTTATGATATTTTTTTAGTTCTGTTCTATAATGTGACTTACATTCTGGATTGTAACTTTTCCTCCAGTATCATTCCAAATTTTTGCATTTTGTTTTGGCTACTTTGAGTTCTTTAGAGAACCAAGAGGCAGTTTTGGTCTGTCTTGCGGGAGGTTTGAGTGTCCAGGGTGCTACCATATCCAACACATTGGACACCCATTTTTCGTAACTAGTCCACGCCTCCTGCAAAGTGTTGCTAGGGGGCGGGGGTTTCTCAAGTAGGGCAAATTTAAAGGTCTCCTGCTTGAATTTCTTCCAGTCTCTACGTTTCTGGGGTAAGGGTTTGTTAGTTCTAATTTCTGAAGGGATATCTTCTATTTCGAACGGAATGATCAGACCAAATCGTTCTGATAGGGGAGGAGACCTTAACACCCTCCCAGTTAGCAAAGGTAGGGTCCAAAAGATGCCCCAATTGGTGCGAGGGGGACCTAGATTGTAGGTTGAGCTCTAGGGATTTCAATGCTTCTGCCACAGCCTGTGCCTCCCCCCATTCAGTATTTTCAAAGTGAAGGTTTAGGTCACCCAAAATAAGATTTTTTTTGTATCGAAGTGCCGGCTGGGTTATCAGTTCTGTAAGTTGGTCACAGAACTGTGCTGCCCCTCCGGGCGGGCGGTATATAAGCAGTCCGTTAATGATGTTTTTAGGTCCTGCTTTTATTGTGAAGAAACCACTCTCGCTATTAGGTAGCGTAGCCTTCTGTAAGGTACATTCTAAGTCTGTCTTATAGATAAGAGCTAACCCCCCCACCTCTCTGTCTCTGTCTGTCTAATCTGAGCAGGCAATAGCCTGAGGGAATGGCTTCGAGAGCTTCAGGCGACAAAGCTTCATCTAGCAACGTCTCAGTTAGAAACAGCACATCAGGGCCACTCTCCGTCAGTAAATCATATATCTCTATTTTATGTTTCTTCATAGATCTACAGTTTAGTAGCGACATTTTTAACTTAGCTGTCCCCCGCATTTCCCTCTTCGAGAATTGGGAAGTGTAATTGCAGGTCTCACAGAAGAGAGGTAAAGAGTCAGCCTGTAAAGTATGGTAGCAGCTATCTTAAAGTTTCGGGCATAGAGATAGTAGTTCCTGTTTAGTATAGTGTGAGCTGTACCTGTTAGTTCCCACCATGTCGAAGGGTACAAATGAACCAGGGGGTCCAGCCCCGAGCCCCGTCCGGTCGTGGACGGGCGCTGACGGGCTGGACTCTGGCTTGACTCCGGCGCGGCCACTGAACGCGTCCGCTGCGCGGAGTCATGGCCGTATGCTTATATAGTGGTGACTAGAGCGCCAGGAGTGGGGAGCGCTACCCAAAATGGCCGCCGCTGATTCACTCAGCCCGGGACCCGTGGAATATTGGCCTTAGAATCGGCCAGTCACCGCAGGAAAGTGGAATTTAAAACTGCCAACACAGGGCAGAGTGCAGTGAGTGAAGTTAAAAATTAAGTAAGTCCATTCACCATAAGATCGGTGAAGAGGGCAAAAGCGCAGCGCTAGAATCCGAGCGCTAATGCAGAGGGGGGGAGCGGACACAAAGGAGAATGCACAACAATTTTATCTCAAAAGATTAAAATAATGCAACCACCCGGCTCAAGCCTCAGGGGTCAAATAAGCAGCAATCTCGCGACTGAAGTCTATGCTCTGCTTATATAGTGGCGACTAGAGCGCCAGAAGTGGGGAGCCCTACCCAAAATGGCCGCCGCTGAT
The DNA here is from genome assembly GCF_964261635.1 of Lissotriton helveticus. NCBI lineage: Eukaryota > Metazoa > Chordata > Amphibia > Caudata > Salamandridae > Lissotriton > Lissotriton helveticus. Next base: position 1,156,296,299 of record NC_136067.1, on the reverse strand, counting down.
TCACTCAGCCCGGGACCCGTGGAATATTGGCCTTAGAATCAGCCAGTCACCGCAGGAAAGAGGAATTTAAATCTGCCAACACAGGGCAGAGTGCAGTGAGTGAAGTTAAAAATTAAGTAAGTCCATTCACCATAAGATCAATGAAGAGGGCAAAAGCGCAGCGCTAGAATCCGGGCGCTAATGCAGAGGGGGGGGAGCGGACACAAAGGAGAATGCACAACAATTTTATCTCAAAAGATTAAAATAATGCAACCACCCGGCTCAAGCCTCAGGGGTCAAATAAGCAGCAATCAGGTAAGTTAGAACAAGGTTCAAGTCCCACTGGGGCATCACGAAAGGAACAGGAGGGAACATATGAGTGATGCCCTTTAAGAATCTGTTAACAATCGGGGACTTGAACAAAGAAGGCTGATCAGGTAGCCTTAAGAAGGCGGAAAGGGCAGAAAGGTAGCCCTTGATAGTGCCCAGAGCAGAGCACTGCTGGGCAAGAGAAAGAAGGAAGAGGAGAACCTCAGAAAGGGGGGAAGAGAGTGGATCCGCAGCCTTTGCTGTGCACCATGCCACAAATCTGTTCCACCTGCAGGCGTATACCAACTTTGTGGAGGGACGCCTGGCTGCCAGAATCACATTACAAACTTCAGGAGGCAAGTCAAATGGCCTCAACTTTCGCCGCTCAATCTCCAAGCATGGAGGTGGAGACTGGACAGGTTCGGGTGGAGGACCGTCCCCTGCTGCTGCGACAGAAGGTCCTCCTGCAGAGGCAGACGAATCGGGGGATCGACAGACATGCTGAGTAGCTCTGGATACCAATATCTTCATGCCCAGTCCGGAGCCACAAGGATAACCTGGGCCCGGTCACGCCTGATCTTCTTCAGCACTCTGGGCAGAAGTGGTATAGGCGGAAAGGCGTACAATACACCGCAACTCCGCGAGTGCCGCCTTGGAAATTCCAACGCGCAGAACTGATGACATTGCGCGTTCTCTTCTGTAGCGAATAGATCTAACCAAGGCTCTCCCCACTGCTGAAAGAGGCCTTGCGCCACGTCCGAGTTCAGATGCCATTCGTGATCCATCATGCACCGACGGCTGAGTTCGTCCGCCCTGGTGTTCAGGGAACCTGCCAGGTGTTGAACCACCAGGGCCACGTCCTGATGTTCCAGCCACTGCCAGAGGCGCAGAGCCTCCTGGCATAGGGTCCACGACCCCACCCCGCCCTGTTTGTTGCAGTACCACATGGCGGTGGTGTTGTCCGTGAACACCTGCACTACACTCCCCCGGACAGAGGGGAGGAATGCCTTCAGTGGTGGTACTGCGGTGGCATGGCTGGAGGGGACGCCTCGAAGGGGAGGGAGTAGCCCCTTCGAACGATTTGCAGCACCCACCTGTCCAATGTGACAGTGCACCAGTGGTGGTGGAGATGGCGGACCCTGCCCTCCACTGGCGCCACCGCGCTGGATGGTAGTCTAGGGCCCGTGGCTGGCAGGACGTGTGGGGGCGCCCCTTCCTTGGCCACGAAAGGGGCCAAAAGCAGCCATTTGCTGGCGCGGGGCCGAGAGGCCCAAGGACTTGGCCGTAGCCCTGAAGTCCTTAAAGCGCTCAGCGCATGGTCTGCTTTGTCGCCGAAGAGGCGACGGCCATCGAACGGCATGTCCATAAGTGTGTATTGGACATCAGCCGAGAAGTTGGCAGACCTCAATCAGGCGTGGCGACGAATCGCCACCGTAGTTGCCATCACTCTGCCTAGTGAGTTAGTAGTGTCCAGCTCACACCGGATGGAATAACGCACCGCATCCCTCCACAAGGGCTTGGCCGAGTTTAGCCCGGACCTCCACCGGGCATTCTGACAGCACGTCCGCGACCGTATCCCACAGAGAGTGGGTGTAGCGGCCCAAGAGGCATGCGGTGTTGACTGACCGCAATCCTAAACTCAGGGAGGAAAATACTTTCCTTCCGTATTGCTCGTACCTCTTGGATTCCCGGTCGGGGGGAGCTAACGGGAATGCGGTCTGGGAATTAGAGGCCTGGATGACCAGGCTCTCGGGGGTAGGGTGGGTAGACAGAAAGCAAGGGTCGCCCGGAGCCGGGCGGTGGCGCCTGGCCATGTTCCTATCCACAAACTGACCTGTAGCGGGCTTGGACCAAGTGCCCAGAAGAACGTCTGATAAGGCCTCATTAACGGCAGCAGAGGCTCGCCCGACCTTGCCTGCGGTTTAAGGACCTCAGTGAGGAGGTTAGCCCTCACGGCCGCGACGGGAAGCTCAAGGCCCAAGGCCTTGGCCGCCCTCATCAGCACCACGCTATAGGCATCCCCCTCCTCCGTAGCCACGCTAGGAGGGGAGACAAAACCAGTGTCGGGCGAAGTGTCCATCCCACTGGCCTCTCCAAGCTCTCCAGTCCAGTCCGCAGAAGACTGACACTCACATGCCAGAGGGTCCTCAGACCCCTCCCAATCCCCCTCGTCACCCATCGCCTGGTACTCAGGCTCAAAGGATGGGGCCGGGTCGTAGAAGTAAAAATCTCCCATTGGCGTCGAGAGCGGCGCCGCTCAGACGCCGGACCCGAATCGAGGGCAGGACCAGGGACGGCGTCGTCCTGGGACGGCACCGGGGGCGACACCCATGGGGCCGGCGAGGTCGTGAGGTCGACCGGCGGCAACCCGGATCCGAAGCCGGATCCAGTGGGGCCCTGTTGCGTCGGGGCCGAAGTCGCAGACGGCGTCGGGGCCGAAGCACCCGACGACACCTGGGGCCGAAGCACCCGGCCCGCGTGGGTACCCAGTCGGGACCACTTGGCCCAAAGGCGTCGCAGAACCCGACGGAGGAGGGAGCGACCTCATGGCCATGAGGAAGTTATCAATCTCCCCATGCGTCGCGTTCTGCCAAGGGACCGGCGGGTATGGAGCAGGCCGCGACACCTGCGGCTCCGGCGGAGCCGCGTGGGCGTTGTCGCCCGAACCCCCGGCCGCATCGCGCGAGCGTTGGGGGGAGTAAGAAGAGCAATGGTGCCTCTTTGACTTCTTGTGCCTCTTACCTGAGGACTTCGAGCCCGATGACGACTCCCGGAACTGTGGTGACTCCAGCCCTACGACCAGTCCCTCGACCTCCTTCCGGACCGGGACCTCGAGCGGCGCGGGGCGGACTGCCGAAGCTCGAGTCGCTTACGGGACCACTCCCGTCTAGCTTTAGACGTCAGGGCCCAGCAGTCGGAGCAGGACTTGTCATCGTGGTCCGGGCCTAAACAGTGCAGGCACCGGCGATGGGGGTCGGTAACCGACATCAGTCGGTTGCAGTCGCCGCAGGGCTTGAACCCGGGCATCCCTACCAGCACCGTCGGAGTCGATAATAGATCAAAAAGGATCGTAAAAAGTTAGTCAAAAATTGACTAGGGTACAACTTTTTCCGGATCTGCGCTTGCTGGCGCGGAAAAAAAAAGAACTGACGTCAGCGCACGGAGGCAGCGTCTAAGTACTCCGACGATGTCATCACGGCGCCCACGACGCCGACAACGGACGCGGAGCCACGGATGACGCCTACCGACGCGCATGGGTACTGCTACGCAAAAATTTCTGGATCCAGTCTGATGCCTGGGGATATTCTAAGGTAAGGAATCTATCACTAACGTGTCTCTTTCAGATCACAATGTTCGCGCCTACCAGAGGCGTCTCTCTGGAGGAGAATCCAGGTGAAGGCCCGTCTGCATCCCACGCTGGGGGCACCAATGGCTCTTCCAAGGTTCGTCTGTTTGGCGAGGGCAGACCCACATGTTCACTGGGCTCCCTGGCTCACCTTATTAAGAGTGCAGTTCTCCGCGGATTGCCGCCATGTTGGTTCGCTTATTTCTAAAGACAGTGGTCCCTAGACAATGATTAACAAGAGCAAACAATAAATATAGACCCAATCAGTACTATGTTTTACAGCTGTCCAGCAGACAGGTGTTTTTAATATATAGTTGCTTAAATATACACAAAATTAATTAAGAAACAAATAAAGTGGGACACAAGCCTGAGAACTGTGAACCGCATCCACAGTCTTTAGTGACAAGGAATGGGGGTCGAGGTCAATCTGTGAACAACCTCTGTTACAGCATCTCTTGCCCGTCGGGATCGGGAGTACGAAGGACTCCCTTCTCTGGCTTGACGTCCCCGATTTATAGCAGCCCACTGCAATAGGCCACCGATTTCGAGACCGCTCCGCAAACTTCCCAAGGCCTCTTGGTAGCTTAATTAAGCAGTGACCGACTTTTACTAGGTCGACTCTAACAGCACAGACCACGGCCGTCTGCATCCTTTACTCTTGTGCACTTGGCTTGGACTTCTACTCGGCCTTCACCTGAAACAAATTTCCTTCAAGCCACTGTGACCTGGATCAAGGCAAAATGTATACAGGCATACCATTGTTAATGTCCTGATGATGATCCTTTGGAAGAATCGAAATGCAGTCGACTTGTTGTACGTCATATACACCTCCTTATTGAATACTTATCATGTACAATGGTGTCTCCACTATAATTTGTTTGTCCTACCGAAATGTGCTGCATACAATTTACTCTGCCTGAGCCTTTTTGTGTTGTACGTCCTACCCACTAAGTTGGATACAGGCTTTTGTCCCACTTTTATTTGTTTCTTGCTGAAATTTTGTGTATATTTAAGCAACTATATATTAAAAACACCTGTCTGGCTGGACATCTTTAAAATATAGTACTGATTGGGTCTATATTCATTGTTTGCTCTCATTAATCCTTGTCTAGGGATCACTGTCTTTAGAAATAACTGATTACCCAAGGTCCCTGACCAACCTCATTTGGGTTCCCTTGTTCTTCATAACATGCCATGTTGGTTCTCAGCATCCCTTGTTTTTTTAGGTCTCGGAGAGGCGTGGGCAGAGCAGCAAAGCCGCTGCCACGCCTCTGCGAGAGATATTGTTTCTAAAAAGTGTACTGTCAGCCCCGCCCCCTTTTCCATTGGGTAGCGTCAGCATTCATGGTAAACGCTGGCTTCCCATTGGAAAAGAGGGGTTTTGGGTGCCCCCTGTCTGCTTTTTGCACTGCCCCTCCGGACAATGTAGCCTGTTTTCTGGCTGGCGTAAGAGAGTATTTTTATCTGCTTATTTATTTAACAAGCAGATAAGAACATTCTTCACGTCAGCTGCGAAGCAGGCACCGAGCACAGAGGAGTATGGCGTCACGGGGAGGATAGAGGGATCCCGGCAGACACTGTGATTTGCACGGGTAGCCTCTCCCAGCTTGAGCCTCCCACCCCCCTCGGAGCACACGTCAGCTCAGGGAACCTCTCCTCGTCCCCCACCCACTCCCTGCTAGGCAACTTAACTTTATTAGTATGGATACCATTTTGCTCCCAGACATGTTTTCGGAATATGTACTTTTTATAGAAATAAAGGCCCAATCTGGTGGATTTTGGAACTTTCGTTACATATATTTCAGATTCGTCGCTGCAGCGTAAGCGATTCCAAAAGTCCTCGGTGCCAGAAAACGGAGGCGAAAGAATACCCGCATTTGTGAAAGAAATGCTCCCGCCCGCAGCAGACAAGGGGGAGGGAATGGAAATACAAAATAAAAGCGCCACAATGCGAGAGACTTCTAGCGCCTCGGACTCAAAGCTCCTCCTGATGCAGAATAGAATGGAGGCGGTGAAAGCATCCGAAAGCGAGGATTGTAAACACGGACGGACGGCGAGAGCACCTTTTAGAAGCAATACAAGTGAATGAACAGACCGCGGGAGAGCCTGGATTTCAAAAGCCGAGAAATGGGCTTAAATGCCAGTTTAAATAGGAGAATTAAAGACGTATTTACGGGAGCGGCTTCTA